>NW_025422005.1:81500000-82700000 GCF_011764305.1 Mustela putorius furo | reverse complement strand
TTGTTTAACAATAATAATAACAACAATTATTAACAATAATAATTGTTTCTATGTTCTTGGTATTATCATGATCTCTCCCCTTTCATTCATAATTTTATTAATTTGGGCCCTCTTCTTTTTTTTTGGATTAGTTTTGCCACTGGTTCATCGATCTTATTGATTTTTTCAAAGATCCATCTTCTAGTTTCGTTGGTATGTTCTACTGTATCCCTACTTTCTAACTCATTGATTTCTGCTCTAATCTTGATTATTTCCCTTCTTTTGCGTGGGGTCGGCTTAATTTGTTGTTGATTTTCCAGTTCTTTGAGGTATAAAGAGAGTTGGTGTTTTGGGATTTTTCAGGTTTTTTGAGTGAGGCTTGGATGGCTATGTAGTTCCCCCTTAGGACTGCCCAAGTCCTAAGTTTTGAACAGATATGTCTTCATTTTCTTTGTCATTGGTTTCCAGAAATTGTTTAAGTTCTTTTTTGATGTCCTGGTTCATCCAAACACTCTTCAGCAGGAACGTCTTTAGCTTCCAAGTGTTTGCATTCCTTCCAAACTTTCTTTTGTGGTTGAGTTCCAGTTTCAAAGCATTGGTGGTCTGAGAATATGCAGGGAATAATCTCAGTTTTGAGATTGAGCCCTAATTTGTGACCCAGTATGTGCTCTATTCTGGAGAAGGCTCCATGTGCACTGGAGAAGAATGAGTATTCTGTTGTTTTAGGGTGGAATGTTCTGTATATATCTATGAGGTTCACCTGGTCCAGTGTGTCATTCAAAACTCTTGTTTCTTTATTGATTTCCTGCTTGGACAATCTGTTACTGAGAGTGGCATATTAAGATCCCCTACAATTAATGTATTGATAGCAATATGACCCTTTATTTTGATTAACAGTTGGCTTATGTAGCTGGCTGCTCCCATATTGGGGGCATAAATATTTACAATTGTTAGGTCTTCTTGGTGAATAGACCCTTTATGAATGATATAGTGTCCTTCTGTATCTCTGACTACAGTCTTCAGCTTAAAATCTAATTTTTCTGGTATGAGAATTGCTACCCCAGCTTTCATTTGAGATCTGTTGGCATGAAAGATCGTTCTCCATCGCTTCACTTCCAGTCTGGATGTATCTTTAGGTTCCAAATGTGTCTCTTACACACATATAGATGGGTCCTGTCGTTTCATCCACTCTGCAAACTTGTGCCATTTTATGGGAGCATTTATCTGTATTTTTAATAATGGGTATCACACATTTTCTTTGAAGAAAGAATTATATTCCAAAACAAAGTTGTAAACCTTTATCTCCATTACAAATATTATTATTATTATATATATGAAGGCATATTATGGATATGTAAAGGAAGTTCCATGAAGTCCCAAAGAGGATCTTAGATGGAAATTTGGCTCAGGGCTTACTATATTTAGCCCTTAAATTTGAATAGTAATAATTCTTATCCTGAGCTTGAAGTAGAGTGAATTTATTCTGAATTTAGCTACAAAGCTTGAGTACTCAGCCCCTTATTACTAAAGCCACTAGAGAAAGGTACATTATATGTTGTAATCCATGTTTAAGAAAAATCAAGATGAACTATTACATATAAAGAAGAACATAGGACTAAAAGGAACAAAAACAGAAACAAAATGCTCAGCATGTGGCATTTTTCTAATATCATATCTATTTAACAAATAATATTACGATTTCATAGTCTATCAGCTACAGGAATGTTTTCGGTAGTTGTAGTTGTCTTGTAATAATAGCTTTAGTTACATGTTACACATTTCATCTCAGTTTCCCAAGGCATAAGGTAAACAGAATTTTAACCTTTTTTGTCAAAGAGTCTTTTTCCTTGTTCTTTCTGACTGAGATTTAGTTATTGATTAGATGACTAGGAGTCCAAGGCTTTTAGAAAAGGGAAATTTGACTAGATTCCCCAGCACAGGCAGATTAGATGACTAGGAGTCTGAGGCTTTTAGAAAAGGGAAATTTGACTAGATTCCCAGCACAGGCAGAGAAGAGTACTGGTGCCTGTCATTTCACTGAATATTGTTATTATTGCTGTCTCATTTCCATCATGGAGCTGCTACCCAATGGCTATTATCCGTCTTTCTCACAGTGTCCGTCCACAGTATAGTGAAGTCTTCCTGGTCCCAGTTCCAATATATTAACACCAAGAGTCAAGTGACTTATCTTTCCAGTTTTCAGTACACTGAAGTATAATTCAACTGTTTTTGTTCTTCCCAGTTGCATAGTATTGCCTAAGGTGGAAATGGGCTGCAGAAATATGAAATATCTGAATTTCTTTCCTGTACATTATGAACTCAGACATGTTCACTTTACTAGAGTGGAAGGATTGGGATGTCTCTGTTTATGTTTGATAAGTCACGTGGTGCCAATACTAAACTAAACTGCACACACACACACCACATCGGGGAGGATAGGGGTCTTTAGTGAATTTTTCTGCTGAAGCAGTAGATAAACTAAACCTAAAGTCAGGGATTCTGAGGATCACTTCCATGAATTAAGCCATCAGCAGGGCATTCCACAGCTCAACTTTGGAGATGGCGGTTTTACTCTTTTTGCTAAAACTTTATTTAGAATGTTTGGACCTAGAGGTTTCTTTTATGTCTTGCCTTAATTATATATTGGTTTTAAGGTTATTTATTTAATAAAATAAACAGTAAAACTTTCTATCTCTACAATGAGAAGTAGTTTAATAAAAGAAAAATCTTCTTTTTTTTTTTAAATATTTTATCTATTTATTTGACAGAGAGAAATCACAAGTAGGCAGAGAGGCAGGCAGAGAGAGAGAGAGAGAGAGGAAAGCAGGCTCTCTGCTGAGAGCCCCATGCGGGACTCGATCCCAAGACCCTGGGATCACGACCTGAGCTGAAGGCAGCGGCTTAACCCACTGAGCCACCCAGGCGCCCCAAAAGAAAAATCTTCTTTAAAAATTTAGAATAAATTGTAATTCAGAAACTTTGGTATTAGGTACATTTAGTAGTGTTTAATTCTAATATTAAACACTAATATTAACACCCTCTGCAGTTAGTGTTTAGTTCTAATATAAATACACACTATTAGATGCTATAAAGCACCTTTAATAGTATGTGCTTACTTGATGTTTTAATTTGTTCTGTAATATTTTATATGTTCCAGAGTTCTGAATGTTAGTTATTAATCTCAATTTGTCCTCTCCTTATAAACTTCCAGACATTTATTCTATCTCCCAATATAAAAGTAGATTAGTATTTTAGGAGAACAACATGGCCCTGTATGACACAATCCCAGAGATCTTCTTCTCCTACTTTCTCTTTCTATTCTTTGCTTTGCCCTTTATATTCCAGAAACACTACATTTCCAGTAGGTCTAAACATGCAATCTGTTTTTCTATGCCTTTGAAGATGGTGCCACTTCTTTCATTCTCTTTTTACCTCAGAAACGTAAGATCACAGTTGTTACTCATGCTGGCTCTGTAGTTAGACTATAGATGCAATCTTGATAAATGTTGCCTAAGCCCTCTTGCTTCTTAGTATCATCATATGTAAAATGAGGATACCAATACTACTTCACAAGGCTAATTGTAAGGATTAAATGAGTCTATATATGAGGTATTTAGAAGAAAGCCTTGCACTTAGTTAAGTACTCTGTACCAGGTATTTTAGATTATTGTTTCATGGGTAAAGTTTGTTCTTACTCTGTGATTCAGTTTAGAGGCTTTTGTTTTTAAGAACATGCTATCTTCAGAACCCAGAGAAGCCTACCAGGTGTTATGCCTCCTTCTCTATCGTGGTAAGTGAGAATAAAATTGCAACCAAATATTTTACTTTAGGAAGCCTATACTGTCACACACCTGACAAGTAGATATCTCAACTTTAATCCAGTGACTGGTCCTTGATCTTCTTAGGAGTCATTGTCTGCCCTCTCAGTGCATGTGTCTTAACAAAGTCTCCAACATGCTAGCCACCTCTTGCTCATGCTGTCCGATACGCCCGGTGTTCTCAGTGTAATGGATCACTGTGATGTTCTGTGGGATGGACAGATAGTTTCAGATTACATATATTATTACAGCAGAGAGTCGACATATTCCTGAGGCAAAACTATAAATGAATATTCTTATCTTTCCCCTGTGAATGGGAACTCTTTCTGATTCCTTTTTCGCAGAAGCAGGATGGAAAAGGATACCCCATGCAGTGTACCTGTGGCCTTATTAATCTGCTTTAGCAATAATACCACATCCGTCACAGAAACTGCAATCAGGGGTGCTCTTTGGTTGCGCCTGCAGTAGTTTACAGTTATTCTTCAGGAATCATCTGGTCTCAGTAGGAGCCAGCCTGGTGAATTACAGAGAAATATAACATGGGCCACCACCATCTCTCCTCATCCTACCCACCCCAGGATATGGTGGTGTGTTTGATTTACTCTCTCGACTGGGATTTCAGAAGTTCTCTGGCCTTCCCAATTATTGTAGCTGTTATAGCTCTTACTGCACAGACCAGCAAGCGACCCAATGTGGGGATTACTTCAACTGACAAGTATAGCAGTTTTGCTTATGCAGTTGAATACTGGGGGAAAGATCACTCCCTAGGGCTATGATCTCAGTGGTCCCACAGGGAGCCAGAATTTTACTAGGGTCCATTTTTTACCTTTTCCTTGTAGTTCCCCGCTCTTGCATCTCTAGGTATATATGTCAGTGAAGAATCCGTGTCCCATGTCCTTGAAGCATGTGATTATTTGTCCTTTCTCCAGCTTACAGTCACCTGGGTAAATGGTCATAGTTCCCTTTGGAGAGGGACTAAGGGAATCATTACAGTATTAATATGACAGGTTGTTGCAGGGTCCTTCTTCCTGGGGACTTGGCCACCCTCTGCAGTTAGTAGGTTCCAGATCTGAAAATCGGCTCTTGTCTGGGAACTGAACAAAGAATCATGACTTTTAATAGTGGTGTCTATCCTCTGCCTCCCAACTCTATTCATCTTCCCTAGACAGTGTCCTCTGTCAAAATTCTATTATTTTAAAAAGCCCTATTAAAATCCTTGTACCTCTATTTATTCTCATCATGTGAACTCAGCCATAACGAATCTCTCTGTCCTCTTGAATTCCTGCAGACATGTGCTGATCACACTTTGTTTTATATTATATTTATTTATGTACATCTTTTGCACAGATCTTCATTATACATTGAGGCAGAAACTGTGACTCATTTATCACTTTATTGTTTAAAGTGTCCCACATAGTACCTTGAACACACTAATCAAGCTATGAAAGTTTACTGACTTGATTTTAAATACACTAGCTTTTCTTCTGCTACTTCATTAAAAGGCAAAACTGCATTTAGTCCTTAAGCAAGATATGTTAGTGTTCTACTTATATACCGTTTTGTATATGTAAGCCTATATACTTGAAGACAAAAATATGTCTACATGTATATGGAATTTTTTATATATCAAGTTTCTGTTCTTTTTGATGTTAGAGTTTTAATTAATCAAATGCCAAAACATCATTATTCAAACGTTTTTTCTTATAGATAATTTGTGGCAAAAGCCTTTCAGCAAATGATATAACTCTTAGCACTTTGAAAGAAGAAGGATATAAAGCTGCTTTCATTGGAATAGGTGAGTAGCTTGCTTTTAAATATTTTTTCTTTGTAATTTTTAAAAAATTTCTTGACTGTGTCCAGAATAACTGCCTGCAGACATTTCCACAATAAAAGTTACATCTGTTTGGAGAGCAGACAGGAATGAGTGGCTAAAGAAAGTTTTCTATTTATAACTGTGTTGTCTCACCTTCACTATGGGTAGACAGTGCCAAGACCATTTTTAACTTCCCCTTCTCTCCCTATGCCATCATTACCAGTGAACATCTCTAAAACACAAGATGTTCTTCAGTCTTGCCATGGAAGCTCAGAATTTGGGCTTCATGATGTCTAGATGCTGTGGCTTTCTCTTTATGATAAAACCAATTGGCCAAATAGATAATAAAAGACAGAATTGGCTTGGGTTTTGTTTGTCCTACTCATCTTTTCCCAAAATTTCCTAAAGAATTTTCATATTTAGATGAATTTTAAAGATGCTCAATTATACTTCGGAAAGTCACACGGACAATGTAGAGCTTCGAAGACACTTCACGTGTACCATGGCTGCCTGTTTTGTCTGCATGTTACACAGAGCTTGAGTGGTCTCCCTCTTTCTCCATTCACTTATTGTTTCACGGAAAGACCAGAGAGAGCAAAGAGTTGATTTAACTTAGTCTTTGTCTCATGAACTTTGTATTTATTCTTTCCTGTCCCCATACCGGGGACCATTATGGCATACAAACTGAACAAGTCTGTCCTCTTGTCTTCCAGCTTGTCTTTGCTTCAGTTCACTTTCCTTAAATGTGAATAGCTAAATAATAAAGCTACATGCAATGAAAATTGTTCCACTTCTTTGAGTGATCTCACACTGGATAACATTTGTTTTGGGACTGTCCTTACTCAGATCATATCTAGAGTGAAATTATCAGGAATGCTTCTTAGTCCACTAAATTTTTTTTAACAAGATGCCATGT
Organism: Mustela putorius furo; assembly: GCF_011764305.1. Classification (NCBI taxonomy): domain Eukaryota; kingdom Metazoa; phylum Chordata; class Mammalia; order Carnivora; family Mustelidae; genus Mustela; species Mustela putorius. The sequence continues at coordinate 82,693,474 of NW_025422005.1, read as the reverse complement.
ATTCTCTTACTAGGTAATTGCTACCAAGTCTAAGACGATCTCTGTCCCTCTGTTTATATAGATGAAAAGTTATGGAGAGGAAAATAAATTTTTACTGTAGCTTCTAGCTTCTAAATGTCTGTAACGAACCTCCTTCCCTTTGGGAACCTGAGTCATCACTATTTCTCTATATTATCTTCATTCAAATACAATAATCACTGTGTAGATCAAGAATAGGGATGAAAGGTCTGACATTTTCATAGGTTTCATTTTTAAAGGCACTATGCCAACTTTGGTTTTACTTTCAACGTACGTTTTTGTATGGTGAATTAAGATACAAGAAGTAACATAAAGAAATAAGTCAGGCACCTCTGAAGTATATTCTAATACCAGCAATTTTCGATCAGTAAGTTGCTGTTACTTTCAATAAGTACAGGTTCAAAGACACTTTGTGAATAATGAATGGAAAATTTAGTGAGGCAATAGGTATGAAATTTTGGTGATGTTTTCAAAATAGCTATTTATAATTCACCATTCTGGTTTTCTACAGCAGTTGTATAGAAAAGATAGGTTTTCCATTGATGGAATAGTATATGTTAATGCAGTTTTGTGATCTCTACAAATGTTGTCTACAAAGAATCTCTGTATTGGAGAGATAAGTGCCAAGTAAATACATTGAAATATCTCCAAATTATTGCATAATCAGATTATAATAAAAATTTGAAACAATTAAGTGGTTTACCGGTCTGAGTGGTTTTAGCTGTAAAAATATCTTCCATCTGTTAGAATCAATAATATTTTAATTTTTTTAAAATTTCATTCCATTAAATCTCCTTACATATGTTATTTGATAATGCCACATCCGTTCACAATACTCCATTTCACTCTGCACTGAGGTGTGAATCCTGCATTTAAAATGTGGAGTCCTTTCATATTTATGTTGCTGTGCATTTTCACGCTGGGAAGTGAATCTTTTGACATTTTGGTGTAGTGATGTGTAGAATGCAGTTATGTTCTATTTCAGTATTTTATATGAAATATATACGAGAAAGTTTCATCTTGTCAAAGAAAATAAAAAAGCTCCTGTCTATAGAAGACAAGTAGCGTTACCTCCAGGAATTGTTTATTTGACACTCTCGATTGCCGAGTTGGGAATTTATGACCTTTCTATTACCATATAACTGCCTATTACTTGGACAGCCTCACATCCTTACATGCTTTTGTTCATTAACCATGCTTCTATATTGTAATTAAACTTCACTCACTTCATCTACCTTTTTCCACTCAGTTTGGAGAAGTCAATTTTGGAATAGGACTTCTACATTATTTAGTATGTGGATTTGGTCACTTTTAGAAAGGAAAATGTGGTTCAAACAATATATATGTTTAGTCTCTCTCATCTAACAGCGTGAACCATCCTCAATGCTTGACTTCCATCTTTGGTCAATAGATAAGCCACTCTGCCCACATTCCTAACAAAAATGGGAAGTAAGGAAGAGAGCTCTTTTCCTTTTAAGTTTATGACCCAGAAGTTGCACATATCAGTTTTGTTTTTATCTCACAGTCCACAGCCTGGTCACATAAACATGCCTAGCAGCAGAGGATGCTGGGAAATATAGTCTCTATTTGGGTGGACATATGCCTTCATTAAACTTCTATTACTATAGGGAAGGGAATGTGTGATCAAAGTAGAGATTGAAAAGAAATAAATGTCTCTATGCCAAATGTGTGCATCATCATTGGTATTTGACACTTATTCCCTGAATAAGGAATCCATTCTTAGAACTTAATGCTTACATATTGTTTGCTTAGGTCACTTAATAAAAATGAAGAATTTTCTCTTTCTGTAGTTGGAAATACTATTTATAGATCATCTATATTCATAAATATTGTCCATTCTATGTTAGTTTGTCTGAAAGAAAAAAAGCCTTTTTTGTGTTAAATAAGACTTATGAAGGACAGCTTGATAAATTAATTGCATTAACAAAAATATATTTTCATGTTTCCTGATTTTTTTTTTAAGATTTTATTTATTTATTTGACAGACAGAGATCACAAGTAGGCAGAGCGGCAGGCAGAGAGAGAGGAAGGGAAGCAGGCTCCCGCTGAGCAGAGAACCAGATACAGGGCTAGATCCCTGGACCCTGGGATCATGACCCAAGCCAAAGGCAGAGGCTTTAACCCACTGAGCCACCCAGATGCCCCATCATGTTTCCAGATTTTTAACAATACGTATGATATTGCTGGTGAAAGTTGCTCACTTTCAGGTTTTTCCCTAACTAATGCTAACAGAGTCCATTAAAGAAATCATCACATTGAATATATACCATTGTGAAACTTACATCACTTTACCCATAACAGCTTTAGTTTCTTCTAAGTGAAACAAAGATAAGTGATATAAAGCTCTGTATCTTTTTCTAACCGGAATGAGTTGTTTTGAGACAATTGGGATTTCTTAAAAGACTAATTTTTTTTTTTAAATAAAAGCACTTGCAGAGTGTTTTACTATAAATGTTCAGAAATAAGTTAGAACATCTACTGTGCAAGGCTTTTTCAAAGTATTTGGTCATTCTCTTTGGTTGGTATTGAAATCTATATAATGGATTCCAAACGTTGTTCCTTTTGTAATTTTACAAAAATAAACACAAAAAATAGAAAATATCTAAGTGTGTTGCTCATCGTTAGGGTAAGTGTTAATTTGTGAAAAATGTTTTCAGTTTGGTGTGTATTTGTTTTGGGTGTGTGTGCTTGCACATCTACCCTGCATATTACAAAAAAATGTATTTTTTAAAATGTAGTGTTAATAGTTAGTGTTTGAAAACCACTGATTTATGTTGTAAAGATCCTGAAATACTAATTGCCTTTTTCCCATACCATGCCCAACACTTATCAATAAGTAATTGATGAGTGATATATGTAAGTTTTTAATAACTGCAGTATTCTAGGCACTGTGGTAAAAATACAGAGAAATCAAATTCAGTTTTTAGCTTAATTTTAATTCAATCATGAAAATTATAAGAGATTCAAACAGAACAATAGTATATAATTTGAGGGGTGTGATGTAGTCAGAGCGGGCTGGACATAAGTATAATTTTTTCTTTTTTCTTTTTTAAAGTTCTTTGGGTGATTTTTTCTAGAGTCAGGTTTTAGAATATCTGTTCTAGATGACTGAAGAGTTGACTCTTTAGCCTTTGCTTCAGAGAAGCCCATGTTCTTTCCCTTTTCCTATAATTGACCTCTGGTATTATCAGAAAACATGGCAGTGGTGAAAAGATTAAACAAACATATAAGGGAAGGATCATCCACTAATACACCCTCAGATAAATGGGGAAACTTTGTATATTCTTCTGATGAGGTTTTTTGATTTTTGTTTTCTTTTATATTTTTTTTCCTGAATTTTTGATTTTAATACTTGGGAGAGAGAGAGGATTACAGAGGAAATAGCAGTAAAATCCATTATTGCAGTCACAATAGACACAAAGGGAGCAGGAACCTCAGGAAGATCTTATAGAGATAATCACTGTCTCACCACCAAATGCTTAAATCTGTATCTATTCCAAAGATTTCTCTTGAACTCACTTTTCACTATACCATTCCCCACCCTTACTGATAGTGGACAACTGCTGTAGCCTGCTAACTAGTTTCCCCAGACATCATTATCCTTACAACAGAAATAGTGATCTTTCTGAAATGAGAGCTTGTGATTCCATTCCCTCATTAAACCCTCTCTCCTTTGCCATAGCTTCCTATTTCCTTTGGGATAGAGGAAAACCTCCTTAAAATAAGACTTTCAAGGCTCCTCATGATTTGGTCAACATTGAGCTTATGTCTCCAGTCACTTTAAGTGTTAAATTGTGTGTTTCAGCCATCTTGAACTGTTTTCAGTTTTACCTCATCTAAAAAAATTTTTCTCAATATTTGGACATGGTGTTGCCTGGGCCTACACCTGTCATTTTCTTATTTCAATTGTTAGCCTACATGTTCTTTTTTTCTACTTCAAATAGTACTCTTCTAATGATCTAACCCTACCCTCACTCTTTAGTTTGGATAAATGAAGCTACTTCCTTACCCTAATTCTCACACCACTGTGTTTTTTTTTCCCTATCTGAATGTCCAGACTAAACTATATACTTTATTATAGCACTTCCCTGTGACTAGTTACATGTTTGTTTTAGTCATTAGAAGTCAAATTCTTGCAGGCTGAATATTCTTTCTGGTTTGTCATTAGATCTGCAGTGCCTACAAAAAAGTCTGCCACATACTAGAAACTCTATAAGTATTTTTTCATTATTGATTTTTAATGCAACTCTTTTAACTATTTGCCAAAATAAATTGATAGGATATTGAAACATGTTGGCAATTTGGGGGGGTACTACAATATTTGGCCAAACCTAGGAAAAAGTAGATATTACATTATTATAAAACTGATATTGTACTATAAATGAACTAAGTAGGATTAGTAACACTGATGGTAGTGATATTGGTAGTAGTAGTAGTAATAGCTAAAATACTGCATGCCCAATTCTTTTTTTTTTCTTTCAGCTTTTAATATAATCTATGCCATTAACTCTTAAAATGGCCCTTAAGTGGATAAGAAAATAAAGATTAAGAAAGCTTTAAGGAAACTAGGAAATGCAACTAAAACATGGAAAATGGGTTTTATAGAGAAGGTATAATGTAACAAAAAGGGAAAATGTAACAAATGCAAGCATCCATATTTGAACAGCAAAAGCTGTTACAGACACAATGATTGAAGGCCAGCAAGTTATCCGATGACACCTGCCTATGTTGAGTTGTCCAATTGAAGGATCATGAACATGGGGACTGCATACTCTTGAAGAATTCTTCTTTATATTTAGCCTCACTTTTCTTACTGTTACTACCAGTTGGCTTTTTTCCCCAGTTACCTTAAGAAAATATTTTTTAAATATGATGAGTCTCAAATATTTTAACAGCTGAAGAAGAGATAATTATAATTAAGAAAGTCCATTGAGAAACTGTGGTATTAAATTTGCTACATTGTGGCCTTTAGTTAAATCTCTTGTGCCTTCTTAGAGCCAGAATTCTTCTCTGTAAAAGTTATTCTTAATTAGCTTCTTAATCAGGAGTTTCTAAATTGTACACAATCATGTATACTTTCTATTTATTTAGCAGAAAATGGAATAAGGTTTTTAGTCCACAGTCTTCTGTCCACAGATTAAAAACTGAAGTTGTTTAGGGATTGTGCACAATTATAGTAGATTATTTTAAAGTAATAAAACTAATTTAATTTTTAAGCCAAAAAAAAGGGCATGATTTTGACAGTCCACTTTTTAAAAAAATTTGTAATATTGTCTAATCTAGTGTCACTTATAAGTACTCAGGTATAATTGTGAGATGGCTCCCAAGAATTCAAAAATGAGGGAAATGGAATTCCAATTGAGAGTCCATTAAATCATCATTTAATGAGTTCAAGCAAAGCCCCCAGAAGGAGATAAAATAGATGTAGGGTAATTATTCTTTGATCATATTAACATATCTATAGAAACTGCATCTTGTTCTGCAGAAGCAGGTAATAAGGACTGGTCAATTTTGCAAGTATAGAAAGGAAAAAAAAAATCTGAGGAACTATTGGTGGTATCTCTTTAAACACACCTGAATAAATGGACCTGGAGTTCTTGGAGCCCATATCATGAAGATAAACAGATAAGTTGCTTTGCTTTAAAATGTCCTTGTTCTGATTCCAAGTTCACTAAGTTGGCACTAATTCTGGAACAGTTTGATTATATTAGGAGACAATGCTAATCATGTCAGTCAGAGAAATCCTGGTCCCCATGGTGGTTATCTCTGTTGCTCAAAATCATTTTGCTTCTCTTAGGAATATGGTACTCTAACATGACGAACTTTCCAAACCAGGTAGGACTTCTTAAAAACAAGTTGTAACTGTCTCAAATATTTTTAGTGGCTGTCACTGCTTTCAGAATAAGTCCAATTTTCTTTGTATGACTTTCAACAAGCTATAATAGCTGTCCAAATCTACCCCTTTATCCTTAAATCTACTACTTTATAGATCTTTCTTGCCACCAAATATCTGGATATCCCTCAAAAGTAACCTGTACTCTTCTATCATTATATCTTGGCTCATAGTTTTGACTTTACTGAGAAAATTTTTTAGTCTGTCTCCATATGGTAAAGTCAATACTTACAATATTCATCTCAAATGCCACTTCTTACATAAGACACTCATACTCATCCTGCAAAGATAAATGTTTATTCTGTGTTCATATATAGCAAAATGTTTTCTACGTCATTTATAGAACTGAATATAGTTTTCCTTTTATTATTTTTGGTTGTGTGCATATACTCACTCCCTTGCCCCACACACAAGCACAGTATATCAAAAGCCTTTGAGTGCAGGGATTAGTTTTTTAAAATTGTTGTATTTTACAGGTTAGCCCATTTTGTAACATGAATATAGTATTACATCAGTAACATTTTTTGAAGTAAAATAATTGGAAAATTGGAATTTTCTTTTTATTCAAAAAGAAAAAAACAACAAAGGAAGAAGTGAAAAACAATGTAATAATTTCTTGGGAAGTTTCAAACTATTTGATCATTTAGCTCTTTTTTTTAAAGTCATCTATCCTTCCAAGTATCTTTCTTAGATACTTGGATACTTAGATACTTGATACTTAGATACTTTCTTTTTTTAAGATTTCGTTTATTTATTTGACAGAGATCACAAGTAGGAAGAGAGACAGGCAGGGGAATTGGGGGGTGAGGGGATGCAGCAGGCTCCTTGCTGAGCAAAGAGCCTGATTCAAGGCTCCATCCCAGGACCCTGGGATCATGACCAGGCCAAAGGCAGAGGCTTTAACCCACTAAGCAACCCAGGTGCCCCTCCAGGTATCTTCTTATAGCTTTCTTGCACTCTCTCTCTCTCCTTTTTTTTTTTTTTTAACAAAATACAAAAGACATATTCATGGTTTTGATTACTTACTCAAAGACAATGAATTAAATTCTAAATATTACAGTTCATGTCGTTCTTACACTTATATCTTATCATTGTATTAAATATTATACTTCTGTGCTGAATATTAGGTATTGTCTTTGAGCATTTTGGTAAAGGTACTGTTATTTGCTCTAGGGTATTTAATAAGCATTGTATGATAAAAATGGTGGTATAAGAAAATCCTTTTATTTACCCCCTGCTGGTAGAATTCCTGGAATATTGTAGATTTTCCTAAATATCAATTGTATTATTGATTTAATTAACTGAAATATTCTATTTCTCCCATTTAACAGTAAAAAAGGATATAATTCATTTAGCCAAGAGGATTATTTTAAAATATTCTATATGCCATATTTTAAATTAAACATTTGTATGAATGTAAATTTTATTTTAAATTATTGAACATTTTTATCCTCTGAATTTCTTTTTTTTTTTTAAGACTTTTATTTATTTATTTATTTGACAGAGAGAGAGAGACTGAGAGAGAGGAAATACAAGCAGGGGGAGTGGGAGAGAGAGAAGTAGGTTTCCCACTGAGCAGGGAGCCTGATTCATGCCTCCATCCTAGGGCCCTGGGATCATGACTTGAGCCTAAGGCAGATGCTTAATGAATGAGCCACCCAGGTGCCTCTGGGTTTCTTTTGATGGAGACATGGAGGGATTATTATTACATATATATGTATATATATGTAACCTGTATATGTATGTGTATATATATATATATTTTTCATGGCATGAAAATATATTTCACTTATATTAGTTATTTAAAGAAGGAGGGGAAAACGTTTTTTTTTTTTTTTCATTTTCATTGTTCAAGCACTACCCTTTTTTTTTTCCCCAAATAGTTCCCAATAACTTGATCAACTCTTGAAGAGCAAACAATTGAAAAGGGACGCCTGGGTGGCTCAATTGGTTAAGCATCTGCTTTCAGCTTAGGTCATGATCCTGGGGTCCTGAGATCCATTCCTGCATCTGGCTCCTTTCTTTCTCTCTCTCTCTCTCTCTCAAATAAAATCTTAAAAAAAAAAAAATCAAAAAAAGAGTTGCAAAATTATTGAACTAACCAAAACGTTTTCTTTCAACTGCTGCTTATGGCTCCTGGTTACCTTTTTTTTTTTCCCCCTTCATGGGTAAAAAATATTATTTGAACTTGGAAGGGGATATTGTTGAACATACACTGTGGGCATTGTGTTGGATTCTTTTTTTTTTTTCCCCCCACAAATGTAGTAATCATCATGTAGATCTTAAGTTGTCCTCTGGAAGTAAAATGTTGATGTTGAAGAATAAACTTTGAGATACTTAACAAAATTAGAAGTCACTGAGATAGTGGGTTTTGTCATACAAGAATCAAGGAACATCAAATATACAAACTCTTCCCCATAAGTCCCCAGTTCAATGAAGTTGAATCTGGAATTCATGACATTCAATACATATGTATGCTATGTTTGTGGTTTCTAATTAGAGCTAGGAGGCATACCACTAGATACCTTTGTTCACACTATAAACTGTACAACCCAGCTTATCTTACACTTTTACAAATCACTATATGCAAAATCTGGTAAAATTAGGGCCCCCATTACACACAAGGAAAGAGGGATTAATAAGAGAAGCATGAAAAATGGTATGGAAATGGCAGAAGTTGATGCAAATTAGAAGAAATTAGGTATATTTCTACATATGCTTCAGATTTCCATCTACCAGTAATCTTTCCAAAGAATAGGAATGAGAAAATTTGCAGGCTAATTTGTGCATCTTATTTATCACTTATTTCATATTTATATAGGTTGGGCTATACCATCTTTGGCTAAGTAGCATTAGATCAAATTCAATAATATTATTTTCATTGACATTTAAATAACACTTTCTTTGACATGAGATACTTAAAAACAGTATGTTTTAAAGGAAGATGATTGCTTTTAAGAGGAGACTTCATTAAGACATTTTAAGTAATAAATCTGTTTTAGAAGAAATTCAACTAAAATTCATATCAAATCAGGTTTTCACCAACCCTGCCTTTGAATTTTTTAAGGGGCGTCTAGTGAAATCATATTGTCCTAAATTCCCAAGGCTGTATTGTGTGACACAGATTTACCTAAATGAATAAATAGAAATCAATGGGATAGAACCTAGTTTGGTTATCCTTTCTCAATTGTTAAACTCATATTTCTTGGCAATATTATTTAAATTATAGAAGAATTAATATATGGGGAAAGAATACTATAATCATAATGAATTTACATTATTAACTCAAATAACATAATCCTTTAAAGTAAATCATTATCTGTAGTTACTATTGACATTTTAGAAAAAATTTTTTAAAAATTTTGATTTATTTATTTTCTTATCTCCAAATACATAAGAAATCTTGATGTGTTTTCATCTTCTGATTAACCATGCAGTGCCACCTGGTGTGCAGATGGAAAGAATATTACACATCAGAGGCTCTGTTCACACCCACCCTCCCAAACATAAACTTAGATGGCAGAAAGTTAACAGATGTTCACTTTGCTAGTGTTATGGAGATAAATTGCACATAAAACTCTTAATTCATAAATTAAATTGGAGAAGAAGATATTGGTACCTGGATGAATCAAAGATTATGTGAATATGTCCAGTTTAGTGGAAGAAAGTCATACTTAATTGGAAAATAGCTTTCTTGGATCTCTAAGTTCCTATTTTGTGTTTCTACACTTTGTTTTCTTGTGTATACAATATTTGTGTTTGTTGAGCCTTAGTATCTCCATTTCACTGATAAATCTGTCAGTGCTAGAATAGAATGTTTCTTTTAATTTAACCACTGAGTGATCATATTTTAACATATATTGTTATACTTCTACCATATATATGTCTCTGGCTGTGTTTAGGGATAATAGTTTGCAAAATAAATTTAAAAGGCTATTATTTATTTAGAAAAACAATGAAATACTTTTATGCAACTAATAAACACAAATTTTGTATATGAAAATATAATAAATACAGTTACTTAATTTCTTAGAGTATTGGCTAAATTTTTTTGCATAAATTAATTCTCAAAATGTAATATCAGATTGATATTGGTGATATCTCCATTTCCTGTATGTATAAATTGTGTCAAGAGATGTTAAGTAATAGGCTCAGAGTACAACCTGGATAAATTGAGGTACATCTGAAACTAAAATGATACTCTTATCCAGTCCTGTAAACTGGTGTTACTTATAAATAATTATTTTTTCTTAATTTATATATTTCCTTTTTAAAATTCACTTTTTTAAATTGTGGTAAAATACACATAAAGTTACTATCTTAACCATTTTTTAAGTGTACACTTAGGGCATTAAGTACATTCATGTTTAATTAATAGAATTGATAAATCCCCAGCCAGATTTATCTCCCCCAAATTTAAATAAATAAAGGAGAAGAGACCCAAATAAATAAAATCATGAGTGAGAGGAGATATCACAACTAACACCACAGAAATGCAAACAATGATAAGAGAATATTATGAAAAATTATATGCCAATAAATTGGGCAATCTGAAGAAATAGATACATTCTTAGAAACATATAAGCTATAAAAACTGAAACAAGAAGAAATAGAAAGTATGAAGACCCATAACCAGAAAAGAAATTGAGTCAGCAATCAAAAATCTCCAAAAAAGCAAAAGTCCAGGGCCAGTTTCTCAAGGCAATTCTACCAAACGTTTAAAGAAGAGTTAATACATATTCTTCTCAAACAGCTCAAAAAAATAGAAACGGAAATTAAACTTCCAAACTCATTCTACAAAACCAGCATTACCTTGATCCCAAAACAAAACAAAGGCCCCACTACACTGAAGAATTATAGACCAATATCTCTGATGAACATGGATGCAAAAATTCTCAATGAGATACCAGCAAATCTAATCCAACAGTATGTTAAAAGAATTATTCACCACAGTCAAGTGGGATTTATTCCTGGACTGCAGGGGTGGTTTAATATTTGCAAATCAATCAACATGATACACCACATAAATAAAAGAAAGGATAAGAACTATAGGATCCTCTCAGTAGATGCAAAAGAAAGAAAGAAAAAGAAATTGACAAAGTGCAGCATCCATTCTTGATTTAAAAAAAAAAAAAAGCCCTGAACAAAGTAGGGATAAATGGAATGTATCTCAACATCATAAAGGCCATTTATGACAGACCCACAGCTAATATCATCCTCAATGTGGAAAAACTGAGAGATTTTCCTCTACAGTCTGGAACAAGACAAGGATGTCCACTCTCACCACTATTATTTAACATAGTATAAGGAGTCCTACCCTCAGCAATCGGACGACAAAAAGAAATAAAAGGCATCCAGATTGGTTAGGAAGAAGTCAAACTTTCACTATTTGCAGACGGCATGATACTCTATGTAGAAAACCCAAAAGACTCTACCAAAAAACTGTGAAAACTGATACAGAAATTCAGTAAAGTCATGGGATACAAAAATCAATGTACAGAAATCTGTTGCGTTTCCATATACCAATAATGAAACAGCAGAAAATGAAATCAAGGAATTCATCCCAATTTATACCCAATTGCACCAAAAGCCATAAAGAAACCTGGAGTAAACCTAACCAAAGAGTTTGTAAAAGACCTGTAATTCCAAAAACTATAGAACACTTGATGAAGAAATTGAAGATGACACAAATAAATGGATAAACATTCCATGCTCATAGATTGGCAGAACAAATATTGTTAAGTTAACTATAGTACCAAAAGAAATCCACATTTAATGCAATCTCTATCAAAATGCCACCAGAATTTTTCACAGAGTGAAAAAGAACAATCTTAAAATTTGTATGGAACCACCAAAGACCCCTAAAAACCAAAGCAGTCCTGATAAAGAAAGCAAAACCTGAAGCATCACAATTCCAGATTTCAAGCTGTATTACAAAGCTGTAATCATCAAGACAGTAAGGGACTGACAGAAAAACAGACACATAGAACAGTGTGATTCCATCAGAATCCTAGAGGAGAACACAGGCAGTAACCTCTTCGACCTCAGCTGCAGCAACTTCTTACTAGACGTGGCTCTGAAGGCAAGGGAAACAAAAGCAAAGATGAACCATTGGGACTTCATCAATGTAAAAAGCATAACAGAAGAAACAATCAACAAAACTAAATGGGAGAAGATATTTGCAAATGACATATCTGATAAAGGGTTAGTATCCAAAGTCTATAATGAAGTTACCAAACCCAACATCCATAAATAAAATAATCAAGATAGAAGTGGGCAGAAGACATAAAGAGACATTTTTCCATGGAAGACATACAGATGGCTAACAGACACATGAGAAAATGCTCACTATCCCTCACCATCAGGGAAATACAAGTCAAAACTGTGATAAGATGCCCACACACCAGTCAGAATGGCTAAAATTAACAACACAGGAATCAAGAAATATTGGCATGGATAAGAACGGGGAACCCTCTTACACCTTTTGTGGGAATGCAAAATGGTGCAGCCACTCCGGAAGATAGTATGGAGGTTCCTGAAAAAGTTAAAAATAGAACTACCTTATGATCCAGCAATTGCGCTACTAGGTATTTACCCGAAGGATACCAAAATGGTGATGCAGAGACACATAAGCACCCTGAGGTTTATACCACCTTTATCAACAATAGCTAAATTATGGAAAAAGCCCAAATGTCCAATCGACTGATGAATGGATAAAGTAGTGAAGATATATGATATCTGTCTCACACACACACATGTAATAGAATATTATTCAACCATAAATAAAGAATGAAATCTTGCCTTTTGCAATGCTATGGATGGAGTTAGAGTGTATTATGCTAAGCAAAATAAGTCTGTCAGAGAAAGACAAATGCCATATTATTTTATTTATATGTGGAATTTAAGAAACAAAACAGATGAACATAGGGAAATTAAGGAAAAAAGAGAATGAGACAAACCATAAGAGACTATTAACTAGGTGTGCCTGGATGGCTCATTTGGTTAAGCCGCTGCCTTCGGCTCAGGTCGTGATCCCAGGGTCCTGGGATCCAGCCCTGCATGCGGCTTCCTGCTCAGTGGAGAGCCTGTTTCTCCTGCTGTTCTGCCTTCTTGAGCTCTCTTTCTATCTTTTGGCTAAATAAATAAATAAAATCTTTAAAAAAGGAAAAAAAAAGAGACTATTAACTATAGAAAAGAAACTGAAGGTTGCTGGATGGAAGGTTGGCAGGGAATGGGCCAAATGGGTGATGGGTATTAAGGAGGGCACTTGTGGTGGTGAGTATCAGGTTTTATATATAAGTGATGAATCACTGAATTCTACCCCTGAAACCAATATTACACTATATTTAATGAACTAGAATTTAAGTAAAAACTTGAAACAAATAAATAAAATCCTCTTTCATTAGGAAAAAAGGAGTTTTCTTCCTGATATTATGCCTATATTATTTTTAAAAAATATTTATTTATTTTAGAAAGAGAAAGAGAGCATGTGCACCATGAGTAGGAGGAGGGGCAGAGAAAGAGAATCTTTAAGCAGTCTGCCCATTGAGCAGGAGCCCAGTTTGAGGCTTGGTGCAGGGCTTTATCCCCTGACCCAGGAGATCATAACCTGAGCCTGACATTTAACTGACTGAGCAACCCAGGTGCCCCTGCTTATATTGTTTTTTTAAAGCATTACTAACAAGTAAACTTGCTGTTTTTGTTTAGTTCTTGGTTGCAACGTTTTATCCTTTTAAAGTAATTTCAGGAAATAAGTACATACTTAATTTCACAGAGAAAAAACAAGAACATATCCAAATTAAAATCATAGATGGAATTAAGTACTGAAATTAGTTTTCTATGAAGTGATTGACAGTTCTAAAGGTATAATCTTAGAAATTGCAATTAATGCTAGTTTTGTGTTTTCTCATCAGTTTTTGATAAGTTAAGAATAAAGGAAACATACACATACATAACAATAAAAATCTGCTTCTAGGATAGGACTTGATCTGAAATCTTTGTACCTTTCCCTTCTACTTTATTTATTTCTCTCTCTCAAGTTTTTTATTATAAATTCTAACAAGTAGCACCTACCAACTCAGCCAGGAAGTAACAAAGAGCCATTCAGACCATAGTTCCTCTTATTCCATGTGCTCAGGGAAGTAAACTGGTCATTATTTTGGTATATCCTTAAATTTGTCTGCAAGTGTATCCATCATTTCAGTGTAAAAGATAAATGTTTGTTACGTAGCAAAGTTTATTAAAGACCATAGAAAAAGTATTATTGATAAATGATTTGATACATTCAATTAAATACTAAGTAGAAAAAAATGTGGATATTGAGTAGAATTTGTGATTTTCTTAATTTTAAGGATAGATCAGGTAGAAGTGCAATTTTCTGTACCAAGTGATAGAGCAAAACATGTTTCAGTTTAGTATCTGTTTGACACACTGTAAAAATATATTGAATTCAGGAATGATCAGTTCAATATTGTTCTTTCTGACTTAAACTGGATTCAAGCTTGCCTTTATGCTACTTTGAAAAATGTTAAGAAAAACAATAAAAACCAGGGTGTTAACCAAGATTAATAATGAAAAATAATATTATCATTTTTTTGAAAGTATAACTAGTTATTATACTAATTACAGTTGATAATTGAGCTTTATGGAAGCTAAGGTGCTGCCCCTCATGCTGTCAAAAATCCCTGTATAACTTTGACTCCTCTAAAACTTAAGTACTAAGAGCCTGTTTTTGACCAGAAGCCTAACCAATAACATAAGCAGTCTGTTAACACATACTTTTATACAGGTACTGTATTCTTATAAACAAAGTAAGTTAGAAAAAAGAAAATGTTATTAAATAAAACCATAAGGAAAAGAAAATATGTTTATAGTCCTGTACTGTATTTATTGAAAAAAAAAATCCATGTTTAAGTGGACTCATGCCCTTCAAACCCATGTTGTTCATGGGCCAACTGTACTAAAACAATATTTTAAGTATGCAAACTGAAGTTATTTTGTAAAGAACATCACCCTAACATAATCAAATAAATTATTTGAATTTTTAATATGTATGTATGTATATGTTCCTCTGCTACTGACTTTAGACATATTGATTAATAGAATACTCCAGGGAAAGTTGGATCGATTTTATGTGTCTTTTTTCCCCTTCTGAAGCATTTTTGGTAGCTATTGACCCGAATTTCTGGTGGGAATATTCTGGGCTATTTTATGGCATCCTATGAATTAGAGAAGAGTGACTAAATCTCCAACGATTGGTCCAACAGTGAGCTTTCCTATTAAAATGGTACATATTGTAACAGGTTTGGCCCTAAAATGATCTTATGTTCCTCTCAGACTGTTTTTCCGGTGCACCTGAGTGGCTCAGTCGGTTAAGCATCTGCTTTCGGCTCAAGTCATGATCCTGGGTCCTGGAATGAAGCCCTGCATCTGGCTCCCTGCTTGACAGAGAGCCTGCTTAGTCCACTCCTCCCAGCTCCTGCTTTCTCTTGCTATCTCTCTCTTTCTCAAATAAATAAATAAAACCTAAAAACAAAAACAAAAAACCCCACCTGGTTTTCCATTATATTTAAATGTGTTCTTTCCTCCCTCATATTTGTGTGTTTGTGTGTAGGGGTGTACGCATATTATGCTTATATATATGTTATGAACCCATCCCTCTTGGTTCTTGGAGTTTGGGGGGTTTTGTTAGTTTTGTTTTCTGATCTTCTGGCCTTTTGCTAATTACAGTCATCTTTCTGAGAAAAGGAAACTTGAGGAGAATAAAGTGAGAAAAGAGTTAAAATTGTTAAGGCAACATTTTCATCCCATGGCTCTTTTTTTTTTTCTTTCCTATAGAAGGAGAGTAAGAAAGCTCGTTTATAGATTTTAAAGTTTCCTAATACAGCTCAGAACAATACACAAAATAAGGTAGAGATTTAAAAAAAATTTGACTCAACATTATATTAAACATTATATATAATATATGTCATATATATTGAACAATTAATTAAGCATTATATTCATTTTTAATAGTTTAGCACACATAGCTGTATATTTTTAAATTGTGCCCATACAACCTTAAAATGGTATTGGAAAAATCTAATATTTGTGAGTTGTCTTTACAATCCAAGTCTGGCATCACTGACAAAATATTAACAGACATATGCTGAAGGTATTAACAAACATAAATGACTTTCATTCTCATAATTTTTTACAATGCTAATGCTTTTACCCATTATTGTTTATATACTCACTCATTCAGTAAATACCAAGTTCCCGGTAAGTGACTAATATGTCCTTGCTATCAAGAAGCTTACAATTTTGAGGGAAGATAGACACACAAATATTTCCTACTTGTCACCTGGTTAACTATTTCCCACAGTATGTAACACAGCAGCATAGCATCTGAACTTTTTATTCACATATTTATATGCACTTCTGCTAACTCATCCAACACTCTCAGCCTCTGTAGGAAAAAGACAAATGAAGGGGGCAGAAGATGAAGCATACACTGAGGTATGGGGACTATCGTATGTGACAGCTCCATAGAGTTGCAGAAGCTTTTACTGCCAGGGATGTGTGCTAGTCAGTAGGACCCAACAAATACAACAGAAATAGATTCCACAGATGTTGCATGGTATACACATGAATTTAGTTAATTAGTATGTTTCCTATTTACTATGGAGAATGAAGGATTTCGACATGAGATGTCAGAGATTAGGGAGGTTCGTTCAGTGGTGCTATGAAAATAGGTTGGAGAAGGACAAGACCAGGTCTTGGGAGATTTTATGTGTGGCTATTACAATAATTCAGATTAAAGAAAGTTGAGAATCTGGAATAGGGCTGAGAACAAGAAATACAATGAGTAGGTCTGAGCATCTGATTAAATATAGTTGGTGAAGATTAGAAATAAGAAGCAACAAAGCAGGTTGAGAATTTAAGGAATGTCTTCAGCACTCCTTTTGACCAATTAGATGGATGGTGATGACAATTTACCAATAGAAAAATGAGTGGAAGATTATGGCTTCTGATTTTACCTTTTTTGTTTGGAATTTTTTGTGATATCCTAGTGGAAAAATCCAGTAAACCCTCAGGTATACTGGGATAGGTATGGAAATCAGCCCAGAAGTTTGTGGGTAGGAGATGTAGATTTGGTATTAGTTGCTGTATGCTCTAGTAGAAAAATTATGAGCCTTGAAGTCAGTCAAATTCAGTCAGTATCTCATTTATGGTTATTGGGAGTAGTAGAAATAATATAAAATAAATTTTCACTGAATTGGCATATGGTGAGATTTTTTTAAATGGCAGTCATTAATATTATCAGCTTAGTATTTTTTAAACACTTTTTAAAAGATTTTATTTATTTATTTGACAGAGATAACAGGCAGAGAGGCAGGCAGGGAGAGAGGAAGGGAAGCAGGCTCCCTGCTGAGCAGAGATCCCGATGTGGGGCTTGATCCCAGGACTCTGGGATCATGACCTGAGCTGAAGGCAGAGGCTTTAACCCACTGAGCAACCCAGGCGCCCCAGGTTATAGGTATTACATGAAGTCATAGCATTGGTGAGATCATGTAGTCATTCTTCATATCTACACTCGGTAACATGAGAAAACTAAATCCCAGTGAAATTCTGTCACTTGTCATGTTCACTGAGTGTGATATTCAGACATACTGGAATGAATATGTTCTAAATCTGTCTATAGATATTATTTCAACATGACTTACTCATATTGTATAATGTTATTATCACATCCTTTATTTTAACATAGTATATGTGTATCACTCTTTGGGTTTAGAGAACTCTTTTGTAGAAACAGAGAAAAAGTAAAGTAGCCCATATGAGGGGCTGAACTTCTTTAAATGTTTTACTATGAACTCTTGGTGTGCAAAGCCAATATTTTTGAAAACCATTGAACCTGGTAATTATTTACTAAGGTGTGGACTTCGAAATACTAGATATTTGTGTTAAATAAGTTTGGAATACTAAATAAGTACACGAAAGTAAACCTTTCAAAAGAAAATTTGGTATAATAAATATATATTTAGAAGGGATACTTGGGGAAGAAAATCTTCGCTTTAAAAAATATTATCTTGGGACTCTTAAAAAGGCAAATTTCCTTAATAAGAATTAATATAATATATAGTTTACAAAAGTGACAGGATTTTTTCCCATAGAGATATGTTAATCATATAAAGTGAGATGTAAATTTATCCCTTTTCCTCAGTAACCAATGACTTTCTTCTGCAAATAATAATAATGATAATCAGTTTTGCCACAATTTCTTTCTTTCTAAGTTTGTGTGTTCCTTAAAGCATTGTTCCAGGCTTTCTGTATATTTTATCACCATAAGTATATGCCATAACACATTTAAAAATTCCCTTAATTTTACAACTATTAAATAGGACTCAGAAATTAACTTTTTTGCCACCATCATAGTTAAATATTTTATTCCCCTGTTGTCTGATAAGAAAATGTGTGTTATGCATTAGGGAAACATAAAATCAGTCCTCACAGATTCTATGTTTCTATACTGCTGAATAATTGAACATATGATCTGCAGTAACTATTGATTGGTACAAAAAATAAAAAGGGGAGGGTGGAAATTTTTAGGCAAGTCTTTGGTTTTAGGGTTTATGTTTCTCCTTGTAACAAATGACTTTGTAATAGTGAGTTGCATTAAATTCCACTTAATACTTATTACTACATGTACAATATATGTTAGATTAAATAAACAGAACTTTTCAAACATTGGCAATTGTTATGCTAAATTCTCCACCCCCGACCATTGTAACTTTTTACAATTCTGTAATAATATATAATGTTATTAACCAATGGCATTCATTAAATGTGCTCAATTTTTAAAATTACACTGATTTTTATTTCTATTAAAGAAAAACTAATTCTCTAACAATGCTCCAACCTGCTATTACAACCACTTACCTTTTAACTGAGAAGTGATATACCCTTTTCTTATTGAATTGGCTTTTGTGGAGAGTTCCTTTTTATTTATGATGGGATACTAAAGGGACTCTGGGATCCTTTGGAATTCTTATTGTGCTCCTAGTCATTCTACCCACCATGAGTGGCATGACACTGAACAGTTAAACATGGGCTTTTATCATAGATGTGAGCTTTCCTCACATGGTTACAATGGAAATGAACAAAAGTCTCAAGCCAAGTCATTCAGGACATTGTAAATATCTATTAATCAGGCTAGTGAATGTTTCATGATTACTTTATGAGGATTATTTTGAAATGCAGCTTTATTTCAGGGTCCTGAATTTAAGTTGTGGGAGGTACCTTTGTTGAGCCTTTTGAAAGAGCATTAAAAGCTTTATCAGCACCTTGATAAGCTTGAGAAAAATAAGAAGAAACAATTATTCTAGCAAGTATACTCTGTGCTTCTTAGAGTTTTTCTTTCTTTCTTTCTTTAAAGATTTTATTTATTTATTTGTCAGGGATAGAGAGAGAGAGAGCAAGCGAGCACAGGCAGACAGAGAGACAGGCAGAGGCTGAGGGAGAAGCAGGCTCCCTGCTGAGCAAGGAGCCCAATGTGGGACTCGATCCCAGGACGCTGGGATCATGACCTGAAGGCAACCGCTTAACCAACTGAGCCACCCAGGCGTCCCTTCTTAGAGTTTTTCTTATTGTAATGCAAATAAATCACACTTACTAGAACATCTGTCACATTGTAAATATCAAATTTGTCATTTAGCCATCAATGCCTGAGAGTTTTGCCAATATTTTTTGCAAACATACTATGTGTTAGGAACTTTGCATACTTGATCTCATTGAATCTCGTTCAAACTACACTGTAATCCCAGAGAATATGTATTAATTGCCCCCATTTTTTGCTGGAGAAGCAGTACCAGGTGTGGGTAAGTGGCTTGCCTAAAGTCACCAAAGTTCTCAAGAAATCCAAACCTTGTAGTTTTCCACCATTCCAAAGCACCCAATACAATAGTCATGGGGAAATAAGGAGTGGTATAATGGTTTAAGGGATGAGGAGAGGTGAGAAAGTTGTATTGTTTTTATAGAGAAATACGGAGACATTTTATGGCAAGGTAAAGAAGAAAATGGAAAACAGAAGTCTGAAATTGTATTTAAGGGGGCAAAAGGGGAAGGACACCAGGAGACTGGAAAAGAAGAAAAGAGGTAGATGTGTTAGTTTTTTGACAGTTGTTAGGATACTTTTCCCCTCATTGATAGAGAAATAATTTGGTGAAGATGGAAAGAATTCCAAGGTGGAACATGTTAGCCAAGTGAGTTTCACTTTGCTTCTCAGAGAAGAGGAGAGAGAGAGTTAAAGGGAGAATAACAGCTCCTCTCCAGTAATACACACAATAGCAAAGGCTAAGTGCGGAGAAGAAACTGCAAAACAAAGTAGGACAATACAGACAAAGAACATTAAATTGTTACGTAACTAATTTTACATTTATATTAGGTCTTATTACCAGTTTACTTTTATGGGGTGGAAGGAAGAAAAGAATAAAATAAAGCATTTTATTATAATGGAGGAACAAATAGGGGTGATATCTTTATTGAACATTGGTTTTATTATTTATAATTAAAACAAAGTAAATAGTTCTTGAACTTCTAAATTAGTGATTATTTATTTAATGGATATTCTAGGTGACTTCCAACATTATTATCCCTTTAAGGATATGAAAATAAAACTAACACACAAAGCGGGCTTGAGTCAGTTTGCTCAACTATAAATTATACACAGGTTACAATTAATTGCTTTAAAAAGGAGTTAATTTTATCAGGTCATTAAATAACCTCATTAGTAAATTATTATGACAAACATTATTTGCAAAAATATTGGAGCAGTAGCATTTTCACAAATTATTAGTCCTTAGCAACAACTTATGTTTTGCTTAAGTGTAGTGATGGAATCAGCCACTATGCCATTAGAGAATATTATTATTAAGAAAATATAGGGCATTTTATAAGTTGGATATAAATACCATATATGGTGATGTGGGAATGGAAGAAATGAAGGTGAATGAGAAGAAAGACACAAGAGAGGAAAATAAATACATATAAAATTCAGTGAAGGGCAACCTAATTTAGCATTCATTCAAAACTTGAGTTCTTATAATATGTGCATATATTTAAGTTTTAAATATTCTAGGTCAATGAGATAAGATTGAAAAAAAAGCAGCAAGTTGAGAAGTCTTATTTACTGATTTGAAGAATGAGGTAATTCATTTTGAGCTGTCTTTAGGCCAAAATTTTAGTCAAAGGAAAAATGTGGGTTCTGATTTCTGCCAGACTTAATTAGCCATATGTTAAAGAACAATAGTTCAATATATATAGTGTGGAAAATACTTCTCATTATGGATTGATCTTTTTAAACTGTAACTATTCCAACTATTCAGAGCAACACAGACAACCAAAGAATTAACATCACTGGATATGTGAAGCAGATACCACCCACATACCCATGTACAAATTATATTTTGTAATATAAAAGTGATCATTGGATTCTTTTCCTTAAATTTCCAGAGTGCCAATTTACAAGCAGCCTCTTGGGACATATCTAATTATATCAAAATTATATATTCATTCTGCAAATATTTACCATGATCTGTGCTAGGAGTAAAAGCCTTCTAGATCTTTAAAACTCCCAGTGATCTTTAAAATCCCCAGTCTTGGGGCACCTGGGTGGCTCAGTGGGTTAAAGCCTCTGCCTTTGGCTCAGGGTCCTGGGATCAAGCCCCACATGGTGCTCTCTGCTCTCAGGGAGCCGGCTTCCCTTCCTCTCTGCCTACTTGTGATCTCTCTCTCTCTCTGTCAAATAAATAAATAGAGTCTTTAAAAAATAAAAAAAAATAATAAAATCCCCAGTCTTGGGGTGCCTGGGTGGCTTAGTCGGTAAAGCTGCTGCCTTTGGCTCAGGTCATGATCCCAGGGTCCTGTTATTGAGTCCCGAGTCAGGCTCCTTGCTCAGCAGAGAGCCTGCCTCTCTCCCCACCTCTGCCTGCTTGTGCGCTCGTTCTCTACCTCTCTCTCTCTCTCTCTGATAAATAAATAAAATCTTTAAAAAGATAAAAAAATAAAATCCCCAGTCTAATCACCACCTGGGTTTAAAATTATAAAGGCAGTGAAGAATAGGAGCAGGGAGTTCCAGGTTAGACTTAAACTTAATCCCATTTCTGTCCCTTACTACACCTGTGCCCTTGAGTAAGTTATTTCAACTCTTGTTTAGGTTTCCTTATTTTTTAGGTAGAGATGGTAATTAAAAGTGGGGTTCACTATGATGATTATCACAGTGCTTGGTGCCAAAGGCTTAGTGGTTATTAGTGTCATTCTCATTGAAATTGTGGATTTCCCTTAGAAGAAATCTTTGTGTTTATTAAATGGTTTAAAGAAAAACTTTTATATAAGAAAACAACAAAAAATTAATATTTGAGAAATAAATTGTACTTCACCAAAATTAGAAACATCTGATCTTTAAATGAAATGGCAAGTCATACAATGGGGGAAAAATACACATACACACTTGACAAAACTAGTTATGTATTTTCAAAACATGCAAGGGTTTTTTTTTTTAAGATTTTATTTATTTACTTGACAGAGATCACAAGTAGGCAGAGATACAGGCAGAGAGAGAGAATGGAGGAAGCAGGCTTCCTGCTGAGCAGAGAGCCTGATGCGGGGCTCGATCCCAGGACCCTGGGATCATGACCTGAGCCCAAGGCAGAGGCTTTAACCCACTGAGCCACCCAGGCGCCCCAAGGGTTTTGTTTTTTTTTTTAAATAATATATAAGACAGTCCAATTTTCAAAATGGGGCAGAAGATTGAAACAGGCAGATGAATATGGAGGCATAATTAATAAGTACTTGAAAAGATGCTCAGCATCATTAGTCATTAGAGAAATGCAAATCAAAACAACAAAGTGAAACCACTTCACACCCACTAGAATAACCAAAATTAAAAAGACTAATAATACCAAAGGTTGGCAAGGGTATGAAGCAACTGGAACTTTCACACATTGCTGGTCCAAGTGTAAAATGTACGTTGGAAACAGTTTAGTACTTTTTTGTATAGTTAAACATACAGCTACACTGCAGTTAATACCACTGTTAGATATTTAACCAAAAGAAATAAAAATGTTAACTGTAATGAGTCCTATGTCAATGTTCCTATTAGCCCAAAACAAAAAAAGACAAACAAAAAGTCAATCAGCTTGATCCATTCATCTGTTGATGGACATCTAGGTTCTTTCCATAGTTTGGCTATTAAAAAAAAAAAAAGTCAATCAGCAGATAAATGGTTTAAACACATTTTGGCATATTCACTATTCACTGAATAGAATACTACTCAGCAACAAAAGGGAATGAACTACTGAAACATGAAACAACATGGTTCAGTCTTCACAGACATTGTGTTGAACAAATGAAGTCATAGGTACTGCTTGTTAAGCATTTAGTGACAGGGAAAACAAAACATTTTCCTTGACTTCATGAAGACCCAAGGCTCTCTAGGTGCAAAGTAACATAATTACAACACAGTGTGGTAATGTATGTAGTGATGGAGAGATCCCCAGAGCTTTGTGAATGCACAATCCAGATGCCGAATGCTAACCATGACCCTGATGAATTTAAGTGTAAGAATGTTTATTAGGGTAGGGGAAGAGGTCATGGAAACTTACTAGAGGGAGTGGCACCTTTACAGAGTTGAAGGATCATTAAGAGTTATCAGGAAAAGAGAAGTTGGAGGGATAGGGTTATTACTGGTGGAGGGCTCAAGAGAACAATTTTTCAGTGAACTAGCATGATCACTCCTGAGTAGTTTAGTATTTCTGTAGTGCATGAGTCTCTGATGAGTTGAGTCTCTGAGCTGGAGAGTTAATCAGATTGTGGAAGTCCTACCTAGGATGCTAAAGACCTTGGGCTGCTACTCTGTTGAACATGAAAACTGACTGAAAGGTTTCAAGCAGTGATATCTCGCTAGATAGGGTATGAACATAAGAATAACAAGACTGGACATGTTGAGACAGCTGGAGAGCTGTTATAGAATGCAGATAAGAGACGATTAGAGCTTGAACTTCCACAGGGAATGAATTAAATAAGTAGTACTTAAGTCTAAGTGCTTAGGTCTTTTTCCTTATGATTTAAAATCAGCAATCTTAATCAAAAATTGGAAAATAAATGACCACTTAATAAGTAGCTATTGGAAATATACAGTATTTCACCCCTAAATTCCTGTAGCTTAGGATTTTAATGTTGTATTAATCTTTGTGTACATAGGATAAAACCTAACATTATCATAAAGTCAAAATCATTATTTTCAACCAAATAAAGCTATATTGTCCCAGTGTTGGCATTACTAAAATAATATACTTTGATCAGCATTTGCAGATTACATAAGATTATTTCTATAATTAGTTTCAAAGCATTTTCTCATATTTATCTCCTTGAATATTAAACTCATTAGGAAATGTATATTTAGATATGTAGAGAAGATTAATTTATAAAACTAAAAGTAAACATAACAACTAATTGAAATGCTTAATAGAGCATTAACAAGAATTAACTTCTGGTATAACCAAACAAAATGTTTTCGTGATTTGTTCTTGTGGTTTATTTGATGCAAACTGCAGGCATGGGTTGCAGAATAAAAGTAACAGAATCTTATGACTAGAAAAAGCAATTGAATAACTTTTAAGTGTGGTCTTATAGGAATATTTCAACAATTAATTGGCCTTAATTTTTTTTTTAATTTTCATGTGAAATTCAGAGGCATAAACTTTGTCTGTTTTAACAATTATTCAGGAACAAGTCTAATTAACCAATTTTTATAGTTAGATAAAGATGGTCTCAGAAGAATTTAGGAAGCAACTAGTCTTCAATATTCTCCATTAGTTGTATAACTAATATATTTGTAATTGGAATATATTATTGATGTTAACTTACCAGTTTTCTGTTACCTCTCATGGGAGTAAAATGTGGTATGAACCAGTTTTTCTGGATACCTGTTGTTCCTTTATTAGAGAACCATCTTTTAGCTGATGTATCTGTGACCACAAAAAGATGAGTAGTTGTTGATTTATATGTGATATATTAAAAATGAAACCAGGTTCTTAGTTAGTAATGGTGATAGGGTGTGATATCTTTTATTGACAGGAGCCCCTAACACTGTCAAAAAATAATTTGGTTTTATATTACATTTGTCTATATAAAAGACTGACAAGTGTAAGTCATAAGAGTGAGGCAACCCATGCACAAAGGCTACATGTTAGAATTTAGAAATTTAAAAATGCAAATTTTAATAGTCTCAAGAATTTTTAGTAAATAAATATCTACAGGAAGCCACAGCCGGTTTTGTTTACCCTGTATCTTGCTTACTGGTGTGCTAACTGAATAGTGAGGCTGCTAAAGAATATATTTATGCAACAGGACTTAAGAAATTGCAGTTGAACTTGAAATCAAGCTCAAGTTCATTTCGGGAATGTAGACCAAAGAAAGAAAAGTCACACCTACAAATAAATTTTCTGGTTCTATTCAGTCTTTTGAAAAGAAAATAGAAAAGTTCCTAAGTATTAGCACAAAATAAGATATGGGTATTCTTATTTTTTTATAATTATAATTAGTTCAGTGAGACTTCAATTTGAAAATGTCAGGCTGAATACAAGTATATCCTTCTATCCTGTCCTGAATTGCCACTAAAATGAAAGAAGCAGGATTTTTCAAATGCCGTAAGCTTAAAAGGAAAAAGAATAAGACAGAAAACAATAAAATGTCGGAAGCTGAAAAGCAGATGGCTCTATGAGATTGGGACTAAGCAGCCCCAAGAATCTGAATTCTGAACTGGACCCAAGACGTACCATGATTTGCACTACTGAGTCTACTTCACGTTTCAGGACTAGTAATACCAGGTAGCTGTGGGAGTAGGAGTGAAGGTGAGGATCTGTCAAATTTCTGGTAAGAAGCAGCTATATCCCTTCAATCCCTTGTCCACGTTGAATAGCTCAAGAACCCTCTTTGTTCAGCAGAGAGAGTTACCCAGTGCCTGGACTGGAGGACACAAGGCAGAAGGATACCCTGGTGAGAAAAAGGGGATTCAGTGAATTCTTGCATGCTACAAGCTGAGAAAATTATTCTCCCTTGTCTCACCTGGCTTGTAGAGCCGCCGCTTTGCAGGTACAATATGACAGTTGGGCATGGCTGTTTGCTGCATAATATGAGTTGTTATGACTCACAAGGAGATCAATAACTAATGTAAAGTGGTACATTCAGAATAAGAAAAATGGAAATATGAAAAAGCCAGAGCCCAAGAGATGTTGCAATTTTGAAAAGTCCCTACAATCTTCTAAGCCGTCGTTCTTTCAGAAAAAAATAATGATATTCTTAAGCAATTATTTTTCATTAAAAATAAAAGAGAAAACTGTGTCCTTGCTTTGAGTTTCCTAGGCATGCAAATCCCCCTTTTAGCTATATTTCCCCCCAAATGATGAAAGTTAAATGACTCAAAAGAAATACTTTAAAAGCCAGTATTTATATTAATTGGCTCACTATACAGGATGACACAAGTTCATTCAAATTTGTATTGAATATGTACAATCTTTAGAGTTTTTGTTTCCTCAGGTAGGGGAAGATTCCAGTACTTTGTGTATTCATGTGTGTGTTACAGTCATTTGATTTCTTCTCCACAAAGACTGGTTTTAAGTAATTAAGTTCCAAATGTTTTCTTTTCCGTGACCAAGCTGAATTTTGGATATCAACTTGGTTAAGCAAAAACAAAACAAAACTGAGAAAGTCCATGAGATAATCTCTCTTACTTTGGAGCTGGGATGGTTGGATGAGTTTTAGCAGGCAACACTCAGAGTAACTCACAAAAAAGCATCTTCTGAGAGCTAGAACAGCAGTCACAAATCTTCTCGCTCTGTTTGAGGCTTAACAAAGTAGTGGAGATAAGCTTCAGAGAGACCATATCTTAGCCTGAAAGGAAAAAGAGACACATACTTTTTGTGTGTGTGTGAAAAAATTGTGCAGTTATTTTAAAAATGAAATCCATGACACTTCATTGTGGATTCACATAGAATTTTATTTTCAAAATGTCTCATTACAATACTAATTGCCAAGATTTTTTAAGGAAATACACAGGTTCAAGTATATTTGTATATATTCAAGTAGGTAATAACATATAGAAACATATCCCTTTTATGATATTCCCTATTTGATTTTGATTATTCTTTAAGCTTTCTTAAAATTGTCATTTAATGGTATGTTTTCATTTCTTTTTCTAAAAGATATTTTTGATAAATAGGACAAGTTACTCATCAGATTATTATTCTAAAAATATATATTTGCTGCTTAGGTCAAATAATACTTATTAGAGATTCTGTGTAAAAAAGTTATAACCAGTAAGTTATCTCATGTAGTGTTGAAAATTATATGGAAATATAGTTATTTGATTATAATTCCCTAAACTTTTTATGAATATTATAAGGCCACATAAAGAAATATGTCTTTTATAAAATAACTATTACACATTATTTATTATATTGGTCAGTAAATTTTATGTATTGATTGGCATTATGAAATTCCTTAAAAGACTTTTGTGTCACAAAAATAGTTTGTCTCTCCTGATAAATTGGTATTGTTTATTTCATCAGATATTGATAGTTATATAATTTATAGTAATTTTATTTTAACTCCATTACTTGGAAACTCAGAGTTAATTTTGGTGTTCAATAATTGTAATTATTCAACTATTAGATTACCTCAAATACCTTATAAAAACAGAAGAGTTATATATTATAGGGACATGCACAAATTTGTGAATGGCATGTTTACTTATCCCATTAATTCTTTAGGTGTTGGCTTAGTTGAAGGAAGATGGAGGTTTTGAACTATAGATGACACCATAGTAAGTTATTGTAATAATCATCTAGAGCCTACACACAATATTGATTATTTCTAGACATTAAGTTCAGACATAAATTGAAGTCTTATTCTGATTTTTCTCCCTCAGGCTCTTTAAGCTCTTTCATTTCCAATTTCACAGCTATAAGCTTGTTATTTAACATAAAAACAACTCATTATACTTATCCTTAGTTAAATTCATGTGTGTGGAAAGAATAAAATTCTAGCATTATCACTTATTTGGAAATGATACAAAACTATTTCAAATCCTTTCCTATAAAGGGGCATGGGGAATGATCTCATGAAACTATAAGGACAACATATCAAGGTACAAATAAGAAAATGAAATTCTGACCACTGAAGTCTTATTTATTTCCATTATTTTATTCAATTATGTCATATTTTTTAAAGTTTTATTTGAGAGCAAGAGAGAGAGAGCATGAGTGGGGAGAGGGGCCAAGGCAGAGGGAGAAGCAGACTTTCCACTGACAGGGAGCCCTGATGTGGTGGGTCTCAATCCCAGGACCCTAAGATCATGACCTGACCTGAAGTCAGACACTTAACTGCCTAAGCCACTGAGACACCCCTGTTGTACTTTTAACAATTATTACTGGTCTTGGCACTATACTAGTCACTGGGGATTATTCAGTGGTTAACTTAAGTATATTCTCTTACCAGAGAAGCTCATCAATTTTTTTTTTTTTTATTTGACAGAGAGAGAGATGACAAGCAGGCAGAGAGGCAGGCAGAGAGAGAGGAGGAAGCAGGCTCCCCGCTGAGCAGAGAGCCCGATGTGGGGCTCCATCCCAGGACCCTGAGATCATGACCCGAGCTGAAGGCAGCGGCTTAACCCACTGAGCCACCCAGGCGCCCCATCATCAATTTTTTTTTAAAGATTTTATTTATTTATTTGACAGAGAGAAATCACAAGTAGACAGAGAGGCAGGCAGAGAGAGAGAGAGAGGGAAGCAGGCTCCCTGCTGAACAGAGAGCCCGATGCAGGACTCGATCCCAGGACCCTGAGATCATGACCTGAGCTGAAGGCAGCGGCTTAACCCACTGAGCCACTCAGGCGCCCAAGCTCATCAATTTTTAAGGGAAAAATAATTACCATACTAAAGTAAAAAGGGAAAAACAGAAAAGATGCCTAATGACCATCTTGAGGGCTGAGACTTTAACCTGGTATGTTGGGAGTTTGTTAGACAAAAGAGTTGAAGAGTTGAAGCTAGTCCATTAGTGGCAGATAAAATGTGCCCACCATAACACAGAGGTTTGAGAGAACAGAGTGAATTTGAAAACTGACAAATATGGCATGGCCTCTTCCTAAAATGCATGCTGACAGATGAGAAAGTAACTGACAGCAGTTAGGGCATGAGGGTAGGGCATGAATAAATTGTTATGGGTCATACACATGAACTTAAGACATTTATGGAATTTGGATATATCCCAGAGGCAGTGAGTGGGCATCTGAATTTCTGGATTGATGTCATCAATGTATTGCTTTGGCACCCAGGCTCAGGAATGTCACCATACAAAACTGCAATGGAACTTCCTCTGCCCTCAAACCAATATTCTTTAGGGTTAGTTGAGACCTGACTGAAATACTTTTCACATAGCTTTTCTTATCAACTTTGAATCCCTCAGATGTTGATCTGGAAAATGAACTTGCAAAAAATCACATAATTTGTATTATAAATGCACTGACAAGGGGGCCATATCAACATTTACAGCTTTCACCGCCATACCTTAATGGGAAAAGATTTATGAATAATCACTAATGATATAAATTCATAATGATGAAATGAAATATTTATAAAGCATTTCCTTTTTATTTAATTGCATGGTAATCTCCAGTTCATTAATTCATTATAAGATCAGTTTTGAAGTCATTGTTGGCTTTGAGTTATCATTGTTCAGGATTTGTTAGTCAAAGAGGATGAGTAACATGAAACTGTTTGTTTTTTAAGTTTAAACAGCTTTATTGAGTTATAATTGATATACTGCACGATTCATTCATTAAGAATGTATAGCAGTGAGTTTTAGTATATTTGTAGATATGCATGGCCATCACTACTGTGTTCATCATTACTGAAACTGTTTTTGGAGAGAAAATGAAAGTGCTGAAATACTTTTTTGTAGTATCTATATTATTGGGCTATTTTTAGGGCAGTGAAGAAATGCAGTTTACATCAGTTGTTTTTCTTTAGTTCATAGGATGTTCTAGGGTGTCTTTAGTCATCTGTGAAATCTTGTATTATAAGCTGATTCATTTTCTGTATTTCCTTAGAGAGGAAAAAATTATGAAAGATTTTACAGTTGTCTCAAATTTTGTTCCAGTTTCATTTTGTGGGCTTCAAAATTAATGTGGATAGACAGATTGTCTTTCATTGTCTTCTGAAATGATTTAAATCGCTTAAGCTAAATTTTAAAATAGGATATCACTTCACCTGTGTTCTAGAAATTTGATGTGTTAGATATATTCATAGAAACACAACTTACATTATGGATTTATTATTTTTGTGGATCTAATTTTAAATGGATATTATGACTGCATTTATTTGCCATTTTAGACATACAGTTTGATTTAGCTCAGGATTAAGGAATGTAGAATTTTAAAAAATATAATACCATTTAGGATTTTCACTATAAAATCTATTACACTGTAGGAGGTTTCACATTTCTAAAATGCAAGCAGTAAGTACTATGGGGTCAGGGACTAACCAGTGAATGAAAGTCAGAACTCAAAATGAAGTGCCTTTTCTGTTTAACATTGGGCACTGATAGAAACTGATAATGTTTGATTAATGAACGGCAGCCTTGCAGCGGGTGAAAACATCTGCAAAAAGTGATTTATTATTTCAAAGGTATTGGGAGCTTGTGGTATCTTGCAGATTTAAGTATGTGTGCCTGAATAAAATAAATGAGATGCAACATGTGAAAAATGAAAACACATTACTTGTAAAGGATGTGTCACAAGCAGGGTATTTTTGTTCAAGTACACTTTGTCATGGGGACTTTTAATGCTGTTCTGAATACAAATCATTTAACTGGTTCATAAAATCGCCTCAGTTGGAATTCTTGCATCTATCATCCAAGACATAAATGAGGGTTAAACTTAATGTGGTGTAACATCCCCTAAATGTTCAAATTTTGCATCATATACAACTATTAAAATTGCACATATGTTTTATGTATAAAGATGAATAAATCGTGGGTACTTAAAACAATGGTCCCCAAACAGAAATAAGGTTTAAAGTCTTCAGGGTCTTAATTGAATGCTCATCAGATACTCAGAGTTGAGGATTTTCATGCAACTATTATGGCTAGACATTTGGATAATCTATCATTTTATGATTGAACAATTTTTAGTTAGGTGACATGTTATATGATAAATAATAGAGTGCAATGAAGGAATTGGTGCTATTTTAGGTACTGCTGTCGGAGCTGTAATTAGTGTGTGTGTATGTGTGTGCATGCATGTATACGCATACCTTGAATCATTCCTGTTGCTTAGTTGAAAATCATACCCTTTCTCTAAATGTAGTTACATTGTATTTCATATATACTGGAGAAGTATTTATAGAAAATAAGATTTCAAATTCTTTCAAGGTACTAATGGGTTATACCTAACAGAAAACAATGTGAAAATGAAACTGGAACAGTCTGTAGGAGAGTCATGCCATCAAGACTACTAATTCCTTCTTTTGTGGTTTATGAGGTGTATCCACTTGTTTAACTTACACCTAAAAGGCACTTTTGCAAATTTGGGTGTTGTAACTATGAAGAACCTATGCTTCAGATCAATAGGATGAACAAAAGTTACCATCATGAGCAAACTAAGTTCTCTGAAGAAAAACACATTTGTTTGTTTTTTTTGAGAACATTATGGAATTTTATAATTGCATATATAATTTTTAATAAAATAGAAACTGAATTGGGTCAAGGTTTCAGCATCTCTTTCAACCATGATAGCCTTAGGACTGAGCATAAATTAAATCCTTATTAAATGTTTTGTTGAATGATTGAATAGATGAAGGGACTGGTAAAGGAAATATTACTCGCAGCAACTTTACTCAGCCATTTAACAGTACTCAGGAGCCTGCTTTCTGCCAGGCAGGGTGTTGGGTCTGGAAATACAATGTTGGAGAGAACAGGCATAGTCCTGGCTCTCAAGGAGCTCCTAGGCTATGGGAAACTAGTATTAAATCTATCACATAACACATAATGAAACATTTTGAAAAGTGATACAGAAATACAAGGGTCTTGGAGGCTGCCTTCCAAGGGGTTCTCCCCTGAGTGGGGAAAAAAAAAGGGAGAAATCATGCTCGCTGAGGTTGAAGAGAATAAAGAAAGGAGGTGAGGACAGGGGATGCTAGAAAATTGGGCTGGGAAGGAAAAGGATCAGATTTGCATTTTAAAGGAATCACTTTGTCAAATGTCTGAAGAAAGTGAGAATGTGAGAAAGTCACTTAAGAGACTTTAGTAATAAGAACAGAAAATGGTGACATTGATTCTGCTCTTCCCAAGAATACAAATCTTTGCCTATTATGATATCTCTACCTGCCCCCCCTCCCGCACCTGTCTTATTTTTTTCTGTTCCCTGAGAGTGGTCATGACCTAAAAGTAAGGGGTCTTTTGTCACTCCTTTTTGATACTCCCTATTCCCCCTTTTATATCTTACTCATAATTATTTATTAAATCTTAACTACCACTTAAACACAATGGTATTTGTCAGGCAATAAGACAGTACCAAGAGATGTTCTTATATTTTGAGTTTATTTTTAAAATTTGACTCCACTGAAATGTCAAAAAATTTTGATGCCATTGTTTTACTGCCAGATGATATATGTGATTAATAATGTGATCAGATTTAAATGCTTTATTTCCAATGACAGAATCTTTCAAATAGGAAAATAAACATTATATTTTAAGTAATATTCATGTACAGACAAGATTATAAGTAGAATAAGAAATATGATGAAGATTTAATAACATTCATTGAAAGAATTTCTATAATCTTTCTAATTTCTAAAATTTACTAACCTTCACTGTCAGGAATATTTTCCTTATCTCTTATGCTATCTTATAAGTCAGTTTTTAAGTGGAAATAGGCATGATCATCTTGAGAGCTCCTTATGTAGCTGAAAATCTTCATTAAATTGACTTCTCCAGGCTGAATAATTACAGTTCCAATTAATTAAAGACTAAAAATTGCTTCCTCAATTAAACTGAAATATGTAGGCAAACATATGAAAATACAAACCTTCTAGATTTAGGAGTTTTCTTAGAACTCCTTGCTAAGATGTCAAATATTAATATAGCCTAACCTCCTTAACATCAAAGAACATTTAGAGATATGTTCTTCTTCCTAATTATGTAGATATAACATATGTAAAACAAAATTAAGATCCAGGGCATACTTAGTTGGAATCTAATAAGAATTCAGAAAAAATATAGGACACTGGTTTCTGGTTATCTCTGTCTTTAAACTGAATCTACAAGCCTTCACTCATAGTATTCTTCCCAGGTTCCAAACACAAGCTTGTTGATATGAGGATGAAAAGAAATGGCACATGTAAGAACTTTAATAATTATATCAGGCTATAACCCTTATAAATATTAAATTGTTGGAGCTGAGATTGATTCTCAGTTTTCATCTCCCATAAAACTGAACGCAGCTTCAGGACCATGGTTAAAGGTAAACTCCATGTCCTTACTTAATTTTTCACAAGACAATTTGAACACCAGGGCACCTGGGTGACTAGTCAGTTAAGCATCTTCCTGGGATCAGGTCACGATCCAGAGTCCCTGGGTCTAGCCCTGCATCAGACTCTCTGCTCAGAGGAGAGCCTGCTTCTCCCTCTGCCCTTCACCTTGCTCTGCTCTCTCTTACTCTCTCTTTCTCTCTCAAATAAATAAATAAAATCTTTAAAAGAAAAGAAAATTTGAACATCAACCAATGACTTCTAAAGATTACTTTTCCCCTAAGTTTCGTACTTTCAATTTAGCATTGGGGGCATTTTGTAGGCTAGCTGTGGGGACAGAAGGTAGTACATGGTGATTTATACAGTTAGAAACTAATTGTCAGTATTGAGAGTTATTGATAGTGGATGGAAATTTAACAGTTTACACTTCTTTTTTTATTATTTTTTAAAAGATTTTATTTATTTATTTATCTATTTGATGTACAGAGAGAGAGACACTGAGAAAGGGAACAGAAGTAGAGGGAGTGGGAGAGGGAGAAGCAGGCTTCCTGCTGAGCAGGGAGCCTCAAGCAGGGCTCTATCCCAGGACCGTGGGACCATGACCTGAGTCAAAGGCAGATGCTTAATGACTGAGCCACCCAGGCACCCCAAGTTTACACTTTTAGTAGGATTCCTATCCTAGGAAAGCATCTCGGGATAAGAAAGGAAAGACACACAATTTAGGTTATTTTATAATAAATGTATGAGAGAAATTAATGCATGCAAAAGGATATCTGTATGCTTTTGAAGGACACAGTTTAGATTCTGGGAAGTAAATATTACATTATTTTCTCATGGTTCTAAGGGTTGGCAATTTGTTCTGGGCTAAACTGGAAGCTCTGCTACCCCATGGTGTTGGATGTTCTTACATGCATTGGAATCAGTTGGGGGTTACTTATGGGCTGGAGTCCCAGGATATCAGGCTTCAGTTGGGAAAACTGGATCTTTTTGTCTACTTCTGGTATCTCTTTTAACATGTATCTATGTCATCCTTAAGGAGGCTAACCTATGCTTGTTCACAGTTAGCCTTGTACCAAAAGAAGGAATGTATATGTTTCAAGTCCTCTTCAAACAAAGGCCTAGTCACCCCATTATGTTGGTCAAGGCAATTCACCAAATAATACCAGATTCAAGGGAAGCAGAGTAATAGAGACTCCTCAAATCTTGAGAGAAATGGGAAAGTCCATCTGCAAAAGGAAATACATACAAGGATGGGACAGATTCTTATGACCTTCTATGTAAACACTTTACAAAAATAGTGCATTTTATCAAGGAAAAGTAG
The DNA here is from genome assembly GCF_011764305.1 of Mustela putorius furo. NCBI lineage: Eukaryota > Metazoa > Chordata > Mammalia > Carnivora > Mustelidae > Mustela > Mustela putorius. The sequence goes on along the minus strand of NW_025422005.1, from coordinate 82,658,658 downwards.
ATTTTTTTGGATGGTGTCCCTTTAAAAACAATTTTCCCTGGGCGCCTGTGTGGCTCAGTGGATTAAAGGCTCTGCCTTTGGCTCAGGTCATGATCTCAGGGTCCTGGGATCAAGCAGCATCAGGCTCTCTGCTCAGCAGGGAGCCTGCTTCCCTTCCTCTCTCTGCTTGCCTCTCTGCCTACTGTGATCTCTGTCTGCCAAATAAATAAATAAATCTTTAACACAAAACAAAACAAAACAAAAAACCCACAATTTCCCTACATGGAAATTTTCTTAAAAGAAAATTGTTCTTTAAAAATTTTCATCTGATAAAAAGAGATAGCAGAAGTATTAGAAGATAGAGGAAGGAAAGTTAAGTATTCTCTAAACTGAGAAGACATTTTAAACCCTTAAAGCGAAGCAAGCCACTCCATACCATTTACACAGAGTTTTATTTAGGGCAACTTATGCAACAGAGAGTATCAGGCGGACAACAATCCGGGCATCTCACAGCTATTCTCTGCAAAGTCTGGGCCTTAATCCACAGATATTGTAGAGTGAGAAGTTGTGCATTGTGGTGAGGTCAAGAGTTAAACATTTAAAAGACTTTTTGGCACCATCTGTGTGCCAGAGAGGAGGGGGGGGCGACCTCCTGGCAATGTCTGTGTGCCAGAGGGGAGTGTGGGGAAGAGACCCTTATCTCTGCTAGTTATACAAACAACTTTAGGGAGGATCAGAAGAAGCCTTCCTGCATTCTGTTCAGGGCATACATCCACCTCAGAGGGGCTTGCAATGCCTAGTTCCCAGGGGAGTCATTTAGTGTACATGAACAAGATGCTGGGCCAAAGATGGAATTAGTCATCAGCACTCCTACAGGAGTTATATGCTTATACATAGTTTCAAACACTCTTGTATTCCAAATGATTATGATTGAAGATTTCAGAGCCATTGTGCCTGCGTTTAAAACCCAGATTTGTTATTGAGCAAGCTGCTCTATGACTGTTTCAGTCTTCCTAACTTCAAGTCTGAAAAATAATGTAATCATCTCATAAGATCATAGAGAGGATTAAATGATTTGATACTGATAAAATGCTTAGAATACCAGTACTTGGCATAAAAGAAATCCTTAATGTGTGTTAGCTATTATTATATCGTATTCCTGGTCTTTAATAGTGAATAAAACTATGTGTCCTTGTGGTATAAATCAATGTAATCTCTAGTTCTAATTCTGCTTCTACCTGCTCTCTCTTTATATGAGTACTTTCTTATGTACAGTAATTATGTTCTAAACTTCATTCTCAAAACACTAAACTTACCCATAATCATAGAACAGAAAATAAAAGTTTCTTCCCCAAGTATCTGGGTTCCTGTTAAATGCAAGACTTAACTATTGAGATGATCCACAGACACCAAATTGCTTTTAAATCCCAGCTCCCTAATTTCCCTTTTTATTATGTTAACATAGTTCTGGCCCAATTTTACCTTAGTTAGTTTTAGATCAGTTTGCCTAGAGAGCCTCAGACATTCACTCTAAACTGCAGACCAATTTCCTATCTCCAGCCTATCTAAGACTGGATTTTTGAATGATGGCTGGAACTTGATTGAATCCATAATGAGTCCCTTCACCTAGATTTTTTACCTCTATTACTGCAAGACCAAAAATATCCTGATAGCCTCAAACTATCACCTAATTATACTTGTACTTAAATCCAAAGCTGATATTCAGTGGTCTGGTTATGATTGCAAGGTTTCTTTTAACAGTTACTTTCTACATTTCTATGAAGCCATACTCAAGGTGAGAGATAAAGAAAATTTGATTTGGTAGTTGCAGCAGAAATGAAGATGCGAAGACGAATGGAAAAGAAAGGACAGAGTTGAATCATCAGTAATCAAAAATCAAATGCTTAAGTAGGAAGAAAAATAGAGGAGATTTTGAGGAGGTTTTTGTTTTGGTAATTCCTTATTGCACAAATTTTGGTTATGATGTAGTACATGATACTATAATGATTTTAATATTTTATTAGGAGAAACTTCAAATATAGAATTAATCTATGTCTTTATTCTCAGAATTTTTATTATTATACAAAGATACTATACAGATATAATATGACCTGATAACAAGTAGTTTGAAATAATCTTTCTTTGGCTCATTCAGAGAAATTATAAAGATGTAGCATTGAATGCAGTTCTGCTCAGTATTCTATTTTATATTGTAATACCTAAAATTTTTATCTTTGAAAATATGTAATATTAGACTTAAAGTTATCTGCCTTTAGTAAAGTACCCATGCTATATTGGTATATATTATATTAGAATAAGAGCTGTATATTATATTGTTTTGTTGTTTTCTTCATGGTCCTCTACATGGTATCTCTCCAAGGAAATTGTCTTCCATTTCTAATCAGATAAATATTTGGGCTCTTTACTTATACCCCATCATTTTGGGCTACCAAATATAAGATTTACTTAAAATAAAACATTTAAAATCATGCTAAAATTTAAGATTAATTTTCGTTCTTTGTAAAATGGTCACCAAAATGTTTGAATTTGGATTTTCTAGTAAGTTACTTCTTATCTCTCCTTAAAGACAACAACAGAAGTAGCAAAATCATTCAAAATTATTTCTTACAAAAAAATCAGAAAATAAATTTTTTAAAAAAGGTAGAAACAAAGCTGGTATACTCCAAAGTAAATTTGAGACTGCTAAAAGCTGCTTAAATCAGATAAAAACTATAGGGGAGAAAGTAGAAACAAATATTATAGAGTCTTAGGAAGCCCCTAGGTGGTAATCTCAGCATACTACTTTGCCCTGCTTGGCATGAATAAGTGTGAAAGCTGGGATGAACAAGTAGAAAAGGGAAACAAACAAAAAACTTTCCAGTACTTTATTCAGAAAAACAGAGCAGATGAAACTACTCAAGGGTCCAACACAAATAAACCATATTTGTAGGAAGTAGTCAATCTATGTGTTGGCAAAATAGAGAAACTTTGGGTCATCGATCTTGGAAAGCTGCCCTCTTTGTGCCACTCATTATAACAAACTGTCTCCAGGAACATCCTGTAAATAACCAATCTAAACAAATTCAACTCTGATTAGTAATAAGATAGTATTGTGGCATTAAAACAAGAATACTGTAAGAAAAACTGTGGACAAAAGCAACTAAGTTTAGCAACAGATGAATTACACTCCCCAGGGGAGAAAAATATATTGCAATCAGAATTTTAAAATGATGAATAAATACTTTGCTATTTATTTAAAACAAGAAAACTTAATGCAGTATTGTCTGTATAACTAAAAGCCATAAAGCCTAAATGCCAGAAATGAGGCAGTCAAATAGGAGCTGGAAAATGAGTTGGCAAGATATAAGAAAGATGTATACAAAAACCAATACATTTACCAAAATAAAGACGAAATGGAAAGCCTGAAAATGAATAAAGATTAAAAACAAAACAAAACACTGCAATGGACATCTAATATGGAAATTGGAAAAGTGAAAAAAATTTTTAAAGGGAAAGAATAGAAAGATAAAATGATAACTATTGGGAACGGTCAAAAGAGATCTAGCATGCATATAATTGGAGTCCCTTGGAAGGCGTCTCTCCCTCTAATGGAACAGAAGAAATATTTGAAGCAATATTTTAATACAAAATCTACTCATGAAATAAAAGATTGGAAGTTGGAAAAAAAAAAAAAAGATTTGAAAGTCCTGCCAGGAAAAATTGCTCTGGAATGCGTTAGAATATGAAATATCCTAGGAAAATTACTAGATTTTTAAGAATAAATATTTCTTTGAATATATAGGAGCAAATATCAGGCCACATTTAAGACAGAAGATATTAGATTGGCTTCATACTTCTTCTCAACAGCATCAACAGAAAACACTGAAGCAACACTTAGAAGATAATCAAGGAAAGAAAGTAGGAACTAATTTTTTATATTCAGCTAAACTGTCTCTCAGGTATAAGGCCAGAGACAATATTTTACATTCACAAATTCAAGAAAGATTGTTTCCAGAAGACCATTCTTGATGAAACTATTAGAGAACAAACTTCTGTCAATTAGAGAAGATGCTAGAAACTCTGCCAGAAGTGTTCACACTGCATGTTTATAACTGAACAATTAAGTCTAAAGCAAATGTGGTGATTATGGTGACAGACTATAATGTGAATGCTGCATGCTCTGATAATCCCAAAATGATAATAATAACAGAATTGAGGAAGTGAAACAAATGTGGAGCTTTATCTTCAGAAGTAAAAGCACTTGGATTAGTGTAATGGAAAAAACAACAACAACATAAGAACAGAAATAATATTGACTAAAAGCCAGTGGTAGAAAATGGATGTTAGAGGGAGAAATCTTATCATTTTTTTTTTAATTAGGGACTGTATATTCTATCTAAAGAATTAGCAAATTGGGGGTATTAGATTATGTGTGTAAAACTATAAAAAGAAATATGCACTTAAGGTTTTTAAAAAGCAGCAGACCAAGTGGGAAAATGTGAAAAAACTAGATAAAAGAGCATGAAATAGTATTTCTGACCTGGCCAAATATATTGGCCATATCATTAAAAGCACAAAACAAAAACAAATCCTTGAGATTACATCTTAAATCAAGACCCAATTCTTTGGTATATTCAACAGGTATATCTCAAACAAAATGATTTGGAAAGGCTGAAATAAAAGGATGGTAATGTTACACCAGGTAAATTGAGTTCAGAGAGCCTTAGGATTGGTGAACATGTGGAGATGCAGGGAAAATGGCCACATGGAGAAGGCATGCAAGCCCTGTACCCTTCCCACATACCCTTACCCTTTGCATCTTCAGCTGGCTGTTCTGGCATTATGTCTTTTTATAATAAATTGGTGATGAAACAAGTGTTGTCTCTGAGTTCTATAGACTCATCCTCCGAGGAGGTCCTGGAAACCTCTGATTTATAGTCAGTTAGTCAGAAGTATAAGTGATAATTTGGACTTGTGACTCGTATCTGAAACCAAAGAAGGGAGTCCTTGGAACCTCCAATCTATAGTTGGCCAGTCAGAAGCAAAGATAACAGCCAAAGTGGGGCAGGGAGGGCAGAGTTTAGGACTGAAGCCTTAACAAATCTGATGTTATCTCTGGGCACATAGTGTCAGGATTAAGGTGGGTGCTTGAGCATTATTTAATGTTGTTGAGGGGACCTCCACCACCCCTTGCCAATGTTGGAACTGGGTAGGGTAGAATAGCACGTTTCACAGATAAAGAAATAAAAAGGGCCCTTGAACAGTTAGAAAATGCTAAACTTCACTCATAATAAAAGAAATGCAAACACTCCACTGAGTCACCATTTTATTTATCAGACTGGCAGATTGTTGATAAAGCTGTAAGAAAATAGACACTCTCATACAAAGCTTATGTAAAACCTTAATTTCCACTTCGGGAAATTATTTTACACACATGAAGTGATGAGTCTTCTAGCTTATTAACTGCACCATTGTTTGTAGTAGCAAAGTAATGGAAACAACCTAAATGTCCAGCAAGAGAGACTAACTAATAACTGAAAAATATTGAAGAAGATCTTTGTATCCTGATGAGAAAAATCTCTGAGATGGAAGAAGAAAAGTTAGTATAAAACAGAACATGCTGTCATTTGTACAAAAAAGGGGGCAATATGAATAATTATTTGTGTATGCATTAAAAAAGTCATACATACAATGTTAGCCAAAAAACTCAAAAGAGGAAAGACAACAACGAAGGGAGATTTGTCACAATATGTCTTTCTATATCTTATCTTTGAATATATGAATGTATTGCATATTCCAAAATGTAATTTAGAAATATTTTCTTTTATTGGATGCCTTGGTGATTCAGTCACTGAAGCGTCTGCCTTCGACTCAGGTCATGATGCTGGGGTCCTGGGATAGAGTCCCAAGTTGGGCTCCCTGCTCAATGGGGGGTTTGCTTCCTCGTCTCCCTCTGTCTCTCTTCCTGTTCATGCTCTCTTTTCCTGTCTCTCAAATAAATAAGTAAAATCTTTTTTTTTTAATTGCTTAAAAAAATATTTTCCTTTAAAAACATGTGGTTTTACTTTGGAGTGCGTTACCATCTGATGTAAATACAAAAATATTGGCAACACATAGAGCTCTGATAACTGAGGGTAGAAGGCAATGAGAAGAATTTTTAACATGACCTTTTCATAGTTACAGAAAATTACTTTGTTTTTTGTTACATCTTAGGAATGGAGACGCTTGGGATGTTCTAGTTAAAATTCTCCCTTTTTTACAGGTATAGAGGACCAATAAATAATTAATAAATATGTTGGCTGCTATTCTCAGTGGTAGTGTTCTTTGCAGAAAGCCACCACAGTTAACTCAAGTAAACGGTGATTCGTGGAGAATACAGGAAATGAAATGGTGCCAGATTTTATGGGAACTGAGAAGCTTCAGGAATAGAAGTGAAGTTCTTTATTCCTTGGTGGCCAAACTGCTTTTATATTTGAACTTTCACTTTTTTGGTCCTGCTGTCTCCATCCCTGGCCATTCCCTGCACTTTTGCATGTAATTATTGCACATGTCTCCAAAAGGAGTCTTTAACCCTCTGCAATGCAAGTTTCACCCCCCTTCCCTCATTGCTGACTGCAGATAGGATCTTGGTGGGTTGGTCAGTGGTTTAAGTCTGATTAGGCATTCATCCCCTATCCAATCAGTTGTGTCCAAAGGAAGGATCATTTGTTTTGTCGCCAGTATAAGAAGGGACAGACTAAGCAGTGCCTTGTGCCTTTTACCTGCCATCTGGTGTCAACCAGGCAGTCATACCCTTTATCCAAGAAAGACAGGGAAGCTAAAATTCACTTTTCACGTATAAAAGGAGAAGTGAAGCATGGGCTTCATAATAAGCACTTTTTGTTAGATGGCCTGCTGCTGGGATCTATGGCTTGAAGGGGATTGACCCCTTAAAGTCAAAGCAGGCAATAATAAACAATATATTTAAACTAACTTTCAGACCTTACAGCTAGAGTGACAGAATCAAGTCTTGAGTCCTGCTTCTCTGCTCTCACTGTATTGGCCTCTGTGACTTTTCTGTAAAAGTGACCATTTTATTCACCAGGGGAAAATTTTCATGATTCATGGCTTCATGTGGAAGGGCAGGAGCCACAAAGCAGAGGCAAGTGTTGCAAGTGTATGCTTTGTCCTACTCTTCCTGTGGGTCAGGGAACCTCTTGCACTGGTTAGGCCCTGTGATACAGCTAGTGCAATTAGAACCTCAGATCAACTTCTAACAGAAAAGCAAGATGTAAATAAAAATGCCTCTGCAAGGGGCTGAAGGTAATACTAAAAATTTAAATGTGACAAGGGGACTTAGAAAAAATCCTGCTTAGGATTTTTTTTTCCTTAAAAACAAGTCGGAGAATTTGTACTCTTTAAATTCTGCAAGTCACTATGTAACTGGACTTTATTTATATATATTCAAATATTTTGATGAGTTGTCAGCTAAATATGCAGACTAGATAAAGGGATATATATATATTGACAACTTATAGCCCTGAGTTACTTTTGCTTTGATAGTTAACTCCTTATTTGTGTTATAAAACTATAGTTTCCATCCCTATGTTTCAATTAGGTTGAGTAGCAAAAGAACCAGCTTTCACATGACCGTTGACCTTATCAGTGTCACTCAGAAATCATGCTGACTTGCATAAGAATTTGAAGCATTGACTAGTGATGCATATATGAGCTTAAGGATCTAATTTGGTCATTCTTTTTTTAATGGATCTTAAGTCTCCAGTGGGCTTCTTAAGTTAACAATGAGATAATTGGAATCAATGTCATAGCTGAAAATCTTATTTCTTTGTTTACTTACCAATTATATAAAATTAAATACACACACATACACCACTGAAACTCAAGAATCCAGCTTCACAAATGGTTTGTAAGACTGCTGTCTTGTTTTTAATAAGACCATTGACTATGTGATATAGCACACCACTTCAATGATCTTTAAAAAGATTTTTTTTAACTTTCAGAAAATTCAGCTTTCTTATTTATACTTTTTTTAAAATGCACAGTGCTTACGATTTCTTTTTTTCCAGAATTTATATAATAGGTAAGAAAAGACATTATAGGAAGAAGCAGCCAAATATACATGCATAAAATAATGGCTACTATTGAGTACAACACAGTAATTTTGCTTAGTGTCTGACTCATGGGGCTATAGACAACAGAAGGTAGTAGAGTAGTATTTTTAATTTAATACACGTACATTTATTTTATGATAATGGTATTGTCAATAAGGGGTGAGTCATGAGCATTTATTAAATGTTTATATATATATATATATATATATATAATATAAGATGTCTTTTGAAATCATTATAGCAATCCAAGAATAGACAGTCTTATCATTGTGTTATAAATGGGGAGAAAATTAAATTATTTTAAAACTTTCTTTGAGCCACACAATTAAATGGTGAGAGCTGGTCCATAGCAATCGGTATCCATATTCTTTCAGCCCCATCCACTGCCTGCAGATAAGATTTGCCTTACTACGTTGGCAATTGAATAGCATAATCCAAGAGCTATTCTCTGGAGAAAAATATGTGCTTAACGCTTCAAAAGTATATATTGAATCCGTTATGATACCGTCTCCCAATATCAAAGTTATCCTTCATACAGTATCAAGAGCTTTATACTTAATTCTTTAATTTTCTCAGCTGCTTAGCCCATATCATCAATAATAAAGATTTGGTAAGCATGTGGCTGGTCTTCTATTAGAAACTAGCTTCTCTTAGGTGATTTAGCAATCTGCAGCAAATACCCACACATGCAAAAACATGCCCGTTTTACTGTGTCACACATAGCTTCTTAGGACATAGTTCTCAATGGAAGGAAAGTGGGAGTATAATTTAAAGGTGTAAGGACCTACCACATCTGTGTTCTTCTCTTCCCCAAATCCTGATTCACTAGTCAGGGGGTCAGGAGAAAGTGTGTGCATTTTGGGAAGAAGTTATCCATCTAATTCTTATCTATAACTCTGCCTTCTGCATGAAAACCACATCTTGTTCTAGATGTTTAGACCAAGGAAGAAAGCTTTTTCTGGAATACTGTTAGTATTTAGTGTTATGTGAGATATCTGTGCTTTGAGTGAACACTAAGGGCTCATGAGGCAAGTTCAGAGAGATGACGCCAGGCACTAAAAAATTGTTCTGTTTAAATAGAATACATTCCAAGTATAGGGGACACTGTTAACAAAGCTGCTTGCTTTTTCTGTGCTATACATGCTTTCAAGTCAGTTTTTAATAGTAGAATTTCACAAACTTCATGATTGAGGTTAGTATTTCATTGAGATACTTGGATAGAATATGGGAAAGAGATATGTACCAAAACCCTGAAAAAATTAATGGAAAACATAGTGGACATCATCTTCCTTAAAGTTTCTGTTGGCTATCTGGCCAGCACCCTTCCTGGAATCAAGTGTTAGCCACTCTTTCATTGGTTTCATTTTTTTTTTTTTTTTATTTCTTTCATTGGTTTCAGACAGAAGCCTACTTTTCTATTCTCTCTTTTCATTTTTTTTCTTTTCTTCTGTTCTTTTCTTTTTCCTTTCCTTTTCTACTCCTCTTCCTCCTCCCCCTCCACCTCCTCATCCTTCTCCATCTCCCTCCTCTCCCCCTCCGTCTCATCCTCTTCTTTCTTCCTTTCTTTTATTCTTTTATTTCTTTTTTTTTGGTCTTTAAACAAAAAGCAAATCCTCACCTGGTCTTAGGCACATCCCTTTAGCCCTTTGTCTTATTTTCTGTGTTCTTGCCAACTTTAGGACCCTTTGTGTTGTTAGAAAGGAAGAACATTTCCTTTACCTTCTTAGGTTTGTGACTGTGGCCTATAAATTAAATTGACAGAAGACAGATTTATGGGAGAAAAGAAGTTTATTTGTAAACACATGGGAGCCAGCAAAAGAAGCAGCTATCTCAATAAATGGCTGTAGTTAGAAGCTAACTTAATGCGGGGAAAGGAAGGGAAGAGAAAAGGCATCTATGGGAAAAATAAGTAGATTTCTTTAAGAAAGCAATAAGGTTTTAAGAGGATAAACCACAGATAAGTTTGTAATTATGTTTGTTTTTGTATGTAGTGGGGTCTTTCTGATTTATTTATGGCCATGAGGTGAATTTACAGTAGTTTTGCTCTCTATTTTTCCCTGGCTGTAGAAGCCACCCCAAACACAGAATTTATGGCTGTCTGATTTCCCAGAAGTTTCTGCTTTTAGTCAGATAGGGAAAACTGCCAGAGGACATCTTTCTTTATCTGCTGAATCTAAAATTTTTTTGGCTTAAAATAATCTTTATACCACCTTTGGAGCTCCAAGAGGGTCCTCACAATGTGAATGGTACTCATTGGCATTTTGCAGTGTGGTGGGCTGTCCCTCCATACATATGGGGATTTTTACTGACCTTGAGTAGGTGTGTCAAGATATTTCACAGGACAGATAATGCCCTCACCCAAGAGGAGTTCTCATGCCTGGTATAAAGATAATGAGAATCTGAAAATTCCACTTGTTACAGAAATCAAAGAATTCAAATTCTACAAGGGAGTCATTGAAGTCCTTTGAGTAAAAAAATAACATTTGGAAAGCAATGGTTATTTATCTTAAGAGGAAAGGAAAAGTTGGATTAGGAGAAGCAGAACTTTGTTGTTGATTATGATGATGATAAAAATGATAATTTATATGTCTTCACTTGCCCATGTCCCCTTGCATATAAAAGTAATTACTATAAGTAATCCCAAAAGTATTATTGTCAGACACCAAGAACTTTAAATGTTACTCCTAAATTGTCAGTTTTATTTGGAGTAGTGTTATTTTTTTAACCTGTATTTTATAGAGAGAGAGAACATGAAATTAGAAAGGTCAGGAGACTTACCTAATGTCACACAGCTGTAAGTGCTAGAAGCAAGATTCCGCCATGTATGCTTGACTATAATCCATGAGAGAGGGACAGAGACCTGAAAAAGCCTAGGGCTCATAGGCATGGAAAGGCAAATGGAGAGGATGAAAGAGATCAATATTATGACTTGATTGGTTGATAGTAATACTTATTACTTGTATATTAGTAGTATTACATAATACGTATTATTAGTACTATTAGTATTACATATAATATACTGATATTATAACTTTGATGATTGACTTACCAAATACCTAATGCTTGGAGTAAGGAAGTGGGACTAAATATATGAATGATGCTAAAGGAACTTGGCTTACTATTTATTTTGATAGAAATTGAGGGAATCAGAGGAGAATCTAGTTTATGGGAAAGGTGACAATTTCAACATTAGACATGTTGAATTGAGTTAATGGTATCAGTATCTTTTCTTTTAAATTCTTTGACTATTTATTTATTTACTTACTTACTTTTGAGAGAGAGAGAGAGACAGCAGGTGTGCACACCTGCATGAGCAGGGGAGGGGTAGAGGGAGAGAGAGAGAGAGAGAGAGAGAATCCTAAGCAGGCTTCTCCCTCAGCGCAGAGCCGAACATGGGTCTTGATTTTATGACCCTGAGATCATGACCTGAGCGAAAGTCAAGAGCTGGATGCTCAACTGACTGAGCCACCCAGGTGCCCCCACCTTTGGCATTTATTTTTAAATATTTTTTATTTATACAATATATACCCCGAGGATGCATATTTCTTGTCCTTGAGGAATTCCAGTCTAGTTGATTAAGAAACATGTAAGGACCTATTTAGAAACTGTCCCTGCTCCCCTTCCCCCAGGGGATATACTTGGAGACAAGTCCAGGAAACCAGCTTCAGGTAACAAAGCCCAGATACAAAGGTGGATTAGGCCAGGTGGAGACATCCTGAAATGCCAATTGAATATTACCCCCACCTTAAAAGACCACCAGAGACATGAGTCAAAGCCAATCAGCAAGGGTCGTTTATTGCAGGTTCGAACCTGGACCTCTGCGGCGCTCGTTGCCGATAACACCGAGAGGTCCAGAGCTGGGTCGGTGCAGGATTTTTATAGACAGATACAAACAAGTTTCGGGTGGGGCTGAGCCGGTGAAGGGGGGGGTGCAAGGTGCCAGCTTTTGCTTTGTCCTCAGCCAGCCTCCTGCTCCTTCAATCCGATCAGTGGTGGGGAAGCATACTGTCTCCCTGGTTACCAAGGAGTATGGGCCCTGCCTTTTGGGCACCAATCCCAATCAAGGTATAATAGACTGGTCCAAATGTCTACTAGGGTAAATTGTAACTCAGTTGGTCACCTAGCATCACTGTGGAGTTGCCTGTGTGTGTTACAATCTCATTGGCCACCTGTGCGTGGCCAGGCCTGACTGCATGGCCTTTGCCCTTAAAAGCTAGTCTGTGAAACAGAGAAGGGTCTCCCTCTCTTGTAAGAGGTGCGGCCCTGAATGTTCGGTTAGATTCTTGATGCTTGGCACGAAATAAAGCTTTGCTTGACCTTCGCTTTGTATCAGTCTCGCTCCTTTAATCACGGACCCATTATTGGGGCATAACAAAACGCATCCATGTATTTAATAGCTAGAGATAACTTCAAGGCAGTTTGTAGGCAAATCCATTCCTTGGGCGGGAACTACACTGGTGGTCTTAACCTGAGGTTGCAGATTATGTGGTTCACATATAATCCCGTAGAGGCAGAGCTGAAGAAGTAAGCAATGTACCTCCAACACCATCATCTGCGCTCAGGCCATTCCTAGCACTTGGGCAGAATTGTCATTCTAGAAATAGAACATTAATCAAGGAAGATGTTGCAGACCTGGGAAGCATTCTCAGGCCTTCAGGGAAAGGAATTTCAGGCTTCTAAATGGGAGAGAAGATGTGGGTTCCTGGTAGGTCCATACCTAACCTCCAGGGAACTCCTCTCCCTGTGGAATAGAGCCAAAGAATTGCCTCAGCAGTGTCTTCTGAAGTCCATGCCTTTTGAAGACTAGAGCAAGGGGCCCAGGTAGTCTGGGCCTAAAGGCATTCTATGCATTCTAGCCTCTTTCTTCAAAGCATTGTTTTCCTCAACAGTATCTCTTCTGGGGCTTTGTGCCTCTTCACGTTTTTGAACACTCCATCTAAGTAAACAGAGCATGGACTGAACACATTCTTTCTCTCTGGTTATTTGCATTTTAAGCCCTTTATCTCTAGCTATAGATTGAAAGGCTTTGTCTCCAGTTAAAGGAATTGCAGGCAATTGCAAAGAGATGGAGGAGATTAGATTTGGTCCTGAGGGGCTTCTCTTTGTCCCTAAAAATCCTCCTATTGTCAGTTGTACTACAACCAGACATGAATAGGCTTTGTTCTGAAACTATTCTATAAGCTTTGTGGAAACACGTGTGTCCTCTTTGGCCACCAGTATTCAATACTGTAAAATGCTTACTGTTTTTTTCAAATCGTGCTTCTCTGACTCTCTTTCCATTTTATGCTTGGTATCTTTCCTATCTTCTACCTGCTTGCTCCTGTTTGGTTTTTTTCCTTTTTCTCTTCTGCCTGATGGATGAGTTCTTCAGTATCATAGCCAGTTATCTCTTTGGCATCTTCACAGCCAGAGTTCTCTTTTTACTTGTTTTTTATTTTATTGATTATATTGTATTTCCATTATTTTATATAATTTCCCCTCAAGTCCGTGGTTATATATCTAATTTCCCTCTTTTTGTGTCATAAATCAGTGGTTTAAGAAATGCCTATATATCATTTTCCATGTTGAGCATCATGGACATGCTCAGTATAATGTTTTCATTAAAATTTTTAAAAAATTTTAAATTCATGGCTGGTGTATTGATTTAATTGGTTTTCTTCATAGCATTAGAATCCTTTACATAATTTAATTTTTTTCAGGTTTATTTTAAATAGGATTCAAAAAATTTATCTTGGTTTTACTTCCCCCTTTATCCTCATCTGTATCTAGTTTTGCAGTTTCCTCACCTGTTCCTCTAGGACTCTTATCCAGTCTTGAATCAAATCTTTGAATGGGATCAGAATATGTCACTCAAAAATATGACATGTTGGCATAAAAATCATTTTGAATTGAAAGCAACTGAGAATCATAGTTTTAGCAAGAGTTCTCTTCTCTCCCTTTATCTGGCAAATAACAGAGCTTAAATTTCCCCTTGTGAATGTGCCTCTCCCATCCCCCACTCCCAACAAGGATGTATAACACTTAACACCAGAGAAGGGATTCAACACATAAATAGACCCTACTAAAATCACCTTATCTTCCTTTATTTTCCCCATATATTTCCTAGTCACTTTACCATAATTTATCCTTCCTTGAAGACTAAACCCCTTTTCTTTTGTCAAAACAGTGCATAAGCCCCCAAGTCTAACTACTTCCTTGAGTTTCACTTCTTTTCTGTGAACTCCTGTGCTTGTAAATGTTAATAAGAATTTTATGGCTTTTTTTCCTTGTTGATTTATATTCTGTTAGTTTAATTCACAGTCCCCTAGTTACTGAACTTAAGAGCATAGAAGAAAAGCTTTTCCTCCTTACATCTTAATGTGTTTGAGGGCTTCGTCCCATAGTGATCTAATGCCTGATGTGGCTGATGTTTTGGTCTGATCAATAGTGAAGAAGCTTGTCTATGCTCAGCTTTCTCCTCTAGGCCCACATTGTAAGCTGTCATAGTTCTAGTCAGACAGCTGGCAACAGATCTGGCCTCTTTTCCCTGGTGGGTTAGCCCTACTCCAGACTCAGGCTTTCAGGGGAAACTTGGTTATCTCATCTCACTTTTAGTCCTCTCATAGAGGGTTTCATTTTGCTGCTATTTGGCATTTCTGTCTCATTTTCTGATCCAAGATAATCTTTATCTTATAGTTGATACCAAGTCTTTTCTTTTTTTTTTCTTTTTTAATGTAACTTATTATTGATATAATCCCATCCTGACCCAAAATTCTTATAAACATGTTTTACTTCACATTTTAGAATTATCTTTCAGATCTCTCAACTATTATTATTATTATTATTATTAAATTTTTATTTATTTATTTTGTGGAGGCTCTAGTTCAAAAGCATGTAATTAGCAAGGAAACCAAAAGAAGCTGTGTGGTTTGAACAAATTTGATAGTGTTAAAAAAGCATATCTGCCATTTTATGTTAGAATTACCTGTATTTTTGAAACTTGGAAGGAAGTCAGGGACATTTTTCTTAGCAATGTGCACATTACCTATATCCTTAGGCTTTAAAGACCAAACTAAAATTAACCATCCATTGCAAAAATGTTGACTTTTCTGAAACAGTTTTGAATATTTTACCTTAAAAAAAAATAGCCCATCCTCAAACCTAGTTATATAGTTCATATAGATAAAAATACCTATGTGTATATTAAAAATTCTGAGACTATTGTTCTGACTAAGGATAGTGAGCAGTTGTTTCAGTAAAGACCACACCACCCAACATTTTTTACGAGTTGAACTTGTGAAACTCTTAGGTAGGATTGGGGCCTTTATTTTGTTTAAAAGTTTTTCAGTGAGAGTCAAACGTGAATGATAAATCGCAATGGTTAGATGTGATTATTATTCCAAGAGATTTTTTTTTTCACATATTGTGTGTCTTAAAATATTTTGTTAATCTCATTCATGTCCTGCTTTTGAGCAGGTTTGGTTATATATCTGTGTATCTAGAGTAGTATGACTAATTATCTCTACATATATTTATCATTAAATAAACCTCACAGGAGACAGCAAGATTGTTTACTTAAGCAGTGTAATACTAGGGATGGTAGATAGCTCTAGAACACAGGATTACTTTGCCAGAATGGCACTATTTATTAAGCTATGATAACGCTAATGTTCCTCTTTGATGTATAGCATGTGTGACTTCAGCTGAACTTGTAGAGAGCCTTAAGGATGTTTCATTGAACATTTAGTATGGCAGCCAGCCAGAATACATTTAGCCTAAGCCCAGATGACGGGCTGGTAATGAGGTAGTGATTGATGACCACAGCTTCCTTATGAAAACCTGCTTGATATGCTGGGGGGGAAATGCATTGCCAGCTCTTTTCATTCCCTCCCTGTTATATCAGTTATTTTTACTGTGGAAGAAGTTACATGGGCTTGTGCTTGCACACTCTTGGCGTTACTTTTAGGTTACAATTGAGTGGCAGTATGGAATTTTAGAAGTCCAGTCCTGTGGCTATATTTATGTATAATTCAAATATCACTTTCAAAGGGGTCTTTAAAAATCATTTTTAAAAACTCTTGTGTTATCTTTAAAATGCTCTAATACTCTTATTTTGCATCTTTTTAATGTTATGGTTTTCCTGACTCTTTTATCCTTATTGTGTTATAAAGATCTCTTTATAAATTTCTCTTTTTCCTCTCATAACTTTAAATAGCAGATATTTGTCCAAAATTGCAAAATGTATTTCAAGAAAATCCTGTTTTCAAATCTTTTACCTTTTGTCTATATATGTATCTTTTTTCTTGAATAAACATAGAAAAATTATTAATTTGTGTCTACTTTTGTTCATGAAACTCTTTTGGCTTAGTTCTGAATAGAATGCGCCTCAGAAGCACTTTTTTTTGGGGGGTGGGGGGCCATCTTTTTATTGCTTTATGCATTTGCTCTCTTACTCTTTGTCAACATAAATCATGTCTCAGATTGGTTTCACATAAGCGCTTATGATTACAAAATGCCACTTGCTAAAATGACCACTTTGGTTGCCTACTGACCTGGGACAAGGTGGAGCAAGGCCCAAGACTGACATTTCACCCTTAATAAATCTTGCTTGTTGAAATGCCAGCAACAAATAGGATTTGCTGAGATTGACAAGAGAAAATAAACTATGCTTTAAGCTGGTTTGATCATGGCTGGCTGGGCTTTCAGTTTCACTGGTCAGAAGAGGATTTGTGCCCTCTTGTGCCTTGCAGCCATTATTCCTCCGGGCTTGGGGAGACCAGAAGAATATCCCAAACTCCCTGATCCCAATCCCATCATTGCAGTGGCTCAGACAGTGATAGTTTGAAGCAATTGGGAAATTCTCCTGGGATCACCGTAACCTCCAGTAGGTGTTGTATCAACCACATGAGAATTGGTCAGCTGCTCTCAGAGGCCCGTTACTTACTTAATTTTTTGGTACTGGTTTAACTACCTCTATTTTTTCAATTATTTCAGTTATTAGAGAACCTGGAAAGAAACACATTGAAACCACAAGAGTACTGGTGTCCCATTGAGGTTGGGCTTATCTCTTGAAACTTGTTTTCCGGCTTTGTAAAGGGCAGGAAGTTGTATTACCACTGTAGTTCTTTACTTTGCTGCCATTTAAAAAAAAAAAAAATGTAGCAAAATCAGTGTTGTACCAAAGTGAAAGGCTCATGCCTTCCTATTATAGAATTTATCTTTTATTAATAAGTTGCTTACCACTATTATCACCAAACCATACTTTCTTACTGGAGATAAAGAAACTTGTTATTTACTGGGGAAAGTTTCTGGTAGCAAAAACTTGAACTGAAATGAATTATTTACAAGTTTAGAAGAAAGAGTTGCTAAGTCAATGCTGCAGCTGAGAAATAAGCCAACACTTTCTCCAAAACAGCTTGAAGCTGACAAAACACTAAGCTCCAAGGTCCTAGAGAAGCAGCGGTTCAGGGTCTTGTTAGCTTCAAGCTACAGGAGAGACAATACTGGCAGAATGCTCAGAGGAAGGAATGAGCCCCGCAAGAGGAGGATGTGAGGGGAGCTAGAAATAGAATGACTGAGAAGTCATGAAGAAATAGAGCAACACTAAATTAGAACATAAGAGATGGTGAAGCATATAGAGTATTTGAAGGAGCTTGAGAAGTAAGCAACAAAACAACAAAAGTAAATGGTTAAAAGGGAAAATGGGAAATGGAATAAAACAAACTTGGAGAATCTGAGAACAAAAAATATTTTCTTTAAATGTTAAGTAAGTTTAAGAACATTACATTTGTTTTACATTGATAGCATATTTGTCTTATTCAATTTTCACAGGCCTGGGGTATAGATTTTATTATCCCCATTTTACATGTGAATAAAAATTAAAAGATTCGTATAAGTCGTCGTGTTGTCTAGATCCTAATTTCTAAAACCATTCATAGAATTTGCTGAATATATTGGTCTAGGACAAGGATTGCTAACATTTTAAATACATTTTTGTCTCTTAAGGGGAATACAGCAATATTTTAAAAAGGATTATCAGAAATGGCCTCTTTGAGGAAAGTCATTTGAGTAATTGAATTATGTGAGGGTGTCAGTCATGCTGGCTTTATTGCATTTCATAAAATATCGCTGTATCAAACTGAAGTATAGGGCCAGTATGTGAAATGACAATGGAAAGGTAGGATGTACCCAGAGAAGTAGTGCTGCTTTGAGCAGCCGCCAAACTATGAATGATGCCCTCTAAGTGCCCTAGTTTCCTGACCCGTGGGTCAAATAGCTCTGAGGCATGTGTCCTGCATTGACTCCCAGAATCCCTAGCAGGACTGACCTCATTACCCATGGTGTTAACTTGCTTCTAAACACTCTTTGGCTGCTTTCTTCCCTTCTCTGTCTCACCTCCTCATTTCAAAACCTATGTTTCCTGGAATCTTCTCCCAAATAGACTGTTGCCTTTTTTTGCGGGGGGGGGGGTGTCTCAGGCTCTGCCCAAACTAAGATGGTGATAGCAATGTAAGTGGTAAGAACTTGTCGGATCCAGTGTATAATTCAGAGGTGGAGCTGATAGCATTTATTGCTTGATTAGTTATGGGGTGGGAGGAAAACAGAACAGCAAATATATCAATGATTTATATTTTTTTAAAGATAACCATTAACTTAAAAGGAACAGCAATAATATCTAATGTGTGTGAGAGTTTATTAATTGCCAGTCACTCTTCTAATCCTATTTACATACTAAGTCCAATTAGTTATGCCTAGATCCACATCATTGTGATTCCCAGCTGAAAATTCATTCCAGGCTCTTCAGTTAGCATGTAGAGGCTGGGATTTGAACCCAGGTATCTAGTTTCTAAGTCTGAGCACATAACCACTGTGCTCTTTTGCATAGACAGTACCTGAGCCATAAAACAGCACAGCTGTGCATTAGGATTTACTAGGCCTATTTGCATAATGAAATGATAGTTCTGAATTTGTCTTCTTCTAAGCTTCTCCACCCCCCACCTCCCCCCCCCCGCCCACCCACATAAAGCATTTTGTAAGTCTAAGTAGGATTTGGCTATCATTTCACAAATCATGGCCTTTCTCATCTCATAAAAATTATGAAGAAGTATTATTATTATCATTATTGTTATTATTGGCAAGATTTCTAAGTGGTACTGCATTTCCTATAATTAACTGTTATTTAATACAATTGTTTGAGAATATTGCTATGTGCTTGATTACAGGACCTAAAACAGCAGGCAAAACATATATGATGCCAAAGGCATTTTTCTCTTATTACTTGCTGATTTTCAAATGACAATTTATTAATTTCTGAGAATATTTTCTCTTTGGAATACACAATAAGAATCACTGTGCATACTGGCTGATATCTAGGGATGGAATGTGTATTACTCAAGGTTTTAGTTGCTTTAAAATTGACATATAGGGAGGAGTGATGAATACACATAGAGAGCTAGCTAAAGTAGAATGTGGAAATGGGTTCTTAAAGCAAAAACCCATCTGGACCAAGAAGGTAGATGTAGGATATTAGATCGCTGGGTTAGTAGGATGGGTAAACCCAGGAAATAAGAGCTCATTGGGTATTTGGTCCATAAAAGTAACCAAGGTTTCAAGACTCTCCCTTTCCTTTTTCTTCTGTATCCAGGCAGTTTTCACATCTGTAGGCAGAAGGATTTACTTCTAAATGCCTCTAAAATGGGTCTCTTTCTTTTCATTCTTTGGTCAAGGCATTTGTCTCTTAGATGCTAGATAGTTACAACTCCACTTGCAAAAAGATTTCTCAGGATAGCATTCAAAAGTTTAGCATGGCTCAAAACGGTCTTTATTATCTTGCCTTTTTGAATCTAATAGTATTATAATTATTTTATGTGCATATATTATTTACACTATGTATACACATAAAATATACTTATATAATAAAATGTTATTAACAATGAAATGTCAGACGATAATCTGTTGCTAATGTTCAGTCCCCCTAGGGTCATCTAAGATGGGGAAATGTTCCAAGGAGTGTAGGGAATGAGTATGAGTGTTCTTTAGAGAAGGGTTTTCTATCAAAGGAAAGGTGAGCTTTGGAGGAACTTGGAGGGTTGCTGGCCCTGGAGCATAATTGGCACCCAAATGTAGTGTTATAACTAGGAAGGCAAAAGGGTCGTAAATTCTTTGATACGTAGAATCAAAAAATTGAAGAGTAGGAGGGTGATCTGGAGAAAATAACTGAAACAATGGGAGTTACCACAAGCTGGATCCTCATCTTCTCAGTTTACATTAGATCAAGGGGTAATTTGGCAGGTAACAGCAATTAACTAACTTGGAAGAGATAATTGAACACTTTATGTTTCTGAAAGTGATGATATTTATCAAATTATTATTGTTAATATTTACATATAAGTGTGTCATTGATCCTGAAAGGATTGTGCTGTAAATTAAAGTATGTAGTCTTTGAATCCAAATCTTGGATCTGCCACTTAGTAAAATGTTTTACCTTGGAAAAGTGTTTCAACCCATTTAAGGTCCAGTTTTTCTCTTAAATAACCCTAAATTAATAATATATTTCACCAGGATGCTGTGGGAATTGAATATTAGGTCATCTAGAAAATTCCTGGCACATAAGATGCATCTCAAGAATTATAGTTTCCTTCCATTCTCTTCCCTTTCTGTCCTTTGATTTTGACAGTTGTCGAGGTAATACAGAAGAATATACTAAGACTTGACCCTTTTTATCTGTATAATTAGGCAAATACTAACAAGTGATATCAGGTTAACATTGCTTTAGAAGACTGTTGTTTATGTTGGGAAATCTGTACTTCACATTTAGAAACTGTACACTGAAGTAGAAATGTGAGAGAAAATATGAACCCGTTTTCGGTTAGGCAGAGGGTTTTGTAGGAGTTTGTAAGTCTTTGATGATTTCTTTTATTTCCTTTTGGAGTAACTAATTGTAGGCATTGGAAGTATTCATTTCCAAATTAAATTGAGATTAAAATCTTCTTAAACTGAAGTACTTTACGTAGCTGGGTATTTGCTTGAGTTTTTCCATTACTTTAATAATTGTTTTCTCATTTAAGTTATGTTGGTGTCATTGACATTTAAAAATAATTACAACTTTGAGTAGAGCTTAAAATGTTTTTTTTTCCTTTGATCTTTTTCAACAAACATTAATGAAACACTGACAAAAGCAAGAGACTCTGGGCTTGGCACTTTGGGAAATATGAATTCATTTATTTAACAAATATTTATGTATTTTCTGCATGTTGCAGGATCACAGATAAAGTGATGAATAAGAAATTGTCTCAGATTGACTTTGTACATAAGCTAATAGGGCAGGAGTTAAGAGGCCAAACTTTCTTATCATTTTTTCAAGGACCCCAAGAGGACAGTGGTTTATTTGTGTTAAGGGATTAATCATCTTCTATAGCCCACATAAACTCCATTCTTCATTTTTTAGGGATGTCACATCTACAAACTAGATTGCAAAACTTTGAAATTTAGTATTATTGTTTTGTCCCTGTATTAGGTAGCCAAGGTTGCCACAACAAAGTACCACAGAGTAGTGGCTTAAACAACAGAAGTTCATTATCTCATAATTTTGGTGGCTAGAAGTCTGAGATTAAGGTGTTAACAGGATTGGTTCCTTCTGAGGCCTCTCTCCATAGCTTGTAGATGGCTTTCTTCTTGTGTCTTCACATGGTCTTTCCTCTGTATGCCTTTGTGTCTTAATTTTCTCTTCTTACAAGGATGCCAGTCTTCATGGGTTAGGGCCCAAACCAATGACCTTAACTCATGACCTCTCTCCAAATACAGTCACCTTCTGAGGTACTGGGGTTAAGATTTCAACATATGAACTTGAGGAGACATACCTTAGCCCATTAAAATTACCATTCTGTATATCATGTACAGTTAGTCTGTCAAGATTTTTATATCCTCCTTTTCTTCTATCATGTCAGCTATTATTCTAATCCAGATGCTTAATAAATGGCAGTATTAGCTCTTATAGACAGTCACACTATATCAGAATTTCTTCTTTCTTTTAATCCTTCCAACTAGAATTGTCTTCCTTAACAGTTTTGTTTGTTTGGCTTTTTTTTCATTGTATTACAGCCCTGATCAAAACCACCTCATCAAAATGCCTGTGTTGCCCATGGCTGAATTTATGATGTCTTGGTAACAACTGAACACTCTGTTTCCAAATTTATCTCTGATTATTCTGCAGTGAATCATCTCTACTCTACATTGATATTCTTTTCACTTTCTGTAATAGACCATCTTTAACAGCTTTCATTAGTCTACTTTGCTAAAGTGGTGTTACACCATGTTTTTTCACTATAAATAAGTTTTAGCCAATTAAGTTTAATTAATCTTTATTTTTATTTTTTTTTTCTTTTCAGTGTTTCAGAATTCATTGTTTATGCACCACACCCAGTGCTCCATGCAATACATGCCCTCCATAATACCCAGCACCAAGCTCACCCAACCTCCCACCCTCTCCAAAACCCTCTGTTTGTTTCTCAGAGTCCACAGTCTCTCATGGTTCATCTCCCCCTCCAGTTTCCCCCAACTCACTTCTCTCCATCTTCCCATGTCCTCCATGTTATCCTTATGCTCCACCAATAAGTGAAACCATATGATAATTGACTCTCACTATTTGACTTATTTCACTCAGCATAATCTCTTCCAGTCCCGTTCATGTTGTTTCAAAAGTTGGGTATTCATCCTTTCTGATGGAGGCATAATACTCCAGAATATATATGGACCATGTATTCTTTATCCATTCATACGTTGAAGGGCATTTTGGTTCTTTCCACAGTTTGGCGACTATGGCCATTGCTGCTATGAACATTGAGGTATAGAAGGCCTTTCTCTTCACTACTTCTGTGTCTTTGGGGTAAATACCTAGTAGTGCAATTGCAGGGTCATAGGGAAGCTCTATTTTTAATTTCTTAAGGAACCTCCACACCATTTTTCAGAGTGGCTGCACCAACTTGCATTCCCACCAACCGTGTAAGAGGGTTCCCCTTTCTTCACTTCCTCTCCAACACTTGTTTTTTACTGTTTCGTTAATTTTGGCCATTCTAACTGGTGTTAGGTGGTATCTCAATATGGTTTTATTTTGAATCTCCCTGATGGCTAGTGATGATGAACATTTTTCCATGTGTCTGTTAGCCATTTGTATGCATTCTTTGGAGAAGTGTCTGTTCATGTCTTCTGCCTGTTTTCTGACATGATTATCTGTTTTGTGTGTGTTTAGTTTTAGGAGTACATTATAGATCTTAGATATCAACCCTTTGTCTGTAGTGTCATTTACGAATATCTTCTCCCATTCTGTGGGCTGCCTCCTTGTTTTGTTGACTGTTTCCTTTGCTGTGCAGAAGGTTTTGATCTTGAAGAAGTCCCAAAAGTTCATTTTTGCTTTTGTTTCCTTTGCTTTTGGAGACATAGCTTTTAAGAAGTTGCTGTGGCCAGTGTTGAAGAGGTTACTGCCTATATTCTCCTCTAGGATTCTGATAGATTCCTGCCTCATATCTCATAATGAGGTCTTTTATTGAGTTTGAGTTTATCTTGTGTATGGTGTAAGAGAATGGTCGAGTTTCATTCTTCTACACATAGCTGTCCAGTTTTTCCAGTACCATTTATTGAAGAGACTGTCTTTTTTCCACTGGATATTTTTTCCAGCTTTATTGAAGATTATTTGACCATAAAGTTGAGGGTCCATATCTGGGTTCTCTATTCTGTTCCACTGGTCTATGTGTCTGTTTTTGTGCCAGTACCATGCTGTCTTGGTGATCCCGGCTTTGTAGTAAAGCTTGAAATCAGGCAATGTGATGCCCCCAGTTCTGTTTCTCTTTTTCAGCATCTCCTTAGCAATGCGGGGTCTCTTCTGGTTCCATACAAATTTTAAGATTGTTTGCTTCAGCTCTTTGAAAAATGCTGGTGGAATTTTGATCGGAATGACACTGAAAGTATAGATTGCTCTAGACAGTATAGACATTGTAACAATGTTTATTCTTCTGATCCATGAGCATGGAATGGTCTTCCATCTTTTTGTGTCTTCTTCAATTTTATTCATGAGTGTTCTGTAGTTCTTCGAGTACAGATCCTTTACCTCTTTGGTTAGGTTTATTCCAGGTATCTTACAGTTCTTGGTGCTACAGTAAATGGAATCGATTCTCTAATTTCCCTTTCTGTATTTTCACTGTTTGTGTGTAAGAAAGCAAGATTTCTGTGCATTGATTTTGTATCCTGCCACATTACTGAAATGCTGTATGAGTTCTAGTAGTTTGGGGGTTGGAGTCTTTTGGGTTTTCCATATAAAGTATCATGTCATCTGCAAAGAGAGAGAGTTTGACTTCTTCTTTGCCAATTTGAATATGTTTTATTTCTTTTGGTGGTCTGATTGTTGTTGCTAGGACTTCTGATACTATGTTGAACAAGAGTGGTGAGAGTGGGCATCCTTGTCGTGTTCCTGATCTCAAAGGGAAGGCTGTCAGCTTTTCCCCATTGAGGATGAGATTTGCTGTGGGTTTTTCATAGATAGATTTTATGAAATTGAGGAATATTCTCTCTATCCCTATACTTTGAAGAGTTTTAATCAGGAATGGATGCTGTATCTTGCCAAATGCTTTTTCTGCATCAATTGAGAGGACCATGTGGTTCTTCTCTCTTCTCTTATTGATTTGTTCTATCACATGAATGTTGAACCACGCTTGTATCCCGTGGATAAATCCCACTTGGTCATGGTGGATAATCTTCTTGATGTGCTATTGGATGCTATTAGCTAAGTTCTTGTTGAGAATCTTTGCATCCATATTCATCAGTGATATTGTTCTGAAATGCTCCTTTTTGGTGGGATCTTTGCCTGGTTTGGGGATCAAGGTAATGTTGGCTTCACAGAAAGAGTCTGGACGTTTTCCTTCTGCTTCAATTTTTTGAAACAGCTCAGGAGACTAGGTATCATTTCTTCTTTGAATGTTTGGTAGAATTTCCCAGGGAATCTGTCAGGTCCTGGGCTCTTGTTTTTTGGGAGGTTTTTGATCACTGCTTCAATCTCGTTACTAGATATTGGTCTCTTCAGGTTGTCAATTTCAGTCTTGGATGTTTATAGGTTCCAGGAATGCAACCATTTCTTCGAGGTTGCTTAACTTATTGGCATATAAATGTTGGTAATAATTTCTGATGATTGTTGGGACGCCTGGGTGGCTCAGTGAGTTAAGCCTCTGCCTTCGGCTCAGGTCATGATTCCAGGGTCCTGGGATCGAGTCCCTCATTGACTTCTCTGCTCGGCAGGGAGCCTGCTTCCCCCGCTCTCTCTCTCTCTCTGCCTGCTTTTCTGCCTACTTGTGATCTCTCTCTGTCAAATAAATGAATAAAATATTTTTTAAAAATAATCATAATTTCTGATGATTGTTTATATTTCCTTGGTGTTAGTTGTGATCTCTCCCTTTTCATTCATAATTTTATTAATTTGGGTCCTCTCTTTTTTCTTTTGCATTAGTTTGGCCAATGGCTTATTGATCTTACTGATTCTTTCAAAAAACCAGCTTCTAGTTTCGTTGATGCATTCTTCTACATCCTTACTTTCTATGTCATTGATCTCTGCTCTAATCTAGCTTATTTCCTTTCTTGTGTGTAAGGTTGGCTTAATTTGCTGTTGATTCTCCAGTTCTTTTTGGTGTAAAGAGTGCTGGTATATTCTGTATTTTTCCATTTTTTTTGAGGGAGGTTTGGATGGCTATGTATTTCCCCCTTAGGACCATCTTTGCTGTATCCCACAGGTTTGGGACCAAAGTGTCTTCATTCTCATTGGTTCCATGCATTGTTTAAGTTCTTCTTTGATTTCCTGGTTGATCCAACATTCTTAAGCAAAGTCATCTTTAGCTTCCAGGTGTTTGAATTCCTTACAAACTTTTTCTTGTGCTTGAGTTCCAATTTCCCTAAAGCATTGTGGTCTGAGAATATGCAGGGCATAATCTCAATCTTTTGTTATCAGTTGAGTCCTGATTTATGACTGAGTATGTGGTCTATTCTGCAGAATGTTCCATGTGCACTCGAGAAGAATGAGTATTCTGTTGTTTTAGGGTGGAATGTTCTGTTTATATCTATGAGGTCCATCTGGACCCATGTGTCATTCAATGCTCTTGTCTCTTTATTGATTTTTTTTGCTTGGATGATCTGTCTGTTACTGAAAGTGGAAGCGTTTTAAGATCCCCTACTGTTAATGTATTCATATTAATATGACTCTTTATCTTGATTAACAGTTGTCTTATGTAGGTGGCTGCTCCCGTATTGGAGGCATAAATATTTACAATTGTTAGATCTTCTTGGTGGATAGACCCTTTAAGAATGATGTAGTGTCTTTCTTTATCTCTAAGTTTAATTAATCTTAAGAGAGTGATATATAGATGGCTGTCAATAAACCATGAGATATTGTTAGTAAGAAATCTAAATCAGAATGGGTGTAGACACACCAATACATAGCAGAACTTGAAGATTCTATCTGATGTATGCCTTGAGATAGTGAAGTAGCCAACTCTCCCTGGAATCTGACATCCAAAGTAGTGATTCTAGAGTTCTTATGTTTTTCTCCACTTACAGTAGGGGATTTTGTCAAACTGTAAAATTAAGTAAAAGCACATGACTAAAAACAGATTTCATAACATTCAGTCTTTTTTGTATTTAGAATCAGTCATGACAATCACAGATGTTTGAATTTAACTTCCTCAAATCTATTTTTCAACATGAGAAAAAGTTGTCAAACAGTATAGGCACAAATGCCACTGGCAATATTTAAGAAGATGTTAAGCCCATAAAATAATGTTGCCATATGAAAAATACTTATTTTAAAAAGTTACCTCCAGATTTCCTGGAAACCAAGTGAAATTAGAAAGTTTGTATATATTGTAAAGATATACATAATACAAAGACTAAGGAAGAACACCAAAACTTTTCAAAGAGATAAGAAACGTACTGCTGAATTGTTGATGATAATCATGTTGTAAAAATAGAATTGATGGTTCTAACATTCACATTAGTTAGCTTCTATTGCATTGATTAAAACATGGATAGAGATTGAATATATGCAATACATTTTAAAAAAATGAATTATTCTTTTAGGATTCTTGACAGTCTAAACAATTAAGTACAAAATTATGCTTTATTCCAATTTCATGGAAGGTAGTAAACTTGTTATATACTACCAAATGCTAATGGCAACTGAATCACACAGAACATTGTATTTTATCTTGTCAACCAGCATATCCGTTTTGATCGTAAAGTAGTTGTAAGTTTGATATAAGATGCCTAAATATAATTTAATGCAAATTGTCTAAAATATGAATAATTTGGGGGGCATCTCTAGCAATTCTAAAAGAAAGGAAAATATGTTGACTACACTTGATTTGAAATCAAACAATTGTTACATTTCAATAGAACATTAGATTTTATAAATTACCAATCTTCTTGAAATAATAAAACTTTGTCAAAGTATATAATACTTATAATAACCCAGTGATGTGTGATGTATTATCCCCAGTTACAGTCTAAAGTATATCATACACCAAATATAAATGAAGTAAAAATAATGAATATAAAAATATCCTCATAGAGGTTATTTACTAGTATTGCAGAACTGAGGCACAGAACTACATCTTTTGATGTTTCCAGTTCACTATTATTTCTTCTATTTTGCACTGCCTTGTGATATGATCTGGTCTATTGACAGAAGCTAAGTGTAGGTTGATAAGCAAGGAATTCTGTGCTTTAGGCTGAACTGTGCTCCTCAGGAGGACAGTGATGGCGCTGTGGTTGAAAGCAATGGTTCTAAAGCTATCTAGATTCAAATCCTCTCTTTACTTCTGAAGCAAAAGGCTAACCTGGGTTCAAATTTTGTGTGATCTATAGCAGTGCTGTTGGTAGTATAGCCATATATTGTTTACGGTTCCTGTACTCGTTGTCCCTATTCTGTAAGGACATAGCCCACACTCTGAGAGTGTGTGTTAAAAACCTTTATAGTAACTTATTAGAGTAATTTCATGTCTGATGAATCAAATAATAAAATAACCAGGGCATGCATTTGTATGCTTGCTTGTTTTTTCAATTCATGGCTTTAATAATTAACGTTGTATTGTTTTATACAAATAATTTTTTAAATGGATTAGAATTAAAGAAGACTAGTCCTAGAGTGTCTGGGTGGCTCAGTGGGTTAAGCAGCTAACTCTTGGTTTCAGCTCAGGTATCATCTCAGGGTCATGGGGTGGAGCCCAGTGCCCTGCATCAGGCTCTGTGCTCAGCAGGAACTCTGCTTCAGGATTCTGCTTGAGAATTCTCTCCCTCTTCCTGTACGCTCCTCCTCATTCTTTCTCTCTCTCTCTCAGATAAATAAATAAATCTTTTTTTAAAAAAAAGGACTTTTCTCTCACCACAGAGAGTTTGGGAAGCATTGATATGCTTTAATTTGCTCATCAGTAAAATGGGATATAAAGTAGAGCAGGGTAATGACTTTATACTAATCAAGTGACAGCATTCAAAAGAGTCACATGTACCATTTCAGAAATTCTTTTTCTATATACTTGCCCATTTGCCTGTTTTATGTAGCTGTCAGGCCTAAAGTAAATCTTATGGTTTTTTTGTTTGTTTTTGTTTTTGTTTTGTAATGGAATCGATGTGGCTGGGGAGAAAGAAACTGGGAAACTACTTGGAAACTAGATTTTTTTTAAAATTTTTATTGTTATTATTATTTTTGAGAGAGAGCGAGAATGCACACACTCCGGCAGGAAGCGGGGTGGGGGAGTAGGGAGAGGAAGAATCTTAAGCAGGCTCCATGCCCACTGCAGAGCCCTACACGGGGCTCCAGGCAGGGTTCAGTGGGGGACTTGATCGCAGCCCTGAGATCATTACCTAAGCCAAAATCAAGAGTTGGTCACTTAGCCAACTGAGCCACCCAAGCACCATGACCTAAAAGTCTTACTACACTTGTGTGACTTATGTTTCAGGTGGACCAAGGGACAAAAACTAAGAGATGTTTTCAAGAGAAGGCTTCTTTAGACTTACTCCTTTTTTTCATAAAGTTTATCCTTACCTCAAGGTGAAAATTTTTGGTTTACTAGTGCTTCTCAACTTTAATGTACATATGAATTCCCTGGAGATCAATCTGCTTCCAGATCTAACTCAGTGGGTCTGGTGTTGGGGTCTGAGGTTTTGCATTTCTCAAAATCTCCTGCATGATGTAGATGCTGCAGAGAAGTGAGGATTTTACAAATCTTATTTCTCAGCTACATCCTCTCAACTAGTACCTGGCAGCGAAACCACTCAGAGAAAAAAATCTCCCTGCAAATATTCTGTAGTTTTCCCTAGATCATAGGACACATTTTTTCCTCAGCCTGGCCTCTTCATCGATACTGGTATTTTTCAGTGGTCATGGAGAACCACCCAAAGCCAAAGATCTAGCAAAGCTAAGGGTTTACGACCTCTACTGTAAACCTAACTTTGTTTACAGTTAAGTTGTTTTTTTTTTCTTTAATGCTAACTTACAAATGTAACAAGTTGACAGGTCTGATACAGTCACCATTATCTTAGTGATCTATCACCCTGCAAAAATACATTTGCCTGAAATCACTAGCCCATTGCCAATTAATTTTGTTTTAGCATGGATTGGTTTAGTGTTTTATATAGTAGTTTCCAAACTGACTTCTTTGGAGTCTTGGTCTTGTGTTTCTGGTGAAGAAAACATGGGGTTATAAACATGTACACTGTGTGTTTTTTTCCTCATACTTAAATCTCATCTTAGTATGTAGGAATTGGGTCTTTGGATCATTTATGAGAGAAAGAAAGGTGGAAAAAGAAAGAAAGGAAAGTCAGGGGGGAGAAAGAAAGAAAGGACAGAGAGAGGGAGGGAAAGAAGGAAGGAAAGAATAGAGAGGAAGAAAGAGAGAAAGAAGAAAAAATATTTTCATAGCCTTAACTTTAAAATAAATCTCTGCTTTAATAAACTCAGGAATTTCAATGCAGCAGTAGAATATTCATTCTCTGGGCTTTCTTTTTGTCCATAGCATTAAATATTGAAATGAAAATTATAATTATTGTTTAGTATAGTACAGATCATTCATCTAGGATATATGTTTTTTCTTTTTTTATATGAATTAGTTATCTACTTACTGAAGAGTGTCTCCTCTTCAGTAAGCAGTCAAGTAATTTGAGCTGATATATGCATAGATATAATTATTAATATTTGTGATTCATAGATTTATAATATTGCCATGCTTGGAAATTTTGATTTTAGGACCACATTCAAGTTATTTGTATGAATAAATAAGTGAATATTATGTAAGTATCCGTCATTTTTGTATTGTCCGAGGTAATCCTATCTTGTCTCAAAAGATAATATTTTGAATAAGAATTTTCTTCTTAGTTTAATTTTCAGTCTCATTATCCTAAAATTACATTTTGATCCTTAGATATTAAGCAAAAAAAGGTGATTCATTCACATATGTAGGAATCTTTCTTTTATGATGCTGAGAAAAACTGGAAAATGGGTGAACAGCTAAATTTACTATTTCTTCCTTGGGATAATATTGATTGAATAACATGTATTATGCAGAAGGAATACAGTGTAAAGACCAATAGACTGAAACACTGGTTATAAGAGTAATAAAGGGGAAATACAGAGTAGGAATCTGATATTTCAGTTTCAGGTTGGGGGCATTGGTCTGTAAATCTTCTGAGAGTAGTTGATTTATCATTTGCTTCTTAAAGACAAGGTCAGAGATAGCCAGGGAAAGGACGAAGGGAAAGGAGGAAGGAGGACTATTCTAATCCCAGGGAATCAGTAAGGCATGGAGTCATGAGAGGGAATGCAGTATTTAGGGCACTACACAATGAGATTCAAATTGGTCTATCAGAAGTGAAGTGTAAGTGTGAAAGGTATGGGAGAGTCAAGACGAGTTCAGATAACAAAGAATCTTATGTTCAATGCTAAGGAGTTAAACACTGGAGCATCCCTAATCAGTGATAATGGTGAATTTTCTATTTCAGAAAAATTTCTCTGCTAGTTTGGTGGGGGAATGATTCCAGGTATTCTAGAAACAGGAAGGTCCATTGGGGAGGTTATTCTTGTTAGCTAGGATAGAAATGATCAGGGCTTGAACTGGGATTGAGAATGTTGACCTCAGAAATTAAGTGAAAAGAAGAGAACTTTGTGATTTAATAGAAATGAGGATGAAGAGGGAGATGCGTAGGAGGATGATTCCTAGTTTTCTACATATCTGGTAAGCTGAATAGTTGGTGTTTATGTCACACTACATATATATTTTTTTCTGCACATGAGGCCTGGATTCAATGCAACATTGGTTACTATAGAATCTCAGCACTCAGCATCGTGTCTCATAGTAGAAGCTCTATAAATATATTTTGAATGAATGATAATCTTACTGTTCATAAAAAGTGAATGTCATTTTAAGAGTACATTTGGGAAGGAAAACAATGGATAACATTTTGGACATGTTGAATCTGATGTGTTTCTAACTGGTGGGAAATGCTCAGTAAGTACTTAGATGTTTGGATATATGGATTTATTTAAAAAAAAAAATAACAGGAATCATGGCTTAGTCATCTTTTTTTTTAACCCGCCAAAGCAGTAATATAAATCTCTAAATGTGCGTTAACTTGAATCATAGTAAGCAGCAATATTCAAATAATATTTCAGACTTTATCAGTCTAAACTAGCTAATTTAAGCATATATTAAAAATTAGAAATGGCTTTATATTTTTAGAAACCAGAAATCTTAACCATTTATTCATTAATGAAACCTTGGGTTCTTTCCATATCTTATCTATTATGAACAATGCCATAGTGAACATAGGAGTGAACGTATGTCTTCATGATACTGATATTATTTCTTTTGGATATATACCCAGAAATGGGATTCCTGAATCATATAGTAGTTCATTTTTTTTTTGAGGAAACTTCATGCAGTTTTCCATAATGACTATATAAATTTATATTCTCATTAGTAGCATAGAAGGATTACTAAAGAAAATGATATATATATATATATATATATATATATATATATGTAAATATATATATATATATTATATATAATGGAATATTATTGAGCCGTAAAAAGAAGGAAATTTTGACATTTGCAACAACATGGATGAACCTAAGGGACATTATGTTAAGTCAAATAAGCCAGAAAAACAAATACTATATGATTTTACTTATACAGTTCTTCCTAGACTTATGATGGGGTTATATATAAATAAACACATCAGAAGTTGAAAATACTGTTAAGTAAAATGTGCATCTAACCTACTGAACATCATAGCCTGCAACTGGGCAAAATCATCTAACACAAAGCTTATTTTATAGTAAAGTGTTGGGTGTCTCATGTGATTTATCAAATACTTTACTGGAAGTGAAAAGACAGAATGGCTATGTGGATATAGAATGATTCTAAGTATGTCAGTTGTTTACCTTTGTGATCTTGTGGCTGAGTGGGATCTGTGGCCCATTGCCACTGCCCAGCATTATGAGAAGATATCATATAGCATATTGCTAGCCTGGGAAAAAAATCAAAATTCAAAATCTGAAGTGCAGTTTCTACTGAAGCCATATTACTCTGGACTGTCATAAAGTGGAAAAACCGTAAGTCAAACGAATGGTTCTAAGTCAGGTGTCATCTGTATGTGGTATCCAAAAAAACTGAACTCATACAACCAGAGGGTAGAATGGTGGTTACAAGGGAATCAGGGGTGAAGGAAATGGAGAGATGTTGATCAAAGAGTACAAACCTTCAGTGATAAGATGAATGAGTTCTGGGAATCTAATAAAAGAAGAAATAAGACAGAAATAAGGTGGCTCTGATTATGGAAAGGGCATGGGTGTTTGAATTAGAAGATCTCCAGGTATTAGTTTTGCCTAACTAGATTTTACTAGCTAAAAATAGCTTTTTTCTAGGCCTCTGCATTAGAAAAGCCTTCAGTCCTTCCTCCTTTGTATGGAAAAACCTAGTTTTCCACTTCTTGTGTTCTTCCTGTGTATCTCCTTTACTACTCACACAAGCACAACACTTCTGGTACCAAATATGTGGGTTTGTTTTTTTGTTTTGTTTTCCCCACACCAAGAAATTCTCTACAACATCAGCCAGGTGTCCTATGATTTAACTCAGTGATGAGTTACCTACCTAGAGATAGCATCCGATCTCACAGGTTAAGGACTCAGTCCCATAAGACTGATCCCACCCTACTAAAGATGCCAGTTTCAAGTAGTAGGTCCCCAGGTTGTTACCCTAACTTCTGTAGGACTTATCTACAGATCAGAGTTTCCCACCACCATCTTCTCAGGTTTGATTAATTTGCTAGAGTCGCTCACAGCATTTAGGGGAACACTTACTTGCATTTACCAGTCTATTAAAGGATATGGTAAAGGATAGAGATGAACAATCAGGTAAAGAGATACATAGGACAATGGCTGAGAGGGTCCCAAGTGTAGGAGCTTCTGTTCCCATGGAGTTGAGGTGTATTACCATCCTGGTACGTGGATGTGCTCATGCACCTGGAAGCTCTCTGAACCCTGTACCTTTGAGATTTTAATGGAGACTTCAACATGCACGCATCATGGATCATTAACTCCATTTTTAGCCTTTCTACCTTCTCAAGAGAAGGAAGGCTGGAAATTCCAGGCTTCTAATCATGCCCTGGTCTTTCTTGTGACCAGCCCCCCTCCAGGAGCTCACCCAAAGTTATCTCATTAGAACAAAAGGTACTTCTATCACTGAGGAAATTACAAGGGTTTTAGGAACCAGAGCCAGATTAGAACAAAAGATGCTCCTAGTTCTCTTACCATAGGAAATTACAAGGGGAAGTTTCTGTGATTGATTTTACTCTCTGAAAATTACAGGGGATGACCTTACTGTGTTCAAATGTAATTTACTACAATATCTATTATAGTGACTCTTGAGCTACTGAAAACAGAGTAGACATACTTAGATTATCAGGCAGACACACTGATCTTAGATTAATTCTTCTAGCACCAATTATGTATTCCTTATAATTCCCTAGCACCTACCCATCTTTTTTTTTTTTAAATGAAATCTCCTGGAGTTATCCCAATTTAAGTGTGAAATATGTTTCTTGTTCAATGCATCCTGTTAAAAAACTTTTTAAAAAAAATTTAAATCAACCTTAAAGATTTGGCTCATTTAAAAACACTTAAGTTTTATATCACTTATTTCAGTACCATGAGTCAAACTATGTGGGTGATGTATAAAATTTCCATTTATCTATTATTTGAATATCAACCCCATGAGAGATACCTCTGGGTTTACTACTAAGGTCTAACCCTCTCTGGCTCTTCATGAGACAGATAGAAGGATGATCTAGTAACTAAAATTCAAAAGAATGATCTAGTAACTAAAATTCAAAATACAATAATGTTGTATGCAAATACAGATAATATAGTGTAGCTAAACTTTCATGGTGCTGGTAGTTCCTGGCTCTGTGATATTCTCTGTATTTCAAGGAATTTAGGTTCTTTCTCTTTTCTATACTTTTTTCCTTTACTCAGTAGTGGTGTTTGTTGACATTGTTAACAATGTTATTTATCATATTTCTGTATCATGTCTTTTTTTTTTAAAGAGAGAGCATGAGAGAGAGCATGAGCAGGGGGAAGGGGCAGAAGGAGAGGGAGAAGCAGACTCCCTGCTGAGCAGGGAGCCCCGTGCTGGACTCCATCCCAGGACCTCAGGATCATGACCTGAGCCAAAGGTGGACACTTACGTATCAGGTCTTTTGTGCATAAAATTCACTCATTGTATATGTTTATATTTATATCCTGACTCTTTCCAGTTGTAATTTTAATTAGTGAATATATATATTAGATAAGTGGACAAATTTAGACATATACGGCAATTAGACAGTGGAATCAGACGTTTTGGGCAGTCTCACCAGCACATATCATCATTTCTTCTCCTCTCTTCTTTTCTCATTTCCCACCTACCTCCGACATCATGGGATCTCTCCTCTAGCTGACTCATCCCTTACCTTAACCTGCAACATAGTAAGAAACATTGATCATATTTGCCTTAGACTATTTAAAGAGAAGTGGCTTCTAATCCAAATTTCTAGGTACAGCATCTAAATGTTATCTACCATTATGTGGTTGAAGCCATCTAATTGTTTATGTAAAACAGATGATGAGCATTGTGTTAACATGAATAATCATAAAAAATTTATTCAAGATTTTAGTGACATGCCTACTCTTTCCTAATCATTTTCAGAGAGGTATGATTGATTTCTCTGAGCACACTGAATGAGGAGCTTGTCCCCTTGAATTACCAAGACATAAAATATTTTTTTCTTAGGAAAGAGAGTTTTCAGACTTAAACTACTGACAACTGAAATTATACTTTGTGCAAATAAACTTTACGTTTAATTAATATATGATTTAAACAAATTTAGAAAAATTTTCCCATAAGAGAACAATGCCTATCGTATCCAGCTACTTAATAAATATTTGTTGAAAGGAGGGAGGAATCAAAGAAAGGGGAGAAAAAAAGGAGGGGAAGAGGGAGAGAGGGAGGAAGAATGTCTGCCTAACTTGGCTTCAATCTTTTGATTTTAACATTTCACATTTTCAAGTAGCAGTGGAGATCTGATTCATAACATTCACTAGATTGTTCAATACTCTACGTTAATCGATAAAAATGTGTCAAAATTAGATACAAGACTCTAAATGGAAAAACATTCATATGGTGTTGTCTTGCCCTTGATTGTCTCCATATTTCAGAGAAGTACATGCTTATAGAAAGGAAGCGTGAGGTTAATTACAACCTTGTTGAGCACCGAGGGTGGGTGGATGGTAGTGGGTAGAGAAAATAACCCTATTGCCATGGCACGATTTGTCCTGGGGTTTTGGAAGATATTTTTCATATAATCAGTAAGCTAAAATTAAAGATATATTAAAGCCAAAATTAAAGATATAATTTGCTGCTTAATAAATGATATACATTTTATAACTTCATTAAGGTTGTTACTTCCCTTAATTTTTGTAGACCATGAGATTTTTCAGTGAGGTGCATATTAACTGCAGAGATAATAATGTTTCTATATGTTAATAATTTTAAATGAAAAACACTTGAGCTATTTTCCAGCCACATGGGAAGCATCATTTACATCCTTAAAGGCTTATTTTACCATTAACCCCTTCATTTGAGTAGAGTGGATAGCCATATGTAAAGTATTAATTCTTTTTACATTAGTGCTAATAGCAAGTATTTTAGACCCACTGGTGTGAGAGGATTAAAAGC
Organism: Mustela putorius furo; assembly: GCF_011764305.1. Lineage (NCBI taxonomy): Eukaryota > Metazoa > Chordata > Mammalia > Carnivora > Mustelidae > Mustela > Mustela putorius. Next base: position 82,622,288 of record NW_025422005.1, on the reverse strand, counting down.
CACAGCATTAGGCATGCACCAACATTTCTGAGATTAATCCTTGTTAGAGAAACCTAGCGGGAACATATAACTTGATTTTCTGTTTATTGATCATATGCTGCTTGTTTCTTTTATCATGTGAAATGAAACTCTGTGGAGACAATATCATATTGCCTTAATATGCTGAACTTAAACAACACAACACTGGATTAAATTGGTCTGTGTTACCCTTTCTGCTTGTATTACCACTTACTATAAATGCAGATTTTAGGGTCAGATCTGTAGAGATGGTATATATCCTAAATATTCAGCATGATGACCCAAATAATAGGTAAGCCATTTATGCTTTTTCAAGTCAGAAAGTCATATTAACAACAAAGCTCTGGGGTGGTGGCTCAGATGGTTAAGTGTCTGCCTTCAGCTCAGGTCATGATCCTGGGGTCCTGGGATCAAGCCCCGGATTGGGCTCCCTGCTTCGGAGGGAGCCTGCTTCTTCCTCTCTCCCTCTGGTGTCCCCCCTGCTTGTGCTCTCTCCCTCTCTTTGTCAAATAAATAAATAAAATAAAATAAAATAAAAAGCTCTGGAAATATTTACTTGTCTTTATTAGAAGAGGTGAATAGGGTTGCAGTGAATAATATATGCATTCTGAGACTTCATTATATATTTTGAAGGGGAAAGAGTAATATTTCTGTGTCTTTTCATTTCTCTGTTATTCCCACCCAACCCTATCTTGGTTGCCATGTTAGCTTAGAAAATATTTCCTGGCCTCTTATCCTCATTTTCACTTTAATTTGTCTGGATCCCAGGTTGGCATTCAAATATTGGCTAACTAGCAGAGCATTAGGCACAGACCAATCAGGAGGTACATCAGCTATAAATGACTTGGTGGTAAATGACTTGATTGTGTGGCTAAAACTTAGCCTGGCATGGTGTTTGGCTTATCCTAATTTATCTGGATATCTTAACCACCTTGGATAATGGCAGTCAATGGATTCTTAGTGATTTCTATCCTAAAAGAAAGTTAAGAGAGAATGGGAGATAAAGGTTGAAAAGGGGAGAGACCATTGTACCTAAGGCAATTGTATCCGCTGATTCTTATGAGTGGTTTTGAGCTGTTAAAGGCACCCATGTACGTCAGTTGCTTACTTTTTCATAAAGTTTATTATTAAGAAATAAAATATACACTTACACATACATATACAGATATATGGTTACATATAGATCTTACCTACGTACCTGTAGTTAAGTTGGTGAACATGTATGTACATATATTTTATGAATATATTATCTATATTATACATTGTAATCTATATATAACATATAAATATTATATAAATATATATATATATATATAAAATATACACACACGTACACACATATGCAAAGTTTGTCCTCAGTTAACACATGAGTTGGGTCTCCCAAAGTTTTACAAATGGGCATTTACAATCGTAAATTTATAATTTTTTTTTATAGTATAGTATTTTTAAGATATCTAAAAACAACTGTTTTTAGTTCTATAAAAGTTTCCCTGAGCCAGGGAAAACGTCATCAAATCATCAAGAAAAAGAGTTTTATTTTGCTCTGAATTCCCATCTCTCTCCCTCTTCCTGCCCCCTTGTTGATCTGTACCAGCTCTGGACTCTGAATCTCATGTTCTTCCACTTGGCTCTGGGTGTCTTTTTCTTGAACATGGTAATTAGATTTATCCTTCTCACCACTTGACTAGGTCTGATATTCACCCATTTCTTTACCATTTAAGATGTTGGCACAATCTCGGTTCCTTTCTCATCATACCTCTAAATTTAGCATGGCATTACCTATGGGAAAAAATGAATGGCTGCTGGTATTACCCTTATAGAACAGCTCATTAAAACTGATCAACTTTGAGTGTATATAGAATAGGATTGGACTGGATTGGCACACTGGATAGGTTTAAATCTTACTATGTTTTCAAAACAATATATGTGTTTTGACTATTTGATTAATATTAATTTTGAGACAGACTAATATAAATTTCCATTACCAAAATTCATAGAGAAACAGATTCCATTTTTAATTTACTTCTGTTGGCAGAAGCAGTCATTGTTCTTAAAATAAAAATGTCAAAGTGATTCCCATCTCTCTGTTTTCTTGCTTTCTTTTCAGAAACTTTTAAACCAATCAAATTTTCCCAGCCTACATTAAATATTTAAAAATCTAATGATAGAATAAATCACCCCTGCCTGGTTAAAATCACCATCCTCTGCTCTGTTGGATTTAGGGTATCAGTTGACTACCACTACCAAACTTGGGCTTTTCGAATTATGAATCTATTACATAATTAATAAACAGAGATAAGACAGCCCTTGTGAAAGGAATATATATATATGTTTTACATTTTCACTGGACATTGATATCTGTGTTGGAGCAAACAAGACAAATGTACTTTTTGCCAGGAGTTCATATAAAACCTCAAGTTACTTGTTTCATTTCAATTTTTTTAGTCTAGTATGCATTTTACTTATAAATGTGTGCTCTGAGCTGATGCCTGATTGATCCACTCTTATTTTTTCTCTGACCTGAAGCACAGCATTTATCCATCCACTATACATCTATCCAGTTCTTTGTTCCTTCCTTTAGTAAACATTTAACTGACCATTGCTTAGATGTAGCTGCCTTTATGATTGGCACTCTATGTAATTTCATTTGATCCTCACAGCAGTCTTCCAAGACAAACCCTAGTATTTTAATTTTGCAATTAAGAAGGCTAATGCCCAAAAGTTAAACAACTTGTCAACACCATATTGTTAAGAGTTTCCTGCTCATCTTTGTTTCCTAGCGTAGACCTTGCAACAGAGAGAGCACTTAATGCTTATAATTGAATGAATAAGTGAAGTAGAATACATTTTACTACAGCTAACACTTATTTAGTGCATATTAAGTGCTATAAACATATCTGTGCTTTCTGTATATTCTTTCATTTCCTTACTACAAAAGCCCCAGTAAGCTCCACGCTATTAATTACCTTCATCTGTTTTATAGATGAGGGATCTGTGGAAAAGGTGGTTAGTGTGCTCAAGATCATATAGCTGGAAAATAGCAGAGTCAGGTATTTCGGCAGTGGCTCTGGAGTCTATGGCTCTGCCACCAGTTTATCACTGTACTTGATGCATTGTGAATGCTCCAAACTGTTTGCTACAATGATGGTAATGATGATGCAGAGTGGGAAATTTTGTCTGATGTTCTGAGAAAGCTATTTTGTAATAATTACAAAAATTTCAAATTACAGTTACATGGATTCTCCTTAAATCCCTAGAACCACGTCATACTCATTTGCTTTTAACAATAAAATATCCTTTTTTATCTTTATAGAAAAATAAGAGTATACCTGCTTTATATGTAAGTGATTATCATACACACACACACATCATATATATACAGAAAGAGAGGGAAAAGGAGGGAGGGAGAGGGGAGGAAAATGGGTATAGTAGAGATACAAAACTAATGCTTAAACTGGGTGTCTTCTCTTTCTTCCATCAAAGTCATTTTGCATTTTTAAAAACCCCCCAAAGTGCCAGTGTACCTGGATTTATGGTTTGGAAACAACTAATCATGATTTTAATAAGCGATGCATTCTTTTAAGTGCTTAAAAATGAAGGTTTTCACATGAAGATGCTGGGCACAAAGTTACAATCTTTACAAAGAAATTTGAGGCAGACAAGGTAACCTCACCTTAAATCACATAGCAATAAAACAAACCAATCTGGAGTCTCTCTCGTGTAGTCAGGTGACCGTATGCCCTCAAAGATAGCTTTGCTTTTTAACCCATTGTGTGCACATTTTTCAGTATTTCATTCTGTCAGTAGAGGACCCTGAAAGCAGTGGGGGTAATGAAGAGGAATGATAGTTTAGATATATCCTTTCCTGGAATGCCAGTTGAATTAAATCTTTCATTCCCACTGCAGACATACAAATCTATAATCTCCTTTCAAGATGAATCCAGAATCAGGAGTCTGCATTCTTTTATTCTTGGTCAGGAGATTAAAATTGATCACAGGCCACACAAGGGAGTCAGCTGTAGTATCACAGCTCAATGTGGTTAACGAGGACAGCGCTTGCCTTCTGTTCTCCTTAACTGTGCACTTACAAGTCAAAAATATTATTGATTTCAGGGGTCATCCGAGGCTGTGGGGAAGTTGTGTGACTTGACAATATTTTGCTGTTTTTAGGGGATAAGAGCTATGAGTCCTGAAAGCAACTGGGACAAGTATAGTTTAAATTTGACAAATGAAGATTTATACTTTTTGAGCTGGCAAAGTCCTTCATGTAGAAATAATGAATGAAAATTTGAGAGTTGATTTAACATAGGTCAAATGACTTACAATGAAAGAAGGAAAATAATGCTTTAATTATTACCCTTTCACCCAAATGAATTGATGATAGGTTTGTCATTGTAGATCTGTGCTTTAAACAAATGAATAGTGCTTAAATTTAAGTAGGCATAGTTTACCTAAAATCATTTGAAACTGTAGTGTAGGTGGGATGATATGTGAGTCATTACCTACTAATCTTTAAAGCATTTTTTTTCCTTTCTGGTGAATAAAACTACTGTAATAACATTCAGAAAATTAAAGGTGCCACAGATCATTGTATGCTAAATTTTCAAGGGCTAGGTTCAAGCTTCTCTTATTTTTCTCTAATAATAAAGATTATATACTACCCTGAATATATATTTTATGTAATGGTAGAAGAAACACTTTATTTCAAACTTTTTATTATATTAAATTTGGCTTAAGCACTTACTAATTATGAGATTTTAGAAAACTTATTTTACTGCCTTCAACCTCCATTTGCTCATCTTTAAATGGTCATAAAGGTGTCTAGCTGATAGAGTTGTCATGAGGCTCAAATATAAAAGAAATGTTTTTAAGTAATAAAGCACTCTACAAATGTAAACTCTTAAAATATTTATTATTACTGAGCCTGCACTTAAAACAGTTGGCGGTGGAAAGATCTTCTGAAATACATTTTCTGTCTTTTTCCTTATAATCTATAGAACACAATGGCACGATAGCAAGTTAAGGTTAAAGAGTCCATTCGGACTACAATGTGAAACTTATTGGACTAGATTAAATTACTGATACTGATACTGATAGTTTATATGCATTGTGCTCTAAGAAGCAGAATTCAAACAGCTTAGCATCAGGATACTGTTTTAAAAAATATGAAAATAATTATAAGAAATGGCTCTAAAACCATATATTGGAATAGAAATCATGTGTTCAGAAACTGAAATATATATAATATATGTGATTTTATATATATATATCATCATATGTATCATATCTATATATTTTTTTATATATGTATGGTATGTGTGTTTGTGTGTGTGTGTGTGTGTGTGTGTGTGTGTAGTGGGTGTGTATACATGTACACACACCAAAGCATTGACTACTGTCATTAAACCAAAGGTGTTTGGGATAGAATTCATTGATTTTTTTTTTTTCCTTAAGTAGGCTCCATGCCCAGCATGGAGCCCAATGTGGGGCTCAAACTCAGGACCTTGAGATTGAGACCCAAGCTGAGACCAAGAGTCAGACACTTATCTAACTGAGCACACGGACACTTCAACTCCATTTTTTTTTTTAAGATTTTATTAATTTATTTGACAGATAGAGATGACAAGCAGGCAGAGAGACAGGCAGAGAGAGAGGAGGAAGCAGGCTTCCTGCTGAGCAGAGAGCCCGATGCGGGGCTCGATTCCAGGACCCTGAGATCATGACCTGAGCCGAAGGCAGCGGCTTAACCCACTGAGCCACCCAGGCGCCCCACACCTCCATTTTTTTTTTAATTTTTAAATTTTTGTTGATTTTTTTTTTAAAGTGTGAGATTTTTATTGATATTGTCAATATATATGCTCTATCCACTATGGTTAGAGTGCTATAGGTGTTTTTGAATATAATTTAATTTTTGAATTTGTATATAGTGTATAGTTCATAGGGAATTTAAGTAATTTCCAAAGAGCAACAAGAGTCTCCATTTGATCTCCCTGATTAAGCTACCATCTGCTACTACTCTAGTTTCTTCATCTAATAATAGGAAAAGAGATGAGACCATTTGCCTATATAATGGGCTCCAATTATGATGAAAATAATTTTAATTATTATTAATTAAATTTCTCATGTCTATATAATACTTCATGATTCAAGAGTCCTTCAAACAGCTCAAAAGAGGTGGTGCTACAAGCTTAATTTTACAGAGGAGGAAACTAAGGCATAGAGAGGTAGGCTGATTTGCTGTGGATCACACAGCTAGTAGGTGAGGAAATTGAGAGCAAACCTAAGTATTCCTTTCTTGGTTGGTCATGCATTTCACCTGCCTGGGAGTATTTGGTTTTGCCTCAGAGGTCAAAAAATTTGTTGCAGGGTAAACCCACATGAATGTGCATTTTTGCAGAATTTCCAGACCCAGTGGAGGCAGAACAGTACTTCCCCAATCCAAAGCTTCAGTTTTCAGAGAAATCCTTCTAAAAATTGTTTAATCAAATATTATATAAGCTAAGTTAGATCCATTTTGTATTATCCACGCACAACTTAATGTGGAGTTGTCATTATTGACTAATTCTTTCTTTTTGAAATATTCTGTTGTGAATATATTCTCCATTAATACTGATTCCTAGGAGGACATGTGGTGTATTCCTCCTCTAGCAAAATCTCTCGTCCTATACTTCGGTTGCATTACCACTAGGAAATTTGCAGTGTGGGTATCAGCATAGGATTTATCCTGTTGCCTCTCCTGATTTGCCTAGTTTAATTAAATTGATTCTCATAGTTGCAATGTATTTATTTTTATTTTGTTATTTTTTTTTAAAGATTTTATTTATTTGACAGAGAGAGATCACAAGTAGGCAGAGGCAGGTGGGGGAGGGCAGGATCCCTGCTGAGCAGAGAGCCCAATACAGGGCTCGATCCCAGGACCCTGAGATCATGACCCAAACTGAAGGCAGAGGCTTAACCCACTGAGCCACCCAGGTGCCCCTATTTTGTTATTTTTGTTCTATTTTACATTCCCTCTCAATAAATCTACTTTAGTTATATTAATTCTAAAATTAATTGTAGGTCAGTAGCATTGCATTGTACTTGAAATTCAAGGATGAGTCCTTAAAAAAAAAAAATACTCTTTCGAACATCTGCTTCTCTGTGCTTTGTAGTATATATTTTTATATACTAGATAATTTTTAAAAATTGTATGTATTCTGTAGACAAGAAAGTTTGAACTCATACCTCTCTTCTCCTGGCTTCCAGCATATGACTTTCTCCTGGATCACTTATTAACTGATATACCCTCAATCTGTTTGGGTTCTTCTTCCTCTTTCCTTCTCTAAGTGTTGGTTATGTTATCTAGGGCTCTGTTCTTAGCTTTCTCTTCTGTTTACTGTATACACTTCACTCTAGGATTAGCTTATTAGCATTCATGACTTCTAGTGCAATTATTTTGCTCATAATTTTCAAATCTGTTTGTCCAGACCAGATTTCTCCCATGAGCTGCAGGCATGAAGTTTTACCTGTTTATTACTTAAAGGACAACTCTCTTGGATGTCCCACATTCCATTACATTATATCCAAATGGAACAACATTATTCCCTTAAGACCTGTTCCTCCTCTAGTCTCCTGAGTTAGTCAAGCACACCACTCTTGAGGTACCCACCAAAACAGAAAAGTAAGACTTACTTTACCCCCATCTTTCCCTCTAAATCCTAAACTACTAGGGACCAAAGTCTAAGAAATTAACTCCTAAATATCTCTGGGGTGTGTTTTTATTCTCCTGTATCCCCACTGTCAGTATTTCAGTGTGAGTCCTCTTCTTCTCCCATTAAAGTTAGTGTAATAGAAGAGAGTAAAAACATACCTCTAGGAAATCCAGAGTCACATTTTCAAATGCCATATACAGATTTTCTTTGAAGTATAGAATTTCATTCAAAATCTGCATTTCATTCCTCAGTATCTCCACATTTGTACTAGTACAAACACCATAATTTAAATTGGTTATCTTTGAGTGTAATTCTTGCTCTGGAAGGGTAAACTGTGTTTATACTCAAGTTTTGGACCCTCCCTGCAATGCTATGCTAATGGAGATGACTAGCAATCCAGGTTGAGCAGAACAAGTGTTCCTTTCCTATCTAGATTTATGCAGCATCCCCTACATGGTCTACTCCCATCATTCTCACTACATTTTAATCAATTCCACATGCTACTACCAATGTGTCCTCCTTGATATACAAAGCTGATTATATAATTTCCCTGCGATATCTTCTCAATGTCAAATCCAGATTCCTTGGTGTGACTTGCATGGTTCTTAATGGTCTAGTGTCCGTCTGTCTGTCAGATTTTAAATTTTGCCATTCCCTGTCCCCTCCTATCTGCTCCCCTGATCCCTAGTCTAGTCAGATGGACATCTTACCCTTTTATGCCTTTGTATATGTCACTCATTATTACCCTCCCCCACCTTTTTTTAACCACTGGAAATGTTCATCTTTCAAGACTCAGATTGAGCATCCTTGTCTCCTTTCAGGTGAAATGTGCTTTATATGTGCTTCTGTGCACTTACCTATGTATTCCTCTATCATAGTGTGTACCTTGCTTTATTCTAAGTTTTTGATTGCATGTTCTTCTCCCATTTGATTGGAAACTGTTCATCTATGTATCCCTAGCACCTAATATGTAAGCTAGCACATAGTAGGCATTCAATAAATATTAATGAATGAGTAGTTAAATGAAACATCAAAGATTTCTATTTCTATATCTCAATCACAATTAAAAATCACAGCTGGTGGGATGCCTGGGTGGCTCAGTTGGGTAAGTGGCTGCCTTCGGCTCAGGTCATAATCCCAGTGTCCGGGGATCGAGTCCCACATCAGGCTCCTTGCTCAGCAAGGCTCAGCAAAGAGCCTGCTTCTCCCTCTGCCTCTGCCTACCACTCTCTCTGCCACTCTCTCTGCCTGTGCTCACTCTCTCTCTCTCTCTGACAAATAAATAAATAAAATCTTAGAAAAAAAAAATCACAGCTGGTATCCAAATCTAAAAATTGTTTGTAAGAGACCATGGGTTTGTTTGGATTTTTTATGTAACAAAAATTTCAGAACTCGATATTCAAAAAAGAATACATTGAACCTGCCAAATTTTACATCATGGGTTACCAATATTTAAGAAATGTCAGTTGGCACTAAGTTTCAAACGTTATATATAGTTTTGTTGCTGTTATGGTTGTTGTAATGGTGTTGTATATTAAAATTATGTTAAGTATCAAGGAAGGTACAAGTATGAAAATAATGGGATTTTAAAGTTTGAAATACGTGAAATCCATTTTATTTATTAGCCTTTGCCATATGTCAGTCACTGTGCTAAGCAATTACCATATTATTGAGATACGTTACCTCAATTAATCTCCCTATAAGGCAGGTTTTATAGATAAAGAAATTGAGACTTAAAATAACTGTGATTATGCAAGGTTACTTGGCTAATGCATAAAGGAGTAATGATATGAACATAGTTATCTTTGATGTTAAAACCATTACTTTCTCTTACACCAGGCCCAACATACTTCTAGATTCTTGTATACAGTGGTATTCATTCATTGTGTTTAATGATTGTCAAATATGGATAATTACATTGTATTCTGGCATTTACAGTCACACTCTGGGCATTTGGAATGGCATTTGGATAAATAGTACAGTGTAACTGACTTAATCTTGGTGAATGTGATTCTTTTTTTTTTTTTTTTTTTTTTTTTAAAGATTTTATTTATTTATTTGACAGAGAGAGATCACAAGTAGTCGGAGAGGCAGGCAGAGAGAGAGAGAGGGAAGCAGGCTCCCTGCTGAGCAGAGAGCCCGATGCGGGACTCGATCCCAGGACCCTGAGATCATGACCTGAGCCGAAGGCAGCGGCTTAACCCACTGAGCCACCCAGGCGCCCTTGGTGAATGTGATTCTTTAACCACTTTGAGTCACTTAGAGAATGTAATGAAAGTATAGACCCTCTGCACACATACACAGTAAAATGATATTGAAGGGGTTCAGAATGGGCCTCCCCAAAAATGTCATTTTGGGATGTGGATTACTTTGGGCTGAAGTCAGTCAAAGCCCAAAAAACTCAGGAAGAGCTTTTATTTCCTATTAACTACCTAAAAGAAATTAGAGGACCTAGTCAAAAAGAGAACTATCACCAGAAATAACTACAAAGAACATACGCTAGCTCTTGGGGGAAACTTGGCAGGACTTGGAGATCAAAATCTTCTCTATGTCCCATTGTCTCTGTAGAATAGGACATAGCAAACATTTGTTTACTAAACATTTGCTCTTCCCATCATCCTATAAAATTATCTTTCTTTCCATTGCAGTTTCAGTCCCCTGTACCCTTCACAGTTAGCTCAGGATGGCATATAAGCCTCAACTGCTTGACTTCCTGTGGGTTTCATATTCTTCTGGGAGGGGTTTCTAATATGTATGTGATTAAGATTGTTTTTCTCCTTTTAATCCATTTTATGTTAATTTAATGAATTAGGTCAGCTAGAACTAGAAAGGCAAAGGAAAAATTCTTCCTCCCCTATAATACATACACAAAAATGTACTTTTTTGAATGTATTGGTTTTCTTGAGAAACTCAGGCAATGTTCAGAACTCCATTTCTAGGTTATCTCCATATTTTGTGGATGAACAAACTGAAGTTTAAGGTTAACCACATGTTTCTGAACTGATTGACTATTTCTATCCACCAAGAATGTCTTTTGGAGAGTAATTACTTTATGGAATTTCCTGAATTCCTAGAAAAGTATTCTAATTTTGAGACTCTTACTCAGCAACATGTTGGAAACACAAAATACAGTAAAAGCATATTTAAGGATGGAAATAATTTATACTTTTCTTACATCAAACACATTTCTTGAAAAAGATGTATTGAGATAAGTATTTTCTTGTGAAATTTACAGAATTACAGTAGTGATTCAGAGTAAGATAAATGAATTTGCACAGAAACGTATTACTTGTATTTAAAAGGAAAATACATAATTAAAGTGAAATGACTTTGAGGTGTGAGTATCATTGCAAGATAAAAGAATTATATAGTAATAGAATCAGTAGGTGTGATTGTGAATTGCATTTTCTACTTGTAAAATTAAGTTGCTTCAGCAAGATAGAGCTATACTATCCTTACTTATCCACATAAAAGTTCTATAAAGAAATATATTTTTGTAAGGCTTTTCATTTTAGAGGTGAAAAAACTGTGGTTTAACATCTTGGGCATGAACTTTGACCTAATAGCTGGTAACTTATAGGATTAGGAGTCCATTCAAGGTCTTCTACTTTGGACCCACACAGCTTTCCATTGTTTCACAGACCTGCCTGGGGAGAATCTCAGAGACCCAAAAACCTAGTTCCAGCAGCTGAGTCACCAAGCACATTTAGTGTGTGGTCTTTATTTTAAAGCCTGCCATTTGCTTCCTCAGGCTTGCATTGTTCCACTTTGCGGAGCTATGAAGGCCAGAGCATACTTGGGTGACTCAAAATGATTCTTAGCTTTCATTTCAGTTTTAATCCATGACCCTGGCTCTTACATTATGTTTCACTTCATTTTATTCTGGTAATATAGCAACGATTTGTTTGGCTTTAAAGGAAACAGTTTAACTGCATCATCTAAATGCATGTTATGTTAAAAATTATTAAAGTTTTCGATAGAGAATACCTTGGCCTCACAATATAGTTGTAAATTCACTAGAACAATTACAAATAAAGAGGCTACTGGTGCCTGTACTTAAGAATTTATTTGAATAAAAAAAATGTAGAAGTGCAATTTTATAAAGACCTTTGAGAAAGTAACTAACAGAATACAATGAATGTTTTGTACCTTTACTGGTGATTAACACATTAGTAATACTTTTGAGATTACATTTTTAAAGGGTCTTCTCCCTTCTACAGAATGTGTGTTTATGGTGGCAGCTTTAATGCTATTTCCTGCTGTGCAGTTCAATAGAGTATGTTTTTAGGTGGTTGGTTGAGGGTTTTTTTCGTTATGTATGTCGATGGAGATAAGTGTTTTAATTACTTTTTTAATGTCTGTGCTTTTGTATTTTTCTCCTCTCTTCCCTTTTATTTCCTGCTGTTGAGATTACTGCCTCATCTCCACAGCAGGTGGCTGTTGCAAATTTGTTTTCTTTGTAAGCCTGGTAGATTTATTTTGTAATATAACTGTTCCTTTTTAGTATTTTATTATTAATGATTTCTTTGCTTTGGAATATAGTATACTTACATAGTCCTAAATAGTAATTTCTTAACACATCTAAGAATTCCAATCATTAAGGAAAAAACCTTTGCCTGAGGCATATTGTTTGAGTTTTGTTTTTTTTTTTTGTTTGTTTGTTTGGTTGGTTTTTTGCTTACTCTTACTTCATGATGTGAAGATTAAAATTTAAGGAAATTGTTTTATAGCAAGAGCCAAATGAGAGTGAGAAATGGAGAAAAGAGAAGGGAAGGAAATAAAGAGAGGCCCAAGAGATAAAGCACACTTTAATAAATAATACCAGAAATCAAAGTGATAGGTAGAATTTTGTGACAGAAATAGGAAATTACATTAATATATCTTCTCTAGAAGAGAGGTTTTTATTTCTTTTCAGCGTAACAGTATTCATTGTTTTTGCACCACACCCAGTGCTCCATGCAATCCGTGCCTTCTCTAATACCCACCGCCTGGTTCCCCCAGTCTCCCAACCCCCACCTCCTTCAAAACCCTCAGATTGTTTTTCAGAGTCCATAGTCTCTCATGGTTCACCTCCCATTCCAATTTACCCCAACTCCCTTCTCCTCTCTATCTCCCCATGTCCTCCATGCTATTTGTTATGCTCCACAAATAAGTGAAACCATATGATAATTGACTCTCTCTCTGCTTGACTTATTTCACTCAGCATAATCTCTTCCAGTCCTGTCCATGTTGCTACAAAAGTTGGGTATTCGTCCTTTCTGATGGAGGCATAATACTCCATAGTGTATATGGACCACATCTTCCTTATCCATTCGTCCGTTGAGGGGCATCTGGGTACTTTCCACAGTTTGGTTACCATGGCCATTGCTGCTATAAACATTGGGGTCCAGATGGCCCTTCTTTTCACTACATCTGTATCTTTGGGATAAATACCCAGTAGTGCAATGGCAGTGTCATAGGGAAGTAGAAGAGAGTTTTTAGGGAGATCTTGTTTGTATTAAAATTAAATTTTAATTACTAAAATAATTTCTACTAATTATAAGACAACTGGGATATCACAGAAGTATAAAGAAAAATACTTAATCTTGGTTTTTTTTTTTTTTTTGGTCCAATATTTTATTGGTTTGGTTGTTTCATAGGTCCCTTTATATAAAAAGAACAGTAGTTAAGATGGATGCTGAGTATAGGGAATTATATTTGTCAGGAAAGTAAAACACATTGAAGGATATTTTGTCCATTTTTGAATTCTTCGGCATTATTTTATCAATTAAAATAGTCTCTCTTCTCTATTTTATTCCAAATATATAAAGAGAACAAAAAATATGAGACCAAAATGCACAGTGAACCATAATCACATTTTGTTATATGAAATTGCTGAACATTTTATGACAGGTTAAAAAGTTCTGTAGAAAAATTTTAACTACTTAAAATTGGCTTATTTCATATGTTTTGCACTTGTGAACACATTGCTTTCTTAATATATTTATGTTGTTTTTCACCCATAAATACTACTCTGAGTTGGAGCCTAATATTCAGTTCTAACACAAAGTTGTATTTATTGATCTCATTGGTGTGATAGAACTTGTACATGTCTTCCACTTGAAATCATAAAAACCAACTGAAGTATGTCCACAATAGCATAGTAGGAAGTATCATCTTTGGTTCTTTCATTCTCTTCTCCAGTGCTTTTTGAAATTTACTGTTTTGAACGTAAATACAAAAAAGACCATAATCCAGCGTCAGATTTTCAAAATTGTATGAGTGCTCAGTAATTCTCTTGATTCTGGATTTCATTGTCTGTTACATGTGTCTGTATAGAAAAATAACTTATATAATGGGAAAAAATATGATTTGAGATGGTGACTTCATTCATAGCATTTTTTTTAAAGTCTTCACCTTGTTAAGTGCTAACCAATTGTGTGATACACATGATTAAGGCATGTGGTCACATTGAGAAAGAAACTAGACAGCAGTTACATGAAACAGATGTTTAATGGGGATTTGAAAAATCAATGAAATGAACACTATTGTGATGCATGGTGATCTGATTTCATATGTGTTATATTGAATCACTCCATTCTTTCTGAATTCAGTCTGAACTAAATGTATTTACAGTGGGGCATTGGGGAAAAGATGGGGAGTTTTATTGAGGAAGGAAGCACAATGGGCCATCATTGATCTGTTCTCTTTCTAGTCAATATATAGATCCTAGAGTGATAACCCATATGGCACTGTTGTCTCTGGGAAATATAGAAATCCTTCGAGTCATGTAAGTGATCTTTAAGTGCAGATGAAAAACTTTATAATCCATTGTGGAATTCTGGATTACTTGGGTCCTTGAAAGGAATGTTTGACTTCCATGGTATAATCCCAGCATTTTGGGCTTGATATAAGTCTAGTTTACCTTTTCTAATAAGTATAGACTCATCCAGATACAAATGTATATCCATAAATACATGTACTTATCATTTTATTCCCACATTCACATGTCTTACATGTAGCCATTTAAGTGTCTTTTTTGTGATTAATTGCAATAGCTTCTATTTTTGGAAGTATTTACTGTGAATCTTTTTACCCCATGAGTCTTTATTTTCCATGGTTTTTATACTTTGCCTCAGACAGTAAGAATGACTAAGATTTCAATGGTGTTTTAGATTTACCAGAGTGCTTTTATGTACATTTTTCTACCTAATTTTGAGAAGAAATCTATACATCAGTAGGGTCATTTTCATTCTAAAATCAAGGAATTTGAGAGCCATCATATTAAGTAATTATATCCAAATATAGCTAGAAAGGGGAAGTAATGAAACTAGAACCCAATTCTTCAGACTCCTATGGCAGTGCTCTTGGAGGCTTGATGTTACTCTAACTGCTCCCATTTGAATGCCAAATTAAACATGAGAGGGTCTTAATCTTGCTAATTTCCTGGTCCATTGTAGTCTATACAATGAATGAGGTCAGAATACCCTGGTTTGGCTACTGTCTTTTATTCTAGCCAAGGTTGCTAAGTTTTATGGACTCTGATACCAATCTGCCTAACACCGACCACTTAAATGCATAGTAATATTAATTGTGCATATCATGGATTAGGTGAACCTTTAATTTATGTCTGTACAAGTGTATCACTTTATTATATTAAAAACAAAAGCTTTTTTTAGGGAGAAGATGCAAATAAAAGGAACCATTTCACATCTCTGCAAAGAGCTTCACATTTGTATTCATTTTATTCTCCTAACAATACTATGATGAGGCTGCTGCTGCCCAGAAAGAGTAATTTACTGGCCCAAGGTCATAGTAGCTAGTAAGTGCTAAAACTGGAATTTTAATGCAGGAAGTCTGACTTTAGAGGTTTTGCTCTTATTCACATACTCTCTATACCAGTAATGATAGAAATAAGTCAATTGGCATTAAGATTTTTTTTAAAGGTTTAATAAACAGAAATAAAGAAAAGCAGTGCTTACAGAGGGACATTTCTCTTACAAAGACATGGATGGATTGCTGTGGTGGATAGCTTGGTGTCCCTCAGTGAGAGTTTTTTTTTAATGAATCCATGTGTAATCTGCACATTTTAGTGTTCTTCCTCATGCAGCGCCATTCCCCAGAGGAGGCTTAGGAAATGAGGACTGCGAGCACACAACATGTTTCCTTCTGTGAGAAGAAAGTGAAATCTCAGATACAAAAGCACTTTGGAAAAGCGAAAAACTTAGGATATTTGCCATCAGACACATTTTGCTATTTTCAGCCACTGGTGAATAGTGACATAATCAGTGGTATTTTGTCTGCTAACATCTTCTTACCGACAGAGCACTAGTATGGAATAACAAGAATTGACAAACCTGTAGAGAATTTGGTATGCTCTCGACCCATTTCTATAATCCTGTTTCTGTAAGCCACATTCCTTTGCCAGGAACTTGGGGCAGTCTCTCAGTGTTCTGTCTTCTATGTCTGTGGGATTCATGAGGCATCTGGTCACTGTCTTTCCCACGACAGCTTAGCTGTCATTCAAATGGATGTCATCAAGAATAGGAGGCATCACATGAATGCTTGCTCCCTTCAATTAACACCAAATAAGCGAGTCAGTGAAGTAACACAGGCGGATATTATAAAATCTGGGGAATTCTTAAACATGTCCTGCCATACCTGTGAGAACCCAGCCTTAAAAGCTTAGTTCTCTTCTATTACTTACTAGATGATAACATGAAACAGAGTATTTAATATCCTATTAATGTTAACTGAAGTTGTGCAGAACTTAATATGAACACAAAAATTTATTATTACACTGCTGTTATGTATTCTGTAGTTGTTCCAGAGAGAGGTGCTTTGGAAACACAGCAGAGATACATATTTCAAAGACTATCAAATATTGAAAAATAACTAGCAGATACCCAAGAGGAATACAGTTAAGAAGGAAAACAATTCAAAAACGAATTGTACTAGAGAAAATAATCACAAAACAAAGATACAGCCTAGAGAAGCAACCTGTCTTTTCTCTATCACTGGATTGGAACCTGGCCACAGACACATTCTCTGTTGTGTGCGTACCTTTGGCCTTACAGTGAAGCATTTAATGCATATCTGTTAAGTGATTTAGGTATCACTTGTTAAGTAACATCACATTATAACAGGGCTCAATGATGACATTGTATATTAAAAAAGGCAGCATTTTGAAGTTAATGCATAGACTCTATAACCAAAATGTCCAGATTAGAAATTGGTACTGCTACTTACTTGTTCTCTGACTGTTTGCAAAGTTACTTAAGCTCTATGTGTCTCAGTTTCTTCATATCTAAAATGCAGAAAATAATGTTCTTTGTTTCACAGGATTGTTTTGAGAATTAAATGAGTTAATATGTAAAAACCATCTATATGCCAGGCATCTAGAACAGTGACTATAATCTAAATAATCTAAATCTAAAATCTAAATGTAAATAATCTAAATCTAAAAAAAATAATATATGGTAAATTATACTTTCTGTGATATAAGCAGAATTTTATTTATTTATTTTAGTAGAAGCTGAAATTTTTCATTTCGCAATAGTTCTTAAGGTGGTGTTCCTTTTAATAAATATATGCTAAAACATCGAAAACTTCAATAACTATTCTAGAGGAACAAAGAAACTCTCTGGCCTTCTTGAAAGACAAGAGAACAGTGTACCTCTACTAAGCTGAGCTGTTTTGTTTGTCAAATCTTTGTCAATTCTTCTTTATTCATAAACCTCCTTCTTCCCACTGAAAGGTGAATTAAAAAGTCATTTCAGTGTCATTTTGAAATCATTCTGATAGAGACACATACCTTATTTATTAATATGCCACCTACTCTCACGGAAATCTTCCTTTGATAGATGGGTATTTGCAAGTTTCATTATCTCTCATATTTCACTTAAGATTGCTTCATTTTTCTTTTTTTGTAGCACTTTGTTTAAATTTGCTAAGGTTTAATACTTTAAACTCTATTCTTTCCTTGCCATAAGATGTGAAATTTGGGAGAATTGATAAACTACAGAATAAATAAATCTATCTTAATATTAATAGTTAATGTTTAATGAGCATTCATTATGTTTTAAGTCTCAATGCTTAATATAGATGGTTGGTTGGATGGATAGATGGATGGATAAATACGTAGATAAATTCCTTTAAATCTCACATTAGTGAGAGGTGTGTAATTGTTGTCCTTAGCGGAATTATTAGGAGATCTATAGATACAGATATATCATATTATAGAATTTATTTCAAGGAGTTGGCTTATGTAATTGTGGAAATTGACAAATTTGAAATCTGTGGGCTGGGCCAGCAGGCAATATTTCTTCTTCCTCTGGGAAACTTCAGTTTTATTCTTAAGGCCTTTCCACTGGTTGGATGAGGCCTACCCACATGATCAAGACAGTCTCCTTTACTTAAAGTCAACTGATTATAGATGTTAACCATATTTATAAAATGCCTTCATAGCAATATGTAGATTAGTCCTTGACCAGAACATCTGATAGTCTAGCTAAGTACATGCAATTACTGGCACTCCCAAAAGATCACAGAGATGGTAAATGAGAGAGGAAGACCTCACCCCAGAGTCTGGCTAATGATAAAGGTCCTGCTCTGAATCACCCCACAGCATCATGGTTAGTAGACTCTAGGGCACTTTTGCAGCTGGGCCAGACTACCAAACATTCTGTGAGGAGGGCTTCAGATGCATTGCCCTAGGTCATAAGGGATGACCTGCCACCCAGGTTAGGGAGAAGACTTCCCTGGACCTTGGGACCTTAAAAGGATTTGTGCCCTGGGGTGTGGCTAAAGAGGCTGCAAGAATGAATAACACATGGATCCTGCCCCATTTCTGGCTCATTGTTTCTCTCATTAAGCCATTATCCATAAGTCAGAACATCTAACTGGTGCCCTCCTGAACATTTACAGAAAGAATCTGATCCAGTAAATGTTAAATTCATTAGAGTGATAAATGCAGAATGGGGTAAAAGTGCAGGAAATTCAGTTGTCCTTGTCAGTCTCTTGATCCAAGTGAAAAAGTGAATTTAAATTTTACCAAACCTTTTTTCTTGTGAAATAATCCTTGCAGGATAGGAAAAGTCTTCCCTGTGGATCCAGTGGTATATTCAATAAGAATGCCTTGCATTTCTTTAGAAATGTTGTTTTAGCAATAGGTCTATAGAAAATAATCACGATGTAAATTTCTCTCTGTGTCTTAATCATGGCAAGTATTGAAAAAAGCTCAGACTAAGAGTTAGTTAGTAAAGGGAGGATATTAGACTCTATTGACAGTAAATGCAGAACTTTTATCTGACACATACATTCTCTGTGCTTTGTTTTTGATCTTTTTTAAAGATTTTTGTTTGCCATATCTCCTTGAAATTGCACAGCACTCCATGTTGTTTTTCTTGTGTGTGTGTGTGTGTGTGTGTGTGTGTGTGTGTGTGTTTACAGGAAAATGAAGTGCTATAGAACATATGCTATCTCTATAATATAGTAACATATGTAAGAGGGGAGACAGGGTCCTTATTTAAATTTCAAAATGGTGTGTGTGTGTGTGTATTGGTTAGACTAATCAGATGTGCCTAAAACTATAGTCATCTTTTAAAGCTTTCAAGAAAAATTGTTTTGTTATTAGAGTCTTCAAGTACATACTCCACTATTTTTATGTAACCGTAACCATTCCCTATCCTAGTCTTTCTAAAAGAATTATATAAATAACCACACATTTATGTAATAGTTTCCATGTTATAAATATACCCAAGGAGTAATCCTTTGTGTCAGAAAATGAGGAAACAGTCTTATTTCATTTACAAAGAAGCCAAAGCATGGTATGTTAACTAACTGGAATTTAAGAAAAGCTTTAAAAAAAAAAAAAAGCCACCAAAGCAAAGTAAATCAAATGACTTGCCTACCTTCCTAGATAAATAAAATAATTTTAATGACAAGTGATCTTAAACTAATAATCTATGAGCAAAGGGCAAATCCTTGGGAGGAAGCAATGCTGGACAGGGAAGAAAAATGTTTGAATTAAGTTGAAGGATCAAAGCAGTCTGTTGCTGGTTATACACTCACTCAATCCACAGACCCCTTCAGCTTTCAGATGAGATAGGGTACCTACCTTATCATACTTAAGAAAGTCATTCTTAGGCCATCCTTATTACTCTAGGTGTCCACCAACATACTCATTGCTTTTCATTTACAATAAAATGAAATCCTACCTCTCTAGAATAACCCAGAGCTTGGGGAAGTAAATAAAGTTAAACTATAAATATTCCCCTGTGTTTATGGATCTGAGATGAGTTAATTCTATACTTTTCTATGGTAGGGTGGTTGCTGTCAGATTTGCTTTGTTTATACTTTGAAAAAAAAATAGTCTGCTATTCATTTTCTTTTCAAAATTTTGGCAGTTAGTTCCTAATTATATGGTTGATGAATGCTTATTGTAGAAAATTTGGAAAATAAAGAAATAATGAAAAAATACATTATCCACAGTCCTACCACCAGAAATGATCACCATTCAAATTTTATGAA
The DNA here is from genome assembly GCF_011764305.1 of Mustela putorius furo. Classification (NCBI taxonomy): domain Eukaryota; kingdom Metazoa; phylum Chordata; class Mammalia; order Carnivora; family Mustelidae; genus Mustela; species Mustela putorius. The sequence goes on along the minus strand of NW_025422005.1, from coordinate 82,602,069 downwards.
ACTTGTGTCAAACTATATAGTTTTGTATCCTGCTAGTTCATTTCAGACTATATTTTGACTACAGTTCAATTCCGATATTTTTCAAATATTCATTTTAGTGGCTGCCTTGTGTTTTTTTTTTTTTTTTTTTTTTTTTTGCCTTGTGTTCTGTTGCCTTTTTCTTTTTCAAAGTAAGCTCACTCATTTTATTGGCATTCTGGTTTTCCTTCATTCTCTCTCTCTCTCTCTCTCTCTCTCTCTTTGCATTGACTATTTAAGCACATTAGGTCTTTATTTGCATGTTTTAGTGTTCCCTTAGTACAGATTCAGAACTATTTTCTAGAAATCGAGCACCAATATGTATTTGCACCAAAGAGTATGAGAAGTCCCATTTTCACCCTTGCCATATAGTATAATTTTCTTAAATTTTTTTACTTTACATTTTAATAGGCAGGAAATAATATTTCATTGTTTTAAATTATAGTTCCTAAATTACTAATGTATTTAAAGTTTTGGTGCTTAGAAGCTGTTTGTATTTTTCATTATCCCTATTTCATTATCCATTCTTTTATTGTTAAAATAATGCTCCAAATAATCAAATAGCTGATTTTTTGTGTTAAAATACATCTTTTCTTCCAAGTTTTTTTTTTCTTCGAATGATCTGTCATATTCAGGACTAGATACATATATATCCATATTGTGTTTAGTTTTTAATTTGTAATTTTTTTTTATATTTAGTACTCTAATACACTAGAAATTTTTTTTATTTATGACATGAGGAAATAATATAACCTGATTTTCCCTTAAACACTAAATGTACGTGTATTGTGTGTATCCATGTTTCTGTATATACCCATATGTGTACTTGAATGTATGATTTATGGTGTGTGCTTAGTTATATAGTAAAGGTATACACTGAGGTCTGTTACAATGTATTATATACATTTTTATGTTGGTTTGCTTACAGATTTTTTTTTCCTCTCAGAACCACATTATTTTCATGATCTCAGCTTTCTACTTTTTAAAAATATAGAGTAGGAAAAACCGCCTTCTTCTGCTAACGAGATTTTATAAATTTTTATTACTTAGGTTTGCCAGACCCCAATAAAAATCATATCTTCAAAGACCTGACCCAGAACCACGGATTTTACACATCCAAAGACTTTTTGCCACTTGTGGCCAAAAGCAGTAAAGCAGGTAAAACATTGTTTTGTATTCCTACTGTTGCCTATGTTGTTTATTTATTATAAATTTATGTTAAATCTAGGCTCAGGGGGACACTGTTCAAATCTCAAATCATTTTTGCTACAGCAGTATAAAGTTTAAAGCAAATATGATGTAATCATTTTTCAGGATCATCCATTTGTTTTAATCTTCCAATCAAATATCATCTTAAGGATTTTTTCCATTCTGTCATATAGAGGTCTACACTTCATGATGTAAAGTTTCTTCAAAGGAAGAGTCTTAAACAAATATTGGAAGATGTTCTTTTTTTTTTTTTTTAAGATTTTATTTATTTGTCAGAGAGGGAGAGTACAAGCAGGAGAGCAGCAGGCAGAGGGAGAGGGAGAAGCAGACTCCCTGTGGAGCAGGGAGCCTGAAGACATGGGGCTCCATCAAGGACCCTGGGATCATAACCTGAACCCAAGACAGATGGTCAATCAACTGAGCCATGCAGGCGCCCCACCTGGGAGATGTTCTTAAAAGAAATGGCAGGAACTTCAGTTTAGGAACTATTTTATATTTTATATGTATATATAATGTAAATATATATGTATATATGTATATATACAATATAAATATATATACACAAATATACATATATATGTATATATTAATTTTAAAGTAGGACACATTTTCACATATCTTTCAGCATTTGTGTCTAAGCAGGCAGAAAGAGTTTCTTGCTGAACAGCAGATATATGAAGCTAAAGGAAAACACTGATAGACACCCTAGTATGTGGTCTCTATGTAATATCACTACATGCAGCCTGAGGAACAACCAGAAGCTTAAACCAGTCCTGTGCTTTGGTTGGATGAGGGTCAGTCTTAGTAATAAAGAAACTATAATATATTCTCTACACCAGATCATCTAAATCCTTTAGACATATATTTTTAAAGTCTTAAAGTTCAGCTATTCTAACATCTAATTGCATGTGAAAAGATAAAAGCCTCCATTTTTATCCTACAATTTAAAAAGATAAGAAACTTTATTAGGTCATTCTGCAGAAGTTTACAGCTAAGCACATGTAGACCATGTCCACCTTCCTCCTCCCAGGAGAAGGGGATGCTTCTGTACCTGCAGCCCTTTCTAAAGAAGGTCATAGTACATGTCTTTTTGAGAATTACAAAAGGCCAATTACATAATCCCAAATGTACTCTTCGGAGCAGGATGATTACACTTATTGAGATTATAGGCCTATGCTGCCCATGGTGCCATTTCATTTATAGTAATTTATCTTCTCAGTAGTTTTACTGAATCAGATAACACAGCAATACCTGACACATACAGAAACCTGCATCTTACTTTTTTACGAGAATCTTCATATGGATATCAAGTCTTCATATATACGTCCTTGAGAAATGGACATGTAGAAAGTCCTGTTTCTTTTATAGCTCTATTTTACAAACAAAACCGGGGAAAAACTGTAAAGGAAAGAAAGTTCATTTTAACTATTTCAAGAAAATACTTGTTAAAAATTCTTCAGTTACATAGAAAGCACTTATTCAGTGTGTAAATTTTCAAAATTTCCTAAATACAGTATATAGCAAGGCTATACATTAGAAATCCTAGAAAATAATATCTAAGTAAAATATTTTCATGAAATGCTGTCAGTTATGTTAACCCAGATGATAAAGATCATTTTTTCATTCTAACAAACAGAAATTTAATGACACTAAGTTAAAAATACATAACATGACTTTGACAAAGCATGTTTTAATTGATTGATTGCAGTTTGTTAGTACCTAAGCTCTTCAAAATGTGTTGTAGCGATCCTTCTAAAAGAAAAAAGAAGTTAAAGGTACTATGAAATTACATATATGAGCATATTTTTAAAATGGGAATAAAACTGTCTTTCAATGAAGCAGAATAATTTGATAGTGACACTCCATCCTCAGCAACCGCAAGATGCAATTTTACACTGCTTTGAGTACAAGTATCTTTTGAGCTGTCATGCAGAAATGGTTTCTCTACTTGAAAATGGGGTTTTCCTTTCATCATTCAGGAATGTGCGCCTGTCACTCTCCATTGCCATCGATACGGGGAGTCGTGATTGTACTCGGAGCTGGAGACACTGCTTTCGACTGTGCGACATCCGCTTTATGTTGTGGAGCCCGCCGCGTGTCCATCGTCTTCAGAAAAGGCTTTGTTAATATAAGAGCTGTCCCCGAGGAGGTAAAATGGAATCATCAGAAAATAGGGAGTTGTAATGCAACAGATTTTAGGACATGAAACTGTTGATGTGCAGTCTCCTAGCTCAGTCATCAAAATGTTCTTGAAATTATGAAATGCAAATTTAAAAAATTTCTGGGCGACCCATGGTTTCCCCCCCCCCAACTCAGACATTCAAAGTAAAAACGTTATTTTATAATACTTTATTGGATAAAATGAGAAATTTATCTTTGTCAATATTAAGTGCTTCTTTTTCTTAGCGTTAGTATCTTTGAAATGTATTGTATTTAACTAGTAACAGTGGAATGTGCTAAGTCATCATTTCTGAACAATAGGTATTCATCACAAAATGTAGGATATTGGGAGAATGTGGTAATTAGAGACAACTGGAATCTCTATAAGTCATGTTTACAAGCTACATTCAAAGTTATATGCCTGGGTTATACTTTAAGTCAGTTCATTCTGTGGTGAAACCAATAGAACAAAGAGATTGCCATTTATTATTTTTTTAAGAGCCTCATGTAAGCATTATTTAGAATTAATAATGAGTTAACTTACTAAAAATGACAGATTTAAAATGATTTCATTCTTTCAAGTGACTGGTGATGAATCTTTGGTGAGGCATCCACTGGATACTTGTACCATGGACTTCTCAAATTTTAATGCTATTAGAGGAAGATAATGTCTTATGAAGGATATTAGTTCTAAGAACAAGAACAAAACATATTTATAGAAAGGCAAATTACTAATTTTATCCAAATCAGTATTATGAATATGATTTGCTTTAGAATGCCTTAATATATTTGGAGTCTTGATACCAGGTAAGAATTAGAACTATAGTCAGTAGGTAATTTGTCACATGTAGATTAACCACATTACAGATTAATCTCACTAAAATATTAGAGTCACCACTGGTTCATGGCTGCGTTTCAGATGTCAACTTTATTCTCTGGGTTTTCTTTTATCTATTATACCCATTCAGACTTTTTTTCCCAAAATCCAAGGTGGGCGTGGTCATACCATCTGGGGAGGTTTTTTTCTAGAGTGAAATCTATAGTATCAGTTAGTATAATTTCATTATGTTGCAAATAAAAAGAAAACATCCATCCTGGAATTAAATGACTTTCCTAAGATAAAAGGAGGACAATAGCTAATTTTATTCACCTGTATATCTCCATGCATATCACAGAGCCTCAGCAAAGAATAGAAAGTTGGCACATTTGTTTTGAACTAAATATTTTAAATCTTGTTCTTCTGATTCCAAAATCAAAAAGTTTTCATTATAAAAGCTGCACCTTGAGAGTTGGAAGGGAAGATGTCCCCAGATGGAAATGGCAAGTTACTTTATACTTTATCTTATAGTCATCTTCCATTAACAGTGGTAACTGGAAATGAGTGATGACTGTTTCTTCCACCCTCAGTAGAACACAGACACAAAATGAGACCAGGTAATTACTTGTGAGGGTAGAGGTAGACGTTTGTTACTTATTTATTGATTTAATCAACCTATACATATTGAGCATACATTATGTATCAGCCATTGTCTTGGCAATTTTAATACAATTTTAATACAGCTTGTACTTACTGAGGGAAGACACTTGTTGGTCAAACTAACTATCACATAAATAGTGTATTGAAAGGTTATTAGTGCTATGGAGAAAAGTTAATGAAGGTAGAAGTATAAGGCATGTGTATTTGGGATGAGGGTATGGTAGAAGAAGTAGTAAGGATTTGCCCTTGTAAATGAGATAGCCCAGGAAGGCCTCTCTAATAAGGTGACTTTGGGGCAAACAAATGAAGAAGTGAGGAAATGTAGAGATCGGGGCCAAACATTCCAGGCAAGGCGATTAAAGAAGGCTGTTAAATGTCTGGGAATATAAAAAACATAAGTCAGTATGACTGGAACAGTGTAAGAGAGGACAGTTTGTGGCACACTAGGTGAGGTCTTGTAGGCATTTAGCTTTTTTGTGTGAGAGAGGATGCCACTGGACTGTTATGAGCAGAGAAGCACCAAGATCTGAATTAATTTTTAAAAGGACTGCTCTGTTGAAAGCTGACTAACGAGGTTTTGGTCAGAAGAAGGGAGGCTGTCTGGGGCTAACTGGAAGAGTAGGCCATTAGTCAGTGGACTGGCTTACAAAATGCAAAGATCAGAGTCAGAGTCCCGTCACGGCTGGCCCTAAGGCCAGAGTTCACTGGACTGAGCCATGGTTTGCAAATTGTTGGAAAACAATGGGTCTGTGGAACAACAGGTCACCCAATTGCAGTACAGCTTAGTAGAACTAAGGTGGATCTGGGGCCTAATTAAAACCATGAAAACAAATGGATGTTTATAATTGGCTTACAGGGAACCAAATTTTTTATATGATCTTCAAACTACTTGACTGTGAGGTCCATAAGAACAGGGGCCATGGTCAGCTCTCTTGGTTCCTTTGTTTCTTCCCCCAGCCTAGCACAGTGGGGCCACATATAAAGTGTTTAGCAAAGAATTGTGAAATGAATGTTTTTTGGAGGGAATTGGCATCAGGGCCTCTGACATTAAGAGAGCTAATACTTTTGGGGTGCCTGAGTGACTCAGTTGGTTGAGGGCCGGGCTCTTTATTTTGGCTCAGGTCAGGATCAGGGTTGTGAAATAGAGCCCAGTAAGGGGCTCTGCACTCAGCAGGGAGTCTGCTTGAGATTCTCTTTTCACCTCTTCCCCTTTCTCCTTACCTCTCCTCCTCCCCCCAGAATAAACTGATAAAATCTTTTTTTTTTTTTTTTAAGATTTTTATTTATTTATTTGTGTGTGAGAGAGAGCACACAAGCAGGCAGGGTGGCAGGCCAAGGTGGAGAGAGAAGCAGGCTCCCTATTGAGCAAGGAGCCTGATGTAGGACTCGATCCCAGGACCCTGGGGTCATGACCTGAGCAGAAAGCAGCAACTTAACTAACTGAGCCACCCAGGAGTCCCTAATAAAATCTTAAAACAAAAACAAAAACAAAAACAACTAATACTTTCCAGGTTAGACCAGTATTAGAATAATAGGCTTTTGAAAGTTCATTTGGTTATTTTAGGCAAAATTCCTCAGCATGAGAGAAGAAATAATATGTAATGCATTATCAGAATATGCATAGATTTTAGAGCTGGGTTTTTGACCAGTGCCTGTGCTCTTTTTAGAATTCAGAGCTTTCAGAATTACCAGAGGTTCTGGTATTAATGCCTCATGTCTGTTACTTGGTTTTGGTACATCAGAAGAGGGCCCATGACATGGCAATGCTAAGTTATGAACCTGTCAGGAGGAAGTTCAATACTTCAAGACAGGATTTGGGGAGAATATACTATAGAAAAAAATTATAACCAACATGAAAAATTTAACGTTGTGCCCAGTTTCTTTGTCTTTCTCCTATTCCTCCCATGCTTTCTGCTCCCAATACACTCATACTATAACTACGGTTGGTTTCTTTAAAGTCAATGAAGAATGACAAAAATGTATGTTTAGGGTTTTTCTCACATATGTGTGTTGTTTAATGGGTTTAGGCTCTTGGATGGAATTTGGGAATAATGTGATTTTTCTTTGTTGGTTAAGGTCCTCACTGTTAAGCATGTCAGTGTGCCTATATGCAAAGCTTCGGTCTAATTCTCAGATGGTTTTAGAGGATGGGGAATGCAGAATGGTATAAAGTTCTCTCATCTTTTTGTGGCAAATATGAATTATTATAAAAGCCAGTTACATTTAACATCATGTGGTTAGTAACCAAGCACAGTGTGATTGGATATGGAAGTGCTTTAATCTGCTTAACTTGGAGGCAGCGCCCAATAGATTCAGCAGTGACACCCACATCCCATTCTTCCAATGCAGATGTTCTCAAACTTTTGTATGCATCAGAATCACCTGGAGGGCTTGTTAAACACAGCTTGCTGGGCCTTGGTCCCAGAGTTTCTGACTCAGTAGGTCTGGGAGGGGCCCGAGAATTTGCATTTTTAACAGGTTTCCTGGTGATGCCAAGACTGCTGATCCACTGCTCTTACATATCATCAGTGTCGTTTCCAGCTGTCTAATTAGAGCTGTAAGCAGTGTGCTGTTTGGGGGCACTTTCCATCTTAGTTAAGAAAGCATTAATGCTACGGGATACAGGTTTGATGAAACGAAGATATTGAGGCATCATCAGCATATTGATGTAATTCTGATTCCAAATGTCTTTTCAGTCTCCCTGGTGGCCTCACACACATGCTAAATAGGATGCTACTGACAAACTAGTGCTTCTCAGCTGCGGGTCCTCAGGGAAACCAGCCAATCACTCAGCACTAGCCTCTAAGAAGATGAGGGGAAATCTGTTAATAATTCCCTCCAGTACTTTCTGCAAGCTTAAATAGGTGAGATTAAATTTCACAGGATAACAGAATCCCCCAAAATGCTGGTATTAAAAGCTGTTGACAGATCAGATAGAACTGCAAGAATGCTTTAGGCAGTCGGGAATCCCTAAAAGGAGGCGTGAAGGTCAGGACTCAGCAGACCTGCTTGAGTAGATAAATTTAAAAGATAAGGTTGGGGAAGGACTTTGTAGTTCCTATTATTTATTACTGAGAAGAATATGGTACAAAATTATTTTAACAGTACCATCTCATCCACAAACTTTAAGAATCTGTTGTTCATGTATTTAATTTCCCAATATTAGCAAAAATATGATCGATCTTTAATTCTGCCGTGGTTTAAATGGGCTCTCTAGAGCACTCTCCAGTGCCCTTTGGCTTCCCCCTATTCATTTGCCAAAATATTAATTGATTTACCTTTGATGTGTCTGTTTCCCCATATTTGAGCTATACAGAGGGTCAGCTGTTTTGATGCTACTTTACTATTTTAATAATAAAAATAACAGCATCAGATTGCCTAGTTCGGTTAGTCGAAAATTTCTTTGTTCCTGCAATGCTGAAATAATACATCTTCTTTTCTTTCTTTGAAATAATAGATTTTCATGTGAAAGAATGTGCCTTTTTGTTGACTCCTTCTGATACCGTATAGCATACCCCATAATAGATCTCTGTGTGGTCAATCTGTAGGCCTCCTCTCAGACATTTATATCAAATGATTTTTTAAGGGGGTGCCTGGGTGGCACCCGGTTAAGCGTCTGCCTTCAGCTCAGGTCATGATGCCAGGGTCCTGGGATCGAGGCCCTGGTTGGGCTCCCTGCTCAGTGGAGAGTCGGCTTCTCCCTCTCCCTCTGCCCTCCCTGCTCATGTGCTCTCTCTCTCTCTCTCGCTTTCTCTCTCTCAAATAAATAAAATCTGAAAAACAAGCAAACAAATGATCTTTGAGCTACTACATTCATTGATACTTTCATTACCTACATCTTGCTGTCTAAACATTGATTTTCTTACCAGTAAGTAATACTTTCTAGTTTTTATTTAATTATAAGAAATATGAACCTGGGACTGTTTTTAGAAAATAACCTCTATATGCTGACACATTTAATTTTACTTACTAAGGTTGATGCTTATAGGAGCTCTTCAACAATTTGGCACCTGCACATCATTTAAGTTGGTATTCTTCACAGAAAGTAATCAGAATCTGTTAGCATGATTGGCAATATGAAGATACCTGCACATAAACAAATAAATAAACACACACAATTGCCCTCAGCCTACAGTAAATTGGTGGCAGCTAGGGGCTCCCCTGGTACTAAGATATTAAATATATAGTGAATACTTTAATGATGGCATGGGAATGATGTTCCATGGATCTAAGCGTGTTTCCATTTTTGAAAAGTATGAAAATTCAGTGTCATATGAGAAAGTAAAATGGAACAGTTGAAAAGCTTTTAACTAAACATTGTTTGAGAAGTTGGTTCTAAGTTATAAACCCTAATCTGAGAATGCCCATCTATAAAATTACTGCTGTAATTTTATGGTTCTGAAAGCTTTTTATATGCCCCAAATTCTATATTTTGAACACTGAGAGAAAGATATGTGAATTATGTGGAATCTGGACAGGAGGTCTATGTCTCCTCAGAGAATAACAGCAACTCTGTACCGAAAAACTTGACCCTATCTAGAAATACTACTCTTGAAGCAAGTTGCAGTTAATGTATCCCTAGTCTATTGGTAGGTAAAATCTGCTGCATTCAAGACATGATATCAAAGAAACTGACAGCTGAAGTTGTCAGAATTCTACCCTGAATGCAGTAATTCAGGTGGTGAGTAGGACCCAAAACAAACAAACAAACAAACCTATAAATAGTGCAGGAGCCAACAAAAGCCCATGCTCATCCAAGATTATACACTTTAAAGGCTTAACTGTTTTCAGTAATTCCTAGAGGAGGGAGGTGCCTGGGTGGCTCAGATGGTTAAGCATCTGTCTTCAGCTGAGGTCATGGTCTCAGGGCCCTAGAATGGAGTCCCGTGTCAGGCTCCCTACTCAGGGGGACATCTGCTTTTCCCTGTGCCCCTCCCCTGCTTGTGCGTGCGTGTGCACGCTCTCTCTCTCTCTCTCTGTCAAATGAATAAATAAAATTTACACAAAATTTGGTAACTACATTATGTTGACAAGGAATAGCTATAGAGCTGAAAACTACATCTCTTTTAAAAAGGTTTAATAATCATTTATGATCCATATGTATATATGTATGTATTTAAATGCATCTAGATGTGTGCAGATACATATGTAAACATAAATTCATTATCAGTGAACATTTATGTTGTTATTAAGTCACTATCAGGCTTTATTACATGGCAATGTGTTATTACTTTATTAACGTTTATGTGAAAGCTAGAGGGCCTTCTTCCATTAGTAATAGTCCTCAGTTTTTCAATGTCTTCTTTTCTTGTCTTATACATTGAAAATATTAAAAAGTAACTATAAAATAGTTATAAAATGCATAACTTTAAAAATATGCATGTTGGTCAGGCACAAAATCCAAGAGATAAAAAGAAAACATACATGAATTAATATAAAAACAAATAAATACTATTTTTAAATCATTTAAATCATTTAATCATATCTTTTTCTTTTAAAAAGGTGAACTCATCCTTCAAGGCCTGCTCCAAATGTCATTTTTTTCTTCGACAGCTTCCTTAGTCTCCCTCCTGTGAGATCTTATAGCTCTTTATGCTTCCTGTATAGTAGCACTTGTCACATAGGAAAGTTATTACTTTATACTCACCTCACATATTAGAATGCAACTCCTTCAGATGGATTGGTTCATTCAACTTATATCTGATTCAAAGTATAGAATGATGTTTGATCCAAAGCATCAAATCAGTGAATTGTGTGGAATAGTATTTTCTGGGCATTGAAAGCCTATAGGAAGACTTTACATGAAAATGAAAAACTCAAAATTTATAATTTATACATATATACATACACCTCAAAATTACTACTGTTAACTTTTAAATAAGTAATTATTTTCCAAGTTTTAAAATATACCATGATACAATATTAACCTAACATTAAAAGTAGATTGAATAAAAATCATCATTCCTGGTCTTCAGTGTTTTAAAAGATAGCTACAGAATTTTTAGAAAAGAAAGAAAAAAACTATAACCAATAATATAAAAGGTAAAAAATTAATAAACATTTATAGATATAAATAAACTCAGGATTAGAAATAAGAGAGCATCCTTGTTTGAACAGATTTATATAAAAAGGGATTTCAAGATTGAAGAAAGATCCTGAAAAGTTATGCAGAAGAAAATTTTGTGAGATACTCTGATAGCACCCAGGAATGCTTGACTGCAGGAAGGTCCAAGATGAGAAATGTAAGAGTCAGATTTAAGAAAATTTTGTCAATTATGAGTAATATTTAAAAATAGACTCTTCTTGGGGCACCTGGGTGGCTCAGTCAGTTAAACATCTGCCTTGGGCTCAGGTCATAATCTTGGGGTCCTGGGATCCAGCCCTGAGTCAGGCTCCCTGCTCAGCAGGAAATCAACTTCTCCTTCTGCCCCACTGCCCCCTCATGCTTTCTCATATTCTCTCTCTCTCTCTCCCCTTCTCTCTAACAAATAAAATTTTTAAAAAATAAAACAAAAATGCATTCTCCTTGTTAGAAAAAAATGTATTTTGTGATGCTTGTGCAAAAGCATTTAACCCCCTAAATTATCCCATGAATTGTGTTTCTGGTTTTTGAAGCTCAGCAGTATCACAATAAAATAGTTAAGGGGCAGCTGTATCCCCTGCATTGTACAACTCTTACATGGAAAAATATTTCTTTCAGCTCAGGATTCTTCAATTTAAAAAGCTTAAGTGTTCTACTGTATCTCTAGTTTCTAACTCATTGATCTCTGCTCTAATCTTAATTATTTTCCTTCTTGTGCATGGGGTTGGCTTAATTTGTTGTTGATTTTCCAGTTTTTTAAGGTGTAAAAAGATTTAGTGTATAGTTTTTTAGTTTTATAGTTTTATAGGCTTGAATGGCTATGTATTTCCCCCTTAGGACCGCCTTTGCTATATCACATATATTTTGGACCGATGTGTTTTCATTCTCATTGGTTTCCATGAATTGCTTAAGTTCTTCTTTGATTTCCTGGCTGATCCAAACATTCTTGAGCAGGATGGTGTTTAGCTTCCAAATGTTTGAATTCCTTCCAAACTGAGTTCCAGTTTCAAAGCATTGAGGTCTGAGAATATGCAGGGAATAGTCTCAGTCTTTTGGTATCAGTTGAGCCCTGTTTTGTGACCCAGTATGTGGTCTATTCAGGAGAAGGTTCCATGTACCCTTGAGAAGAACCAGTATTCTGTTGTTTTAGGGTGGAATGTTCTGTATATATCTATGAGGTCCATGTGGCCCAATGTGTCATTCAAAGCTCTTGTTTCTTTGTTGATCTTCTGCTTTGCTGATCTATTACTGAGGGTGATGTGTTAAGATCCCCTACAATAAATGTATTCATATCAATATGACTCTTTATTTTTTTTAACTTATTTTTTTTTTGGCTTATGTAGTTGGCTGCTGCCAATTGGGGACATAAATATTTACAATTGTTAGACCTCCTTGGTGGATAGACCCTTTAAGAATGGTGTAGTGTCCTTCTGTATCTCCATCTACAGTCTTTAGCTTAAAATCTAATCTATTTGATATGAGAATTGATATACCAGCTTTCCTTTGAGACCCACTAGCATGAAAGATGGTTCTCCATCCCTTCACTTTCAGTCTGGATGTATCTGTAAATTCAAAATGTGTCTCTTGTACACAGCATATAATTGAGTCCTGTCGTTGTATCCAGTCTGCAACCCTGGGCTATTTTATGGGAGTATTTGGGCCATTCACATTGAGAGTGATTATTAAAAAACAAGTTTTTATTGACATCATGTTGTCAGTGATGTCCTTATTTCTAGAAGCTGGTTCTTTGAAATAATCAATAAGATTGATAAGCCACTGTTCAAACTAATCCAAAAGAAAAGAAAAAGAACCCAAATTAATGAAATGATGAATGAAATGGGAGAAATCATGACTAACACCAAGGAAATATAAACAATCATCAGAAATTATTATCAACATTTATATGCCAATAAGTTAAGCAACCTCGAAGAAATGGTTGCATTCCTGGAAACCTATAAGCTTCCAAGACTGAAATTGACAACCTAAAGAGACCAATATCTAGTAACGAGATTGAAGCAGTGATCAAAAACCTCCCAAAAAACAAGAGCCCAGGACCTGACAGATTCCCTGAGAAATTCTACCAAACATTCAAAGAAGAAATGATACCTATTATCCTGAGCTGTTTCAAAAAATTGAAGCAGAAGGAAAACTTCCAGACTCTTTCTGTGAAGCCAACATTACCTTGATCCCCAAACCAGGCAAAGATCCCACCTAAAAGGAGAATTTCAGACCCATATTCCTGATGAATATGGATGCAAAGATTCTCTACAAGATCTTATCTAATAGGATCCAACAGCACATCAAGACGATTATCTATCATGACCAGGTGGGATTTATCCACGGGATGCAAGGGTGGTTCAACATTCACAAATCAATCAATGTGATAGAACAAATCAATAAGAGAAGAGAGAAGAACCACATGCTCCTCTCAATTGATGCAGAAAAAGCATTTGGCAAGATACAGCATCCGTTCCTGATTAAAACTCTTCAAAGTACAGGGATAGAGGGAATATTCCTCAATTTCATAAAATCTATCTATGAAAAACCCACAGCAAATCTCATCCTCAATGGGGAAAAGCTGACAGCCTTCCCTTTGAGATCAGGAACATGACAAGGATTGCCACTCTCACCACTCTTGTTCAACATAGTATCAGAAGTCCTAGCAACAACAATCAGACAACAAAAAGAAATAAAAGGTATTCAAATTGGCAAAAAAGAAGTCAAACTCTCTCTCTTTGCAGATGACATGATACTTTATATGGAAAACCCAAAAGACTTCAACCCCTAAACTACTAGAACTCATACAGCAATTCAATAATGTGGCAGGATACAAAATCAATGCACAGAAATCTTGCTTTCTTATACACTAACAATGAAAATTGTTAGTAACTAACAGAAAGGGAAATTAGAGAATCGATTCCATTTACTGTAGCACCAAGAACTGTAAGATACCTGGAATAAACCTAACCAAAGAGGTAAAGGATCTGTACTCGAAGAACTACAGAACACTCATGAATAAAATTGAAGAAGACACAAAAAGATGGAAGACCATTCCATGCTCATGGATCAGAAGAATAAACATTGTTACAATGTCTGTACTGTCTAGAGCAATCTATACTTTCAGTGTCATTCCGATCAAAATTCCACCAGCATTTTTCAAAGAGCTGAAGCAAACAATCTTAAAATTTGTATGGAACCAGAAGAGACCCCGCATTGCTAAGGAGATGCTGAAAAAGAGAAACAGAACTGGGGGCATCACGTTGCCTGATTTCAAGCTTTACTACAAAGCCGGGATCACCAAGACAGCATGGTACTGGCACAAAAACAGCACATAGACCAGTGGAACAGAATAGAGAACCCAGATGTGGACCCTCAACTTTATGGTCAAATAATCTTCAACAAAGCAGGAAAAAATATCCAGTGAAAAAAAGACAGTCTCTTCAATAAATGGTGCTGGGAAACTTGGACAACTATGTATAGAAGAATGAAATTCAACTATTCTCTTACACCATCCACAAAGATAAATTCAAAATGAATAAAAGACATCAGTATGAGGCAGGAATCTATCACAACCCTAAAGGAAAACATAGTAACTTTTTCGACATTGGCCACAGGAACTTCTTTCAAGATATGTCTCCAAAAGCAAATGAAACAAAAGCAGAAATGAACTTTGGGACTTCATCAAGATCAAAAGCTTCTGCACAGCAAAGGAAACAGTTAATAAAATAAAGAGGCAGCCCACGGAATGGAAGAAGATATTCGCAAACAATACTACAGACAAAGCGCTGATATTCAGGATCTATAAAGAACTCCTTAAGCTCAACACCCAAAAAACAGATAATCATGTCCGAAAATGGGCAGAAGACATGAACAGACAATTCTCCAAAGAAGACAGACAAAGGGCTAACAGACACATGAAAAAGTGTTCACTGTCATTAGCCATCGGGGACATTCAAATCAAAACCACATTGAGATAACACCTTATATCAGTTAGAATGGCCAAAATTAATAGGAGAGGAAACAACAAGTGTTGGAGAGGATGTGGAGAAAGGGGAACCCTCATACACTGTTGGTGAGAATGCAAATTGGTGCAGCCACTTTGGAAAATAGTGTGGAGGCTCCTTAAAAAATTAAAAATAGAGCTTCTCTGTGACCCTGTAATTGCGTATTTACCCCCAAAGATACAGATGTAGTGAAAAGAGGGGCCATCTGTAACCCAATATTCATAGCAACAATGTCCACAATCGCCAAACTGTGGAAAAATCCAAAATGCTCTTTGATAGACAAATGGATAAAGAAGATATGGTCTATATATGTAATGAAATATTACACCACCATCAGAAAGGATGAATACCCAACTTTTGTATCCACATAGATGGGACTGAAGGAGATTATGCTGAGTGAAATAAGTCAAGCAGAGAAAGTCATTTATGATATGGCTTCACTTACTTTTGAAGCATAAGGAATAACTTGGAGGATATTAGGAGAAGGAAAGAAAAATGAATTGGAGTAAATTGGAGAGGGAAATGAAGCATGAGAGACTGTGGACTCTGAGAAACAAACTGAGGGTTTTGAAGGGCAGGTGGTGGGGGGATGGGTGAGCCTGATGGTGAATATTAAGGAAGGCACGTATTGCGTAGAGCACTGGGTGTGGTTCATAAACAATGAATCTTGGAACAGTGAAAAATAATGACTACATGCATACATACATGCATACATACAAAATAACGAGCTTAAGGTGGAAAAAACAACCCCAAAGCCTATAATATCATAGTACATACTAAAAGGAACCTCAACTTGTGGTCTCAGCAAACTTTTTTTGCTAAAGAAAAGAATAACTGCAGAATTAGCTTAAATAGTCTAGAAATTAGTAAACATATTAGAATTGTTCTGCTTTTCCCGCTGTCTGTGAGTCTATACAAACTAAAAAGTACAAAAGAGGTTAAGAACTATTTAGTAAATTAAGGAAGATGAGCTCTAGAGTGGGCAGGCAGAATTCACTGCCTCTTTCTTGAGTTTTCTTCATCTCCTTGGTAACCAGATTCACCAGAAGATTGGATCGTGAGATCAGACTCATACTGAGAAAGAGAACCTGCATCAAGCTTTCTTAACAAATAAAATACAAATATAAAAATATTTTTATAAAATATATAAATATATTAAAATATATTTTATAAAATATATAAAATATTTTATATAAAATATAAATAAACATGAAGTATAGGGTAAATAAGGAGAGGTGCAGGACCACCAACATGGTTTCTCAGGTCCCACCTTGGTGTATCAAGATGTACTTTAACCCAGATTAATTTGGGGTTTCTAAGTAACATCAGTAGTCTCATCACTTACACAAAAGGAAGCTAATTCAACTATAAAATATCTCCAGTATATACTCAGTTGCATAGTTTAAGATCCTTACCCAATAAGTCCAGTTCCCAGGTTTTCTTGTTTTGTTTTGTTTTGTTTTTTACCATAGCTATCCTAGACTAGCAGGTATATCTTGCTAAAAGCATGCCACAGATAAGGGTTCTCCTACTTTTGAATGCTGATTGATAGTTTTCCAATAGCATGTTCACAAGGGGATTTAACCAGGTGTCTTTCCTTCTTTCTTTGTTGAAATAAACTCCTTTACCTTCCTACATCTTTCCTCACCTAAGGGAAATAATCTATTGTATACTATAATTTCCCAGTAGCTAATTCCTTTCCAGTAATTACTTCCTACTCATCCTTCAAGGTTAGTTCAAACAGTACGTTTTCTAGGCTTCCCTTTCTTGACCTGCACTGCTGCTGGACAGAATGCCTTTTTATATGCCATTGGTGCACACTGTGTTTATATGTGTTACCACACTGAATTTGATTGCTGATTTGCCTGCCTCTGTGAAAGTTTTGAAAGCAGGTAATGTTTTATTAGCTATAGCACCTAGCACCATTTTTTTTTTTTTTTTTACACAAAGGTCTTAATAAATCTTTGGTAAATTTATAGATGAGTGGAACTCTTATTGTGTGGTTATGAATGTTTGTGGGATATGCAATAATTTAACAGGGATGAAGTAAAAGCTAATATTTTTCAGGATTATCACTGACCAAAACAGACTACCAAATAACTTTAATTTGAAATCCTATCTCTTAGGTTCTCATGTTCATATAGAATTGACAAGTTGTTAAATACCTAGCTATTTAAGGGCAATCTTTACAAAGAATATTGTTTCTTCATATTATTTCTCAAACTTTGTATATTAGAATTTAATGTATGCTGGGTTTGAGTTCTCATTATAGTTTATAACCTATGCTTACTTTGCCTATATGCAATCTAAAAATGAGTTGACATCATGCTTTTAATTATAGTAAATTAAGTTGTTTCATAATTTCCACAGTATGATGCCTGTAATATTAATCAGACCAAATCATCACATTACATAAAGTTAATCATTAAAATGATCATCATTACCGCATGCAATAGCACTCTATTTTTATTTCACTCAGCATCAACCACGTATCTTCCCTGAATATGGAGATAAAATCAAAGCTAAGAAGGTTCTTCTTAACTTTCCTTATATGGTATGAAAAGAAAGTAACAACTTGGTTTATTGAGCCTCCAAAATAGAACCTTATAGATGTTTCTCCTTCATTCCCTTGGGTTATTATTGGTGAAGATATGGACGAGAGGTTTGTATGTTTGCTTCATGTACCACTTGTCCCTCATGAGAACACGTACCATCAAACAAACAAATATGTGTGCCATGAACAGAAATGTTATGTACCAAAACTACAGAGTTGCTGATTATTAGTGATCATTAGAAACATTAGATATTAAAAAGCACTAACACTGACATCTATGAACAGAAGGCTCA
Organism: Mustela putorius furo; assembly: GCF_011764305.1. Classification (NCBI taxonomy): domain Eukaryota; kingdom Metazoa; phylum Chordata; class Mammalia; order Carnivora; family Mustelidae; genus Mustela; species Mustela putorius. The sequence continues at coordinate 82,584,272 of NW_025422005.1, read as the reverse complement.
TTAAACAGTAAAATATTAAGACTCACTGCGTGAGGTTAGACCACTGGTCAGTCTGGCCCATCAATTTGTCATGGCAGTGTAACTGACAGCTGAGAAAGAACATCGCTTACTTCGTATTTCAACCTCACAACATTGGATGCTGTGGTCAGGTAGCATGTCATTTGCGTACCCAGTGTTAACGTGCTTTGCGATGTGTATTTAGTAGTCATTGACTCCATATACTACTAGTTGATTGTCCTTTCATTAACTTGAATGCCCTCTGGGCTTTCATATTAGTCATTCATCTTAGTAAACAAAATGTTATTCAGAGTCTACTGCGTGCTCATCATTTTGATAGGGCTAAAATTCACTTTATGTCCTTCCATGTGGCATATTGGCTAGAGTATATGCTGATGTGCCAGGCATCTTTTTGACCATTCATTGGCTTATATTCATCATTTGTTAAATATTTGAGTATCACTCCTCAACCCTGGGGATAGCAAATTAAATAAGATATTCTTTCTGTATTTAAAGAGTTTTGTGAAGGAATTTACTGTCTAAGAAGTAAATTTATTTAAATTCTATTTTTATTTTTCACTTTTGATTCTTTTTCTCAATTATCCACTTTAAAAACTATGAGTTCAGAAGTCTATCACTTGGTTCCTGTATTTCATGATTTTACTGTACTTCTGAACTTAGAATAGGAAGCTTGAATCTCTTCTTCCCACTGAGGGCAGCCTTTTTTTTTTTTTTCAAAGATTTTATTTATTTATTTGACAGAGAGAGTGAGCACAAGTAGGCAGAGAGGCAGGCAGATGAGGGGGGGGAAGCAGGCTCCCTGCTGAGCAGAGAGCCCAGTGCCAGGCCCTGAAACCAGGACCTGAGCTGAAGGCAGAGGCTTAACCCACTGAGCACCCCTGGTGCCCTGAGGGCAGCCTTTATCAGGCCAACCCCTTGACCTTTAATTTGCCTTAGACTACATCCTTTCCTAGTCTAATTAACCTTGTTTTGAGATTCCCTAACCAGTACCAGACGAAGTCTTATTCTTTCAAATATATAGAGTTGCTCTCTTTGGACATTAATGAATATCACCCAGGATTTTTGTTTAGCCATATCAGGATTTTAGCTAAGCTTTGTCATCTCTTAATATATCTTTGGTTTCTCTGAACATCAGTTTCTCTTCTAAGCAAGGAAATAGTGCTTTGTCCCACATGGGATTAGTTGTGAGGACAGCAGGCAGCAGAGTGCCTGAGGTTGGGTGCCAAAGCTGTAAGTCATAATACTCAGCATGTTACTAGGTTTTTGACCCACAATAAGGAAAAAATGTTAGTTTAAATCTTAATATTAAAAAAAATAACTAATATATAAGTATCATAATATGTATTCTGTCTGAAAGTTAAAATGAGCCATATGTAAAGCAGTTAAAAGAATATGCTATCGTGGCTCCTGGGTGGCTTGTTCCATTAAGCTTCGACTCTCAATTTGTGGCTCATGTCATGATCTCAGAGTCCTGAGATTAACCCCCTGTCGGGCTCCGTGCTAGGCATGGAGCCTGCTTTAGATTTTCTCTCTCTCTCTCCCTTTGCCCCTCCCCTGACTTATCTCTCTCTCAAAAAAAAAAAAAAAGAAAGAAAGAAAAAAAATGCCTGCTATGTAAATATCCATTATTGTTATTTTTGTCTTGTTAGATTTCTTAAATAGTGAAAGTAAACTCCTCTGTTGTCCACAAATAACTCAAAGGATATTTCATTTGACACATGACTTTACTTATTTTGAATTCTCATTTTCCTAATATTTCCTTGTTGACTGAGATAAATCTTATCCTCTCAAAAAAAAAAAAAAATCATTATCATCTCAGCTCTCCTTTTCCCAATATAATACAAATACTTTCCAAGTAAATACATATGTTAAAGTGATATCTTCCTATCTTTCCCTTAAAAGTTTTTCCATCTCTTGCATAAAATGAAAAATAGCTACTTAATAGCAAAATAGCAAGAAGTGGTATGATTTATGTCTGCTGCCCAATCGCCTAGTCTAACATGTTTTAGGTAGTATAGAACATATCGAGTTTCAAAAGTAGAATTTCAGAGTAATCTTTGTGGGAGCCACTGTTCACCCTCTCAGCTTCTGTGCACTATCAGATAGTTGGCACAAATACAAGCTACCTGGTGCATATGGAAAATTATGATGTGAACTGAGGAAATACTAAAATTCGGTTTCTTCATGTTCATAATGGCATGTAGTTTTTAGGCTCTCAAAAGTAAGAATACAACTAAAGCATGTTCAAGCAATAAATCATTGATAATCATTACTTTAAAAGTTTTGATTTGCTTGCAATGCCCAATTTGGTTTTAATTCAATGCCACATTTGCCAAAAACGTATATGAGATGACCTACACAGAGTAGTAGATACTATCTAAGTATTAATAGAGCAAAAAGTAAAACGGGACAAAGTAGACCCTAAATCAGTCTGAGACATTCTCCCAATATGTACAGCATAGCTCAGGATTTTATTTCTGCCCTTCACAGGAAAGAGTACTATTATAAATATGCATCATGTATTGATTTATTCAAACCATAAACATTTGTCATTGTTATTCAATCAAGTTTGGCATTATCATTAAAATTTAGCATCACTTGACATTTTTGAAACACAATACACTGGTTTATATTGATGAGTTACAAGGCGCTAGATAAGGTAACGCAAATGTGACAGAAGTGATACAGAAACATATCTTATGTAGGAGCCATATTTAGTTTGTAATTAGAACTGTTCAAGGACTAGTTTGCCTTCTACAAATCATACATTTTATTTTGTGGAAAATTAAAAAGGCATCTGAAGTTCTTTGGCCTTCTCTTTTTCTTAACGTTGTTTTTGGGCCACCTTTCTATTAGAAGCATAAGCCCAGTGCTAAGTGGTATTGAATAGTTTGAAGCATGATTGAGAGGAGAAATTAATTCAGAAAATTGCAACTACAAATAAATAATATTTACTTACTTGCACCTTCCATATGTTAAGTTCTGCTTTAGTTCTGCTTTAGGTGCTTTACATTTCTAAATTGCTTTAAGTAACACCATATACCAGGTAATTAGGTATTATCCCCATTTTACATATAAGGATCCTCAAGATCAGAGAGATTTTTTTAGAGACTATCTCAAGTAAGCAGTGGAAGCTGGTTTCAAACCTGATTCAATTCCACTTACCTGTGTAAACAATTTTGAGATCTATTGTTTTGTATATTTGCTACCCATGACATACCAATATCTAGTATTTTTTATATCAGTAATTTCTTAGTTTTCCAAATTTTAAAGCTTTAAGGCCAATATTCAAAACATACCTTGAATAAGACATAGACTCAATAGTTTCATGCCAATATATAGTAATGACCAGTGTTCCTCAGGTTTTTTTAAAGATTTTATTTATTTGAGACAGAGAGAGCACAAGGGGTCAGAAGGAGAAGCAGACTCCCCTGCCTAACAGGGAGTCTGACTTGGGGTTCAATCCCAGAACCCTGGGATCATGACCTGAGCCGAAGACAGACTCTTAACCAACTGAGCCACCCAGGTGCCCCATGTTTTTGTTTTTGTTTTTTAAATTATCCCTCTAGGAGCCTTTTAAAACTTTTTTTCCTAGTTAACCGCCCCCCACACACACAAACACACTATAATTTTAATACTCCTGATATCATGTGTATCTGTTTATGTACTACTGCTCTTATGGGGCAGGGTGCCACAAATTATTATGACATCAAAGATTCTTTCCTTCCTTAAGAATCCGTTTTTGCTCCCTTATGGGTGATATTACTCTCATTGAGAATGTATGATGTAGATGCATGCCTGGTGTAGACCAACCAACTAAGTTCAGAGCTAGTCAGCTATAGTCTGGTAAGACAGTGGTTCACAAACTGTCATTTCTAAACCAAAGCATGCCATCACATAGGAATTTGTTAGAAATGCAGATCCTCATGCCTTATCCAATCCTATAGAACTAGAAATTCTGAGGGTGGGTCCATGCAGTCTGTTTTAACAAGCCCTCTAGGTGATTCTGATGCATGCCAAAGTTTGCAACCACTAATTATGGACAGAGTGTTGAGAGGTGGGTTTATGGCATGATCACAAGATTGAGCAGGTCAATTTATGACTCACTTTTTTCATCTTGATGTTGCCCAGACAACTCCTGGTTTGGAGCTTACACATATGACTTTCTCAACCTCACTTGTCAGGGTCCTACTAAGAACCCACCTATCTTCCATGAGGGAGGGAAAGAATGAGACTTGATACCCACCTCAGCCTCTCCAATAGTACATTTTTTTAAAAAAACAAAAACAAAAACAAAAAACCAACTCAACATACTACGTAGGGTTATATTGACAAAGGCCTGGATTCCCCAAAAAATAGTAAATGGAAAAATGAATAGATATGTAAGTATTAACATTCTGTCTTGATAGACATCCCATTATGAGAATAAAAACGAAAATGAGGGTGTTCCACATATGAGGTAATAGATGTGGAAGAACTGGGAATTTGTCAAGAACATGCTCATTTCTCTTTCTTAAATTTCTCATTTGCCTTTTTATAAAAGTAAGATTAAAATGTTATTTATTTCTTGATTCCACAGTTTCTCAGTATTCTTTTTTCTACCTACCATTTTAATCATGTACTTGCCAAGATTGGCTCACCCACTTTATTAACTTATTTCCAGTTTAGCTAATGCAACCCATTAATAATCAGAAATATCTATTTTCATACGTAGCATGATTTAAAAGAGAACTTATACTACAGAAGTGAAAGCATATGGAAAACCGGGCTGCTAGAGCCAAAGCCTTACATGCCACCAACCATAGAGCAGCAGTCCTGAGAACTTGAGAAATACGTTGTGATGCCATGCACTTTAAACTTCCATGTGACAACTCCAACTGATGGAAGACTCCCCTGAATCAGTGATTTGCAAAATGTAAATAGCTGATAACTGAACCTCAGCTTTGATGAAAGAAAAGGCTTCATGTTGGTTTAACCGTCATAAGCTGTAGAGTACATAATTGAATTAAAAATCAACATTCAATACAGAAGTTTTTCTCTGTTCTGTTTTGTTTTAGGTGGAACTTGCTAAGGAAAAAAGGTGTGAATTCTTGCCTTTTCTGTCTCCACGGAAGGTTATATTGAAAGAAGGGAGAATTGTCGCCATGCAGTTTGTTCGAACAGAGCAAGATGAAGCGGGAAACTGGCATGAACATGAAGATGAGATAGTCACTCTGAAAGCCGATGTGGTCATCAGTGCCTTTGGTTCAGTTCTTAGCGATCCTACAGGTAGAGTATCAGGAGCTGAAATGTGTTAGGCAATTGTCTGTTATTTTAGTGCCATAATAGTTTCCAGTTTTCAGGGAATTGTTTTTCACTTTAACATTCATTTTCTTCTTCTAGTATAAAATCCAAGCAATTTTGATTTAAAAGGCTTAGAAATGGCATTGAATGCTTATACAGAATTATTTTTACAGTGGTGGGAATTGAAAATAACATTAATCTTTCTCGTAAACTGATAATCAAAATATATATTCTATTTTGCGGTAACGTTTGCCTGTTTCCTCTAAGAGTGGCTTTTTCTTCAATTAGACATTGAGTAAGAAAGTGTGACAGAGAAGGTACCTGGGTGGCTCAGTGGGTTAAAGCCTCTGCCTTTGTCTCAGGTCATGATCTCAGGGTCCTGGGATGGAATCCCATATCAGGCTCTCTGCTCAGCAGGGAGCCTGCTTCCTCCTCTCTCTCTCTCTCTCTCTCTGCTTGCCTCTCTGCCTACTTGTGTTCTCTGTCAAATAAATAAAATCTTAAAAAAAAAAAAAAAGAAAAGAAAATGTGACAGAGAAGTTATAACAACCAATCATCAATGATTCAGACAAATTAAGACCAAATGAATAGGCAAAAATAGAATTCAGGTGTACTGCTATCTTCATGCCAGACCATCACTAGAAAAATCAAAATAATCAAATTAGAAAGTTTGAACTCCTCTCATTTCATCTGGATGGCATAAATGGACATGCTATGGAAGAACAAAATGCTTTAAAAAAAAGTATAATAAGAAAGGGAAATGTCTTATGTAGTATTCCAACTGAGTAATAAGTCAGTCAATTAAGGAGGGTGTAGTGTATTTTCACCACACTCAGTGTTTTTGTGGGTCACTGTAGATGAAAGCTTAGGTATTTATGCATCTTCATTTTGCAAATTCTTTACCTTTTAATACACATTGTTGAAATGATAATTAACTCTTTTATTTACTGAAAGGAAAATAAAAGGCATTTCTCCAAGTCAGAGATTCACTGTGAATAGTAATAACAAAAAATCGAGACCTGACAATTTCTGTGACTCCCTACTATATCTGTGCTAAAATTACATTTTGTGTCTAAAATAAAATTATAATCTGTGACTGAAAAATGCAAATGTGCATAAGTAAAAAATTCAGCCAGTCATCAGGATATTTTATCTGCAGGACATCAAACATCTTGATATTTGGAAACATCCAGATGTTTAATGTCATCAAGATAAATGTTTTCAAATAGCTGGATGATGGCCTGAATTTGTCACTTTTCATCTAGATGTTTATGTGATATGTAGACACAGTCACAGTTTGGTTTGTTTATTCATTAACTGGGTTCAGGAAGAAAAAAAAAAGAAACATACGTAAATTACATTCTATCATCTAAAAAATCATACTGTTCTTATTACTCAGCACATCACCTGAAGCTGAGTAAAAAGTTGAATCATATTTAACTAGCAATTAAATCACCTGTTGATGATTCACTTATCAAGGACTAATTTAGCTTACCCATCGAAATTTATGTTTCACAACTGACATCTCTAATATTAAGAAAAATGTATTTTTTCCCAAATAAACCTAAGTAGATGTGACTCAGATCATATAAAACAGCTTTCGCAAAACTTGGGCTCATTTACATGAAAAGTGAAAGATTTAACTTAGTATTTAAAATATGAAATTCAGGAAAGGTTGATCTAGTCATGTTTATTTGACAAAGTCATTCCAGAATGTATTTATGTATTCTACTTGTGCATGTTTCTTCCAGGGTTTCACATGTACTACTCGTATACATCTAGACAAGTAAAGGAAAAACGGCCTGCACTTTCCTCTTTTTCCCTTCTCCTCTTGTCTTGAAATAACAGATGCTTGAAAAAATTATCGTTAAATAGAATTATTTGCTTTTCCAGGGCCTTTCAATGTTTGCATTTAATAAGAAGCTACTTTCCAAGCAAGAGGGGTGCTGGAAAAGCTGGAAGGTGAACTAGCATTCATGCCTCTCTTTCCCTCTAGAAGTTTTCAGTACTGTTTTTTGAGTGGAAAACATTAAAGAGAGGAAGGGAATCAATAATTGTTAGAATTTTACCAAGAAGATCTTACCCAAATGGCATTTAAAATTTTTGTTTAAATTTCAAAGTCAGCAAGTTTCCATATGGACACACATATTAGCTATAGTGAAAATCAGTTTATAGGAAGCAAGTTGTCCATTCAGGTAAGAAGAGAAACTGTTCATGTCTCCCTTTTCTACCTTAAGTCTTATTCCTTCTTGATACCTGTGTGATGAGATTTATGTGTGACACTACTGTGAGCATCACACATGTGATACTATGTGATTTAATAGATTTTATCTCTAACACCTTTCTTAAACTGTTGACCTGCCTCTCCACCCCTCTTCCCTCCTTCCCAGCCTCACTATGCACAGGCTTCTATGAACTGCATGCCTAACTATATAACATTTTCTCAGTCCTCATTCTATTTTCTGCATTTGACAATGTTAAATATTTCTTTCTATTTGAAATGCTCTCTCTAAGTCACTTAACCTTTCTGAGCCTTAGCTTCTTCCTCTATAAAAAAACAAGCATAATAAAACCTTCTCCCCTTACCTTTCAGGACTGTTGTCAGAATTAAAATGAAGTAACGTGAAAGTGCTTTGGAAATGTAACACATTATTATTGTTTATGACACTCTGTTTTCTTGTTTTTTTTTCTTCTTTTAACTATTCCTCTTTTGAGCCTATCACTGAATAGTTTTCTCCCTCTAGCTTATTACTTTTTAGTGCTTTCCCAAGTTCAGACTTCACCTATTATCTCTTAATATATTTAATCCTTCAGTGTACCAACCACCTCATCAATTCATTTATTATTCATACACACATTCATTCCTATAAGAAAGACTTAATAAACAACTTCTGTGTGCCAGGTTGAGGCTAGACTTCCAGTAGACACTATTTCACTTCTGTGTAACTGGCTTCAAAATCTCTCTCTCCACTCTATGTCTCAGAAGACATTTCATCCTTTCTTGTATGACCTGTGTGTAACAAACATTTACTCAGCATCTCATGGATACCCAATACTAAGTTGTATTCTGGAGAGTACTAAGATGAATGAGCTATTCCTTCTACTTAAAAACCTCACAGACTGGGGCATGGGTCAGACTTTTAAACAAATAATTGTTTTACCAAGTGAGAAATAATATATTTAGAGACATGTACCAAGTAAGGAAGGATCACCTCATGAGGTTTCCCTAAGGCAGATTGCACCTCAGCTTTGCTGTTATTTAAATGGTACTGTAGTTCTCCTATCGCTAATGTTCAAGATGTTTTCCCAGATTCAAATATCTAATTCCAGTTTTCTTTTCATTACATTCGCCAGTGTTACTGTACAGCCTGCATACTGTAGGATGAAGCTCTTTGCACTTGAGAACTTCAGCAAGTGGCTCTATATATACTATGAACCCAGCTTTATTTCCCATTCTTCCCTGTAGGATTCCTCCCAATATCTTCACACAGGTGGATTCCATACTGGTTATTCAGAAAGTCCTCGCTGAATGCATTATATAAATATAAATATATGCTGAAGAATTCAAAGCATGAAATAAACTTGACAGAGAAAGTATGATGATAACATTTTCTCAGCATTCTCTGATTATAGTATTTTAAATGAAAATACTTGTAGCATCTCAGTTATATCAATAACACATATTTATAAAAGTAACCTAAATTGGGAAATTTCAAGGAAATTAAATTTTTAATCTCAGTGTTTTTTTTCCCCTTGTACATACCACGTTACTTTTGCAAGTTCTTAATTTGTGAGTCTCACAAAGAATATAAAATAACTTTACTTAGTATTAAGCACCCAATATATCTGTAATAAATCCTTCCTGTTGTAAAAATGGTGAAAGCCTCAAAGCTTATAGAAAAGTATATCAAATTTATAAAACAAATATGGATAATATCCTTGGATATTGTTTATTTCATTGCTAATGAGGCTAATAACATATATGAGTGATCATCATTATTTTATCTAATTCTATTTTATTTCTATTTCATTTTTTGGGTTGTAGCAGTGAGTGGTAAATAGGAACAAAAGACTCTATTCCACATCCCTCTGCATGGAATATATATGTGCTTATTAGGAACACAATTTAATTGAATCCTTCATTAACTACTGTCCCAAATTCTAAAGGCAGTGTGGTGTTTGATTTCTAATTTGATTGCGATAATAAAGTCTCAGCCTTATTTGATATCTTTCCTGTGAAAAACTAAGAGTGGTTCTACCTTTTAAAAATTCTCATCCATTCGCTCTAAGTATGTAAGATTCCAAATCACATTAAATTGGGATTTTATTGTTCAAGACTGATTTTAAAGTCTGTCAGCAAATTAAGCACAAGCTACCTCTACTGGCATTTCTAGTCCACAAACATTGCCCTTCAGTGGAAATTTAAAAACCTTTATATATTTCAACAGTAGGTATTTTGTGATACACGAAGTCTCCTCTTCTGCTAAACACCAACGTCAAAGTTTATTGAATTGAATGTTCTCTTATTTTGTTTGTTTGGACAGTCTCAGGTTTAAGAGACTCCTTGCTTATTCTAAGTTTATCTTACCTTCTCTTTCTGCTTGGAACCAAATGGCCATTTGTGGAAGTGTGCATATCTTTTCTGTTAGTTTCGAGCTGATGAGGATAATTGTTAGCATTTTCATTAATCTCACAGCTTCATTTTTCCAGTGGAGTTAATAATAACAGTTGGCCTTGTCCTCACCTTCCAGCAGATCTAGATGACGTAATTTTATGTGCCTCTGAATATGCTTCCAGACAACTGAAGAAAGGCACTCTAGCCCTTGCCATGACCCCTGTGCCCCTTCTATACACTGCATCCAACCATCCTCTCATTTTTTGAAATGTTGACTTTAAAAAGAGCTGTATGCTTTGATCTTCTAGAACTTATTGCAATTTATCTTCCAGTTAGATTGTAAACCCCCAATACATAAAGACTGTACCTTTATAGTAAGTTGGAGTCCCAAGAGTAGCCAACATATTAGTGTGCCTATAGTAGATGGATAATATATAGTTGTGTAATGGACTTGATCCATGTTAAGTTACTAATTTTTTACACCTATTTGTCATTTCTTCCCACTATGTGGCCAGTTTGGTTTATTTATTTTTTTAGAAAATAGAAAAGTTAGATACAGTTCTGTTTTCTTATTGTTATTGATTTTTTTTTCTGTTTTGGCATAAATTTTTGCATTCTTTATAATCCAATATATACTATACCTAATTAGAGGCTGTCTGGTGTAGCATGGGTTCTGGAGCCAGGCTGCGCAGCTGGGAACCTGGCTCCCTTAGTCTCTTTGTACTTCATGGTCCCGATCTTTTAAGGAGGGTTGATTATAGTATCTACCTTCTCAAGTTATTTTAAGAACAAATGAATGATATATGTAAAGCACTTAAATATCTATCTGGCATATGGTAAGCATCTCCTAGATGTTACTATCCTTACATAACAAAGCATATTTTAATAATTAAATTGCATTATATTATATCCTTGTGATAGTATGAATGTTGTTTAGGAATAAAAATCAAGACTTCATCTGGGAACTTAGAGGTTCTGTGGATATGTCTTTGTAAATAAGTAAAGAATGTGCTTTTACATTTATGATTTTTTAAATATGAAAAAGTTTCGTATATTTGGTTAGTTTTTTGCAGAAAAAGATTATACAGACTGTAACTGTATCATACATTTTAAAATGTTTTATTATCAATTCTGATGTTTTTCAAACTATCATCAAAGGGAATGAAATCTTTCAGTTAATTTTTAGTAGTAGTCAGAAATCTCCATTTTGAGTTTCTGCAAATCATTTTTTTTGAAGATTTATTTATTAATTTTAAAGAGAGAGAAAGCACAAGCAGGAGGGGCTGGGAGCGGGAGAAAGGATCTCAAGCAGACTCTGGGCTGAGTGCAGAGCCCAACCTGGAGCCCTATCTCCCTCAGGATCCTGACCTGATCCTGACCTGAGCCAAAACGAAGGGTCAGACACTTAACTGACCGTACTACCCAGGTGCCCCCAAATCAGGTATATAAAGAGAAAAGGATTTTTAATAACTTCTTTTCCTCTTAAAAAGGGTGAAATTGGGCCAGGTTTTCATTTGTTTAAATTTTTGATGGATCTCTGTTACTTTTAAGGAGAGGGAAAAGCACTTTTGAGGATACTAAGTTTGAGTTTTAAGTGCTTGAAAATTATGGAATGATATAATTAAGATTAAAAATCTGTGTTTTTGGAAGGGAGACATGGGATGAATGGTGGCAATAAAGCTGACTCCGAATAGTGCTACATGGCACTGCTCTGGCGAGCAAATGACAAAGGGAACTCTCCTGGTATAGCAAGGAATGTGTGGCCCTTCTTCTAGGAAAGGAGTTTATCTACTTCTCTGAGTGCCTACATTTTCTTTCTGTTCAGCTTGCTAGAAATAACAAGAAAACACTAAGCCTTCTTTAGTTCTTTCTGAATTTTCAGTGAAACCCTCAGAAACCAATTGCCTTGATATCATTAATTGAAGTTAGTTTCATAAAGGGAATGTTTTGGGGGGAAAAGGATTTTAAAATCACTTACCAGTTCTTTTTATTGGAAAACTCTAATAAAAGTTTTTTAAAACCTCATGGGGGCGGGTGCTGGGCGGCTCAGTGGGTTAAAGCCTCTGCCTTAGGCTAGGGTCATGGTCCCAGGGTCCTGGGATGGAGCACCGCATGGGGCTCTCTACTCAGCAGGGAGCCTGCTTCCTCCTCTCTCTCTGCCTGCCTCTCTGCCTACTTGTGATCTCAGACTGTCAAATAAATAAATAAATAAATCTTAAAAAAAACACAACCTCATGGGAGTAAATCAAAGGTTCTGCCAATACCAGCTTCTAGTGTAGCTTTGATTCACTTGCCTCTGTACTGAAAAGAAGTGCAGGCCATGGGTTAATGTGCCTTATTCTGGCCTAAGTCAGAGCTAGAAATTGCCAGTTAGGCAAGAAATGGTGTGCACGAGACCCTGACAGTGAAGACTTTCAGGAATTTTTCAAATGTGTCCATTTGTCCTCAGTTACTTATGTGTTAAAGAAAACCTAGGAAAAAGTTTTTTAAGTGAGCACTGGGTGAGCCTGGTAATAATGATTATCTGTGCTTTAAGACATAGCATCAATATGCTTTGCTTGTTTTATTCCTTATTATGGTAATTCACTGAGAGAGTTGGAAACACTGTGCCATTTTAATAACTCCCCCTCCCTTTTAAACTAGTGTCTTCCACTTTTCAAACAAGGAAATATCTCTTGCAGAAGCTACTGGTTGCACTTAGAGATTGAGCAAATTTTCTTTGAACAATTGTCTACTCTTTGTGGCCTCCAGCTTACAAAATTCCTCTTCTCCCTTACCAAAGATAAAGAGGAGGGGAGAGGAATGGGTACCAGGTTGAGACTATGCCATAACTGGTCAAATTTTCACTGTTGGATGCATTTTTTTTTTTAAATAAACGGAAATACTGGCAACAAATTTCCAGGGAGCAGACTGTGGAGTACTGGACTTCATTTGAGACAGGAGAACTTTTTGGTTGACAGCACAAATGTCAGAGTAAGGGGCTTACTGAATAACAGAACTGAGAATGGATGAGATAGAATTGAGAACTAAACCTGGCAGTCCAGTGTAACTTACTGGACATGTAATAGCACAGTAACTCGCATGGGACTTTTCTTTCTACTTCTAAACGTACTGGGAGGGACTTCAAAAATCTTATATTCTACTCCCTTCATTTCGCAGGCGTATTTGTTTAACTAATAACCACTGATAGCCTGCTATTCTAGGTGCTGAGCTTAGGTTCTTGGGATAAAGTGCTGAAAACGCCAATGCAAACATTGTCTCCAGGAATGCAGTTTAACAGGGGAGAGAAACAATGAAGATAAGCTGTGCTAGAGGGAAGCACAGAATGCAGTCTGAGGGTTCAGGGAAGCTTCCTAGAGGAAGTGAGTTATAACTGAAACTTTGAGGGGTATGTGGGAGTTTACAGGTGGAATGGGGGTGGGAAGGGAGGGAGCCCCAGGGAGATTATGCAACTTGCTCAACAGCACACTGTTAGATTAAACAGTCATTTTACAGTCATCTTAAAAAGCTATATATATAAAAAAAATCATGTCTTTTTGAAAGTTGTCATCAGCCTACTTATTTCATGCATGTTCTCATCTTTATAAATGAAGGTCTGAATTTTCCATTTTTATTCCTAAAATTGAGCTTTTTATTTTATGATTTTTACCACTCATTCTCTCATGATTCATCATGCAGCAAATATTTCTTAATGTCCAGCTATGCACTGGCCAGGTGCTAGGAATACAAATATGAGTAAAAGAGAGTCTTTGCACTTCAGGGATCCATGGGCTAATGGAAGAAACAGGCGCATACATGCATACATTGTAACACAATGTGCTAATTTTGAGATCACATTTGGACTGGGTTTTAGAACTTCAGTAGGAGTTGCCCTGTTAGAGGGAATATCATACACAAAAATGTAAGCTGACGAATGGTTTCATGTGACCAGGCAATGGTGAGAAATTCTGTTTAGCTGGAGCAGATGATGTATGATAAAATAAGGGTGGGACATGGGTAAGGGATAGGATGGTAGGAAATTTGGCTACAAATATAGACTCCAGAGACTTATATGCTAAACTAGGGATTTTGAATTGTATTCTTTAGACATCCGTGATAAATGGAAGTTTTAGATATGGGGGAGATCTTTATTGTTAAGGAGATCATACTGTTAAGTGCTTGGATCTTGCACCATTTGTGTATTCTTCAAATAATTGGGAATTAGAAACCATGAAATCATCTTTGAGGTGGTTCATATCAGAAGGCAAATGTGTTTTCTAGTATTGAGCACCTGAATTAGGCAGCTATTCACTCAGTCATGGGTGTGATCCCACAGTGTAGATCCCCTAATGGGAAGGTATCCCAGTAGGATTGTTGGTACTAGGGAAGGGGGAGAACCTGTGCCCAAAGGGGCAGCTCCGGAAACTATATGCGTGACAGAAGTGAGTTATGTATGGCTAATTTCTCCTTCCAAATTCACAAATTATGATTACTAATTTCAGCTTTTTGAGGACTGGTAAGATACAGAGACACCACAACTGTTATAAAAATGATTGTTTCCCTACATGGAAAGAGGCATCAGGAGTATGGAAGAAGTATGTTACTCCACCACAGGGGCAGTAATGTTAAAAAAAAAAAAAATGGCCTGGAATTAAGATAGAATAGTATCAACAAAACCAATTAAAAGACGGTGTTAGTTTAAGTGGCTTCTGATTAAGGTTCAAGTAGGTGGACCTCCAGAAGAACATTCAGGACAAGACATATTTCTTTCTTTCTTTTTTTTTTTTAATTTTTAATTTTTTTAAAAAGATTTTATTTATTTTGACAGAGAGAGAGAGAAATCACAAGTAGGGAGAGAGGCAGGCAGAGAGAAAGAGGAGGAGGAAGCAGGCTCCCCTCGGAGCAGAGAGCCTGACATGGGGCTTGATCCCAGGATCCTGGGATCATGACCTGAGCCGAAGGCAGAGGCTTTAACCCACTGAGCCACCCAGAGACACCAGGACAAGACATATTTCTTAAATAGAAGAATCATGATTTGGTCATCTGTCTGATTTAAAAGCTTGCATGTGGAGTATCTAGCATGGTAATTTGATGAGATGTTCTTAATGCTGATAGCGTTCAGGAACACAGCAGATGGAACAGATCTGAGTGAAACGGTGACTTGTTGCATTTGGATTTCCTCACCCGTTCAGCTGGAAAAGGGACTAGAACTCAGGAAATAGAGAATGATTGAAAATAGACATTGGGAATTATTATATATCATTTGTCTTGTTTTTTCGCTGTCACAACCCAGTACCTAGAACAGGGCTATTCATCGATTGACTTGAAGAATGAAAGCTATCATAGCCTTTGGTTTGATAACATCCTCTTAAAAGTATAAGAGAGCATATGTGGCATTTCTTCTGGAATTCCAGAAATATCTCACCTACCACATTATGAAGGGGAAAAGTCAATTTGTTACTGCTGGTTTTCAGGTGGTAAATATCTTAAGGAAGATATGCTGTCAAGCCTCTTTTATTCCATGATTCTGTACCTTTGCTCTCTTACTGATACGTGTGGTTCTTTACACTACCATTTCATTTTATAAAGCCTAATAATAAGACATTAATATCTCCTTTGTAGTATTTGATCCTATCATGAGAATGAACTCTTTTTAATATTCCCTGTATACAGTCTTGCTTTCAACTATATTTTGGGCAAGAACCGTTCTTAGGAACCCAAAGGTAGAACTGTACATGTTTTCTTTAAAATTGCCCTAATTATCAGATACTTTAATGGCTGGAAGTGAGGATGAGGTGGTGGAATCTATGCAAGTACTGGCATTTCTGCAGAATAACCAATCAAAATAATGGAACCTTTGCAGAGTTTTTCTTTGGAATTATTTTAAAAGGGTGGAGGTGATGGGGAAGGAGGTCAGACTGATAACAGTGTTAAAAGTGGTTTGGAATCAAAATCACATCACTTACAACCGCCTTAGACATCCATTTGAAGTACAACATGATATTTCTGTAATTATTTTACTTCCCTCTAATAACTGCATAGGAATAGGTTTGTTTCCCCAGTGAATAGCTCTGTTCAGAGCCTTCCCTTATCTTTATTTTCCAGGTTTCACTAGTGGTTGATATCATATGCATTCTTACAGGGAGACAGTGGATAAATCAGTAGTTTTCCATCAAATCAAAGATTATATTCAAGAGGTAGAGCAGTGGCATGAAACAACTTTTGCTGGGGAAAGAAGGTAGAAAATGGAAAAATAACATAATTGTTTCAGAGAACAGAAATCACAAGACATAGATGATGTTATTCAACATTTAGTGAATGTAATAGATGTCCGGGGCTTTTCTGACCATGGCCAATTATATTTGTCTTTTAAATGTTAGTTAGCTATTATATACTTAAAGTTTATTCTAAAACCTAATATTCATGTGAAGTATTAAACTACACTAAGCTGCTACACAATGTGAAATCAAGATGTAAAATTTAGTTAAATTATAAAGTAATGATGTATATTTTATGCTAATATACTTAGTAATAGGTATTTTGTTTTGCAGATTGTTTTGTTATTGGTTACTTTGCATTTGTATTTTTGGCTAACAGCACAAAATAAAAATAACAATATACCTAATTTAAGATAGTCTTTGGTTAGGTAAGTCATTGACCTGCAAAAGTTTTAATTGTATCAATTAGAAAATTACATTGGATCATATTTAATATCTATCTTCCAAATATGGAAGCTACTCAATTCAAATGGAATATATATATGTGTAATTTATTAGGTGTCCCAAATGTGCTGGCTTTGCTGGAGGAGAAAGCCAGCATTAATATTAATATCCATTCAGAGGTCCCACCCAACATTTATAGAGACTAATGCCAACCTTTTTTTTCATGTTAGCCATACTTCTATTTTGTAATTATGAATCTCTCTGAAGTGTTTCCAAAGGACCTTTATTTACTAGCCATTTATTCTTATATATGAATGAATGAGTGTCAAGCATATTATGCACTATATGCTTGACAAATATCCAGTGATTTTCTAAGTCCTCTGAAAAGTGTATTGACAAATCACTTGATTTAATATGTCCCTGTTACTTTCCCCTATATTTGTACACTGCTACCATATGAAC
Source organism: Mustela putorius furo (assembly GCF_011764305.1). Classification (NCBI taxonomy): domain Eukaryota; kingdom Metazoa; phylum Chordata; class Mammalia; order Carnivora; family Mustelidae; genus Mustela; species Mustela putorius. The sequence goes on along the minus strand of NW_025422005.1, from coordinate 82,567,253 downwards.
TTCCACCTCCTTAGTATGGAGGCATTGTTCTCATACGTTAGAATCTAAAATTAGCCCCCTTCGCCCATGGTGGGATTGAAACCAAATACCTCAATTTAATTTTGATACCCTTTTAATATCCCCCCCTACATACTCGTGGGACCTTATTTCCCATTCTTTCGTTCTGTATTTGCTAAGTATATTCGTTTCTGTGTTAGGTCCTCTACATTGTCCCTGTCTACTGGAGCTTTCAGTCTAATAGAGAGAGAAAAATATACCTAAATAAAAATGCCATTAGATAGATAGTGACACAAGGAGAAATAGATAACCTGTTAGTGTAACACTCAAGGTGGAGAGATGACTATCAGCTCTAAGAATCAAAGAAGGTTTTATGGAAGCAATGGCATTTGTAGAGATGAGGATTGGGGAGGACTTAAGAGAGCAGAAATAGGGAAAGCACATTTCAGCACAGTGAACAGGTAGATACGTACACAGAATGGTCACTTCGGCCAGATCATAATGAGTTGCTGTAAAGGTGGAAAAATATATCGTTGCTAACTTACAACTTGCTTTTAATGTTAGGCTAAGGTATCTGAATTTTATTCAGAAGCTGGTGGATACTAGAAGTCTAAAGGGGAATGCTGATTAAATATGTTTTCCTCATACACAGAGGGAAGATAGACATACGTGTGTCTGTTTTGGCTCCTGCTCTTCTCCTACTTCTCTCTGTATATCTTATATATTCTAAATTATATTGACAGGAGGACTTTAGGGTAGTTTATTCATATTTTAATCCAAAATACCCAGCACAGTCCCAAGCGTTCACTGAATAAATGGATGAATGGATGAATAAATGAAGAGATGGATGAATATTAGGATGACCACGTTGGGAAGGACCAGAATAGAATGAAATGACTTTTATTCAGAATGTCCCTACAGAAAATCCTCAGTAAAGACAAAAGCATATGAAAGTGGTATTTATATCAAGGTCAGCAAGTCTTCCTTCTGTTGAGGGAATCATCAGATGCTGGACACTCTCACTTGCATTAAAAAGATAGCCTCCTGACTGGTCATCTTGCTTTTTCCCTCACTTCTATATAATCCTACCAATATCAAACAGAAATTATACCTATTCCAAACCCTGCAGTGGTTTCCTCCTTTATTTAGAATATAGTTCTTCTCAGAGCTTATAAAGCCCTCCTTGAGGAAGCCCCTACTTCTCCCTCAGACCCCCCTCACCTCTTTGCTTGCTTCCTTTCTTTCATCTGCATAAGGCCTCCCTTCCTCCTGCTTGCCTCACCCTAATGCTTCCACAGTGCTTCCCTCTGCCTGCAATGATCTGCCTCGAGATCTTCACACGCTGGCCTATTCTTAGCCTTCCTGTTTTAGCTCAGATGTCATCTCATTAAAGAGCCCTCCATGACCCTCCATCTCCCTAGATCTAAAGCACTTCTCCCCCCTTCTTACTCCCCTCAATATAACACCCTCTTCCATTAGTCCTCTTCATAACCGTCTTCACTATCGTACAGTTCACTTACCTGTTCGCTTTCTGTCTCCTATCTTCTGCCAACTGAAATGTATACCCCACAAGGACAGATCCCTCATTACAGTTTACTGTAGTATCTACAGCAGGACTTAGTACATGGTAGACAATAAAACAGTTGCTCATTGAATGGGTGAATGCAAGCCAGGACCTTAATTTTTTCCTATGCAATCGTGATTAAACTCTGGAAAGAATATCCTGTGTGTACTGCCTTGCTGTCTTTGCCAAATCCTCTGTCCTTAGCCCCTTTAACTGCCTTTTGTTTTCATCATTTACCTCAAATTCCGTCTTATACTGCTCACTGACCTTCCAATCACCAAACTTAGTTACCTACCTTACATTTCTCTTGTATTTTACATCTTGAAATTATCCTTCTTGGTTTTTGTGGCTCAGAAATGCCTTGAGTCTCACAAAATGCTGACGATTCCCCCTCTGGCTTTAATTCATGTTGTGCTTGCTGCCACTTTGAAAACTAACTGGTTGACTCTTACCTGGATTTATGTTTTTGATTAACTTTATCCATCATTGTGACTATATCTAATCCCAAAGTACAGAGCTCTCCTGAGTTCTAGGTGTATACCTATCTCCAAATGTCCCTGAAGACCTCCGGGCTTTTCTCGTTGGTACATCTGTAGCTAATTTGTAGTTAGGTTCAAATCCTAATACTGTGACTTGGGTCACTTACCTCACTCTCTGTTTCCTCAGCTGTAAAACTGAAATAACATCTATTCTGTGAGGATTCAAAGAAACCATATATATTGCCTAGGTCAGAGCCAGCCATGTGTTCATGGAGGCATTTTCAATAAATGTTTGTCATTATTATCATTGTGAATGCATAACCTTCGCCAATACCAAAGGTATTTCTTGACTGCATGGTAATACCACTCATGTTCATATAGAGAAGTCGTATTTTTGAATTATGCATTTAGTTATGTATTAAAATTGTTTAAAATATATTCTACTGTATGTTTTAAGTTTGCATTGAAGTATGCCTACAGCCGATTGACAAGGGAAAAAAAGTCGTAAGATGGATATCAAAAAATAACATTAATGAGCTGCTAAAGCTAAAATTACAGGAACTTATGAAATTGGTTAAACATAAAAACCATTAAACTGTTTACTGAAGCTTCACAGATATACTGCAGCTAATGAGCATTTCTGCTATTTAAATAAGCCCAAATTGAACACACATTACATGGATACATAATTAGTCATGGCAGTCAAACACACATAGACTTACTTTTAAAGCTCTATTTAGGGAATCTTTTCCATTTGATTTATTTTGTTAATTAAAATATTTTTCAGTATTCACTTATATTTTAATAATATTGTTTTCACCAGTAGTATAATTTACTACCGGCTTTCTGTTTGTTTTTATTTATGCTTTAAATGCAGCAAATGGGGATTTTATATTAAACATTTTTCTTAATCCCTTCCTTTAATTATTTATATCACTTGATGGTATCATTCAGCATTTTAAAAGGTTCTTTCACTGGGAAGTATATATAAAATATTTCAGTAGCCTTTCTACTTTTTTCCACTGACTCCTAATTATCAAGAAGTATTAAGCACCCAAATGTGCATAGAATTATGATGATTATGGTCCAAATCAGATTAAAGGATGATCTATTCCTTCCAGGAGTTTGTAATCTTAAGTAGATGGTATCATTGAATATAAATAAGCAAATCAAAGTACGGCATTTGGGAATCCAACAGAGAATTTGAAAACAATCCCCATATATTTCCTTCAAGGACACTGACCTCCTTGTGGAGATCTCTCCCAGATAAAATGAAATCAAATCTTCAAGGTGTTTAGGGTTTTAAATAGATGAAATTATTGCAGAGAAATAAGCAAATCAAGGTGAAGTGCTTGGACAATTTTAATTCTTAATTGATTAGTTGGTCAGTTTAGGAAATGAGAATAGGACTCCCTATAGAATACAAGTAAAACAAAAGGAGTTGCTACAGGCTATTATTGACATCCTTCTTTTTTTTTTTTTTTAACTTGGGGAGCCTAAGCTTAGTCTACTCATGGAGGGGAGGAATATTAAATCAGTACTTCCCCACTGCCTGAATTCTACAAGCATATATAAACTGAATATTATTTAACTATAGCAGTAGAGAAATTGAATAGTTAAGTCAATCACAAGAAATAACCAAGTGCCTATTGTTTCCTAGTCAGTGTGTTTGTCACTAAAGAAGTTTTGGGGTTTTTTTTTAGAAACTTTTTTTTTTTTAAAGGAAAATATTTGGATTTCCTCTCTACAGTGAGCTATCTGTAATTGTGGAAATATGATCTACAAGAAAAATAATCAAGACAGGACAATGTGAGTGCTGAATAAATGGAATGGACAGCTATTATATTTTTCATCGAGTTCCTCTCTTACCAGTTTGTGCTAGATGCTGGGGAAGGAGCAGATATGGTCCCTAAACTCAAGGAATGGTGGAGGCAAAGTAACTAGAATGAAGTCACATAGTGGCTAGGTTAACAGAAAGTGGTTGTGGTTAACTTAACAAAGTAGGAAAAGAAAAGTTTCCATAGGAAGAGTTGACCTGAAGGCTATTATAAAGCTGGTCAAGATTAGAATTCTTCGCTGTCTCTCTACACCCACTCTGCTTCATTTTAATTACTCTGATGGCTCCTAGTTTTGAAACTTTAGAAGACTATTTTTTGGCCCATTCCTGGCTTCTTGTTCCTATACCAAAGGTCAATTGCAAGGAGGTTTTTGGAGTCAGAAATAACTGAATTCAAAAAAGAGCGTGCCACCCCTTGGCTATATTTAAGATGATAATACCTACCTTAAAGAATTGTTTTGTGCTCTAAATGAGACTATTTTATGGGAATATACAGCATCATACCTGCCTCATACAAGGGATCAATAAATGTTCATTGCTTTTCTTAATGTTCTTCATTAGGTGAAGAGATATAAATGAGATGTAAGAGGTAACTAGGAGAGTTTACTTTGCATGAATTGTCAGAATATGGTAACTGACTGGAGGTTGAAATCAATGGAGAGAAGAGTCAAAGATTATGCCAAGATTTTTAAGATTTATTTCTGTGTCCTTTGAGAAAGGAGAATAGGAAAAAGGTGAAGAGTGATCGTGGAGTTAGGTGGAAAATCAGAAACTGTGGTGTCTTTGAAGCCAAGCGAAGGGACATTTAAGAGGAGGAAGTGATCATCTGTTCAATGCTGCTAAGAAATGGAGGAAGGCAGTACCACCGTTAGGGTGAGACAAGTGAGGTGCCTACCTGCACTTGAGCCTGAAGTCCTGAGCCTGGGGACCTTCTTAAGTTTTATTCTTCAGGTGCCTTTCTCACCTCATCCTGGCCTGGTTCTGAAACAAGGTAGTCACTGAGGAGAGTCACTGGATGTGGCAACTAGAGCTAATTAATCATCTTAGTGAAAAGAGTTTTAGTGAAGTTTTGGGAGGCAAATGGAATGGTTTAAAAATAAAAAATACTGTACATGTATGTACATGCTTATGAGAAATAATTCAGAGAGAGTGGCAAATAATAGAATATGTAATCTAGAGAGCAAAATGCCTACTAAGTAAGAGGAGAGGATCCCAGGGTTCATGTGGAGGAACTGACCTTTGATAAGAGGGAGAGTTCTGTAATTATTATAAATAAGAAGGAAGAAAAGGCACCTGGGTGGCTCAGTTAATCATCAACCTTTTGATTTCCATTCAGGTCATGATCATAGGGTTTTGAGATCCAGCCTCACATTGAGCCCCATGTGGGGCTCTGTATCCGTGTTGGGCATGGAGCCTGCTTAAGATTCTCCCACTCCCTCTCCTTCTGCCCCTCTTCCCCACACCTGGCTCTCTTAAAAAAAAATGAGAGAAAGAGTGGACACAGTTCCAGTAGGTTTATAGTTTGGACAATGGGCTCCCATATAATGGGTTCAATGTTCTTTATGAAATATAAGAGAAGACCTTCTCCTACAGTGAGGGCAAGGAAAGGGAGCTTGGTTGATCAAAAGTTTGAGGAGAAGAGAAAAGGTATAAATGGCTCTCACAATGAGTAAAAGATATGTGTGAAAGAGCAAGCTTACAAGCTTACTAGTATCAGTCATGAAATGGTGAAAGCCAGATGGAGAAGCTTGTAAACTGAGTTTTGGATGTAGTAATTGGAAGGGACAGTGCAGTGTCCACACTGGAATCTCGAATAGGCAGCTAAAAGAGCCAGGACAAAAGAGCTTGAAGTTGTGACTGAAGTCATTTTCGTAGAGATGATAATAAAAACACATGACTCAATCAGAGAAGAAGAATGAGATATGGAGGAGCCCAAGCCCAAGATGGACAGTTTAAAGATAAGAAGAGCCTGAATAGAGTAGCATTGTGCAAATCAAAGAAAGAGAGCAAAATGAATGGGGTATAAATATCAGATGTTACCGGAAGGCAGAAGGGAGGAGGACTGAGGTCACAGAATTTAGGGACCATTGAAGATCATATTTCCATTAGAGGGACAGCCTGGAAGGAATAATTGGGTGGTGAAGAAGGTAGACAGTCAGGGGAAATGACTCTAAAATTAGGTAAAGGGGGAGGTTAGAATAAGAAAAGAGAACCATGCCAAAACTGAAGTTTTTCAAAATAGATGAGAGGAGAGCGGGAATATGGGAAATACAATATTCTAAAGAGAGTCAGAGATGTTTGAGGTCCTGGCGAAGTGAGAAGGTGCAGAATCAACGTTAACATTTGAGGGGTTTACAGTAGGACAATGATGAATCTTCACGGTGGGTTCCATTGCATCTGTGAATGGACTGCATACTGATTCCAATACTTAGGCAGAAGGGAGACGTGAAGAAAAGCTCATGCACGCAGACTTGATATTGTGAGTAGAAGGCTTTCTCTGGGCCTCTCCCTTCCTTACCCCAGGTTATTTTATTGAAGCAGAACTCTGATATCCTAGCCCTGTAATTAGAATTCATTTGCTCTTGGTGAGATTTTGCTTTCAGCTCTGAATTACTGAGATTATCTCCTCAGCTCGCCTTTTTGTTTCATTGTGCTTTGGTCCTATTGGCTAATAGGTTATGCAAAATTAAACAACAAGCATATAGATGAATTCATCCATGTTTTCAAGATATCATTTTATTATAAATGCTGAAATTTTTTAGCCCCCCCATTGTTTTACAGCATTGCAAGCACTCCAAAGAATACTAATAATCCTTCTTCATTATGATTTCTGTTGTATTGTTTTATTGTTTATGCAGAATTAATTTATATTTATGTACTAAAATATAACATTCTTGACATCTTTTTATAAATACTGAGAAATATACTTGTCATATGCTCGTGGGTTTCTCTTCTATGTATATGACAGCACAGCTACATCAGTTTAATTGACCTTGGCAATCTGCATCTGCTAGTGATGTGTCCCTGAGGGACGGTTTCTGCAATTTTAAGCTGTGGCTTATTGAAGAACTTGTGTGTCACAATACAATTAAGTCTATATAAAAAAATCATTTCATGCATAACATTAAATTGACTAAAAGTTCTTATTTCAAAACCATTTCTTGTTTTAAAGCCACCTCAGAGTGTCTTTGTTTTTTAAATAAGCTCATTTGAACATAGTAGTAATTAAAGCAGAAAATTAACATAAATCCTGAATGTTTGGTATGAATTAAGGATGTTTTCGTTCTTTTTAAAGACTGCATAAAATTCCAAGCACCATATCACTTAACACATTTCTCTCCCATTTGCAGAATAATATAGACTGTGAATAAGCATGTTTTAGGGTTCTTTTTCAAGTTCTTTTTCTGTTCAACTGTGGAGCCACTGGGACATATGCTGCAGCCTCCATCAAGATGCAACCTCATGGAAATCTGTGGGAAAAGTACGCATATCATAACAGAAAATCCCTCTCCCCTCACTCCCGTTATTTTATAAACAAGGAAGAAAAAAATACAATCCTTCTATTAATATTCATTTAACACTTCATAGGAAATGGCAAGCAGTTATTTGGTTTGCAAATGTAAATATACATTTTTCATCCACTTATGCTTTCACTCCTTCCAAGCTAGATAAAGTCAGAACAGAAGATGTGCTTCTGAGATTTATTTTCATTGTATTTCAAGTTAAATGTATCAGCAGAAATGTAAGGGAGCTGTGAGGAGTTCATAGAAGTATAGTTACAATGATGAGGAGGATGAAAGTCTTCCTCATAAGAAGCAGCTAAATAAATGAACTTCTTTCTGACAAATTATGCATAAAATACATATGTATTTTTTTTCACCGTATCCTCGATTTGAGTTCTAAATTGAATACTTTGAAGCTTACAAAATATGGTTAGATAATAGGAATTACTATATCTCAAGAGTCATTGAAATCATGAAAGGTGTTATTTGGATTCGTAATCTGAGCCAAAGTTTCAATAAATTAATGGATTATTTCCCCCTTCCTTTATGTCTATTTTATTATAAATTTTGGAATTTATGTATATACAAATATACAGATGGATGCATATAGCTCATATACTTAAATACAGAGCCCGCTGTGCCAACAGGGAAATTATCCTAGTCATTTGATGTTCAAGTTGTAATGAACAGTCATTCTTGCATTAGCTCCTTAATGCCACTGATAGAAAGCTTTTTTTTTTTAACCTACTGTAGCATTTCTTTTACAGTCATATAAGTTGTCTATATTCTATTTTGCCAAAAATCCCTTGTAGATATTGACAAATCAACATATGGATATATTTTTTTAAGATTTTATTTATTTATTTGACAGAGAGAGAGAAGGAGATCATAGTAGGCAGAGAAGCAAGCAGAGAGAGAGGGGGAAGCAGGCTCCCCGCTGAGCAGAGAGCCTGATTCAAGGCTGGATCCCAAGGACCCTGAGATCATGACCTGAGACAAAGGCAGAGGCTTAACCCGCTGAGCCTTTCAGGTGCCCCAATCAACATATGGATATTAAAGTGGAAACAAATGATCTCTATTTTGAGTGATGTAAGCTTTTCTGTAATGTATTAATAACATCATAACCTACTGCTTGACCTCATTGTTTTTTCTACTTATTTTTAAAATGAAACTATGGACATGCTAAACTTGAAGTCTTCTAAAAAGATTAGGGAGAAAATTGAGTAGAGAGTTTTTAAAAGGGGACTGAGATCATTTTCAATACAAGAGAAAAATCCTCTTCTTTTTTGGAACACAGTGTTAGAGAGTTGTTTAATTATTAGTGAGGTTAGCTGGATATTACAAATGATAAAATAATTAAAACAGTTAATATTCACATCCAAGACTTCAAGGATAAATGAATCAAATATTGAGGAAAGAGTATATTTTCAAAAGTAAACATAAGTATGTATGAATGTTTGAGACATAGACTCATACAATGCATACATCATGGAAAGACCCATAAATGGAATAGTGCTTTTGAATTCACAAATAAATGCTTCTAGGATGGCTTACGGTGTTGGTGCCAAATATTTTAAGAAAAGCAAGATTTACTTAATAAACTTACAGTAACATCTCCTGACTACTTATTGACCAAGTTAGTGATGGAGCTCTAATATTAAAGTAAATCACACTATATACATTTTTAAGTCACAAGGAATTATAACGCATATTACTTAACTTCCCTTTCATTCGGCAAGCATTTAGTCAGCACCTGGTGTGTATAATGCACTGTACTCAAGGGTTAATTCAAGTTTTGTGAGGACTGAAGTTTATTAATAATTTGAGGTCTCCTTTATTAAAAAAAAAAAAAGAAAAGAAAAGAAAAAGAATTACAAATTCAAATTTAGGCACAGGGCCTTAAAAGAGGACCATGCAAGTGAGAGACCCTGAAGCTTAAGCTTCAAAAACTTCACAGTATATATGTCTTTGACTGTAATAACTGCTATGGGAAATCAAAGATAACTAAGGCATAATCCCTACCTTGCTCAAGCTTAGAGTGAAATCTGTGCTAACCTTCAAGGATATTCCTGTTAAAAAAAAAAAAAAAAGTGAAGAACATATATAAAAGGGCTTTGATCTCCTGGTGAAATAATTTTGGATTCCTTCTCATTTAAAAATCTTTATTTCAGTTCTTTATATAGAACAAAGGCATATCAAAGTCTTGGACAAATAAGGTCATTTCTTACAGGAGAATTATTTTTTATTCACTCTATCTCACATTATATAAACCATTCAATGGTGGTGTGTTCCAGTTACCATTATTATTGTAATAGGTTGAATTGATAAGCCGTGCTCACTATTGACTTTGTTGCAACTCAAGTACCTGTCAACAGATGGTAGTGATGATCTGTTATGCGATGGAGAACAAATGATAAAGGTATCTTTTCATGTGACCTTTAAAGACATTAGAAAGATCTTGTCAAAATGCCGTTCTACATTGAAAATAATTACATGAATATTTAATTTTACTCTCGATGAAAGGTGAAATCACATCAGAGATATAAACACTATCAGATTTTTAAAATAAAAACCTGAGCACAATAACATTACCCCATCTGTTCATTCATTCATTCATTCATTCATCCATGCACTCATGCATTGACTTGAGTGTCTCCTATGCTGCAACTATTGTAGTAGGCTTTGTGGTACAGTGGCCAGCAGCATGGACACATTGCTATTCTCATGGAACCTACAGTCGTGTGGGGAGCAGATAATCAACAGTAATTCTGTAAATAGTTTTCTAAAATTCTAATATTCTGCAGATAGAAAACTATAAAGGTTTATTTTTATGTCTTGCTTTTCTATTATTGTTTAGAAGAAATGGTTTTAGGTATCAGAATTTTTTTTTTTTTTAACATTTGGTGGTTTTATTTTAAACTTGACTCATTAATTTATTTAAGAAATAACTTTTGTGTTCCAAAAATTTATAATCTATTTAAGTTGTTATATTCTCTTTTGAATGAAAGTAAAGAATAGCACCGAAAGTCTGTCCCAAGATGCTGTACTTAAAATTCATGACATGAATACCTGGAGAGAGCATTTAATCTGGAACACTGGCTCAGTTTGCTCCATTATAGATGGTGCTACTATCTTTATGTCCTTCTTCTCTTGATGAACCCTTTTGGTAACTTGTATCTTTGACCTCTTCCAGTTATTAGAATTATGTGTGTACTCAAGGATATTTCTTTAGATATTTTTCTTAAAGGAACTCAAAATCTTTCTTGTCCCATAACACATTTAGATTCATTATAACATAACAAATAATTTAAATTTTTTTTTTGCAAAGCAATATGCACAAAGAACCAATGGTAGTGTGTGCATTTGTTGATTTTTATAAAATAGAATCTGATAGCTAATGTAGCTGTATTCTGGGTCCACTGAATTGCTTACCATTAGGTGCAAATAATTTGGTTAAAATGTAGAAGATTTTATAGCAGCAATGTCTATAATAGCCAAACTATGGAAAGAACCTAGATGTCCATCAACAGATGAATGGATCAAGAAGATGTGGTATATATACACAATGGAATACTATGCAGCCATCAAAAGAAATGAAATCTTGCCATTTGCAACGATGTGGATGGAACTAGAGGGTATCATGCTTAGCGAAATAAGTCAGGCAGAGAAAGACAACTATCATATGATCTCCCTGATATGAGGAAGTGGAGATGCAACATGGGGGTTAAGTGGATAGGAGAAGAATAAATGAAACAAGATGGGATTGGGAGGGAGACAAACCATAAGTGACTCATAATCTCACAAAACAAACTGAGGGTTGCTGGGGGGAAGGGGGTTGGGAGAAGGAGGGTGGGGTTATGGACATTGGGGAGGGTATGTGCTATGGTGAGTGCTGTGAAGTGTGTAAACCTGGCGATTCACAGACCTGTACCCTTGGGGATAAAGATATATGTTTATAAAAATTTTAAAAAATTTAAAAAAAAGTAGAAGATTTTGTCTTGTTTTTTTTATAAAATTTCTTATTGTGAAGGGAAGAGACTGGCCATTGACCCAAATTCACAGTATAACTTTTACCTGTTACACACAGTAACAAGTTTAGGATTGTATGAGTAATATCATATTCATAAGAATAATGGTGTGGACAAAGAAATTTTTAGAAAATTCATTTTATGTTCATTTAAAGGGATTTAAATGGATTTTATACACATTAAAATATTTGAAAGGATGTGCTTCCCTTCTTTTTGGATCTGTACTTTCTAGACAATAAATACTAGATCTGACATATTGCCCAAATCTGTAATCTTTAAAATCTACATGTAAGGTATACTTTGAATTGATTAAGTCAGTATGCTTTAGATGTATTGTTAACTCAGGTATTTCATTAACTTTCCATTTTTATGGTTCATTAATAACAGTTGTTTGAATCCCAAGAACAATAATTAAGTCATAATTTTTCTTAATTTTCAAATTATTGTTACGCGATGCACAGATTAGTCATTGCCTCTTATCTTTCTTTTTTTTTTTCTTCCAGTAAAAGAAGCCTTGAGCCCTCTAAAATTTAACAGATGGAATCTCCCAGAAGTAGATCCAGAAACTATGCAAACCAGTGAACCATGGGTGTTTGCAGGTGGTGATATTGTTGGTGTGGCTAATACTACAGTGGAATCAGTGAATGATGGAAAGCAAGCTTCTTGGTACATTCACAAATATATACAGGTGGGCATTTGTCATCACTTTTAGCCAATTTTTTCCAATGGATATATACTTCTTCATTTATTTTTGCTATACATTCATATGAGAATTTGTATATCGTAGTATATGACATATACCTATACATATATTTACTTGGACAAAATTTTTTTAACATGGACTGGATAACACAACCGCTTAACTGATTGAAGATTCAGTGTGCATTTCTATAGGGAAACCCCATGAAGTTATTAGTTTTGCTGTGTTCAAAATATTTATCAATGACTTAAAGACATAGATAATACATTTATCAAATCTGAATGGTAAACAATGTGATAGCAGATAAGATCTATATTCCTAATGATCTTACACAGTCCAGAAAACTATGTTGTCTGTCCATTTGAATGAGATGGATTCCTATCCATTTCCCCAATTATATGCACCTAATTGAAAAGAAAACAAATATTTTATAAATTTTGATTGTAATTTTTTCACTCTTTAATCTTATGAAACAAATGCAGAATATAAAAATGATAAAATATAAAGTTGAACATACTCTTACAGTAACTGGGTGGTTATGAGGAAGAAAAAAGCCATAATTACTACATCTCAGTTGTCTACTTTTTGACAAAATGCTTTGTTTCTTCTTGCTCTGTAATTGGATTAAATGTAGATATAGTGACCTCCTTTATACAAAATGTTTCTGGAAAGGTTTACTCTTATAAATACAATTCTTCTTTCTTTCCTATTTGGGAAAGACTCTATTCATAACATGCTGTCTGCCTCTCTTTCAATTTCTTTTGTTTGTTTCCCACACACTGACAAAATTCACTTTGCCTTTAATGTCTCCCTGAATATTTCTCTTCCTCTTTGCCATGACCATTTAGTCTTTACGGTTGTCCTCCTATCTTTTTTCTGTAACCTATGCAGGACTTCTTACTACCAGGTACAGCCTGGACTTGGTACTGATTGTATCATATTTTTTATGTTCAATTCCCTGACCTAATCCCACCTCAGCCCAGCATCTCTGAGGAGTGGGGCTTGGGTTGTTGTGGTCCGGGTTGTAGCTGGTTTCTAAGGTCTCTAAAAATGGGTGTAACCAGCTTACAGGTCATGCATAGAGATAAAAATGTGATTTAGGAAACAACATTGTGTGGAGATGACAAATCTAAAATTAAGAATGCTGTCCAAATCAGTCCTAAGTCCAAAGGGATGAGACTTAGGGGAAAAAGGGAAAAGGAATGCAGTTTTAACAGGCAGAAACCTGGGAACCCAAGAGAGCAAAAGCTGGTAGTAGCTTCTGCTCCAGTCTTTGTCACCTATATTTTGGAGAGTCTCCATAGCCTCCGAGATACACAGTGGAGAGGTTCAGCTGCCCAAGATGGACTCCTGATTTGGCTCCTCTTGCTCATTCTGTTGCAAAAATTATCACCCTGTTTTCTTTATTATTATTTTTTAAGATTTTATTTATTTATTTGACAGAAGGAGATCACAAGTAGGCAGAGAGGCAGGCGGAGGGGCTGGGGTGGGGGGAGCAGTCTCCCCCAACTCTCCCCGAGCAGAGAGCCTGATAGGGGGCTTGATCCCGATAGCAGAGGCTTTAACCCACTGAGACACCCAGGTGCCCCTCACCCTGTATTTCTCCTCATTTTACTCTTCTTGTCACAGCACTCTCAATAGTCCAAGTTGTACCTCTGTATAACTCCCTCATCTGTATTTCCATCTCTGTTCTTCTGTGATCCAGCTGTCTGCTGATAATCTTCACTTGTGTGTCTCATTATATTTCAGATTTACTGGACATCACTTGGTTACCTACATTTCTACTTCATTGCTATTAAACTAAACATACTCTCCCAAATCTGTTCCACCTCCAATATTTAACATTTCTGATACCCAGCTTCAAAGCCTCTAAATCAGTGTTCATTATACATCTAATTACTGACTTCTAGATTACTTAAGACTAATACAGTTTTCAAATTCCATTTTGAAACCAAAATAGGCCTCACAGTTTTTTGTTTTACTGTGTAATGGCATTAAAGCAAGCACTTGAATACATGAAATTATAACAAATACTCTATTATATATACAAGAAATAATAAAGTTTGATGAGAAAAGTAGAAAACAATACAATCTCAGAATAAGCTACTTCTTAAAATATAGATGAAAAATTTATACTAGTGTGTTTATGCATACATATTTTTCTCATTATAAGATAATACTGTTGTACACATCTTTACTTATGAACCATTTATTTAAATTTTATTCTCTTCTCTCTCTCTCTCTCTCTCTCTCTCTCATGTATACTCTTTCATATACTTACTTTAATTTGCTTGCTTTTTTGTGCTGAATACAATTTTTGGTTGACCATACATCTCACTTACCATTCTGTTAATTTCTTGAAGAAATGAGACTAGAATCAGGAGATAGGAGAAAAGGCCCTTGTGCGAGGCCAGATGATACCTAGTGAATGCATGAATTTAGTCTACAAGAATAAAAATGGTGGGAAGTCAGAGATACTGAACAGATCTGAAAAGTAAAATTGAATGAGGGACAGTGGAAAATGGCATGTGTTAATGCTTTTTCTAAAGATTTAAATCCATTTATAGCTTTTAGATTAAAGTACTTAGAGAATATTTACTATATTTGTGATGATTGTGATTTTGTCCTACTTCACAGTTATCATTCAAGAGGATTCCTAAGGGTGTTTTTCTTTTGACTTTACTTTTATCTTCTACATCCCTGAGTCTAATAAATGTGTACTGAAAAAAAAAAAAAGAGAAATCATTTTATTTAGCTTCCACTTACTCATAAAAGGAAAGAAACAGAATTTTAGGTATGATGAAAAAGAAAAGTGTGCATGCTTTAAAATACATATTGCTAGGAATGATAGTGTTTGAAATATAAAATTAAAAAAATTCCTGACCAGTAAGAGTTTTGGTTTTGGCTGAAAGCTTTGGACTTGTCAAACAAAGTATTGAATTGCATTTTAAAGATGGAGTAGAAATGGAAAGCAGGTAAAATCTCTGTCAAGTAAAATCAACACTTCCACCTTCCTGCCTGTTGGTTGCAAAGTGCTAAGCAGTGATAGGACTGAAAAGGAACATATAGACAAAGTGAAATTTTTCTCTCTCCACACTGTCATTAACTTAGCTCTGGCCTCTTTCGCCTCTTAAAATTGCCTCCACTCTTCCGTTTGTCAAATCCAAGGAACCTATACTGCAGCCAGAGTCATCCTTCAGGAGTAAAAGTCTGATCCTCATTTTTTCATGTAAAATCTTTCAAAGGCTCCTCTTTGCACTCAAGATAAGACCTGATCTCCTGGGCTTGTGATGCTAACTTGCATTTCCCCTAGCACACCAAGACCTCTGAATCTGGGACTTTTCCCTACTCCCCTCATTTCTTTTGTTTCTATCCTACTTGTCCTTCAGGTCTTTCTTCCTCCTCCCCTTCCAAGAACATGTTCCTCCTGTGTGCTCTGTGGCACCCTGTTTCCCTGACGGAAGCCTGCTTACTGATCTGTCTCTGCAAAGCCAGTTGCCATGCTTGTGTATTGTTATGCCCTCAAAATAGTGTATTCATCTATATTTATTAAATAGGAAAAATATGTAGAATGAGATAATTCATTGTAAAGGAATTTAAAGAGGAGTTAAGAAAATGAATGAGTTTGTTATATAAGTTCATTAACTGTAAATAAATAACGTTTCCTTCAAATGCAACATCCATTAAGAAAAATTTCATAATGCCTAAAGTGTATTCATGAGTGAAGGTTTATCACTGCTTGTCTTGTGTTTTTACATTAGTTTTGGGGGAAATGGGACACTAGATAGTGTACTTTAAAAATGATTTAATACACACATTATAGTATTAATTCATGCATGCAATCACTGCAATTGGATATTTTGAATTTATTTGTAATACGCTTTTTCAGACTCATGTGATTATTTCAAGATACCCCTGTTGGGATTTTAGTAATTCCCATAGTTGTCTGAAGAGAGCTTCACTTAGATTTCATTAGTTAACTTGATCAGTTACCATTTATTGAGTACCAGCTGTTGAGCCCAAGATACTTGACTTTGGGAAAGTACTGAAGTAAATAAATGAGGAGAGGTAAAACACAGCAGTTAGAAATTTGGCCTCTGAATTAAACAGACCTGATTTCAAACTATGTGACTTGAGGGCTTACTTTGTCACTTCAGGACATGGGCTTTTCAAGGGTAAATAAACTATTTATTAATAAATGAGCAATAATAATTAGAGATACTAAAATGGTATTAGAGAACATTTACAAAATAGGACATTTCGAAGGGAAAGCATAGTGTCGGATTTTAACAAAGATTCAAAGAGGCTATTGCTGGTAATTATGAAAACATTTTATTTAGTCATTTGTTACTTCATTCATATACATCGCCTGGCTATCCATGGAGTCATTCATGCATGGATTCATTCATTCATTCATTCAGTAAATAATTTTTTAAAAAATATTGCTTTCATCTTTAGATAGTACTAATCTGTAGGTTTACAAATGTGAATTAAAACATAAAACTTGCCATTAATAATCTCACAGTCTGGTAGAAAAGACAGTGGTATAAACATACATCTAATACAATATTATAAACTTGGTAATAAAAAATGTAAAGGCACAGGGTAGCATGAAAGAGATAATGATTGATTTTATCTGGATATGGGCATCAATCAGGATGTGGAGTCAGCAAAGGCTTCACAAAATCCAGACACAAAGAGGGAGGATAAGAAAAACAGTGATTTGAATTGGTGGAACTTAAAGGGGCCTCCTGGCTAAGATTGTAGAGCTTGCTTACTGCCCAGGGGCACCCAGATAAGGGTACTAGCTGGCTGAAATCCTGACCAAGCTCTGCTCCCTGAATGGTGGTATCTTTTGTTGTGCTGCTTCAATTCAGAGGAGGGAGTGCCTTCTTGTATTGTCACAAAGGTGCTTTCTGCTTGTGCTATAAGACTTAAACCTGTGCAGTGGCTTCTTTCAATTTCACCAAAAGGCATTCTGAGTTTGTGCAGGCCCTGAACATAGAGAATATGTAGGAAAAATGGGAGAAAAGATCTGTGATTATACTGGGGTTAGGATATGATAAGAATACCTGGTTTAGGATTTTAATTTGGGGTGTATAATGAAGCAGAAATGTGATAGGAGTTGTTTGCATAAGAAGTGATAGGGTCATATCTTGTATTAATATAGAGAGAAACATTTTCCAATTTGTCAACATTTCTCTCCTTAAAATTCTTTATTTTATTTTATTATTTTTAAAAGATTTTATTTGAGAGAGAGAGAGAGAGAGAGAGAGTGAAAGAGAGCATGAGTGGATGGGGGCAGGGAAGAGGGAGA
The DNA here is from genome assembly GCF_011764305.1 of Mustela putorius furo. Taxonomy (NCBI): domain Eukaryota; kingdom Metazoa; phylum Chordata; class Mammalia; order Carnivora; family Mustelidae; genus Mustela; species Mustela putorius. The sequence goes on along the minus strand of NW_025422005.1, from coordinate 82,549,828 downwards.
CGCAGGTTCCCCACTGAGCAGGAATCCAGATGGATGTAGGCCTGGGCTTGATCCCAGGACCCTAAGATCATGACCTGAGCTGAAGGCAGCTGCTTAACAGACTGAGCCACTGAGGCATCTTTAAAAATCTTTATTTAGTTGTGCTTTTAAATGATCCAATATGACTTCACCATTGTTGTTTATATTACTGTGATGTTAGTAGGAGTTGAGGCATATTTGAATTATTTTCTTCTGCTTGAATAAGAATTACTGAGTATCTAAAATGATTTTGAGTGTACCCAAAGAAAGAGTATGTAACTGAAAGAATGTTGAATTCTATTGAATTTAAAATTTTTTGCACTTTCACTTGCATCTTTCCAGTGGATTTATTTATTTATTTAGCTGATGTGCATGTCTTTGTCTTTGTGTGCATGTCTGTATGCATGGGGGAGTGTATGTGGACAGACAAAAAGTTCTGTACTAGGAAGAAAAGAAATTAACTACATGAACCCATCAACCTTTCTTCAAAAGTTGCTTTTTAGCAATGTGTAAATGCAAAGATTACCCATGTGACATAGAGAACAGACATATAATAAAATCGAAAGCTAATTTTACTACAACCAATAAATTCTGAAGTAGTCCAAGAGCAGAGATCAGTGTTGACTAGAATTATTGGAAAAGACTCATGAAAAAAAAGTGCTCCCTGATTTTTACCCTCCTTGGACATACCTGTTATATTTACTGTCATTATAATAACAGCTACTATTTGTTTAGCTTCTGTTATATATTGTGTAGGTTTTGTTTACAGTGGGTATCATTATCTTTATATCTTTATTTCCTTAAAGATTTAGTTTATTTATTTCACAGAGAGAGTGAGAGAGAGAGGGAGAGCCAGGAGAGGGAGGGGCAGAGGGAGAGAGAGAGAGAATCTCAAGCAGACTCCACCCTGAGCTTAGAGCCCAACAGTGGGGCTGGATCTCCACCCTGTCATAATGACCTGGGCCAAAATCAAGAGTTGGAAGCTTAACTGACTGAGCCACCCAGATACCCCCATGGGTATCCTTATCTTTATCTCATAGCTCTTAAAAATAAAGTCTCAATTGTTAAAGTAAACTGTTCTAGGTTAAGTATCCTCTTAGTATCAAAGCCAGGATTTGAACATACATATGTCTATTTGTTATTTTCCCCTGGATTGAACTACTTTCCTAATATTTTTCAACTCTGGTTTCTTGTTCTTGCTAATCATCTTCAGGCCTAGACATCTTCCCCCACAGTATGTGTTAAAATTTAAAAATAAAATAATGCATTAGAACTCTGCCTGAGAGTCCCTCTGTAGTTGAAATTGAAATCAGAAGATTGTGATTGGAGACTGTGGCTTATGTATAACTTAGTTCTGGTTAAAAATACACTTTAACCAGAATGATTAAGTGACTAGAAAAGTTCTAAGATTATTCCACATCTCCTAACTTCCAGGGAAATAAAATAGAGGGATAATTAGCTCAATTAATATAATTAAAGACCTAAATTTAATTGTTAATTGAGGATAAAGAAGAGGCACTTTAATTACATAGGTAAATCCAGACATTCATTAACAATAAGTTGGTTAAATCCAGAACATTCATTTAAAAAACAGAGGAATATAAAAAAGTGCTCTTAGTCTAGGAAACAAAAATCAATAATTAGTTGATTAATCTGAAAAAGTTAAAATGGGGAGTTACAAAAAGGATATACGTGTATATTAAGCATGTCATTTCATTTTAAAAACCATAGGTATATTCTCCTCTTCATTTTTCTTAAAAAGAAAAAAAAGCAGAGCCAAGTTCTTTTTAATCTTATGGTTAGAGTTCTATCTTGTTTCTTGTGTAAACCTGTTTATAACATGCTGCCTACAACTTCTGGTTTTGTTTTCTAAAGTGGAGCCATACTTTCAACAAACAAAGATAAATGTCCTGGATTTTTGTAGGATTGCCTGTCAGTCATTTCATTTGTTTAACCCACATCTAATTTCATAGCAACTTCTTTTTTAGCAACTCACCTTTATCATAGCTTTTGAAAATATTCAATTTAGTTTTCACAGACTCAACCCCCTTTCTTTTCACATTCATAGAGCTCTTCAATTTACACAATTTTGATTTACATTTATAACCAACACAAATGGGGTGAGGACCATACAACTGATTCCATAAGCACAGAACTCAAGGGGAAGGGTAGAATGTTCATAGACACACAGGTACCCTCCTCATAACAGAGACTCAGCACTGCTTGTCCTTCCTTTGTACCTCACAGAGGAACAGGAGGGAAGATATTATTAGTCTAGTGAGTCTGTTAGGTGCAACCAGGTTGTTAAGGGAAACCATATGATGCCCAATGTCCTTCTGTACCAAAGACAAGTCTTAATACAAAATATATTTATAAAATGGTATATTGACAAAAATGTCAGTAATGTACCAAAATACAATTGTTTAGAAAATTGAGCACTTTGTTTTAGTATTAACGTAGAAACACATTTCGTCACAAAAAAGTAGAGGAAAATAGACTATGTGTTATCTCACTGTGCTATGTCCTCCATTAAGAGAAAACTTGTGAATGGAATATAGGCTAAATGCTTCTAAGTTCTGATCCGAGATAAGAAACTCCTTTTTTTTTTGAAGTCATCATGTTATTTCTGAGAAGATGATCTTACCAACATGAGACATTTTGTCAAATAAAATTGGTCCAAGTATATGAAAATTATCATCTTTAAACCTGTGGATTTGATTACATCATTAGAGTATCCTCCATGTCATTATTCTGTGATTCAGAATTCTATTTTAAATTTACTATCTTTTAGATGCAACACTGAAACACCACAGTATTTATTACTAGTAGTGGAAGGGATCAAGTAAACTTACATGTTTCTGCAAGAGAAGCACTTGCAGTGTTATAAAGATAAATATTGAGGGGCAAAAGACAAGAGTTATTAGTGGAAGGATAAATATGGAAAGGATAGGTAGGGATAGAAATTCAAATAAAGGAAAGGAATTATACAAGGAGTCTTCAAATATAGACAGGAAATGAAAAGGAAAAGAAGACCTCCTTTCTTTCAAGTAGAATTCCTTCTGTGAAATTCAAACACGATGAGAAACTGCAGAGGATAGGAAAGGAGGCATTGGAACATTAAACATATTAAAAAAAAAAGTTTTGGTTGCTAGGTTTACAAGTGAGTTTAGGAGTCACTGAACTGAGGTTGAATGGTTACACAGTACTGTTTATTCACTGCCACCATTTGAGGTCAGCTTTCAGCAACAACATAAAGTTACTTTTTTTTTTCATTTTGTTTCATTTCAGTGGTTCTACTACATACATGAGTTTGCCTACCTGCATCTTCCCAAATGATATTCTTTTTGTGTCTTCCTCAAAATTTATCCTTTATTAAACATGATATATTCCTATAATAAGTATCCATGTTAAGGGTTTGATTATTTTGATACTGTATGGATTATTTTAGTTATGAATCTGTGTTATTCTTTCCAACTTGTCATCCCCCTCAAAACAAATTCTTGTGGCAGAATTATCTTAGAACATATACATATAAATATTCTGCCATTTTACTGGGTCTAAAATGTCTTTCTTAACCCTGTAAGATCACGGAGCGCAAGTGTCTTTTAAGTTTTAGCTTTCTACAGTGTTTTCTAGCTCTACAGTAAAGCTTATATGATATTTTAATGAAGGTCATAGTGAAGTTCTCTAATAGTTAATGTGGTTCTACTGAGTTGTATATAGTGTATGGGTACATTTTGAAATAGGAGTTTGCAAAGTTCTTCAAAACTATTAAAAATTCCTTGCATTGATGGCCTATTTTTCTCTTACTTGAGGTTTTTGTGTGTTTTCTTTTGGTTCGATTGAGGCTCAAAAGAATCAGTAGTTGTTGAGGGGACTAGGTATCTCAGGGGATTGGTAATAAGATACAGAGCCTTTAACCTCTTGGTCACTAGTTCAAATCTGCCCCAGGTCAAGAGTGACAGAAAGTCATTATCATCTGATGGCAGTTCAATAGGCTATGTGAAATGAATTTGTGATTTCAGTACCAGTGGAGAGAGATTCATGCCATAGTCTCACCATTGAGTGGTTGTGATTTTAGTCTGAAGAGAAAGGAGTCCAGTCATAGCTAAGTATTCCATTTTTTGGAGCTAAGACTTTTTTTGGTGGATTTGTTGATGGAATGGCATAGGGAAGCAAGGCTTGCCCTTGTATTGGTTTGTAATCTGAGGCCATGAGGTGCACATCTGTAGGAATCCCTGTCTATCATTGTTGCTGATAAGGTACAATTTGGCATCACTAAACTGACTTCTAAAAAGTTATTTCCATCCCAGATGCTGATTAATTCAAGACTGAAAGTGACATCATTCATGTCTCCTGTTTCTTTAGTGCCCTTCTGCATATACTTTTTAAATGTTTCATTTTTCCCTTTTAATCACATTATTAATTTTATCTACATTTGGACATACGACTGAACATTTAGAGAGGCCTATTCATTCTTGTCAATCTTTCACATGAGAAATACTGAGTTAACAAACAAGAATAGAAAATTGTAAGGACACTTTGAAGATGGGGAATTAAAAACTGAGCTCCGTGTGAAAGGATCATTGCTATAAAGCTAATTGAATTATGTGCGTTCATATCAATAAATGAAATCTTTCACCTTCTGCCACTTTTAGGGTTGAAGATTATGTGAGGGATTTTGTCTTTCTAATATCTTTCATGAACAGTCAGGTTATTAAAACTTTTTGATATGGGGATCTCTTTTAAAGGAATTACCTTTCTAAAGAGGACAAAGGCATATGTTTATACTTGAAAGATTTTTAAGATCACAGCATTGTCTTCATAATAGAATATTTACATTTTTATTTTATAGCAGGTTCACTGATTTTCAAAAAGAGCCCACGTTGTTGGATTGTAAGGATTTTAAAGCTATCTCTGATAATTTTTTATATGCGAAAATCAAATCTAAACAATGATAGCCTCTGTGTCTCATATTAAAGATTATTGCTCGGTACAAAGATGAGCATTTGCCGAAAATGTGACAGTCTGGGATTTTAGAAAATAAACTTAGAGGAACTTATCTATGCCCAAGTCTCCATTGCTTAGAAGAACTTCAGTGCCAACTTTGAAGACACTTGTTATCATTATCATTGCTTAAAATACCATTTTAATTTCACATCTTCAAAGGCATTCTTTTGCCCTGAAATATTCCAGTGGTTTCTACAATATCTGAAGAACTATGATTTGAGAATTAGAAATTTAAATTGCCCAGGCTTAATATTAGAGTATTTCCGTTACCCTTTGCAGGTTTTGAGGCAGCTTATTCGACCTTACAGTCTCACCAGGAAGCTAATGGGAAAGCCTTGCAGCAATCTTCACAGGAAAGTTTCCAAATGTCAAGTGTCATCTTTCCAGCTGTTAGATGAATGGGTAGCCAAGAGGCATTTATTTGGGTGTGCAGCCCCTGTGAAATCTGGGTGAGGCAAGAGAAAAGGCTATAATTTGGTGGTTAGTTTACCAGTATTGGTATAGTTGCAGATCTCTTTGCCAGGCAAAGGACTCCATTTTGTGGTTTAATGATTGACAGCCAACTGCAGTGTTCCTGCACTTAGAGAATAAAAATGCCTTTAAAAAAAAAAAAAAAGAGGCATCATCGATATGTCATACTAATTTTTGAATCCTTCACTGCTTCAGATAAAAACAATCTTATCGACGGAGCTGGCTTCTTCTTTCCTAAACCCCTCTCCAACTGAGAGGAGGTAAGGCTTTTCAAATGACAACTGTATTAAAATCCTGAGACCTATTGAAAAAGTGTCCTTCAGTTTAAGATATATGGCAAACTCTTTAATTCCTATGTTAAAAGAAGATTGATATGAATCATTGGCCACTGTCAGGTTGAAAAACAATGAATATCAATAAAAAGACACTTTTAAATCATAATGGATTCAGTTTGAGATAGTGATAGACTCCAAAAAATAATATTGAAGTATGTCATGGGTAAATGCTGTTTCCATGCTAAGTTTTTCCACTTGGTCAGGATCACTGCATTGAAATGACTTCAGCCCAATTTCTCTTTGGTAAACTATGCCTTTAGACTGAACTAGAATCAGAAGTGCATGTGATCTCATTTTTATCCCTTCCAGTGAGAAGTAGTGAAGTTAAATTGCTTATAGTCATTGAAAAGTGAAGTTTGTTTCAAGTGTTTATAAATAAGCATACGATAAACCCCATAGACTATCTGTAGAGTTTGCCTCTTTGATGGTAGAGTCATGTTAATTTTTGACGAATTCCCTAGCTAAATATTTCAAAATAATTATTAAGGATCAGAAGCTTGACTTTTTTTTCTATTGAAGTTTCTGTTTGTAAAATGGCATAGCTTTTTGTGTATGAAGGGGGATTTACTATTTGTAACGTCTATATGTTATAAAAGGAAATCAGGGGTAAAAATGAGGAATGAGCCTATATCCAATGGAGCTATGAAAACAAAACTATCTAGTTGGTGATAGGGAAAGAAAATACCATGACTAATAAGGGATTTTAATGCCTTTTATTTACTTTATATAGGGTTCCAAACCTTTATTAAATGGCAGCGTTTGACCTGAAAAGTAATTTAAAATGAAATTGTCTCCATAAAGGCAGAATATATCCTTACCAATACAGTAGTAGATTGCTACTTCAGGCAGATAGTGCCAGATTAGAATGATTAGAAAAAATAACTGAAAAATCTGATCCATGTCGTACTGAACCTGACCTCAGTGGGTGCTAAGGGAGTATGAAAGAAATTAGCCACTCTTAAGTCACTTGGTCTAAACGGTCTATTGGTGTTACAAATTCCATGCCAAATCTCCAACCTTGATACCTGGGGCTGCGTGGAGATCCTGAAAATATCACAGTAGAACAAAGCACTGAAAATCTTTAGCTTGCTGGTGGAGATTTAAATACAAAAATTTTCATCAGAACTTTGTTCTTCTACATTCAATGATTTAGTAAAGTTGAGTCTTATATAAGTGATAAAGGACTCAATTGAAAATATCTAGATACAGGTGGTATAATGAAAGCCTAAAGGTCAGGAGATCTAGGTTCAAAGCCTGACTTAATTATTCATTAATTCTGCCTTTGGACCTTTGGGAATGTCACATTGCCTTTTGGTTATCTCACTTACGGCACAGTGTAGTCACAGAGGTGGAATTTTCAGCTCAAGGACTAAAAATGTTTAAAATCTCAAATGCATTATCTTGAGCCTCACTATCTTTATCCATAAAAAAGACAAAATTAGTTTTTTATGCTTCTGAAACCCTAATTATGTATGTTAAAAATAAAGAATTTAATTTATCAAATACCTATGATATGCTGATTATCTTTTTTAGAGGTTTAACATTCACAATGTACTCAAAATTATGCCTGCCAGAGTAAATATTTTTCCCCCGGTTTACAAATTAGAAAACATATGCTAAATTTTGTTGAGAGGGCTATGGCCTTGGAAATATTTGACTCAACCACTTAAATATGGGTCAGCAAGCTGAGGAATATCCCAACACGTGCCTATCACTGGGCTAAGCCATCTCCCCACCTCCTCCCCTCTGAACCCTCAGACTGTTTCCCAGAGTCCATAGTCTCTCATGGTTCTTCTCCCCTTCCGATTTCCTCCCCTTCGGTTTTCCCTTCCTTCCTCTAATGTCCTCCATGCTATTCCTTATGTTCGAATAATGAATCACGCAACACTACGTCAGAAACTAATGATGTACTATATGGTGACTAACGTAACATAATAAAAAATAAATTAAAAAATAGTGAAAATAGAAAATTGTTTAAGCTATAATAAATATAGTAATAATAATAAATTGTTTAAGCTCCCAGGGCCTTAGTGTCCATACTTATCGATAAAGGGTTGATAAAATGATTTAAAAAAAAAAAGAAGAAGAAGAAAAGAAAGAAAGCTGAGGAACAGATTTTAAAAGAGTCAATTCAACTCACAGAAAAATTCACTCAGGAGAAGAGAACCGTAATAGAATTCTCTGAAAGGGATTTAAAATAAATATGTTAAAGACCCCCAAAGAGATAAAGACAGCAATAGCATCCATAGAAAAGAACAGGAGAGATGTAATGCCTTTGTTAAAGTGTTGATGGTATGGCCTGCTAGGGCTAGAACCCAGGTTTTTCCATTCTTAGCCCTACTGTTGTCAGTAGTCATCCTGCCCCTTCCTCACCATGTCCTGTGGTTAAGCTTCAGTTGAGCATAGGGAAGGCAGAACACATAGGTAAGTCCCTCCCAATCAGCAGAGAACTCTGTGCCAGAGTCAGGATGAGAACAATGACACTAAACTTTTTTAGTCCATACAGCTAGCCCTCAGAATGATCTTACTTCATTTTCGGATCCCTTCGCAGGCATTACATGGTCACTATATGCCAGACACATCCCATGGGAATGTAATCTTCAAAGTAATTCTTTGTCAGTTTTGTTTTCTAGTGTTTCTGTGCCTAGAACAATGCCTACCTGATAATAGGTGGTTGACCAATAAAATGCCTACCGTGTGACAGGCACTTGATACTATGACTGAAAAATTGAATGTACTGAAGAAATGTTTTAAATTATGGGGCACATGAAGCAGACCATACAAATTCACGTGGCTCAAACAGGTGGTGGGGTACAGTTATCGTGGAAAGAGTGGATAAAAATGAGCATACCCGCGCATTATAATTTTTCTCCTGTGATCCTCACTGCCATCCTTTACAATAGGTGTTTTAACGGTGAGACAAAAGAGTTTCAAAGTGGCCTAACTGACCTGCTTCAGGTTCAAAAATAACATCTGAGTGACTGTATTAGTTTTTCCCGGTGTCCCATCCTTACCTTAGCCTATTTTAGCGACTTTCCCTCCCAGAAATACAAGGGTTAATAGGTTAACACAAAAGCAGTATTGCCTGGTAGGTTGTTGACTTACAATTTTGAGCTTTTTATTCCAAGTCTTAATATTTAACATTGCTGTTGTCACCTTTCTTAAATGTCAGCTTCTTTTATTTACCTTCATCACTCTCACCTTGATCATGCCGACTTCTTTGTGCTACATGGATTTGCTGTCAGCACCACCCTGTGCTGGTCACCAGGCTTTTCTTACAGTAGTCATTGACATCTTGTCAGCAGTGTCACCACCTTTGGCCCCAGGCCTGTGAATATGGCAATTGTTACCTTATTGATTGACACTTTTGAAAATTTGTCAACATGTTATTCATGATTGGCGGGGTGGGGGGCTTCGCTAACTTACAAACCACTTCTTAAAGTTAATTCACTAGTTTATCCTTTAACCAAACCCTTTGGGTTTTATGACATGGGGCCTCTGTGTAATAGTCTATGTGATATTTTCTTAATGAATGATAATATAATTAGTAGAAGGTAAAAGAAACCAATGTTATTGCAGTAGCTCAGTTGATAAATTAAACCATTCATTTTAAAGTCAGAGTGTATACCAAAGTTGCTATATGCATGACTCTGCTCACATCCTTCTCACATCTGCTCAGATCTTATTTTATTAAAGAAGCCTCCTTGGGCACAAATGGAAACTTGTGTCCCTCTAGCCACACTACTGCCCAACCCACATATAGTCTGCATTCTGTTTCTGAGGAGAAGCCACTTGAAAACACACTATTTTGGGTTCCTGGATCCAATTGCAATATATGTGACATGAGTTCCCCATGCCACAAAGCAATACTTGGGACACCAGTTGGGTATTCTACAATTTAACTCAATTCCAACACTATGTACCTTGAAATAGGATCCCACAGGTAACCACCATTTGGTAGATTGTCCTACCTTCTGCCTTCCCTTGCCACTTCACATGCCATTCACAAGCCCAACAAGCTGTATTTAACCAACAAGCTGTAGACTGAAGATTCCAATGACCCCTTCCACACAGGATGCCAATCCTAAATCCAGGTTGTTACCTGTACTTCTGACCAGCTGGCTATAGATCAGAGGTTCCTATGACTGCCTCCTTGGATTCAGTTTTTGCTAGAAAGGCTCACAGAACTTGGAGAAACATTGTACTTAACTAGCTCACTGGTTTATTATAAAAGAATATAATTCAGGAGCAGCTGGGTGGAAGAGATGCATAGGACAAGTATGGAGAAAGGGTGCAGAGCTTCCATGCCCTCTCCAGGTGCACCTTTCTCCCCTATCTACACCTGTATACCAACCTGGAAGTGCTCTGAACCCTGTCCTTTGTTGTTGTTCCTTTGTTTGTTTTTGTTTTTGTTTTACAGAGGCTTTATTACATAGTCACAATTGATTACATTTTGATTGAACCTCCAGACCCTATCAAATCCCTAGAGGTCAGGGGGTCAAAGGGATGGGACAGAAAGTTCCAAGCCTAGAACCATGTGGTGGATTTCCTGACAACTGGCCCCCATTCTTAGGTGCTTTCATCTATTAACATTAAAAAAAAAAAAAAACCAAACCCTTCATTGCTCTCATCACTGGGGAAATTCTGAGGGTTTTAGGAGTTAGAAACAGGATGACAACCAAATAAAATGACAAAATAATGACCAAATAAAATGACAACCAAATAAATGGAATTAGAAGAATAAAAAAGGGGCATGCCAGGAAGAGAAAATAGCAACTGCAAACACCCATGGAAAGACAGAGTTTAGTGGATGTCATATGTGACTGATAGGTGCATTAACATTGATAATGGCATAAGGTCAATTTGGATAGGGGAACAGGACCACTTCCTGAATGATCTTGTAGGCTATAATAGTTTGAATACTAATGGGGTGCCTGGGTGGCTCAGGGGTTAAAGCCTCTGCCTTCAGCTCAGGTCATGATCCCAGGGTGCTAGATCCAGCCCGGCATTGGGCTCTCTGCTCAGCAGGCTTACTCTTCCCCTCTCTCTGCCTGCCTCTCTGCCTACTTGTGATCTCTGTCTGTCAAATAAATAAATAAGATCTTTAAAAAAAAATAGTTTGGATATTAACAAAATGCAATGAGAAATGAATGAAAAGTTTTTAAAAATCAAATTTGTGTTTTTAAAAGGCTCTGGTGCAAAGTAAAGAGTAGATTCTAGCAGGAGGCAAGGAAAATGGAAAAAAACAGTAAGAAATAATCCCAATGAGATAATGATGGGAATGAGTATAGATAGAAGTATATGGACTCATATATTTTGAAGATAAGAGTCATTAGATTTGCTGGTGGAAGAAAAATGGGGAATGAAAGAAAAGAAGTATCAAGAATAATACACAGATTTTTGGCTTAAGATGAATGAATGGTAGTGTCATAAAGTAAGTGGAGAAAACTGGGGGAGGAATAGTTTTTTTTGCTGAAGAGGAGGAATTTTTGTATGATACTACCTTAGGTTGCTTAAGAGCTGGTAGTTGGAGATGGAGATAAAGTTTAGATGAAGAAAAAGATCACATGGATTTGAGTTAATGTTTAATTTTGTAGCCTAATTCTGCACTCAGGTTACAGATATCTTATTAAGAGCAATATGACTATAATCCTTTAAAGAAATGAACAAAATGGGATTATTATTTTTAGAAACTTTTCTGTAGCCTCATATCTTTTCTAAAATTTTCATTACAAATAGTAATTTCTCAAAATGGAGAAATGAAATCTGATTTTATGTCATAATTGTAATCACTCTACCTAGGCCTTTCCACCATGGAAGCAGCTAATCCAAATTAATTTCTGCTTTGCAAGTTTTCCTCCTCAATAGATATTTCTTCAAAGGGCAAAGTAACTGACCTGGAGTTAATTAATGCATAAAACCAGCCTATGAATTAATCTAGTCCTAAGTAGCTATATAATGTTATTTATTCTTTGCCTTAAAATAATCTCAGAATAGATGATTCTAGAGCAGCTGTACCTTAAGATAGGGAACATTGTAGTTATATCACAATGAAATATAAATAAAATGAGTAAGTGAAAGCTGTTTGATGATTAAATTGGATGGAACATAGTGGTAGTTATTTTCTCTTCTTCAATCAAATATAACACTACCAATAGTCTTGCTTTTAGCAAAGCTTTTTTTTGTTTTGTTTTTTAATTTTAATTCTGGTAAAACAAATTAAGGAAAAATGCAATTGGGATACATAATTACGATGTGATTTTCTTTTCCTCAACAACATAACCATTATACATGCAAATTTCTCTGTGTATAATTCCATGACCCAGCCAGGTATAGTAGGAGACTACCAGTGATGAAGAGTAATAATGTAATAATAAAATAATAGTCCATTATACTTTAAGATTGTATTTGTTTTTATTTCCATTCTGAAATGAAAGGCAGCATACTTGATTATCTTATCAATATCTGAACGGAATATACTTTTTATTTATGACAATAGATTTTTCCTTGTGTGAGTACATGTGTTGCATTTGTTCAATCAAACAATTGTGAATAATTTTCAGATCAGTTTCCAATTTGGAGAACATTAGTGCTTCAGAAGAATATTGTTTATGTAAATAAGAGGAATTTGATATAATGTAGGCTGTGTAAGCTTTGAATTCAGGTTTCACTCTATTACTTATTGGCTTCATATCCTTGAAGAAGTTGGTTATTTTCTTTGAATGTCACTTCCCTCAATTTCAGTAAGAGAATAATGCCTAATTTGAAGAGTTGTGATTATAAGGAGAGAGTAAGTACAAAACACTTCTCACTGGGTCTGACATAAGTATTCTTTACAAGTAGACAAGCATCTTATTGATTCTGAGAATAAACTAAGTGTCCTGTTTTTACAGTAGGCCTCAATATTTGGACAATATAATGATGGCTGTCAGAATCGTGACTTTATAAGCAAATAAAAGTCCCCATATGGGCACTTTGTAGAGTATCTGCCCACCTTATAATAATACTTTATTCTCTTGAACAGACCCTTGGTAGCCATTTATTTTAATAAAGTAGACATGTAGTGCAATCATGACCAAACCTGAATTTCTCACTTGAGAATTGGGAATTAAAGGGAGCTTTGGCATGGCTAAAGAAACAGTTCTCAGCCTTGGATTCACAGTTCAATTCCTTGAAGTGAGTTCAAAAACTACTATTCCTTGAGCCATACTCTAAGCAATTCTGATGTAATTAGTTGGAGTCTATCTAACCAAGACATCAGAATTTTTAAAACTCTTCTAATGTTTTTAATATGTAGAGTTAGAAGTGACTGGGCTAGACCTATAGAATAGCAACCATTCTGCATAAAGAATCAGAGGAAGCCAGTTGGCAGAGATCGAAGACTAAACTAGAAGCATGTAGAAGAGTACAGAGAGGGAGAGGCAGATTATATGGCTTTCCATGAGGGTTAGCTGCATCCCTGAGTTTCAGGAGATGCTTCTGTACCCTTGCTCTTAACAGCTGCCTGAGACTAGTCTCTATTGCTTGCAATCAAATCCAATCTAAGCTGGAAGTTAAGAATCATGTGGGGCAGAAAAATGTTTCATTTTCAACAGGATCTTGGCAAAATTGTGAGGTCAGTAAATGTTTATGTCACTTTACGTGCCTGATATAGAATGTATACATTTATATTATTAACTTAATTGCCTGGTGTAGTTATTTACCATTGCATTAAATAATTCTTTTTAGTGCCTTTGCTAAACTCAACAGTCTTCCAATGGTAAGAGTTGAAAGTTACTCTAGAATCATAGAATAATGGAATATATATCTGGAAAGCATTTGATGATAATTTCATGTAAGTTGATTATCATCTTACTGGGGGACTAATGTAAAAAAGAGACTAAGTAAAGGTCACTAGTCTAATGTATTCAACTAATATTTTGAGCATCTTTCTGCCGTGTCTTATGCTAGGTGCTTAAATTAAATTAGGAGGAGATACATATGTGGAAACAAATGAGTACAGAGTATGATAAGAGAACAACTTTGTTTGTGGATAGCCAGGCAAGTTTCATAGTGAAGATGACAACAGGACTGACTCTTGAAGATTGGTTGCAGCTTTCAAAGCAGAAAAGCCAGGCAGGAAAGGACATTTTAGAAGGGGTTAAAAAAAAAAGTCAAAATGCATAGGTACATTAATGATACTCTTTTGTTTGAGAAATTATAAGTAGTTTAATAAATGGAAGCATAAAATGTTGTGATGGAGTGGAAGTAGATGAGATAAGAAAGGCTAAAAGAGGAGACTAGAAAGTGTGCGGAGTGGGAAGAGCCCAGAGCACAGCTGGAGTTATATAATGAATGCTAAGGAGCTGGTACTACATTCTGCAGGTAGTGAAGAACCTTGAAGGATTTTGTAGGTGGAAATGAAATGAGAAAATTTAAGTGTAACCCATATAAATTTGGGACCTCTCATGGTTTATGCATGCCATGAGATAATTTTTTATGTGGAATTTTAAATGACTAAAATCTTCACTCAAATCTCCCCTTAAAAAATTCCGAGAGGGAAAAAGCAAACTTACTAAAAAGTCATCTTTAGACATCTCTCTCTTTTACAATGTCTCTTAATGTCTGACAATGACTTCTGTAGAAGGAATGTCACTTTTTACCCTTACACTGTAAAAATCTGCTCAACATCTCACTTTTCCTTAATCTCTATTTTTACCTCCCTCTCTCTGTCTTCCTCTCAATTCTTTATCACTTTACCCTCTTTTAATTCTATAGGTTTTTTTCCTTTGGCATTTCCATTAAGTATATTTTGAAAAACCAAAGAAACCGTGGTAATGTCCAGATTATAAGATAGTCCCTGTTTTAGAAAGGGAAAGGATGAAGGAAATCACATAAATTCGAGTGCTTGCATTTAACCCTTTCAACTATGTTAGGACAGTTCTCAATTTCAGAACATAAAAGGCAAATGAGATATTCAACAAAGGACAATTAAAGTGTCAAAAAGCCTGGGGGAAAGGGAGATTTGGAAAGAATATAATAGTTATTTAAAACATATCTGAAGATGACATGTGGAAAAGTGATTTTATTTACCTTTGTCTCTAAGAGGGTGGAGTTGCCTTTAAGGGTATTTTATATACATGTATATGTGTATATATGGTACATAATACATACATATATTACATATATTTCTAATTCTAATGGAGATGCTGATTTTTTTCACTTTTTTAAATTAAAAAAGTTTTTTTTTTAAGATTTTGTTTATTTATTTGACAGAGAGAGAGAGACAGTGAGAGAGGGAACACAAGCAGGGGAGTAAGAGAGGGAAAGGTAGAAGCAGGCTTCTCGCAAAGCAGGGAGCCCGATGTGGGGCTTGATCCCAGGGTCCCGGGATCATGACCTGAGCCGAAAGCAGAGGCTTAACAACTGAGCCACCCAAGTGCCCCTTAAATTTTTTTTTTTTTTAAGATTTTATTTATTTATTTGACAGACAGAGATCACAAGTAGGCAGAGAGGCAGGCAGAGAGAGAGGGAGGGGGAAGCAGGCTCCCTGCTGAGCAGAGAGCCTAATGCGGGGCTTGATCCCAGGACCCTGGGATCATGACCTGAGCCGAAGGCAGATGCTTTAACCCACTGAGCCACCCAGGCGCCCCTCACTTACTGATTTTAATAAGGTATGATCACTGCCCTCAAGAAGCTTATGTTTTTTTGAAGAGAAAATCAACATGCACAGCCCAGTTTGATGACTACCGAGGTACAGGCATATTTTAAATTGCAACGTAGCAGAGATGACAGTAAGATTTGTTAGACAAGGGAATGGAATGCATTAAGGAAATGCCCCAGGAAGCATATACTTGAGTAAATGAACTGAGTTTGGAAAGATGAAGAGTCATTTGATGGGTGAAGAAAGACTTGGGTTATATGTTAGGCCAGTGGAAATACATAAAATAATTCATGGAGACATGTAGCAGTGTGATGAACTAGCCTTACTTTTAATTCTGTGTGTTGTTGGTTGGTTGGTAGCTTTATTTGCATTCTTCTGTTTGTGAGCTCCAGAGACCGGTCTGTTTTGTTCATCTCTGTAACCTCAAGTTCTCAATAAATATGTGAACAAAAATAGTTTTATATGAATGTTAAGAATTGTGTCTGAGTTCATGGGCCCCACATTATGCCAGCAGCCAGTATATGCCGTGAAAAGAAATTTGAATTTGGCTTCCTGAAGATGTGGGTAAGTTTTAGCATATTAGTAATTAAGCATATAACCAGATATTTTCAGTGTAATCAGTGAATTGAAATAATCTTATTTTTTATGCCCTAGGAGTAGTCAATATAAAATTATTTATCTATAGTGGCCAGGGAGTGCTTCAGATGGGGAAATTTTATCGTAGGTGAAGAGAGATGAGATGGGGAAAGGTACAGAGGCAGGGTGGCACAGAGTATTTTTGAGGAAGAAGGACTGAAACATTTGATTTCTGAGAGATGGCTTAAGGTGGTGGGAGGAAAACTGACCAAGAAAATAGAAAAAGTACACTCTTTCTTCTGGCTCTGCCACCAGCTGAGTAACTTACAGGTACTCACTTAACCTCCTTTACCCTTGGTTTTTTCTTCATAAAGTAAAGCTTTTAAGGTTGATTATCTCTTTGATTATTCTAGTTCTAAATGTTTTTAAGTTTACGTGTAATATTAAATATAGCTGAGAGGATTGGTTTGGGGCAGACAATCTGTGAAGGAAGCTAAAGAGCGTCTATTTATCTCGATCTTCACTTACTGGTTTTTCATTGATTCTTTTATAAAACTATTTTAGTATACCTTTGATTCTATTTGTCTCATATAAATTAATTTATGTTCACTATTGAAAGTATAAAAGGTAAAATGAGCAAAAATCTAGAAATTAAAGGCCATCCCAGTCCCACCTAGTTCAGATAAGACTAGTTACATATTGATATTTACTCTTTATGACAGATAGTAAACAGAGAGACGTATAGCAATAGACGTAATAACGTATACTATTGTAATAAACATATATATTAAATATTTATCTGCTTCCTTATTTTTTACTGAAAACTTTTGGACTTATAAATAATGTTAACCCACTATTTTTTCACTTAGTACAGGATAAACACTCTTTCATGTCAGTTTATTTTTTTTTTTCTTGTTCAGTTTCTGTATTAGTCTGATGTCAGTATAGCATTCCTTTTTACAATGGTATTATTGGGGAACTAATTTTCATTGTTCAACATCTAGGTTGTTTCCTTCTTTCTTTTTTTTTTTAATTAAGTTTTTTTATTTTAATACCAGTATAGTTAACATAATCTAGGCTGTTTCTGACAACTGTTATTTACTAACACTAGTGGATGATTGGAAAAATAGTATTGTCTGAAATTGAAAATCTGGATGACATATTCTTTAGAAGAGAATATGAGATACAATTTGAAGCAGTTGAGTTTGAATTAACAGCAAAGCATCCATATCCAAAGGTCTTGAAGTCTCTTGGAAATCTGAGTTTGAAGGTTATGAATGGGATTTGGGAGGAATTAGTCTCATGGTGAGAGCTGAAATTTGAAATGCTGAAGTTGTCTGAGCAAGGGTACAGAGGGGAACAGGCTTTTAAACTTCAGAAAAGGAAGCATACACTGAGCAAGAGTCAATTACCAGGTTGGACAGACTGGGTTGTTGTAGCACCACACTGTGGTAAAAAGTCTCAAAGACAAAACAAAACAAAAGCCTTGTCTGGGCACTAGTAAGAACAGCTGCCTATCACAAGTAAATATTTTAGATTATATCATATATGCATACACATCAATAGTATTTTTGTCAATAAAAGAAATACATATTTTATAAGAAGCTGTACTTCTCATTTAAAAGAGTTTTATATGTATCTTTACTTTTTGTTAGTTATTTGCTTTGGCTTATTTGTTTTATATTTTTGTTTTGACGCTTAAGGAAAATCTTGCGAAGTTTGTCCACGTCATTCCCTTTTTAGTATTAAGGCAGCAACCTTCTTAAGAATTTCAGGGCAGTGCCTTATTTATTTTATGTAAGTTAAGAAATGCATGTTGAACTGTACATCTCTATCTGCCTCCTTGGGCTGTTGCCTGATGCCCTACGGCTAAGATTATAACAAATTCATCTGTAAGATTGAGAGATTAGATATTTCAGTACAAATCCTTTGAAAGAGAAGAAAACTATCAGTGTCATTCATCTCACCTAAATAAGAATATGGAATCATGTGAATATCTGCTATTAGCATGAGGCACAAACTTGCCTGAAATATCTAAGATTCCTCAGATACGAAAAGTACATCTTGATTTTTTCCCAGTATTGACAAGTCCGTACTGTCTGGAAAGTCTTCCTTAGTCTAACCTAAATTTGCCTGATTAATTTAAACCATGATTACACGCTGAGAAAAATCACATCAAAGGTGTATTTCCCCTCATGTACCTCTGTACAAAGTCACACACACACACACACACACACACACACACACACACACAGATCAAATTAACGTATTCCCTATATTATACATTATACCTTTTGTCTTTGCTAATCATTTTAATAGTATTACAATTCCACATGAGGAAAGGAGAAGTTGTATTCACAACCGGACTGACCGATATTCAGAAATGTGCCTGGAAACCCAGAACATTCCTGGCAGAAGATGCCTGCTGTAGTTGTAGCTTTGATGTGATCAAGCATCTCTTTGTAGGTGCAAGAAACATGTTAGTCTTTCAATTGACAAGTTTGATGCCTTTTTACATATTAAGTGAACTTTACTTTGCATTATAAATGCTGGAAGTCCGGAAATAATTTGTATGCAAGTCATGGCAATTTTTATCTGCATAAGACACACTCCTGTAAAATTAAAGTTATGCTCAAACAACTTTTCCTTTGAGTGATGGTTCACAAGGGAAAGGAGTTCTTACTTTGGAATTAACTAGCCCTATCCATTCAGTTTGGCTTGGAAAATTCATCCTTTTTTATATTTGCCAGTATTATTTGTCTTTCAGAGATAAACAGAGAGAAAGAGAAGGAGGGAAAAGGAAAGAGACAGAGACACTTTATAAACTAAAGTCCTGATGAGATCGTTAATAACCCTCCCAGTCAGGAAGAGACATTTAGCAAGTACCTACCCTCTTCAGTGTGCCATGCACTTTGCATACGTGTTTTCGTAATGCAAGGTAACATTATACAGTGTTCCTTTAACAAAGGTAATTTCCCAGTTTTGAGAGGTGAAGACATTAACTGTTTTGGTACCGGTTTGGGTTCTAAAAAAGAAACTCTCCTCCTGCACATGAGTACATTCCCCACTTTCCAAATTAGATGTCTTCCTGTGGCTTATGATCTCCTACCTTTTCCAGTACTCCTAGGAGGTTGGAAATTAGGCACCCAGCATTCCTGCTGCTGTACTGAAAATGGTTGAGGAGAAAAAGACATGGACATATTAGGTGGCTTTCCTAAAATCTCATAAACAGAAGTGAGACTACTAGAAATTGAATTTGGGCCTCCTGACTTGCTGTTGCCCATATTTCTGAGCACTAAAGACATCTTCCAAAAATTAAGTACAAAAGGGCTGGTTTATGGGACCAGGGAGATAAATTCTGAAATTTTTCCCTTTTGTGTTTGAATCTCCGTATGTTTTAAATAGAGTTCTTTGTTTGCTTATTTAATTGATTTTATTTCTGTTAATACTCTCCATACTGCCTTTTAAATTAGAAAAAGGTGGTATTATATGAATCTGGGTGACTGCTAACTGATTTTTTTTTGGCCAGTTTTCATCATTGTAAACACACCGATGTAATCTATATTATTTCGAATGGTGTGTTGAAGTGATTTTTGTCAAAGAGTCTATGGAAAAATCAGATCTGATGCAAGAACAGTTACTGACTGTTTGTTTTTTACAGTCGCAATATGGAGCTTCGGTTTCTGCCAAACCTGAACTGCCCCTCTTTTACACTCCTATTGATCTGGTGGACATCAGTGTGGAAATGGCTGGACTGAAGTTTATAAATCCTTTTGGTCTTGCTAGTGCAACTCCAGCCACCAGTACATCAATGATCCGAAGAGCTTTTGAAGCTGGATGGGGCTTTGCCCTGACCAAAACTTTCTCTCTTGATAAGGTAAGAAAATATTTATGAGGTCATGTTTAAATGTCTATCATGCATTTTAATTAGAGCAGAGATATTATGATGTCACAATTTTTCTGACCAAGAAATAATAGTTACTCAACTACAGGACAAGACCTATTAGTCCAGGCTAATTTTTTTCTCTTACCCATCTTTCTGTCCCATGGAAGGCCATGAATTTCCCATTTTGTTTTATCTAGGAAGCATCAAAAAATATATATATTACAAAAATGGCTATTTAATGTGATAATCACAAACTCATGATTTTTTATTTTGGCATTAATTATTTTGTGATTTCTGGATGTGTGTGGATGAGGACATCTGTCCGAACTGAAGGTTGGAGAGACTATAAGTTTGGTTTGTACATATTCCTGGGACCCAGGTCAGGTCAAAAAGAATCACTCTGTGTACCTCATTTGTGCTGGTAATAAGGTTCTTCTTGAATTTTTAAATATAGAAAGATTTTCAAAGTACATATACCTGAGTTTAATTTGGCACGATGACTTTGTACTCACACTGTAAGTGGACATACTCAGTAGAAAATAAAGTACGTATTATGGTTGAGATTGATTCTTAAAGGTAGACAAAACATATAAATTCATGTTTTTAAAGTAGTACGAAATATACAGTAGAAGGTTGCATCCTTATATGGTTTTGAATTAGAAAAGCAGAGCAGAATTTAACATTCTTAGATCCTTTATTGATAAAATTTTAAATGCTAAATCTATCAATGTATTTAGTACTAACTAACTGGTAGTTAGTAATAATTAATGTATAAGAATGTGTGAATCTAGTGACTGAGAAAACTGTATCATTATTTAAATCAGCCTTATCCGTAGGCAAAGAAAATAATAGAAAACAAATATGCCCCATTAAGCACATTCTCTCCTTCTTTCTCCTCTTACTAGGATCAATAGCTAGCATTAGTATGGCTAAAACATTACGGCTGTCTTATTCTGACAGCTTTACAAGATGCTATGTGTAACTGTGATGAAGAAAATCTAGAGAATCCTCAAAAGTTAGAAAAACCGGGGCATAAAAAATTTCATAAATGTTTTTATGTTTAAATAACTAAAGAGAGGTTCTTTTTCAAATACTTTGGTTAAATAAAGTGTAAAGATAAACAGAACTTACTGGATGCAGCTTTAGAATATCATTAATCAATTGTTTACAGCTTTGTAGAATATTGATAGTACATTTGTCTTTGTTTCAATTCATCCTTTAAGAATAACTTGGAAGCTGTAATCAAATGTTTAATCCATTGAGAAAAACTGAGTCTCCAATACCATCTAATGACTACATTATAGTTACTCTGTTTTAAAAATTTTATGTGTAAACAGAAATAGGTAGCTAATCAGGTACAAGTAAAGAACTGTAGGAAAAAAAGGTGTTTGCTTTGAATTTGCTGTTTGCTTGCAAAAAATTGAATTCTGATTAATCAGAGACATTTGTCTTTACTCTGTTAGTGACATGCATTGATTTGTGATGCTGTCTCTTTCAGTAACCTAGGAGCAGTTGCCTTTATTAGGATCAGCAGCAAAATTAAATGTGGAAGCTAACTTCCTTCTAAACCTCCAATTTGAATTTAATCTATCAATTCACAAGTCTGTGATGCTGGTTCAAAGAGAGAGTAAGGAGCAAATGCAAATTAAATTTGGCATATAAAACATTATGTTGGGGGCTTTAGGAAGCTCTGTTACTTGCTTTGATGGTGAGTAGAACACAATATTTGTACAAAGACTATTTTAAATGTATTTTTGCAGATTATAATGACATAAATAACGATGCCACCTTAGGCTTATATAATGTCATTTTCAAAAACAATTGTTTCCCATACATGTTTTTGCAAAATAGTCAGTTTGCTTCATAGAGATCTAGGGTTTTGTTTTGTTTTGTTTTCTTATGTTGTCCCTAATTAGTGATTAAACCTGTTGTGAATGTGAAATTGTCTTATGAGCGTCTGATGAAATGTTGTAACGTACAACTCAGTAGGTAGAAACACGTTTTCCCACAGCCTCCTACTACAGACATCTATTACAATATTATATGTACTATACATTTGTGTGACATTATAGTATATTAATTTAGATTAGTCTTATTATAATTTATTATGCCAATTCAAGAATCTACTTAAAATGTATTAAAATTCAGAATCTTGACATTTGAAATTTGGATGCTCTTAATATGACAAAGGTTATTCTATGGAGTTTTGTTATCATATGAAATATTAATATTTCACAGTACAGTTTTGATGAAGTACAATTTTCCGAGACTGCATATGATAAAGAAATTAAATGCTTACCAAGGGAGTTCAGTAAAAATTAGAGCCCTGCCTGAACATCTGCTGGAAATTTTATTATCCTGTCCTACTGACAGGGTGGCTCCCTTGTTGTTTTTCTAGATTGACAGCTGAATATTGCACTGATTTCTGCAGCAAATATGTTTAGGTGAACTTTGTTTCCCTTTTTTTTTATTTTTTTGGGAGTTCGGAACATACTTTTGATTTTCATCCTATACTTTTTTTTATACTCTTGACATTTGTAGATGCCAGATTGAGGTCTAATATGCTGTAGCAACGATAGACCATTGACTTACACTGAAATGCCAGTTGATATCTCAGTAAACAGAAATATTATTATTCCTTACTGTGCAGTCTGTATAAAAGCTGTATGTGGTTTCTTTAGGGAGGCAAATGATCAGATTTTTAATGTCAAGTATAAAAAGATCTGTGTTTGCTTTTGTATTAAATAACATCAAAGAGGGCTTTTATTAACTATATTCTTCCTTCCCAAAATCAGTCTTCCCTGGAATGTCCCAAAATACATAGATTGCCTTTCTCGAGATTCTCTTTATGTATTATAAAGATGATATTTAAAATACCATCATAAAATGAAATGAAAATATAATTAAAATTATTTTTACATATAAATATATAGTGCATTCATGTTTAAATTTTAAAAAGTTGGAGAGAAATCAGTGTCAAGCTTAATTAAAACTAAACTATCATGACAAACCAGAGAGATGCTATGTTTAATTGGCAATATTAAAAATTATTTAGACTGCACATTAAAGAACCTCCTGGCCAATGTCCACTGAGAAGAAATAGATAAAAAGATTTTATTTTTGGAAATTATATCATAAATTTTGTTCTCTCAGGCATCTACATATTATATACTGCAAATGTGTAATCTGTGACTGCAAGTTGCATATATCTTTGTCACTACATAGGTAAACTCAGAAGTGTTTGCTATTATTCCAAATCAGATTCAAACGTAAGCAAAAATTCACTTCATTTATAAGATATATGGTATAGATATTAGAATAAACTTGTGATTGATTTTTAGTGAGAAAATATCTTGATTGCATATATTTTGTTTTAATAAGTATCAGATAACTAGACAAAGAGGTGCACATATACAGATTCTCTCAACATAAAATGCCAAAAACTGAAAACTGAGAAATATTTAAGGTTCTTCATTATTTCTTTGGAATCAAATATTGATAGTGGCTTTTTCCATAAAATACAACCTTATACCACATAACATAATGCTTAGTGTACAGGAAGAGTTTGATAAATGTTTCATAAATATTCGTTGGATAAATGAGTCAATAAATGAATAAATAGATTTTTGGCAAAAGCATATTGAGTTCCTTTTTTTTCAGTCATATGAACAGACAGTTAACACATAAAAAATTGACTGTTCTGAGTATTGATCTCAATCAAGGGAGAAAAGGCCAATTTAAAATTTTCATATCCCATGTTGCTTTCTGTGGTGCATCTATACATGTCTGAAAATGAAAATGTCAGTGGAGTTTTTAAATGAATGGGTAGTGTTTTAAGACTTGAGAGTCTTTAAAATATAGAGAATTTTTGAGAAAACAGAATATGTATTGCACAATTTTAGGAAGGGAAATAAAAATCATTTGGCCAACTATCTAAGCTTATGTGTCAATAGCTATGACAGGGTAAATGTAACTTGTTTTGGAGTGCCTTTAATAACAAGAAATATGCTAGATCTTTAAGGCAATGCAGCTTCTTATAGCTATGGATAACCCTATTTTAGGAATATCTTTTTTTATTGACCCCAAATTGGCCTTTCTTGAATGTTCCATCCATGTTTTATAGTTCTGCCCTCAGAGACACCATGGAATAAGTTAGTCTAGCTTATTAACATAAATGAATTGTTGATTTTTAAATATGGTAGGTTTTTTTGTTTTGTTTTTCTAAGTGAATATACACCCAAGAGAAGGGCTGACAAGTGTGGAGAGGCAGTGACGTCTAGTGAAAACAACTTTTGCCTGGGAGAATCCAGTCTCTGTCCAAAGCTGTTTCTAAGGCTCTACCTTGCACAAGTTATTTAGTAATGTACATTGTTGTTGTTAGAATGATCATTACTATACACATAATTAACTACCATTTGTTAAGTGCATAAAAAGTATAGACATTGCCAAATGTTTTTTGGAAGTGGTAAGATAGTATTTAAAAAATTTTTTTTCATATGAAATAAAAGAGTGAGAAAGTTAAACCAATTGCCCAGGACTTAGAACAACAATTATTTATTTGCTCACAGTCACATACTGAGTTCACATGGGCAGTTCTTCTGCTTCACAAGGTGTCACTTGGACTCATTCATGCATTCTCAGTTAGTTGGAGGGATGCCCGGGTACTGGCAAGATGGCCTCATTCATACATATGGACCCTCAACTGGAGTTACTGTAATTGCTCAGATTGCTGAGTCTCTCTCTCCATCACTTTATTATCTCTCTTGCCTTGTTGGGGGTAAGACAGTGTTCCTTGAGTAGGACCCCATCCTGCTCCCTGGTAATGGTTCCACAATTCATTTTTCCTATCCACTGTTGGCTCGGTTCTCAGGGCTCTTATTCTATCCTCTGAGTTTTTGTTCTGTTTTAGTTAAGAAATGGCCAGTGTTGGCCATTCCTGGCAGTTGAGTATCTTTTTCAACCTATTAGCTGCCGTGGAAAGTTAAGAATCCCTATTATCTTTATTTCAATTGCCCCCTGTAGTCCTAGTTCTTAATCATGTCATCAGAAAACTTTCTTAAAAACTCTTTGAATCTATTAAGGGCTGACTACATACCCTAAAGCCACATTCATAATTCTTTTTGAGACAGATTTTTATCCATTTTGGATATGTCTTCCTGCTGCGACTCAATGTTTTTGAGATTCTTAGAATCAATATTGTCTACCTGAGAAAATCAACTAGAACCTGCTTTAAATCTTTCTAAAATCTTAACAAAGGATCACAAAGCAACACTCTTAATGTGATCTTTACCTGAAGGTCATTTCTTACTTTGAAAACCTCTTTCTTTCAGGGTAGAAAAAATACTAAGAATAATTTTACTTTCTAACACAGCAAGTCCTGGGCCCTTTCGCTTTGCTAAGTTTGCTTAGCAAATTAAATATATCCTTTTTTAGCTAATTTCTCTCTTACAGTACCTTACTATTCTTGAGTAGAAACATTCAACTGACACTTGCAGTGTTTTGTCTAGATATTTCTTTAGTCAGATCCACACATACATTATGTACATTTTCCATCTTCTGAATTATCACCAGAGATATTCTTGCCAATTGTTCTGTCACTACATAATACAGGCCACCCTTTCCCAGTCTCCAATAACAATTTTCACACTGCATTTCAAGCCTCTACTAACAGTTTGTTCACCATTTTTCCAGCCTTTACTAACAGCTGACTCTTGATTCTCCAAGAGAGGTCTCTGCCCCCCTCTCATTTCGAAAGCCAATGCCACATGTTTTAGATTCTGTTATGTTAGCAAACATAACCAATTTCTGTATTACTTGTCTCTTGCTGTATATCAAAGCACAATTTAGTAGTTTTAAACAATAAGTAATCTGCTCTTGGTTCTATAGGTTGGCAGTCTGGTCAGGGTGCAGCTGTGTGGGCTTGACTTTGACCCATGTGACATTAGTTGTTCTTACTCATGCATTTGCAGTGAGTTGACAGACTTGGTGGCTGGTGGTGCTTGATGGCTTTATTCATGTGTTTAGGACCTCAGCTGGCATAACTGGGCCTAGTTCTCCATATGGTCTCATCTTCAAAGAGACTGCATGGAGCTTGTTCACAAAGTGGCCGTATTCTAAAAATGCAAGAGTGGAAATGATGAGTCTGAGACTCTGAATTTGCACAATATAATTACCACCCTCCTTCTGTTGGTTAGAGCAAGTCACTAGTCCAGACCAGGATTTGGGAACATGGAAATTGTTCCTCCGATCCAAAAGCTGACATCCTCGGCAGCAGGATTGAACCAAGGTCTATTTGATACAAATCCAGATGTTTTCCTGTATATCATATTTTCTAATTTATCCTCTCCAAATCTTCTTATTTTATGTCTGAATTGAAGGCAGTTTGACTCCATCAATGTTTGGCAGAGACGTAGAGTTCAACTGAGCAAGTGTACTGAGGGTTTTCTATCTCCTACCTCTCAAGCAGAGCAGCACCCATGATTTTATTTCTTTTTGGTTTTATGTATAGTGTCATGGAGAGAGACTTTTGATTTATAATCTTCTGGGAGTGATGAATCAATAAATACTACACCTGAAATGAATACTGTACTGTATGTTAACTAACTAAATTTAATAAACACTTGAAAAAGAAAAGAATAATAATAAAATCCTTCTAGAAATCCACTGTCTATCCATTGTCCAAAGCCAATCTCCTTCTGTGCCAATTTTCTTTAGGCACACTGGCCCTCTTTGTACTCCTCCAACATGGCAGTGTCCTCCTTCTCTTAGGCCTTTTTGCTAGTGTCTGCTCACTTTGGAGTGCTATGCCCTCAGATCTTTAAACCTAGAGCTCTTGCTTCTCATTCAGTTCTCAAATCAAAACTTACCTCATCAGAGAAGTCTGTGCTGACTGTCCAAAACTCAGTCTTCCTGTGTCATGTTTCCCTGGTTGATTTTGTATTTTTTCTTCACTGCACTTACCACCGTATGAAATTATCATTTTCTCGATCACGTATTTCTTTACTTGTTTATTTTTCTGTTTTGACCATTCAAAGTAAGGTTTACATAAGAGGGATGTTGTCTTTCTTGCTCACTACTGTATGCCCAGTGCCAAGAACTATGTCTGGTAGATAGGAAGGATGCAATACATACTTGTTAGATGAATGAATAATTATAGGATTCTAATTTGAACCACAATTCCACATGACAGCTCTTCAGTTACTTCGAGACAGCTCTCATGTCCTATCAACAAGCCTTTTCTTTTTCTTTTCTAAATAGTCCTGTTTTCCTTTCTATAATAAGGTTTGCAGACTTTTTACCATGTAGGTTGTCTGTTCTCCCATGTGGATTTCAGGAAACTTGTTTCGATCCACATTATCTTAATTGAGAGGAAGTTGCCTACATTTGCACAAATTGCTATAGCACCTATCAACCAGACAAGAATTCAGGAATAACGTTGTCAGGACTATAAATGCTAAAAATAATATCTGGAGCTGTTAAGAAAAATTTCACAAAAATGTTACGTAATAATATTTTAGAGCTCAGTCAATTCTCTTTGGATTACAATACGAAAGACTATAATTTACTCTTGTAACTCATTCTAAAAGGCCTTATTAGAAATAAAGATCTGAATCTTTTTAAACATTAAGTCAAACTGATTTATTTTATTGTTATTGAGTTTCTGTATTACATTATTATGAAAGTCTATGAAACAATAAATAAACAACTGTCCAGTGCATTATTTTCTCTGTTATAGTCCTAGCTTCAAATTTGGTGCATAATTAATTTCTATTTATCGTGCAGTATTTTTCTCATGGTATATACTTATGCATTAACTAAGGAGTTATAATTATTTAAACAAATTCAATGTAAACTTCTCATCTGGGAGACTTTTAACATTTTAAAACCATAAATGATTCCTATGTACTAATAGTTTGATTCTCACCTGGTTAGGTTCTTTAATTGTTATTTAGTTTTATTGTATTGAAATTATTAAAATTGACTCATCCTCAAATTATAAAGAATGGGTTTATTAAAAGGCTACAGTTCACATGTAATAGTCCTATGGGAGATTTCCTCCAAATGCTCACTTCAAGACTATTTAGCAGGCTTTTCTATGAAGAAACTGTGATCTCACCAACAGCAAAAGAACAT
This sequence comes from Mustela putorius furo, assembly GCF_011764305.1. NCBI lineage: Eukaryota > Metazoa > Chordata > Mammalia > Carnivora > Mustelidae > Mustela > Mustela putorius. Next base: position 82,521,756 of record NW_025422005.1, on the reverse strand, counting down.
GTGTATCCTTGCATGCTCATTTGTTTCTACACTTGCAATACTGAAACTAAATCTTGCAAGTTAGAATCTAATTAAAAATATTCCACATCTTTCCCCAAGGTTCTAAGCTAATCATTGTTTTCATCCATGCCATGTATGCCAGACCTAGTTTGTTCAATAGAAAATATAGATTATGATGTTTCCAGACACAGGCTAATGCATGTACTTCTAATATTAACTATAAATACTTTAATTGTAGCCAAAGTAATGTTTTTAACCAGGTACATTATTAAAGTTATTTAAATTGCTCCCAATCTTTTTTACCTTTTACTTCATAACTGGGCTAGTTGACTAGGAAGCAGAGCAGTCAATTTTCCAATATAATTACGTCTTCACTTCTTTTCCATTTCAGGCTGTGATTTCACACTTGTTAATTAGTTAATCATTTTGTAGAGTGGACAACGTGAGACTCAAATAGACTTTTTAATAATATAAATTGATGTGCACAGTTTTGATTTGGGTTAGCATGTAGAGGAACCAAACCTGTATTGGAAAATACTTTTCAGCTTTGGGACTTTTATTTGTTTTTGCTTTGTTTTGTTTTGTTTTAAAGTAAATCATATCAGGTTGATGGAAAATCCTTGTAATTATGGCTAACAGAAATTTTCATAAAATACAGTCCTGCTAATTGAGAGAGTGATTTTACTCTTTTCCTGTCTCACATAATTCTTTTGCAAGTTTTTAATTTAACTAAGTCAACAATATCCATATTCTGGCTTTGTTTGGATGATTTAGTCTTGGTTGAAATTAAATGGCTTGAATTCCATAATATACTCCTTGCCTCTGTATTTTCTTCATTGATTTTTAAAAAGATTCTAGCTATTACTACATAAGGATATTCTTTATCCTTCACTAAAATACTTGAAATATAAAACCAGTGATTACCTCACTGTCAAGTTTTTATTAAAGACATACCTACATTGTCCATTTTGTTTTAAGACTTACTCAGTTTTAAACTGCAATTCTCTCCATACTCCTTCCTCTTACATGACTCCCAGTTGGCTTCATATTCAATCAGCACTGTTTCTAAAATGAAGTGCTATTAGATGCTTAAGGAAGTGACTGCTTTTTTAAAGAAATATTCAGGCAAGCTTCCTTTTCATATTCCAGTTACCTTTAGTTGCTGAACTTCTCCATTTGCTTCTTAAGTAAACTTCAGCTAAGTCCATTGCTCTTTTTATCCTACTCTGTTTACTCATTTGTAAGTTTCTTTCCTGGTATCCCACATGTTTAGAACAATGTATCATTCTTCTTCTGCCAGTTCACCCTCAAAGTTAAAATTTATCTAAAAGTATCATCAAGTGTCACTTTTAAGTATATGGTCTAGACTAGATGTATTCTGAGAGCTGTTGCTAATGTCCTTTCTATACCCTCTTTTTTATCTCATTCACTCGACACATATTTGTTAGGTGCTGATCATTCATATAGTGTGTGTGTGTGTGTTAATATAAATGGTCTTTGCTCTAGAAAACTTGAACTCTATTTCGGAGCATACACCAAAAGACTGAATATTGACATAAGGCAACAGAGATTCTTAGACTAAAAATGTTACTTAATAAGCAGTATTTTCCTCCTTTTTTTTTTTTATCTCTAAGAGGTTTTTTTTTTAATTAAAACTCTGTATTGGATATGCACAGTGAGGGTGGAAGCCACCTCAGTATATAATTCCATACTTAGATTATAACTACAAGATGAATTGGAAAAATGTAGAGGGCAGACAATATGATATATCTGATAAAAGTTACAAGGACTATTTGGAAAAGAAGAAAAATCAAATTATCATTACTAATAAGGTGATCCTTGCATGGTTTTAGACAGTTCATCAGAATCATAAAATTATGTCTTTGGTCCAGTCTGTCCTGTTCCTTGTGTTTCCTCCAATTGTTATAAAGAAAAATGACTTCATGTTTGAGCTTCATCTTTATTCTAGGCAGAATGGATAGCACATGGCCATTCATGGTCATGAGAGTGCCGTGCATATTTAAGATTCAGCAGCTAAATCTTAGGTAAGATTCAGCATATGTATCACAAGGTAGTATAAGTAGCTGGAGAGACTATGGGAAAGGTCTGTTAGGCTAGGAATTCAAATGTGTTTGTATAGACAACAGGGAACCTGAAGAGGTTTTAAGCAAAGTAATTACTTAATTCAATTTGGAATTTGCTGTTAATCATAATGTAACTCCTGTTCACCATTTTTAGTAATATCTTTTACGTTTTCTCACACAGTCTCTCTTTTCTGATTAAACCAGTCTAATCACTAGGCTTATTATGTTTGTGTCCTCTATACCTTAATTTTGCATTTTTCCTCCTAAGATAATTTCTTCTCCTACTCAAATGTTAAAAAGTCATTGATGATCCAGTGGTTGTTGACCAATGGTTATCTTTTTCTCAGTCTCTTAGCTTTTATAAAATTTTGTTCAGTTGATAAAAGATAGAATGAATTCTTTATGTATTTGTTTATTTTTCTCCTTCTTGAATATAAACCCCTGGAAGGCAGGTCCTGTGACCTTCAGGCTTTGCAAATGAAGGAACTGGAAAATACATGGTAATTGACTCTTTCCCTAGTCTAATCAGTAACACAGATGTGTCTTGGAATGTAGTGCATTGTTTAGCAATACTGTGAATATTAAATTGGCAAATATCACTATTTCATGATGAACAATTCACTTTTGGGGATAAATATAATTTTGTACAGCTATAATATTCTTCTTTAGGAGACATATTTTTAGGCTCTTTTTTCTTGGGTGTTGCCATAGGTTCTTCAAAAATTTCTCCCACCCTTTGGCTCTCCCCTATGGCTCTTTTGAATCTCTGGTTATAACTTACTTCCTACACAATTCCTAGGAGCCCTTGAGTTATTTACCTTATTTTTTATCCCCCCTGCTGAGACCTCTTTGCTTTTTCAGGGTCCCTACTGAAAAGACCTTAGAGTGACCTCACATTAACTTATTTTATATGGGTCCCTTAACTGGTCCACAGGAAAATTTTACATTTGCTTTGCCATGAAAAATCCTAGGAATGCAGGCTGGTCAAGATATATTTGCATCTCTTTTAACTCGTTTTTCAGCAGCAGATAGCCTATGCTTTACCCTTTAGATGTATCAAAGAGTACTGTACACTACACTCTCCCCTTCCAAAAGGAAAAATAAATTGCAGGGAATACATATTGAGTATTCTCAGGGTCTCTCTTTTAACCCCTCTCTTGGGGCTTGGGATTACCAAAGAGGCTAAAAACACAGAATTAGTATGATCCAAAGAAATCATCTTAAAATCTCCAGTATCCCCAACTTTTGTATCCTTATTGAAGGAGAAGTGTATAAGAGCTCTCTAAGCAGATTTTTGTCATATACTTGAATATTTCTTCAAGGGGAACATTTATTTTTGTAATTTATTTCAGTTCCTCTTAAGATCTCAGCCAAAATCCACATTTTGATACTGTTATATTACTAACATCTGTCACACTTTAATTATTGACATTAATTGCATTATGGGCCATTATAAAAATTTCTTAAATTTTACAAAATTTCTCTCATACTCAGATTTTTTTTTCTGGATTTTGTGGGTAGCATTTAATTGATCACTGAGGTTCCATTTAACCTAACATCAGAATTGTTTTAGTCTAGGTTTCCCACTAACCAGTTGCCAAGATGGGATTAAATGTGCAAGAATTTTGTTAGGTGAAATATGCATGAAAACAAATATGGAGGAAGGTAGAGAAACCTGGGAGAGTCATAAGGCAGTAATATAAGTCTGGCTGCAGGTGAAGGAGGGAGGAAGGGAGGTGGAAGGGAAGCATCCTAGAGTGGCTTACATCTAAGGAAGTTTCAGTGAAGTCTTTGAGAAGTCCTCAGATCTCAGGAACGAGCCTGCTTTAGTCTCTCTGTCCTGTTCAGTTATTGGCTGAGTCATGGTGCAGTACAATGCAGGAATGGATCTCACAGCAGAAGAGCTGGGCCCTTGCTCAGTTATATTCCTTGTAGTTGGAGTTCTGTGAAGTTGCCAAAAGGATACTTGGATTTTCTGTCACAGCCATCGTAAGGTAAGCAGCATAAGGTAACCATACACTCAGTGTATGGTTTTTCAGAAGGTGAATAAACAAACATTGCATTGTATTTTGAAATCTTCTCTTGATGAATACAAGAAATGTTATGGCACCAAAGTTAAAATGAATTTACACAAAGAAAAGGAGGTATTAAAAGAGAAAAATGAGATTGCATGCAGAAGGCTGGAGGGTTTTTTGGTTTTTTGGGGTTTTTTTTTTTTAAGATTTTTATTTTTTATTTCACAGACAGAGATAGGCAGAGAGGCAGGCAGAGAGAGAGGGAAGCAGGCTCTCCCTGAGCAGAGAGCCGATGTGGGACTTGATCCCAGGACCCTGGGATCATGACCTGAGCCAAAGGCAGAGGCTTTAACCCACTGAGCCACCCAGGTGCCCCTGGAGGGGTTATTTTAACCCTAAAATCTCAGTTGTGGTTTTCACAGCAAATCTCATTAGTTATTATTCAAGTATTACAGCCGTTTCTCTTTATTTGGAAGAAAGTGTTGAGGGTCATCTCTTTCCTAAGTAATCTGACTGTCAATAAATTACTTCTCTAAACCTCAGCATGCTCACTAATAATTTAAAACAATACCTGCCTTCCCTTTCTTACAGTATTTTAGCAATAACTCAGTTGGAATTTTTTAAAAATACAAGATGTAAAAATGATTTGTAACATGAGCCTCTGCCTTCGGCTCAGGTCATGATCCCAGAGTCCTAGGATCGGGCCCCACATTGGGCTCTCTGCTCGGCAGAGAGCCTGCTTCCTCCTCTCTCTCTGCCTGCCTCTCTGCCTACTTGTGATCTCTGTCTGTCAAATAAATAAATAAACAAAATCTTAAAAAAAAATGATTTGTAACATGTAAAACACTGTATCAATAAAAATATTGTTACCATAATCTGCATACAAAATTTAAACACAAATAGTTATGTAATCATTTATTAAAGCACATAAAATCATCAAATTTTGCCCCTCTCATTTAAGGATTCTTTCTCAGCGGTACACCCACATCCAAGTCCCCATCATTTCTCACTAAATACTTTTCCAGTCTCCTGCAAGAGCCTCCCTGCTTGCACTCTGGTCTGGTCCTACGTTGCAGCCTCCAGACCATGGCCTGGATGTTCTTTTACAACATAAATCATATCGTGTCCCTCCTTTGCTTAAAATATTCCAGAAGCTTCCCATAGCCTTTCAAATAAGATCCAAAATCCTGTATAATCACTTTATCATCTGGCTCTTGCCTATCTCTCAGACCTCATCTCATTCTACTTCACCTTGTACCAATTAAGCTAGAGCCATAATGGCCTTTTCTGGGTTGCTCCAATAAGTCAACCTCATTCTCAGCTTCGCTAGCTGTTCTCCTTGCCCAGAATTTTCAGACCCTTATATTCAAAATGAAAAAAAAAAAAAAGAAAGAAAGAAAATTACTGCTAATGGAAACGTGTAAATAACATAGGAATTTGTAACAAGTAGTTTATTTTTATAGCAGTTGGCCAGATATCGGGAAATGTAGATGCCAACTAACCAATTAAACTATGAAGGGATGGTCATGTATTCTTCCTTTCTCTTCCTTTCCACTAATAGGAGATTTTATGACTTTTAAATCATTCAGTAAAATTTATCTTCTTTAGTATTTCTAGAAAGAAAAAAGGTGCAGAATTGTTCTTCCTTCTAGCTGTTGGGATCTCATTAGTTACCAATCATAAAATCTTCAGAAAATGGGAAGTAGCTTATAGGGGTCAGAAATTTCACTGCAAAGAGCAACGGATGTTATGCGACATACACATGGACTCAGAGAGCGAAGTTTTTAAAAATGCTTTTTCATGAAAAATTAATAAGTGTTAATGTAAATGTTAAAACACCCAAGTTGTGATTCCCGGTGTCTGGCCATCTTCATATTTCACTGAGAGAAAATGAGAAAATGCTGCTCTATCCTAGAATACCTCAGTGTAGGTGGGATTTGTGTCTGTACCTGCTATTAACATTAATGGGATTTAATCAAATAGGGCTGATACACACATATCAGAAAAGTCACTCAAATATTATAGGCATAGCCAGTCATGGAACGTAATTCATAGTACACACAATGAAAAGTGTTTTATATAAAAACATGAAATAAAACTTACTAAGAAGTTGACTTTATAACCATTTTTGGAGTGGGTACTTAAAATATCTTTAATATTGGACTTCCTGTATTAAATAAAAGGCAAGTTTATAAAGAGCTCAATAATTGGACAGGCTACATATTGATTTTTTTCTTTAGTTATATAATACTACCCACTTCTCCATCCAGAGCCATGTCGTACCGGGTTGAAGAGTGCTAGAAACATGGTCGCTGTTGTGTATTGGAATGTGGAGAGACAGAAAGGCTGTCACAGCAGTCAATAAGATCTGAGAGGTGTTGACTAATTGCCTGCTAATTACACAGTAAATTGTCTAATTAAGCTGATGGTTAATTAGGGTACGCTTGCACAGCAGTCTTGTGGAATTTGTGTCTGATGTCTGGGAAGCAGCTTGTGTAATTGGCAAACTGGTAAGGACTGGCAGAGAACATGACTGGAAAGCTCACTGCCAGTGGATGACAGAATAAGGATTTAGTGGAAACAAAAGGGTTGTCATTTTTATACTGAAGGTTTTGTTTCAGTTCTGCAGCTATTCTGCAGTGAGCAATTGACAAATACATCTGAAGCCTAAATTACGTGAGTAAAGGAAGGCTTAAAATGTGCTTCAACATGTAAAATATGCTGCTTCCTTGCCCCGTATCAGCTCTGATACACTATATCACATTATATTACTATACACATTGCGTTTTCGCAGTTCCTCTTTTTAACATATGTTATTTGCTGTTCATGTGCAAAAGAATTACAAAAATCCCCTGCATCTAAGGGAAAAATTGTCTCTTTTATGAAAAAAATGAAAAGATGACAAATACAACTGTAATAGACAACTGAAATAAGAACTTTGGGCTCATTATTTTTTAATTTATGCATTACTAAGAACCATAAAATATTGGACATAAGACAGATATGTTTGGATAATACTTTAAAGAAATAAAACAATTAATCAATTAATTAATTAATTAATTTTTTTAAAGCACGAGAGAACGCGCCACATGGGGAGGGGCAGAGGGGAAGGGCAGAGAGAGAATCTGAAACGGGCTCCATGCCCAGTGCTGAGGCTAATGCAGGGATCTGTCTCACAACCCTGAGACCATGACCTAAACTGAAATCTACAGTCAGATGCTTAACCAACTGAGCCACCCAGGCACCCCAAAACATTTTATTTTTAGTGAGAAAATCTCAATTTTGCCATTTATATGATTTTATCATGCAACTAGCTTTTGCTTATAATTTAGTAAAATATAAAAAATAGAATATTTCAATATCGTATTAAATGTTTTTCACTTCTGAGTGGGTATGAATTACCTGCAAATTTGAGTGCCTTTAAAACTAGAAGTTCCAGGGGTTAGTTTTCCTGCTATTATTATTCTTTATAGCTGAGGAAGTTTAACTTCTATTTCAGAAGTTATCTATGATTGGAAATACATGCAGATTCTCTCTGTAAGTAAACTAATCCATTGAAGACTACAGGCCCCTTACGACTGAATTTAGGTACACATACATGTCTCCTCTTTGTGAGGGACCTGATACAAATGATCACTTCTATTACCACTTACCACCCAGATTTCAGCATTTTTGTGGATTATAGGTTGTAGTTGAAATGAAAGGTTACAGGTGCACAATAAATCTTGGATTTGTACTTTTGTGTTAAGAAAGCAAGAGAAAATTCTGAACATTTCAAAGCTAGATATCTAAAAGATAAGAAGGCCTTAAATGAAATTATGATATCAGATTTTTTTCTGCTTTCTTAGCGAATAACATATATGTCTGCTTATGATTGGGTGGATATGTATATATTTTTTCTCACTGTTTTCCATGGAGAATTTGAAGTTCTGTATCTACTATGTTTTGAAATAGAAAGAAAGAAATACATACTATGTGCTCTCTAAAATGTCTTTGAATTAGCATTAACTTTGGAGATAAATGCATGGTAAATGAAAATATTTACTATTTGAGAAGAAAAGGTGTTTTTCAACCTGTTTTAAAGCAATATTTTAAAATATTAAATCACAGATATAAAAATGATGTAAAATAAAAGTACTCTTTATTTCAAGAATAAAGAAAAAATCACATTCATTCTATGTGGAGTCTTAGGTTATGAAGTCTTTATAAAGAAATTATGCAAGATAGAAGCAAAGGGAATACAAGGCTAAACATTGAAATTGCTTATTTAAAGATATATCTCTTGAGGGGGAAAATCAGATGGAGGTCAGTGTTGCAACTTCAACCATTCTATATTTTGATCTACTCAGTTTTTCATTTTATTCCTCAGGGAGATAATATGAAAAGTATATTTATTATAAGTGATGAAAGCTTGCATAAATAGAAATCAAGTAGATCTATCATTGTAATTAAAGTTTTAGGGAAGAATTTTTATAAGACACAACCTTAAAGAAAAATTCCTCCTTTATGTTTACATATAAATTTCGATGTTTTTTTCTATTAAAATCTAAATGATTTCCATTAATATACAGCTATCAAAAGAATATGTTCTACATGTCATGAGATCATATAATCCTCTGTTAAGAATTTCTTATAATACTCTAAATTAGCATATATGTGTTTATTTATATTTACATATACACATGTACCTAACATATGTATATATGTGTTATGTAATCAGTTTATTTTTTTTCAATTCCTTAGAAAATTTTATACCTATAATTTAAAACATGCAAAGTAAAGAAATAACAATAATTAGTAACCTTAGCCAAAACCTGATTCTAAAACTCTTTTGTTTTCTTTTATAATTTAGATACCATAAAGTTTACTCTTTTAAAATATGTGTAACTTTTGCCATTATTATCTAGTTAATTTCAGAGTGTTTCCATCACTCCTGAAAAGAAACCCATATCTATTAGCTGTCACTCCCCATTCTCCACATCCCCTAGCCCCTGGAGACCACTAATGTACATTCTGTCTCCATGGATTTGCCTATTTTGGACATTTTGTAAAAATGCAGTCATACAATATGTGACCTGTATTATTATTATGCCAATATTATGCCAAGTAATATAATACTGGAAAATAGATTGAGTCTAAGAGGAATCCTGAACCATGCCTCTAGGAAGAAGAGGGACATGGTGTGACGGAGTAGCATGTACAAAGTTAAGCAGAGAGGGAAAGCCCAGTGGAAGTGGGTGTTTAGCTTAACTAGAAGGATGATGTAATGAAATGAGAAGAGGAAAAATTAGGCTAGAACCAGATAATAAAGGGCCTTGTTCGTTCATTGAGAAGAGTTTAGACTTCATCTTAAAGGATAACAAACGGACATTATGCTAAGAATGATAAGACAGGCTTGGATGTACTTTTGAGAAAGGTTTCTCTGATGGCAGGGTATACAGTATTTAGCAAATAACCACATAAGAGTGGGAGAGGGTCCAAGTATTCATTCTACAAGTGTTTCATAACAAACTACTCTATTTCCAGACACTATGCTCAGGCACTGAGGTTAGCGTGGATAAATGGCAATGTTGTGGTTCATACAGTAGATAAAATTACACTAAGGAAGAAACACTATTGTCTCTAGGTTGGGGCCGGAGTAAGGTGAACCTGTTTGAAACGTATAAAGGAGACTCAAGTACCAGCTTTGATGTTTCATTTCATGAAGATAGAGATGGGAAGGGAGAAGGCATGACTCCAGGATCTCCAGCTTGGCAGCTGCTTATGGTTGTTCCATTCACAAAGAAAGTGAATATAGGAGGTGAAAAACATGGTTCTGCTGTTCTGTGCCATTCGCTGAAGCAGAACTTTTCAATATCAAAAGAAAACTGTCAATGGGTACTTTTATTCTCCAACTATAATTACTTCAAATATTTGGAAAGAAAAGGTCACCCTAATAGAGGAACTGCAGTTATTAAAATTGAACTGAAAATGTTAATAATTTCTCAGATGAGATATAAGCACTAATGTAGAGTTCCAAAGTTTGAACTCAATTTAATTATTCTAAAATTAGATCTAAAACTAACATCTAAAGGGGAAAAGTTAACAGAACAGGATGTTAAATCAATATGATTAATTAACTTGATATAAATAACTTGAGTATTGCTATGTTTATCTGTAAATCATTTATCATGATACCAGCTGTAAAAGAAAATCTTAATAATAATGATAATGATGTGTGTCATCCTCCCACTTGGCAGAGGTGTCATGACAAATTGTTAACAAACTGTCTTACAGCACTTCACAGACTCAAATGCTAATGTAATAATAACATAATCAATAATAATAAATTCAACAATGGAACAAATAATTTTGATGCAAGCTTCAAAAGGCAAATTTATTAAAACTTTGAGTTCACATGTGAACTCTGTCTCTCCCCCTCACTCTTCCCCCACTCCCTCTCCTCCTTCTGTCCCCCCACACCATCCTCTTTCTTTCTCTCTTTCCCTCCCCTTCTTTCTCAAGAAGGGTATTGATCATTTCCATAGAATAAGTTGCCCAATCCAGAACAGTACATAAATATGTATCTTACATCCTCACGCTGACTTTCATTACTCAAGACCTCATTTATCCTCACTTAGAACACTGCATGAACCTCTTAAAAGGCCTGATTTCCGTGCATCTACTGACAGAAATCAATGTACTTATTTGCAACCAAATTTATCTCCCTAAAGTATATTTGGACATGTCTCTTCACGGTCTACCTGTAGGACAAAGTTCACACGCCTTAGTGTGTCACACAAGGCACTCTGTCATCACAACACAATATTTTCTTAACCTTCATTTCATCTATGCCTTTTCACAAAAAGACTTAGTAACAGAGGGCTAAGATTTTTTAAATTAAGTATCCCCTCAGTAGCCTTATGCTGTTTCTCGGACCCCACATGTTCTTGTTGTTATATGGTCTCTAGACCATCCTTGGACACGTGGAATTCTGGCTGCTCAAGAAAAACCTGCATAAGGGGAGTCTGCATGTTCATGGCAGATGCTGTCTATGTTCTGCCTCCCACCAGCACGTATTTATGCAGGATGCTCCCATCTGAAGAGCCTTTCCCCACGTCTGACCTATCTGGCACTTCTCTTGCTATCGTGAATCATTATAGATGTGACCCTCTTTGAAGAATTTCTCTTCCCTTTAAACTGTGTTCCCATATACCTTTGAAGTTCTAGAACTTCCTGCTTTAATAGGAGGGAGACAAAAATTGCAGCTGTGTCCCTAACACACCATATATGTAGCCTTGTAAAATGGAGTGGGCGAACCAACTATTAGCTCCCTTCTGTTCTGCCATGCTACATGCTTCATTAGAACATTTTAATTTTTCTTTAGAATCACTTGAGTACCAGATCCATCTCCCTCTAAAAAATATTAGCACTGGGTATTTATTGTTTAAATAGTACATTTCAGGCCTTCTGAAACCCACATAATGTACCCTTCCTCTTTTACTCCCAGTAACTCACTGTGTGAGATGTCACAATCCCTACTGCATGGACAAACTGAGGCTTAACGATTTCCGAATTCCCTTGGTTTTCTTTGTGTCCCCTACAGTCATAGTTCAGTGCCACAAAGACAGCAGACACTCAGCAAATACTGAGTTTAAAAAAATCCCAATATGAAATAGAAGAGAGAACTCTTCTATTTCATATTGGGATTTTTTTCCTTCCAGATGAAAATATGGTATGATTTATCATATGATAAAAATTGATCAGAAGTGTTCTTTTGCCATCATTTGGCTACAGGTTGAATTTAAGTTGCTGCAGGCTTTCAGGAAAGAAATGAGAAACCTGTTACAAGATGGACTATGGGCCCTCTTCAGGACCCTATTTTCTGGGACAAGCTTTCTCCCTCATAAGTCCACAGCTCTTGGGATCATGTTTCACTATTCACTGATAATGATTGTTTTGTTGGTTTTATTTCCCTGGCCTACCTTCTGGGAAGAACGTTTCACATCTCATGAGTGACACCTGATTTGGGACGAATATGATTTTGCTCCGGAATTCACCCACTTTACTAGCAAGATTGTATGTCAGGTAAAGCAGATTCAAATCCAGAACCCCCAGAGAGAAGGACATGACCCTGAACTCACCCCTTTATCTTTTAAAAATTTAAACACTATAGATAATTTGACAGGCAATGAAAGTTTCTTCTGAACTGAACTCCTCTGGGCCCTGGATTTCCATGGCTTCCTTCACTACTTGTGTTTTAGTACAGTGATATGAATATGAAAATCCTTGGTAGTAGGGGATTATCTTCTCCCCAGTGTTCTGTGCAATATTTTAAAGGTGTCCCGACATTATAGACTATGCTGAAATAATACAGCCTACTTGATATTACATTCTGTATTCATATTTACTATAAAATGTCTTGCTCCAGCACATTCCTTAACTTCCTATAGAGAAGGATATAATGTACAACAGAGAAGTGCATTTTTTAGAAACACTGAAATGAAAGTTGTTGATTTTAAAAGACATTTTGTCACAGATGAGTGAGGGAGAAAGAGATCAAACCAGCAGGTCTAGCCAATCCAAGGCTTCATTCATGCATCTCTTCTGCTTAGTGCTTTCCCCTTCGGTATCATTAGCATTTTCATTTCGAAAAATGACAGTCTGCCGTGGAAGCAGTAAAAATGTTCAACCTGTGGTTTAAATTATTGATTTTTTAGAATATTGAAGCAGTATTTCAAATGGATTTTGTTAGAGATACTTCTGGGTGGGGGGTTTCAAAGGTAATTTGATATCCAAAACCTGTATATTTCAAAGACTTTCCATTCTTTGAATTTCTTTAGAATCTGGTTGATTGGATAAAAATGTTTATTGTCTTCGGGATTATAAGTAGCAGATCATTGCTGCTTGAACTTGAAACATATATCTGCAGACTGTGCTCTTCATGATTTATGGTGTATGTTCAGACTGTGATCAACTGGCAAAATAAATCTTCATTTGGAAACAAAAGCTGATTTTAAAGGGAAGGAAAACATGCTATGATTTACATGCATAGAAGGTCAGTAGTCCAATTGGTAGCTAATTTGTTGTAAAAAAGCATGCAAGGTGTGGTTCTAAAAGAAGAGATTTTAATGAAGCTACTCAAATTTTATTATGCTAATAGGGAGTAGAGTGTGGCTTCAGTGATTTTCCTTAAAATCTTTTTAAGTCTCTCACCACAGTCAACACTCACATATGAACAGAAAATGTTTTGACAAGGAGCAGGATTACTGACTGCTGTGTGATGCTGTGCAGGTAGTTTGCTATTCCCAGCATGTTTCTACTTATGGAAAAAGGCTACTTAAAAAATTACATTATATCAAAATGACTTGATCTGCAATCATTCTAGTAGTCGAAGACCTGTTGAAGTCAATGAGGGCTTGGAGTGCAAATTTAGGACTGTATCGAGCTTAATATGTGGAGAATTGCATCATATCTTGTGATGTCAAGTATCGCACAGCAATGGGATGGCACACATTTAAAATAAAACCTGATATTCTCTCTTTGACGAGTGTAAATGAATTAAAAACACTGTATTAGAAGAGATCTTTTTGAGGCATTGAGATATAAAGGGAAGTCTGCTATTAAATACATCAGATGTATCCGTAGCTGTGAATGTTCTAACCAGCTTAAAAAATGCCTTCCCAATGCAGTACTACCATGAAAGCAGGTTGGAGAATCTGCTGACGGTGCTACTTTTGGGGGGAAAATGCTTAATCTGAGGGTGTAAAACCCGAAGATCAAATATTTTTGTAGAGCTTCCTTCCTCTAAAAACTGTGCAGTTGAAAATATGACCAAAACAATTTATATATTATTATGACATAAACTATCTGATTTAATCTTCATGCCAGAACTTAGAACTAAAAATTTTACATTTTTCATATTGCTTAATAATCTAGCAATTAAGAAAACAAGAGTCCCAGCAAAGTAAGTAAATTACTCAGGGTCACACAGCTATTAAATAGTGAAGCCAGAGTTCTTGCTCAGGTTTATATAACTCCAGAAGCAATGGTTTTCTACTATACAACATGCCTCCCTTTCGTCTTTAACCCACTGAGCCACTCAGGTGCCCCATCCTTTTAGTCTTTAAAAATAACATCAGTAGCAGTTAAAAAAGAAAATAAAGATACAGAAGAGTTGTGAGCCCTCATAGTTACACAGTATTTGTGATATTTAATTCCAGACTTACGTCTGGTCTCTTCCCCCATCCATTAGGTGCTTACCTGATTGAAAACAATACCTATGTGTTTAGGTCTCAGGTGCTGTATGTGAATTAACTCACTAAATCTCCACAAAAATTTTATGCAGTATATATTAATATTAGTCTCATTAAATAGAGGAGGACATGAGACATAGAAAGGTTGCTCTAATGAAACCATTAGTAAGTGGTAAAGCAGGTGAGATATCTATCTAAGGAATTGTTGTGAATATTCAGTGAAGTAGGGAAGATACATAAATTATCAATACTTTATGGGAAGGAAATTGAGTGACAGAAGGGTAAGTGACTTGTCCAACCAATATCACATGGCAGTCAGTTTTGCATAATGATAAAGTAATAGATATATGTCTTGGTATTTAGCAAGTTATTAAAGTGCAGGCTTAGAGGAAGAATCACTTATTTGTTGAACAATGAACTAATGATTAAAGCCTAGTTCTCCAGTTTGGTAGGGGATTTTGTGTAAGTTATTTCAATTCTAAGTTTTAGTCTCTTTGTAAAATTGTTGTAATGGAATATTTATAACTGCAATTTACTGAGTTTGCCCATATGTCAAGTACTTTTAAAGCATGTGATACGAGTAAAATCTAAACAAGCATTTAGGACATAGTAATTACTCACCAAAGGCTAACATTATTAATGTATTTTTTCATTATCATTATATTAGGAGAGGATTAGCTTTTTGAGGAACCTACATCATGTTTTCCAGAATGACTGAACCAATGTATATTCCCACAAACAGTTCGCAAGGGTACCCTTTTCTCTGTATCCTCACTAACACTTGTTATTTCTTGTCTTCCTGATTCTAGTCATTCTGAATGGCGTGAGGCAATCTCTCATTGTGGTCTTGATTTGTATTTCCCTGATAATGAGTGATACTGAGCATTTTTTCATGTGTCTGTTGACTATCTGTATTACTTTTTTAGAAAAATGTCTAATCAATTGGATTATTTTTGGAAGTTTTTTTGATACTGAGTTGTATAAATTCTTTGTACATTTTGGATATTACCTCATCAGATGATTTGCAAATATATTTTCCTATTCAATAGGTTGCCTTTTTGGTTTTTAGTTTTCTTTTGTTTTGTTTTGTTTTTGTTTCCTTCACTGTGCAAAAGCTTTTTCTATTTGGTATAGTCACAGTATTTTATTTTTGCTTTTGTTTCCCTTGCTTTTGGAATCAGATCTAGAAAAATGTTGCTCAAGCCAATATTATAAAAATTACTCAGTATGTTCTAAGATTTTTATGGTTTCATGTCTCGCATTCAGGTCTTTAGTCCATTAAGCTTTTTAATTTGATGTAATTTTAATTCTTTATTTTTTTTATTTTGTTTCACTTCCCTGGCAACACGTATCTACAAAAATATTGCTAAGGTTGATGTCCAAGAGACTGCTGTATACCTTTTTAAGAGTTTTATAGTGTCAGCTCTTAAATTTATATCTTTAATCCATTCTGAGTTTATTTTTATGTATGGTGTAAGAAAGTAATCTAGTTTCATTCTTTGCATTACCTGTCCACTTTTCCCAACACTATTGAGGAGATTTTCTTTTTCCCATAGTATATTTGTGCTTCTTAGATCATAGATTCATTGACCATGTAAGTGTGGGTTTACATCTGGGCTCTTTTTTTTTTTTTTTTTAATTTTTATTTATTTATTTATTTTTAAGATTTTTTTTTTTTTTTTTTTTTTGACAGAGATCACAAGTAGACAGAGAAGCAGGCAGAGAGAGAGGAAGGGAAGCAGGCTCCCTGCTGATCAGAGAGCCCGATGTGGGACTCGATCCCAGGACCCTGAGATCATGACCTGAGCTGAAGGCAGCGGCTTAACCCACTGAGCCACCCAGGCGCCCACATCTGGGCTCTTAACTCTGTTCCATTGATCTATGTTTCTATTTTGGTGCCAGTACCATGCTGTTTTGATTACTATATACTTGTAGTATAATTTGAAATCAAGGATTGTGATACCTCCAACTTTTTTTTTTTAAGAATTTATTTATTTATTTGACAGAGAGAGATCGCAAGTAGGCAGAGAGGCAGGCAGAGAGAGAGGAGGAAGCAGGCTCCCTGCAGAGCAGAGAGCCCAATGCAGGGCTTGATCCCAGGACCCTGAGATCATGACCTGAGCAGAGGCTTAACCCACTGAGACACCCAGGTGCCCCTCCAACTTTTTTTTTTTTTAAGATTTTATTTATTCATTAGAAAGAGAGAGAGAGAGAGTGCATACAAGCAGGGGGAGAGGCAGAGGGAGGAGGAGAAGAGGGAGAGCAGACTCCCCACTGAGCTGGGAGCCTGACATGGGGCTTGATCCCTGGATCTAGAGATTATGACCTGAGTCGAAGGTGGACAGTTAATCATCTGAGCCACCCAGGTGACCCTCCAGCTTTTTAATTCTCTGAAGACTGTGTTTATTAGGGTCTTTTGTTTATCCATGCATATATTAGTTCTGTGAAATATACTATTGGCGTTTTGTCTGAGACATTGAATATGCAGATTGATTTGTGAATATGGACATTTTAATGATAGTAATTCCCCCACTCCAATGACATGTTCTGTTTCCATTTATTTATGTCATCTATAATTTCCTTCATCAATGTCATATAGTTTTCAGCATATAGTTCTTTCACTTCTTTGATTAAATTTATTCCTAGGCATTTTATATTTGATTATAAATGAGGTTGTTTTCTTAATTCCCCATTCTGCTATTTAATTATTAGTGTATAGAAACACAACAGATTTCTATAGATTGATTTTGATCCCATAGTTTTGCTAAATTCATTTATTAGTTCTTACAGTGTTTCGGTGGAGACTGCGGTTATAGTATGTAGGATCATAGCAAATAATGACAGCTTTGCTTCCTTAGAAATTTGGATTCATTTTACTTCTTTTTTCTTGTCTGATGGCTAGGATATCCAGTACCATGTTGAATGGGAGTGGTGAGAGTGGACATCCTTGTCTTGTTCCTGATCTTAGGGGAATTATTTGTAGATGTATTATTATGTTAAAGCATGTTTCCTCTATACACACTTTGTTGAGAATTTTTACCATGAAGGATGTTGCATTTTGTCACGTGTTTTTCTACATCTATTTGAGATGATCACATGATGTTTATCCTTCATTTTGTTAGTGGGGGGGGTATCATGTTGATAGATTTATGTGTATTTAACCATTCTACATCCCTAAGTAAATCCCACTTAATTGTGGTGAATGATCCTTCTAATGTATTTTTGAGTTTAGCTTGCTAAAATTTTGTTGAGGATTTTTTATCTATGTTCATCAGGGATATTGCTCTGTAATTTTCATTTTTTGTAGTGTCTTTGGTTTTGTATCAGGGTAAAGCTGGCCTTATACAACGAATATGGAAGCTTTCCTTCCTCTTCTCTTTCTTAGAATAGTTTGAGAAAGATAGGTATTAACTCTTCTTTAAATATTTAGTAGCAGGGCACCTGGGTCTCCCAGTCAGTTAAGTGATTATCTTCAGCTCAGGTCACAATCCTAGGGTCCTGAGATTGAGTCCCACATCCGGCTTCCTGCAGAGAGCCTGCTTTACCCTCTCCCTCTGCCACTCCCCCTGCTTTGTGTTCTGTCTCTCTTTAAAATAAATAAATTTTTAAAAAGTCTTCATAAAATAAATAAATAAATAAATAAATGTTTGGTAGCATTCACCTGTGAAGCCATCTGGTCCTGGACTTTTGTCTGTTCGGAATTTCTAACTGATTCAATTTCATTGCTAGTAATTGGTCTGTTCAAATTTTCTATTTCTTCCTGATTCAGTTTTTGAAAATTATATATTTCTAGGAGCTTATCCATTTTTTAATCCAATTTATTAGTATATAATTTTTTGTAGTAATGGCATAGTTTTATGGGGTTTTTTTTTGCATTTCTGTACTATCAGTTGTAACTTTGCTTTCATTTCTGATTTTAGTTATTTTAGCTACCACTTTTTTTTCTTGATTAGTCTAGCTAATGATATATCAATTTTGTTTTTCTTTTTAAAGAATCATTGTCTCATTGATCTTTTCCATTACTTTTTAGTCTTCATTTTATTTCCACTCTGATCTTTATTATTTTCTTACTTCTATTGGTTTGGGGGTTTCTTCTTTTTTTAGTTCATTTGGGTGTGAAGCTAGATTTTTTATTTGAGATATTTTTCTGTTTGATGAGCTATGACTGTATTGCTATAAACTTCCCTCTTGGGGCACCTGGGTGGCTCAGTGGATTAAGCCTCTTCCCTCGGCTCAGGTTGTGATCTCAGGGTCCTGGGATCAAGTCCTGCATCTGGCTCTCTGCTTGGCATGGACCCTGCTTCCCACTTTCTGCCTGTCTCTATCCCTACTTGTGATCTGTGAAATAAATAAGTAAAATCTTAAAAAAAAATAAAAACAAAATAAAAACAAAAACCTTCCCTTTTAGAAGTACTTTTGCTATGTCTCAAAGATTTTGAACTGTAGTGTTTCTTTCTTTTTCTTTTTAAGATTCTATTTATTTAAGAGAGAGTGAGCTAAAGAGAGAGCACAAGCTAGGGGGGAAGGGAGGCAGAGGGAGAAACAGACTCCCCACTAAGCAGGGAGCCTGACATGGGGCTCAATCCCAGGACCTGAGCTGACGGCAGACATTAACCAACTGAGCCACCCAGACAGGCACCCCTATAGTGTTTCTCTTTTTATTTCTCCAAGTATTTTTTTAATTTCCTTTTTGATTGCTTCTTTGACCCATTAGTTGTTTAGTAACATGTTATTTAGCCTCCTTTTCTTCTAGTTTCTTCTAGTTTTTCTTTTCTTGTAATTGATTTCCAGTTTCATACCATTGTAGTCAGAAAAGATACTTGATATTATTTCAGTCTTCTTAAATTTATTGAGACTTATTTTGTGGCTTAATATGATGCATCCTGGAGAATGTTTAATGTGCACTTGAAAAAAGTGTATTCTGCTGTTTTGCGATGCAGTGATCTCTATATATCTGTTAAGTCTCTCTGATGTAATGTGTTGTTCCAAGCTATTGTTTCCTTATTGGTTTTCTGTCTGTCTGAATGATTTATTCATAGATGTAAGTAAGGAATTAAAGTCCCCGAATATTTTTGTATTATTGCCAATTTCTCCCTTTATGTCTTTTAATACTGCTTTATATATTTAGGTGTTCCCTTGTTGGGTGCATAGATATTACAATTGTTATATCCTCTTGCTGGACTAATCCTTTCATCATTATATAAACATCTTTTTAATCCTTTTTTGTCTCTTATTAAAGTCTACACTATGTGACATGAGTATTGCTACTTCAGCTTTTTTTTTTTTTTTTGCCTCCTTTTGGATGGTATGTTTTTTCCAACCCTTTAATTTTAATTTGTATGTCCTTATGTCTGCGGTGAGTCTCTTATAGGCTGCATTATAAATGGATCCTGTTTTTTTTTTTTTTTTTTAAATCCATTCAGTCACCTTATGTCTTTTGATTGGAACATTTAGACCATTTATAAATAAAACCATTTTTGACAGGTATATACTTCTTGCTATTTTGTTAATTATTTTTAGGTTGTTTTGTAGTTACTCTCTGTTCCTTTCTTCTTCTCTTGCTCTTTTTCCATGTAGTTTGATGACTTTCTTTAGTGTTGTGGTTAGATTCCTTTCTCTTTATGTTTATATATCTATTATAGGTTTTTGGTTAATGATTACCATTGAATCCATATATGACACACTATATTGTATACCAGTCTATGTTGACTTGGTGGTCTCTTAATTTCAAGCACACTATATAAGTACTAAATGTTACTTTCTTCTTTATGTTTTATGTATGTGATGTCATATTTTTTAAAATTTTTATTTAAATTTCAGTTAGCTAACAGTGGAATATTAGTTTCAGGTGTACAATATAGTGATTCAGCACTTCCATACATCACCCAAGGTATGATGTCATATTTTACACCTTTTTATTTTTTATATTCTTTGACTAGTATCTGTATATATACTGATTTTACTACCTTCGTGTTTTTATCTCACATGATTGATTTACAACCTTTACTATATATTTGCTTTTACCTGTGAATTTTTTTCCTTTTTTATAATTTTCTTATTTCTAGTTGAAGCCTTTTCTTTCCACTTAAATAATTCCCTTTAATATTTCTTATAAGCCTGATTTAGCAGTAAAGAACTCCTTTAACTTTTGTTTCTTTAGGAAACTCTTTATATCTCTTTCAGTTATGAATGATAACCTTAATGGGCTATTAAGTATATTGAGTGCAGATTTTTTTTTTCCTTTCCTTTCAGCTTTTTAAATATATTATGCCACTCCCTTCAGACTTTAAATTTTCTGCTGAAAAATCAACTGATGACCATATGGGGTTTCCCTTACTTAACTGCTTTTCTCTTGTTACTTTTTTCTTTTTTTAAAGATTTTATTTATTTTTTTGACATCGAGAGATGGCAGAGAGGCAGGTGGGGCGGGAGGGGAAGCAGGCTCCCTGCTGAGCAAAGAGCCTGATGTGGGGCTTGATCCCAGGACCCTGGGATTATGACCTGAGCCAAAGGCAGAGGCTTTAACCACTGAGCCACCCAGGCACCCCTTCTCTTGTTACTTTTAAAATATTCCCTTTACCTTTGATTTTTGCCATCTTAATTATTATGTGTCTTGGTGTAGACCTCCTTGGGTTCATCTTATTTGAGATTCTCTATGACTCTTGGATCAGGATACATATTTTCTTCCTCAGGTTAGGGAAGCTTTCAGCTATTATTTCTTTAAATAAGTTTTCATCATTTTCCCTTTCTTCTGAGATCCCTAAAATGTTAATGTTTTTATACCTGATGATGGCTCAGAGGTCCCTTAACCAAATCTCAGTTTTTATTATTCTTTTCTCTTTTTGCTCTTCAGCTTGGTGGCTTTCTGTTACTCCACCATCCAGATTGCTGATCCATCTTCCACATCTGTTTAACTGCTGTTTATTTCATCTAGTGTATTCATTTCAGTCATTGTATTCTTCAGCTCTGACTGAATCTCTTTTATTTTTTCCATCTGTTTGTGAAGTTCTGAGTTCCTTCACTCTTTCCTTAAGTCCCATGAGTGTCTTTGTGACTATTACCTTGAACACTTTATCAAGCATATTGCTTATCTCTGTTTCATTTTATTCTTTTTCTGTTGTTTTGTCTTTTTCTTTCACTTGTCATCTTCTCGGGTCATCTTCTTGTCTTCTCATTTGTCTAATTCACTGAGTTTGTTTTTGTGTATTACATAGACCAGCTACATCTTCTAGTCTTGAAAGTAGTAGCCTTGTGTAGAAGGGATCCAGTGGTGCTTTGTACCACAATACTTGTTGGTCATAAGAACCAGGAACTCCACGACTATCACCTGTATGGGTTGCATGTTCCCTCTTGTTGTGGCAGAGCTGTGACTGCTGAGGGTACATTGGTGGGCTGGACTTGCCCCCTGTGTGGCTGGCTGTGAGGCTCAGTTGCAGCTGTTGTGGATGTGCTGGTGGGCAGTGCTTGTTCCACACACTACTGACCTAAAGACCTCACTACATGCTTGATGGCATGTGGGGCTGGCCCTCAGCCTGGCTGTCTCCAGTAAACCATTATGCATACTGCAGGCACACAGTTGGGCAGGGATTGATACCCCCTCCTTAGGGCAGAAGTCATCTTTTGAGGAGCACCAGTCCTGGTTGTGGTTGCCCACCAGATGCAGTGGTGTGAGAGCTGCTTTGGAGGGGATGTGCCACCGGGAGCAGGTTGGGTGGGGCAAGCTTCAGGGTAACACTGGAATCAACTTCTTCCAGATTACTGTTAATGAAGATATTTTGACCTCCTCCCTTGAGTCTTGAGTGCTCTTAATGGCTTCTAGAATGGTGAATCCTTTCCAAGTTTTCAATTTACTTTGCCAAGACCCATCAGAGGAATCAACATCTATAGCATCTATAGCTTTATAAATATTTATTTATTTATTTTAGAGAGAGCGTTGGCATGTGAGAAGGTGACAGGGACAGAAATAGAGGGAGAGAAGCAGACTCCTGGCTGAGTGCAGAGCCCAACCCAGGGTTAAATCTCATGACCCTGAGATCATGACCTAAGCTGAAATCAAGAGTCTGATGCTTAACCAGCTTAGCCACACAGGTGCCCCAATCCTAAGATATTTTAGAGATAAAAAAGCAATCCACGTACAGTGGTCCCCTTCCTTATATTCCAAGACCCCCAGTGGATGCCTGAAACCACAGATAGTACAAAACCCCAAATATACTATGCTTTTTCCTATACATATATAGGTATCATAAAGTTTAATTTATGAAATAAGCACAGTAAGAAATTAATAGCAATAACTAATAATGGAATAGAGCAATTATGACAATTATACTAGAGAAAAGTTATGTGAATGTGGTTTATCTGTCTCTCTCAAAATATCTCATTGTGCTGTATTCTTCTTCTTGTGATGATGTGAGATGATAAAACACCTCCATGATGAGAAGAAATGAAGTGAATGATATAAGCAATGTGATACAGTGTAAGGCTACTATTAACCCCCATCGTTATTTTGGAAGAAGGATCATCTTCTTTACTGCAGCTGACCATGGGGTAACTGAAACTATAGGAAGCAAAAACGTGGATAAGGGGGGACTATTTAAAAAGGGAGAATCTTAAAAAATAAATAAACAAAATAAAAATGGAGAATCTTAAAAAGCAACCTTGGGAATTAGAAGACATTATCTTTAAAAAAGATCTAAGGAATATTGTTTTTAATTCTGAATTCTGCGCTAACCAAAGTATCAATCAGAAATGAAGGGAAGAGTGGCGCATTTGCTTCCCATTAGCCCTTTCTCAGGAAGCTACTGAAGAATATGCTGCACCAAACAAGGAAATAAATGAAGGGAGCCAATGCTGGTCTTAGTCAGAAGGAATTTCTGGTAGGACTGCAAAGGAAAATTCCAAGATGAGAGGTGAATTTCTGGGAAGAATTTCTCAGGAAAGAAATGAAACTGCTCAGTTATCTGATAAATTTGACTTTGTAAGAAATCAGATCATGAGCCCTTTCATGGAGTTACTATGGCATGTGGAGACTCTCAGACTGTGATTCAGGAAAAGCCAAGTAAATGAAGAAAGAACATTTAACCTGGGTGGGAGTGGGAGGAGAGAATAGTACAAGAAAAGAAAGGGAAAGCTTGTAGACCACTGTTACTGCAAGGAACCAATGTTTACATAGTTACAAACATAAAATTGTTGATTGTAGATTTAACTGAAAATGTCTTCAGATGTGTTGGGAGGTTGGTGGAGAGTAAATGTGTGGGAGAGGTTCTACAAAGGACTAAAACCTTAACTTCCGTAATTGGAAGAGGTGACGTCAATGGTTAGCAGGGGATTTTCTCTCTGGTACCAATCAACACAGAAATGCAGACTTTTTCCTTCAGTTGCTACTCATGTTACGAGAACTGAATTTACTATCTCTGATTCCTCAATATTAACAGTAAAATTCTTCCGTCATCACTAATGAAACTGGTCTGCAAAGATCCTTTATTTATCCAAACCAGTTTTTTAGCCATGTGTGCCTAATCTGGCTCAACCCTTACTAAAAACAAAACCAAACAAAAACAAAAAGCCACCACCAACAAAAAACACACACAATGGAATTGAAATGTGTATTTTCTATTAGAGTACTCACATGGAAACAGTATCTTTGCCTCAAGTTCTTCACCCTAAATAATCTAATGATGTCAGTCAATACTTATAGAATTGTAGCAATCTTAAACTCTAATGGAGAAAGAAAAATATAGGTGTCTGTGATGTGTGCATTGATTTTAGCAGTTCATCCTTAGTGGAAAATGTAATTGAATATGTGTTCAGGTGGATAACACCACTTTAAAGGAGGAATAAGACAGTTTAATGCAATGGGAAGAACTGGATACATCCACATATTAAATAACTGTATAGTTCACTGATTGACAGTAAATCTTTGTATCTGGAATATATATTCCCCTGAACCCCTTTCTCAACAATGGTACTGTGTTTCTTCAGTTGTTGTCAAGTTGACATGTAATATACCTTTTATAACTTTTAATGTGATAGACCTTTTATTCCTCCTGCTCCCCATGGGGAAAACGAATGCTTCTGCTTTAGTAAATGCAATGTGGGGAAAAGTACTTTCAGTGCAGTAATGATTTATAATCCACCCTCAGTTCTCTATATCATTCTCTAGGAATATGTGTGACTGTGTATCTAAACATATCTCTGTGTGTGAATGAAAATACATTCAAAGAGAGGGAGAAAGTAGAACTCATAGAGTTTTATAAGAGCCACTGGTAATTTAAAATATTTGTTAGATAAAAATCAGCGTCAATGCAGGTATCCATGAAATGAAACAATAAAAGGAACCATGGCTTTTTCTTTAAGAGATAGTTTTAACTTCATCAAGGTTTTAAGGTTCCAATAAAATAGTTATATTGGAACATGTGATTTTATTGATCTATTTATTGTCTATCTCTTATAGTAGAATGTAAGTTCCGTGAAGGCAAGTATATCATTGATATTATTCACTCATTTTTTAGAAAATAGCTGCATAGTTCTTATACTATGGATTAGATATGTCACTGTTTATCTAACTCTTTCTTTCTTGACGCACATTTGGATTTTGGGAATTTTTGTTACTATAAAATGTGCCTACTGGTCCTTGTACTATTACTTCTTCCTATACTAGATGCTTAAAAAGGGAATGGTAGTTCAGAAGTGTAGTTGACCCTTGCATAATTCAAGGGACTGGGGGGACGCCAACCCACACAGTAAAGATCCATGTATGACTTTTGACTCCCCTAAAATTTAACTACTAATAGACTGCTATTGATGGAAGAAGTCTCACTGATAACAGAAAAATAGATTAAGACATATTTCAAATGTTATATGTGTTGTATACTGTATTCTTATAATAAAATAAGCTAGAGAAAAGATGTTATTAAGAAGATCATAAGGAAGAAAAGTACAGTTAGAGTACTGTATGTGGATCTACTGAAAACATCCGTGTATAAGTGGACCTGCACTGTTCTAATCCATGCTGTTCAAGGGTCAACTGTATATATATTATTTAATTTGAAAAACACTGAAGATTAGTTTCCAAAAATGTACTGGTAGTTCACACATTCAGTAACGTAAAAGCATCCATCCTCACTACCACCTCCAACACTGTTTATTATTCCTCTTTTAAACTGTTTCCATCTTGTAAAATCCGATGAGCGAAAAAAGGTATCCCTTGGTTCTCATGTGCATTTTCCTGACTGCTAGTAAAGTTGCACACTTCTTCACGTTGTTATTTCCTTTTCTTCTATGAAATGACTGCCCATCCTTTGACTATTTTTCTCCCCCACCAACCTTACTGGAGAAGAATTGACAAATATTGACTGTTTTTCATTTGGGTCAATTGCCTTTAACATTTGAGGAACATTTCTGCATATAAAGGATAGTAATCTTTAACATACTGATTTTCATATCATATTTTCTTTTAGCCTACTTTTTATAACGTTTTTAAAAGCAAAGTTTGCCTTTATCAAAGTAATATGTACACTAGGTTAAACATCAAATAGTACTAAAAGTACTTTCATGAAATTCATTTGTCCCCTATCCCACCTTTTCACACTTTCTGGTTTTGTTCTTGCAAAGCAACTACTTTCAGTTCTTACCACATTTTGGGTTTTTTAAATCCATCCTTCTAAATAAGGTATTTACGTTGCGATTTTTTTAAAGCTAGATATCTCCCATTGACGTCCTGTTATAGTTCCTAAGGTTTTAGTTCTCGATTAATGTTTATCTTACTATCTATGTGAATATTATTCATTGTTGACCTGAGGCAAGTACAATGGTTATATTTCCTTTGTCTTACAAATATTCATTTAAAAAAATTTTTTTTTATTTTTTATTTTTTAAAAACATATATTTTTATCCCCAGGGGTACAAGCCTGTGAATTGCCCAGTTTACACACTTCACAGCAACAAATATTCATTTTACATGGACTTTATAATTGCATCTTAGAAACTTTTTTTTAATAAAACTATCATTAATTTTTAAGTATATTTTACCTGATTTTTTACATATATATATATATATCTGTATATATATATATATATGCTTTTCCCCACAGAGTTTCAAAAGCTCAGTCAGTTTTATTCTGTCTTCTGCAGATCAACTTCTCTTGTTCTAATCTAGACTCATATATCTGAGTCTTCAGATTACTGTATGCTACTCTCCATGTTTCCTGAATCCTGTTTCTTCCTTTCTTGGTTTGAGCTCTTATTTTCCTAAAACTGAGCCTCCAGAAACTTTAATCAGAAAGAGTGTATAGTCAGTGTATTTTTTTTTTTTTTAATTTTTTATTTTTTATAAACATATATTTTTATCCCCAGGGGTACAGGTCTGTGAATCACCAGGTTTACACACTTCACAGCACTCACCAAATCACATACCCTCCCCAATGTCCATAATCCCACCCCCTTCTCCCAAACCCCCTCCCCCCGGCAACCCTCAGTTTGTTGTGAGATTAAGAGTCACTTATGGTTTGTCTCCCTCCCAATCCCATCTTGTTTCATTTATTCTTCTACCCACTTAAGCCTCCATGTTGCATCACCACTTCCTCATATCAGGGAGATCATATGATAGTTGTCTTTCTCTGCTTGACTTATTTCGCTAAGCATGATACGCTCTAGTTCCATCCATGTTGTTGCAAATGGCAAGATTTCATTTCTTTTGATGGCTGCATAGTATTCCATTGTGTATATATACCACATCTTCTTGATCCATTCATCTGTTGATGGACATCTAGGTTCTTTCCATAGTTTGGCTATTGTGGACATTGCTGCTATAAACATTCGGGTGCATGTGTCCCTTTGGATCACTACATTTGTATCTTTAGGGTAAATACCCAATAGTGCAATTGCTGGGTCATAGGGCAGTTCTATTTTCAACATTTTGAGGAACCTCCATGCTGTTTTCCAGAGTGGCTGCACCAGCTTGCATTCCCACCAACAGTGTAGGAGGGTTCCCCTTTCTCCGCATCCTCGCCAGCATCTGTCATTTCCTGACTTGTTGATTTTAGCCCATCTGACTGGTGTGAGGTGATATCTCATTGTGGTTTTGATTTGTATTTCCCTGATGCCGAGTGATATGGAGCACTTTTTCATGTGTCTGTTGGCCATCTGGATGTCTTCTTTGCAGAAATGTCTGTTCATGTCTTCTGCCCATTTCTTGATTGGATTATTTGTTCTTTGGGTGTTGAGTTTGCTAAGTTCTTTATAGATTCTGGACACTAGTCCTTTATCTGATATCATCAAAGCCATCTATGAAAAACCCACCGCAAATATCATTCTCAATGGAGAAAAACTGAAAGCTTTTCCGCTAAGGTCAGGAACACGGCAGGGATGTCCATTATCACCACTGCTATTCAACATCGTACTAGAGGTCCTAGCCTCAGCAATCAGACAACAAAAGGAAATTAAAGGCATCCAAATCGGCAAAGAAGAAGTCAAATTATCACTCTTCGCAGATGATATGATACTATATGTGGAAAACCCAAAAGACTGCACTCCAAAACTGCTAGAACTTATACAGGAATTCAGTAAAGTGTCAGGATATAAAATCAATGCACAGAAATCAGTTGCATTTCTCTACACCAACAGCAAGACAGAAGAAAGAGATATTAAGGAGTCAATCCCATTTACAATTGCATCCAAAACCATAAGATACCTAGGAATAAACCTGACCAAAGAGACACAGAATCTATACTCAGAAAACTATAAAGTACTCATGAAAGAAATTGAGGAAGACACAAAGAAATGGAAAAATGTTCCATGCTCCTGGATTGGAAGAATAAATATTGTGAAAATGTCTATGCTACCTAAAGCAATCTACACATTTAATGCAATTCCTATCAAAGTACCATCCATCTTTTTCAAAGAAATGGAACAAATAATTCTAAAATTTATATGGAACCAGAAAAGACCTCGAATAGCCAAAGGGATATTGAAAAAGAAAGCCAACGTTGGTGGCATCACAATTCCGGACTTCAGGCTCTATTACAAAGCTGTCATCATCAAGACAGCATGGTACTGGCACAAAAACAGACACATAGATCAATGGAACAGAATAGAGAGCCCAGAAATAGACCCTCAAATCTATGGTCAACTAATCTTCGACAAAGCAGGAAAGAATGTCCAATGGAAAAAAGACAGCCTTTTCAATAAATGGTGCTGGGAAAATTGGACAGCCACATGCAGAAAAATGAAATTGGACCATTTCCTTACACCACACACAAAAATAGACTCAAAATGGATGAAGGACCTCAATGTACGAAAGGAATCCATCAAAATCCTTGAGGAGAACACGGGCAGCAACCTCTTCGACCTCTGCCGCAGCAACATCTTCCTAGGAACAACGCAAAAGGCAAGGGAAGCAAGGGCAAAAATGAACTATTGGGATTTCATCAAGATCAAAAGCTTTTGCACAGCAAAGGAAACAGTTAACAAAATCAAAAGACAACTGACAGAATGGGAGAAGATAGTCAGTGTATTTTTAGAATTTTTGCAGATATAAATTTTGTAGCTTAAAAATAATTTCTCTTCAAAAATTTGAAGGCATTATTTCTTGCTTTCTAGTGTTTAAATGGTGCTATTTAGAAATGTTTTTCAGGCAGAAAGAAATAGAAGAAAAGCAAGAAGTTGCAGTATGTATATCAGGGAAGCAAAGCTTTTTCAGAAATTCTCAGATTGTTTTTCACTGGCCAGATGATGGCCTCCCCTGGGTGGAAAGGATTTTAAAGAGGCAAGTCTTAAATTGGGTACATTGTTCCGTAAATAATGTCAGGATTCTGTTAGTAAGAGCAAAAACAGAATTTGATTTTATTCATACTTTATGGAATTCTATATAAGAAAAATACCAAAGACCTATTATAATAATATTATATATGACTCATTCAGATTAAGCAAAAAATTAGGGAATATATTCATAATGATAAAATTACATGTCTGTATGCATTTTCTACATTATATACCAGCATGACACTTTGTACATAAATATGAATAACAAACACATGCCTCATCTCTGTCATTTATTTTGATGTCATTTATTAATTTTAATGGATAAGAACTGATACAGAGTAATTGCCCTCTAAATTGTTGCTAAGTGAATGAATAAGTATAATAAAAATATCTAATATACAATAAGTAGGAGTAATATTAATCTTTACATTGTTTTAAGGATAGCTGACTTCATACCTACACACTAATCAAAGAATATCAAATTCCAGAAGTTACTAGACATAGTCCCCAGAAATTTAAAATGTGAAATATGTCTGCCAGTACTCCTGATCTTTATCTAATTTTAAATATATCTTTGGTATGTTTTCATATATTTAGCCTACCGTTGAGAATGTGTAGAAGTTGGCTATATTAGCATTTGCACTTCACTATGTTAATGTTCATATTTGCTCAGAAAATGAAATGATTACGTTTCCATTCTTTTCCCCTAAATTGCATTGTTCATCATTAGAAGAAGATTTCAATATAACTTGGAATTTGTCATGTGAGTGACTGATGATCAATATTTAATATCTGTTGGTTTACAAAAATTTGCATACATTTAATATATACATCTTGATGAGTCTGGACATATGTATACACTCATTCTATCACCACAACAAGGATACTAACATTTTCTTTATCACCCAAGATTTCCTTGTGTTTTTTTGTGGATTTTGTTTTGTTTTGTTTTTGGTAAGAACACTTAACATGAGAACTATCCACTTAACAGATTTTGAAGTGCGTAATACCATATTGCTTTAATTATAGGTGAAATTTTGTACAGATCTCTAAAACATACCCATCTTACAGAACAGAAACCTTAGAGCCATCACTAATAAACAAGGAAATGTGGATCAAAATCACCATTAAATATCACCTCATACCTGGACTGTTATAAAACAAACACACACACACTCTAGTCATAAGTGTTGGTAAGGTTGTGGAGAAACTGGAATCCTTATATTGTATTGGTGGGAATATAGCATGGTATAACTACTGTGAGAGATATTATGGAGGTTTCTCAAAAATTTAAATAGAGCTGCTATGTGATCCAGTAATTCCACTTCTGAACATATATCCAAAAGAATTGAAATGAGAATCTCAAAGTTTTAAACGAGGCTATCTGTACCTTTGTGTTCATTGCAGGATTATTTGCAATAGCCAAGATATGGAGATGACCCGTATGTCCATTGACAGATGAATGGATAAGGAAATTGTGTTACATATCTATGTAATGAAATATTATTCAGCTATAAAAAGTGAAGGAAGTCCTGCCATTTGTGACAACATGGATGAACCTAGGGAACATTATGCTGAGTGAAATAAGCCAATCACAGGAGGACATATCCTGCATAATTCCACTTACATAAAGTATCTAAGATAGTCAAACTCATAGGGAATTGCTTTTCAAAAATTCAGTATCAGTGAATTGGAGAATATTTTATTTTCTTCTTTTTCTAAGGCTATTTGGATAAAGGTTGGGGTTTGTGATAAAATTTCTAAACCCTTCTCTTTTTTAAAAGTGATGTTTATTAAAAATAGGGTATCACACAAATACATAATATCAGCTGAATATGGGTTTATAGGCTTAATTCCATCACTATTAATTAATACTCTTACAGTAGGTATGTCAGTCTCATTTGGATTGCAACAACTTAAGTTGAAGTGAAAAATATAAGGGGATGTCCCACAGATCCCAAAGACATGAAGGCAGTTGTTTAAGGAAGAAAATATAATAAAAAATTGAAACCATATCTGGACTCTTTGAAATTATTGCCGCTGAATCAATCTAAAGTTTTGTGTGTAGCTTTTGTAACCAAATAGATGAAAGAGAGAAGAGGGGGTTATTGGGAAAGAAGTGCTGCATTGATTATCCAATAGGTGTCTACTACACTATTCTCAAATATTTTAGTTAAGAAGAACTCTAGAGACAAATGATTGCCTCTTTAAATAGCTTTGGATGTTAGAAAGTACTGGAATACTTTTGAATAGTTTTTAATTATTGTGCAGGTTACCCCATCTTAAGGTGATTCAGAAAATGCCTAAACTTCCTCTGTATGACTGTCCTTCAGATAAGTGATAAAAGCTTTTATGTATCACTTGTTTTAGTTTATCAAGCTAAATATGCTTATTTCTTTTAACTGTTCCTTATATGATGTAGCTTGAAGTTTCTTAACCTTTTCTGTTCTGTTTTTTTCCAATGAAAGTGTTCTCATTTGCCCAAAACTGGAGGTAGTCATCTCTATAACTCTGAAAAGGGTGGGAATCACATTTCTTTTCCTAATACTACTTTACTATTAATGTATGCACTAAATTTTTGTGTAGCCTCCTTTGCTTTTTTGAGCCGTATTAAAATAAAAGCTACCTAGTATTTTCTTAAGCTTTTCAGCTGATGAGCTATGCCTTCGCTATGTTGTGCATATGTACTTGGAGTGTTAGACCCAAAATATAATTACTTATTACCTGTTATTAAATAAAATCTATCACTCTGGCCCATTAATATCTCTTTGGAATTTGATTCTGTATCCTACATATTGGTCTCCCTCTTTAACTCTAACATTTATCCTCCCTGTCCTGAGATCCCCACTTTGGTTTTTATGATCTCCCTGTAAAACATATTGAAGATAGAGATTGTGCAATTTGTAATTTTTGAGAGGTGACTTTATTGATCTCATTATATAGACTTGCATCAGTGACATAAGCATTTCAGGCATATTCAAATGTATTTAAAATGTTAATATATGACTTGGATCTTTTCCACATTGTGGCACAATCTCCACTTCAAATCCTTTCCCTTTTCCAGAACAAGCAGTGTGGCATGTTATCAGGAGAACTAATTCAGAAATCTTATAATCTATTGTGGGTCCAGTTATATCACTAACATCACTAACTGTATCACTAACATTGCAGCTGCATCAAGTTAGCACTCAGAAGCCCCACCCCCAAGACCAGAGTTCCCCCAATATCTGGGTGCAGATACATTATTATTCAGAGTCCAGCATGTCATCTCCAAGAACCAGTATCAACTCACCAATAGTAAGGTAGACATCCATATTATATTCTATGTGTTAGAACTATAGCAGGGTGAAGTAAAGTTAATGCATAGAAGACCATGGAATTATAATAATTATTGTTTGCATTATTTGTATTATTTGAATTATTTATATTGTGTCACACACTGTTCTAAACACTTTACATGTGCCTCATTTTAGCTTATCCAAGATAACTTTTTGAGATGTTATCTCTATCTCATTTTATCAATAAGGAAAGTGAAATAGAAAGAACTTATTTGTCTAGGTGGCCCAAATAATATGATGAAATAATCTGATCTGAAATCAAGTTGTTTGACTTTATTTTTTTTAAGTTTGTTATGTATGTATGTTTTTATGTAGGTATGTAAACTCTACACCCAGTGTGGGGCTCAAACTCACAACCCTGAGATCAATAGTAGCATGCTCTTCTGACTAAACCAGCCCAGCATCCCTATTCTTTTTTAACTAATAAACTTGTTGCATCTTTATATCAAAAAAAGTCTCCAAAAATGCAGGTGAAATGGGTGAAGTAGGTTTGGGGTAATCAGTGTTAACCTATGTCCCTTAATCTGGTCTCTTAGTCCTTTAAAGTACTTTCTTTATTCCTCTCCATACTATCAGCACATTCAATAAATACGACCTTTCTGTGTCTATGTTCATGTCCATATATATATATATATATATATGTTTCCATCATTTATTTGTAAAAATAATGCACATGACCTGCCTGGGGGTAGAGCCCTTTTGTATGATATTAGAAAGCGTTTTCCATGTGAATAAGCAGTTAGTTAAGCACCAGTTCTGATTTATATTCTCCATCCTATCTAAGGAAGCAATCAGATCCCTTGCTTGCTATGGTTACCTTACCTTGCTAAGATCCTAGGTACCTGGGATCTTCCAGATTTCTCTGCATATTAAGTTTGTAACCACTTTTTAAAAATAAGGTTTTGAAATTCATCCAATTACAAAACTGATCCAAGAAATTTTAATCCAATTATAAGATCTTAATATGGTATTGTGATTAGTATCTCCAGTCTAAGTCGTTAACCCTTAGTAGAATTTAATTTTGCTATACAAAGTTATCCATATACTGATGAATGAATTTCAAAATTTTCTTCTCTATAACTAGTATTGAACAGTGGTGTTTATAACTATCATTTTATTTTTGCTACTATAAAATCAGTCATAATACCATTACAAACAAACAAACAAACAAACAAAAACCCTCAACCAGGACCAAAAAGATTTGTGAGAAAATAGTGGCATTTTATTTATCTGTTCTTTGTCTTTTCAATTTTATCTTCCCCTAGAGCTATTTTAGCAGAGAAGTTGTACTTCTGTAGACCTGCAGTGTGTAAATTACTCATTCTTTAGCCTTTGGTAGTCAGAGAACCATGAGGTTTTATTACATTTAAATTTATCACATAAAAGGCTTCTGGAGATCTATGATGTTTGTATAACCCTCACCTAAACTTGAAAATAATTTTATATAGTGCTATGAAACATTACAGATATTACCACTGCATTTTGTTCCTAATGAGGTTGACATATTAAAAGGCAATTCACTTATACCATTTTTGTAAAAACAATTCCTGGTGATAAACATTAGTACTGACTATCCACAAAGGGCCAAAAGGACCATGGAGCCAGCTCCAATTGATTTTGGAGATTTCTGAAAGCTCGTCAAGAAACATCATCCTTTTAAAAAAATATTTTGAACTCTCTTTCTATATAAATTTTGTTTTATAATCAGTTGTTGCATATTGGCCAGTTTTTTTTTATTGCTACTTTTTGTCAGATAGCTTAAGTGTTTTAAGCTCTACTAAACTTTAAGAAAAAAAGAATCACTTTTGACTTCCTATTTTACCCTTAAAGTTTAGTAGGAAAATCAGTATGGTACTTTACCTCCTCCTCTGTAGTCATCCTTGGCTTTCCTCTTTAATT
Source organism: Mustela putorius furo (assembly GCF_011764305.1). Classification (NCBI taxonomy): domain Eukaryota; kingdom Metazoa; phylum Chordata; class Mammalia; order Carnivora; family Mustelidae; genus Mustela; species Mustela putorius. Next base: position 82,487,428 of record NW_025422005.1, on the reverse strand, counting down.
TCCTCCATCACGTTTGGGATAAAGGTTCTGTGAATTTGGACCACTGGCCTAATCTGGCCTCCAGCCCATTTTTTGTACAGTCTATGAGCTAACATTGCTTTTTACATTTTTTTAATAGTTGGGGGAAAAAATCAAAAGAAGAATAATACATGTGACTTGTGAACATTATGTGAAATTCATATAAGTAGCAGTAAAAATATAAACAGCTGTTCAATACATAACCTATAAAATTCAAATTTTATTTTCCATAAGTAAATTTTCATTGGAACACAGACATTCTTATTTGTTACATTTTGTCTATGACTGCTTTCTTACAACAGTGACAGAGTTCAGTAGTTGAGTGATAGATATCATATTACCTGCAAACCATGAAATATTCACTGTCTGACACTTTGCAATAGAAGTTTAATTTTACTGACCACTGCCCTAGACAAATTCCTAATCTATGTAAGGCAAAATTTTCTCTCTGGACAGATACTACTTTTTGCACTCCAGACATATCTTTTTCAATACCCTCCTGTCCACTATGGGTGGGTTCAGAGGTCTCTAAAGCACTAGGTAAGAATGTATAAAAATATCTATTAATATTATGTTTATCTCTTTTTTATGATTTCTTTTTTTGTAAATGTTTTACTTGAAGATGCATGGTCCAATGTTGCTTTTACCGATGGATAAATTATCAAAAAATTTTGGAGACATATATGTCATAATCTGTTTTCTATAAAATGTAAGTGTCCTGCAGGATATTAATTGGTAGTACGTGAAAAAAGTTTTAGAATTCAACAGGTTTGTGAGAAACTGGGTTATAGACATCTCAGTCTAGTACTGGATCCCTCAAGGCCTTTAGGATGTTGTGAGTCACCAAGAGAAGCTGTCTCCTCGATGATTTCCCCAAATGGTCTGGTCACAGAACTCCCTATTCATGCCCAAATAGCTCAGCAAATACCACTGGAAATGTTCTCTTATTTCATAGGCTGTTGAAGAATGTTAACTTTCATTGTATATGTGGAATCACAGATGATAATTATAAAGCACTATATAAATGTAAGCTGTCATTAGAGATACTTTTATCAATCTTGACACCCAGACAAGCATTTAAGTGACTAAATTAATTGCCACTTACAGGTATTTATTACTGTGTTATTCCTAATTAATTAATTAATTTTGAATACATTTAAAGTGAAAATGTGATTCCAACCCAAAGGAAAATTGACCATGGCATTGTTTCTTCTTACCATCTAAAGATCTCCAAGGCTACTGTAGTAAGTTAGTGGTAGAGTCTCAAATCAGTATTTTAAGCCAATGATCAGAAGATTTTGATTGTAACATCTCTATCAGGAACCAGTTTATTTTCAGGTTAACCATAAGAATGTTTATTTTATGGTTATATCCAGCATTTCCATATGCCCACATCATTTTTGTTATGATTTTTATAAGGTCCTATTTAGCCAGAGCAGCTCCATCCTTACCCTGCCCCCCAGCCCCGGGAACTTACTTGAAACTTAAAAAGCAAGTCCTGGAAACCAGTCCCAAGTAACAAAGCCCAAATACAATGGGTCAGGCCAGGTGGAGGTATCCAGTCGGTGGGGGCACATACTGTCTCCCTAGCTACCAAGAAGTGTGGGCCCCACCCTTTGGGTGCCAATTCTGACCAAGGTGATAGGCTAGTTCAAATATCTACTATAGGGTAAGTTGTAATTCAATTGGTCACTTATGTGTGACCTAGCAGGACTGTGCAGCTTTCTCTGTGTTACAATCTGATTGGCCACCTCTGTGTGGCCAGGCCCACTCACATGGCCTTTGCCCTTAAAAGCTAGTCTGTAAGGCAGAGACGGCCCTGGACTGTCAGTTTGATTCTCGATGCTTGGCGTGAAATAAAGCTTTTGCTTGACCTTCTCTTTGTTATCAGTCTTGCTCCTTTGACCATGGACCCAACAATTTTAATTATACTATTTTCAGAATTAATAGCTATCATGATTAAAGTAATTAATTAAGTAATTTAAATGGTAAAATTCTACATTTCATAATGTCTTTTGAAGGATGAATAGATAAGAATGTATATTATCTCAGAGGACTGGGTCTGAACGAATTGACAGTTCTACTTACAGTTTTTCTTAACCCTCTTAGGGTCCCTGGCTGGGTCTGAAAATTAAACTGACAAAGACAGATTCACAGGAGAAAAGCATACACATTTTATTGAATTTTTACATGTACATGGGAGGCTTCACGAGAGAAGGAAGACCTGAGATGACCAGAGCAGGAACCTGTTACACCTTTTAGACAAAGAAACAATACATTTGGGAAGAAGTGACAAGACAGAGGGGTTTAGGTTAAGGAGAGTAAATGGTAAAGAAGTAACTAAGAAGATAAGGATGAGTTTAACAAGGTTTGTCTCCACAGATTTCTTGGCCCTAAACTCCCCATCTCTAGTGATAAGAATGTCTTCCCTCCTTCTGCTACAGGAAGAGTATTTTTCACAGGGGCATTTTAAGACCTGTGTCAGAGACGTAGGGCCAGAGTGTAAGCTCAGAGTAACTTTCCTGTCTCTACCACTTTTAAAAATTCCTTCAGTTTAAGATCTTTAATATGCCAAGATGCTAATTTGGGGGATAGCATAGCCTGAATCCCACCCAATGCATAGACTTTGCCGTTTAATTTTCCTTTCTACAGTAAAGCCTAAAAAGTGGTTCTGATAATTAAAATAGAGTCCTATTACAAATAACACATTCTGAAGTCCAGAATGCTGAGTTTTGTTGTTTGCTTGGTTATTTTTGTTTTTTCTTTTATTCTAATTTGTAAAATCTTTCCCTATGTAGTCATACTGATCACCTTTAAATGTAACATGATTATACCCATCAAACTAAAAAAAAAATTAAGTCAAATAAAATAAAAATTGAAAAAACTTTAGAGGACACAGACAGGAAGTTTTTCAAATGTCCTTCAGTTTACTTGTTTGCATTTCCTCAAAAGAGACTGTTGCAAGTCATTTTGGAGTTTACAATAGCTTTGGAAGAATTTATTGTTCCAAGGCTAATTTTAACCTGTGATAAAGATTGCTTTTTTATTCAGTTGAATGTGATATCCAGTAATTGTTTGTCAAGGCTAAGTGCTGTAGGACATAATACATTCTTTAAATGGAGTTTTGTAATTATAATACAAGCATCTTTATGGCCTAATATATGAAAGAATGCTATTGGGTAAAGGTGTTAGAATTATAAGAATGCAGACTTTAAACTTCATTATTTCAATTATTAAATCTCATGGCTGCTTAACTTACATTTAGGGGAGTATGACACTGTATATTTGCTCAAATGAATGATTTTTTGTTAACTGAATGGTTTTGCAGATCTTGGCAGAAATAAACTCTTTTTTTTTTTTCCTCCCTCATACTGCATTTTCCCATTTTGGTCATTAGGGTATTGGTGGGGAAGATTACCTAAGACAGCCAGCTATATGTTACCTGAAGTAATTTTGATGAATTTGAAATTACCCCTAAATCATAAATTTGGTCATGGGCCAAAAAGATTTCAGGTCCTAAGGCTTCCAATCTGAGGTGTTTCGATTTGTAGGTCTTATAGATAAATTACTTTTGTTATCCTAATGAGTGTCAGCTAAAAGTGGTGTAAGAGGAAAGAATAGTTTAGATGTACATCTTAAGAAATAAAATGAACACCTTTTTTCACATTTCACACAAAAAGAGAAACCTAAGGTATTCCCATACCTCTGACGCAGTGTACCCCTACTCAAATAGAGCCCTTTCTCTTGCCTCTAGAGGTCATGATGGTGTGGTTTTGGAATATAGGTAAGGTTCATTAGGGTGAGGTCCAGAGCCGATGACCAAGATAGAATTCTTGAGATGTCTTTGGTGCAAAATGGTGGTTTTATTAAGCACAGTGACATGACCAGTGGGCAGAAAGGCTGCTGCACTGAGGTGTGAGTGGTGACTGATTATATACTATGGGATTGGGGGCGGTAAGGAAAGGGGGAGGTTTTCAACTTTCCTATGCTAAAGAGGACTGATCTACAAGATATCAGGTGCCTTGTCATTGTCAGGTTAAGGGTATTTTCCCCTCTAGCAAGGTATTATCATTAAGGCAGTTGGGAGATTTCTGGAATTTCTGTCACACAAATCCTACCCAGGAGAGGGGATAGGATAGAAGTTGCAGAGTGTCAGTTCAATGCTTTGTTTTCAGCTAGGCTTCTGCTCCCTCATCAATGACTTAGATTTTGTCATCATTGTTTTCTTGCGTTTGTATGTGTTTTAAGGAAGAAGAAAATTATCCAGAGCAGGGCCAGAAGATGGAAGGTTACTAACAATAAGCTAGAGATAACCAGAAGTCCTACTGGGAGCAAGAGATAACCAGCTGCTTCTGCTTCTATTAACGGGCTTCCTGCCACAGGCTCCCTGCATACTGCTCCTGCCTAAGGCAGCCCCACGCACCCCCGCGCCCCCTGCCTTAAGTGCACCCCCCTCCCCGTTTAAACCTACCTACCAGCAGACAGCCTAGCCCTTGGAACCTGACTGCCTGCAGTCCCCTATAAAACCCCATAACCCTGAGACCCCAGGCCCAGAACTTTGAGTGGGAGCCCTTCTGGGTCTGCCAGCACGCGTAAAACAAATCTGAGTTCTCCCATTTCTTTGAGTGTCACTTGGTCTCTCTCCAGTCTGATTTTTATTTTTACCACAACATTACCACATATATATCTCTAAATAGTATGCTGTTCAGTTTTGCCTGTTCTTATATTTCATTTAATGTAATCATACAGCTTACATTTTTATGCAGCTTGATTTATTCTTATTATTCTTCCAATATTTTGTTTTTCACATACATCCTAGTTGAATCAGCATTAACTCATTCATTTTTCTCTGCTGTCTACTATTTGCTCATCTTTCCTTTTGTTTAAAAAATGTAATTATTTTATCCTCATTCTTGAATTATGATTATGAAGTTATGCAGTTCTCAGTTAACACTCCTTCCCTTTTTTTCATTTTTTAATTATTATTTTTTTATTTTTTTATTTGAGCATTCCTTCTTTAGAGAAAATATTTTACTCTCTTCTGACTTCCATTGGCACTGTCAGGAAATTCACTATCAATCTGCTTTTCCTTTGTAGGTAATCTTTTCTTTATCTGGCTACTTAAGTTTGCTGTCTGTTTTTGGTATTTTATTTGCAATTAAAAAAATTTTTTTCCTTGAGTTTGTCCTTTTCCCTGAATTTGAAGATTGGGTGTCTCATTAATTCTACTAAATCTCTAACAATATCTCTTGAACTATTGCCTCTCTCAAGACTCCCCATTATCTTTGTTGGGAGCCCCAGTTAGATTTCTCCTTCCATTCTCACTCTATTTTCCATGCCTCTCAACCTCCGTATCATGTTTTGCATCCCATTTAATCTTCCCACACATATCAAGTGGACTAATTCCCTTCAGCTAAGTCCAATCTCTTGTTTACCCCAAACTATTAAAGTTCTGTTTTCCCAATTTGTACTATATGTATTTTTTAATTTCTAGAAATTCCTTTTGCTTCTATTTTAAATTTTCATGTTGTTTTGAGTTTCTTATTCTTTGATTATACATTCAAGTCCCTCTTTTATTTTTCAAACATATTAACATTCATATTCTAGATCTTATAATGTCAGCATCTGTATTCTTCTGTGGATCTGATTTTGTACCTTTTTCTTCCTACTGGCTCTTACTTATGATATTTTTTTTCTCATTTGTTTAGCAGAACTCTTCTGTTATGAGTCCCCTTTCCATGGAAATTTATTTATGAGAATCTCTTGATACCTGGGGTAAAAATCCCTCCAGAGACAGTTTGAGATTATTTCTCCTAGTTATCTGTGGATACCACAACCAGGAGCCACCTCTAAACCAAATTTTCAACTTGAAGTTTTGCAGCCCACACAAGTTTGAAATCATAAGGGAGACTTCTTTTCTTTTTCATCCATAATTAAGGCTAAAATGGACATTTACCCCACCATTGCCCTCTGGTTGTTTCCTGGCTCACAAATTAAGAACTTTGCTTTTTGTTTATCCTACCTTATGGTTAGGCCCTGACTTTTTCTGCTCTCTCAGGTGTGTATAATCCATTAGAAATCAGGCTCTTGGGGCACCTGTGTGGCTCAGTGGGTTAAAGCCTCTGCCTTCGGCTCAGGTTATGATCCCAGGGTCCTGGGATCAAGCCCCACATCGGGCTCTCTGCTCAGTGGGGAGCCTGCGTCCCCCCCCACCCCCCACCGCCTCTCTACTACTTGTGATCTCTGCCTGTCAAATAAATAAATAAAATCTTAAAAAAGAGAGAGAGATAAAGATACCAGGCTCTTGGCCACCAGGGACACCAGCAGAAACATTGAGAGCAGAAACCACCTTACAGGTTAGTTTCTCCTTATGAAAATCTGTTTTGTTATTTTTTATCCTGAAGTGATTTCCTTATTTTGACACCAGTTCAGTTGTTCCTCTTTTGTTTTTTTTCATATCCCAGTCCCATATGTTTAAATGTACTATACTGTGAGAGTTTTTTTTTGTCAATATCTTGTTAACCATACTGCAGAAATGAAAAACTCATGTCTGATGCTTTTAGATGCTTCCTTCCTTAAATAATAGCCATTTCATTTACAGTGGCTTCTAGAGTAAAACTAGAGAATTTATACAAGTTTGATAAAAAGTAAAGTTTTAAAAATATTTATCATTTTCAATGAAAAAAAAATTCTGCTTTAATACTTGAAGGTGATTAATAATTATCAAAACTGACTCATGCTTACACCTTCACAGCTGCTGTTCTAGGCCTTAAAAGATTTCTTCAAAGCATATCACATGATCATCTTATAAGCAGGCCAGCAGAAATTTCTAAGTTAATTACAGTTTGGCAGAGTGTATCCAAAACCTCTTATCTGAACAGTGAACCCAATAATTTAATCAGTCTGTCTGTTGATTAATCACGTTCTAATCCATCTGATATCAGCTCTGAAAAAGCTCTTCATCTGTTCCTTGTAAAACTTATCTCTGTGAATGCACAGCTGCTGTGAGCTATTGGTATTAATAACTTGAATAGGAGACAGAACACAATGGATTCCCCAAGCCTGCAGAAAAAAGTTTGAACTCCTTAAAACAGTCATTCAGGACTCTCTAATCTGACCCAACTCTACAACCTTTCCATCCTCGTTTCCTGTTGCTTTCTCAGCTTCAGCCCACGTACTGGTTAAGGCCAGGTGCTGAACTCCTCCTGAAGCATGAATAAATATGTATTTATCAAATACCCGTGTCAGATGTGTACTGTTTCACGTACCATCCTACAACCTCTCTGTCGTATAGTGAAGCCGCTTTGACAGATGAGAAAGTCAAAGAGCGAAACAAATTACTTTCTGGTGTCCTGTTTACAAAGTTATAAGCTCTTTGAAAAAGGGCTCGAGGAAAGACAAAAGACTACACAAGGTGTGACTGAATATTTTGCTCATATGACATAACTAAAATTTTAAAAGTTCATCTCCATGCTTGAGCGGTGTGAAATACCAAATCTTCTAGACTATGTTTGACACTAAGAGGTGGGGGACGTTTGATCCAAAGTGAGCACTAGAGAGTGTGTGAGTAGAAGTCCTTCTCTGACATACAGGAGATAGTCACTATATTCAGCTTCTATTCATTGTTCCATTCTTTAAGCCTACTCAGGTTATAAATAGTTTTTGCAGTCATTCTAGAACAGACTGTGTTGTTTGTTTTTTCCTTTTACTTCTGCTCTCTTACTCTTCACACACAGGGTATCCATCCTGTCAGTTCAGTCCAGTACGAGACTGAGACTGATGAGTGTACGGCAGGCTGTCTGTGTGGACAGTCTTCAGCACACCAATGTACTGGAATCACTAAATTCCCAACGTAACCTAAAATGTGAAAGGATTTATAAAGAGTTCTTACAATTTTGATCTTGAAAGGTTTCGGGCCACAGGAATAGGAAATGGGTTGTCAGAGTTTCATTTCATTACATGATAATAATTTTGTCCATTTTGCATCCACTTTCCTAGTTAATTATACTTTCTCAGTGTCCATATGATATTTTCTTCTAAGTTTTCTAAGGTGAATGGTGCAAAAACTAGTCCTGGTGTGGATTCTTTAAGACTCCTTTACAACTATTTGCTTAGCTCTCAATTACTCCATCTTTGTTTTTATGAACATATATAAGAATCTTAATTTATTCTACCCTGCTAGATATAGTTAATTAGACAAGGGGTGAATATCAAACCAAAATTAAGCCCATTAGAGTCTGTGCCACTGGGGAAAAATTGGGCCTGAGAGATTATAAGATTTGAATGTGACTATACCTATACCTTCTAGCCTGGAACCTGCCAGGGGCCTATGGTTCTATCATATGAACTTGAACTCTAACAGAGGAAGCCCTCTATAGAGAGAGGGAAGAATGAAGAGCAATGCAAATAGAAGCTGAGAAAAGAGACAGAGAAACATTTTGAAATGGATTTCCTTCCTGTTATGGGAATTATTCCTTTTCCTTAAACTAAATACCACATTCCACGTTTGGAAAGAAAAAAAAAAACTTGTTTAAGTTGACTTGTTTTTCTTGCAATGAAAATTAGTGCTAATTGGTATCACCTGCATCAAATGTTAAGCGGTCACTAATATTATTCATATCACATAAATGCACCTGAATTCTAGTCTCATCTCTAATGCTCACTAGCGCTGGGCACAAGTGGACAAGTCCTTTTAATATCTCTAAGTCCCAGTTTTAGTATTAGCACTGTGATGACAGAATCATGAAGATCAAATAAAATGATGTATGTGAAAGATCTGTACTATAAAAATCTAAATTGTTACTTTTTATATAATCTCAATGCCACTACTTCTCTGATAATTTATCTTATATTTCTAAATAACACTCATACTCTTGTTTGCTATGTTTTCCATATGGGTAGACAGATTTTAAAGTTCCTTATGACAAAGGGGTAAATTTTGTCACAATTTCAGGTTTTTGAGTGCTATCTTTATGGAAGACACTGGGATGGAAAAATTGATGTATTAAGAACAAATTCTCATCCTACCCATTCCACACCCCACCCCAAAACAATCAAGTAGAGATTATTCTGACCATTATAACATGTATTTTGGGGAGTAATCAAATATTAATATACTTAGTTCATGAAGAAAATAAAATGTTAGAGAGTTCTTTCATAATAGTGGAGTTGCACTGGTAACTGGGCCACTGTTGAATTTTATTTTACTTTTTGCTATTCCCAGGGTAGCTGTATGCCAGATTTATAATGATAGAACTATATTATATAACAGGATATTTGTGGTTAGATTTATTTGCAAAATGATTCTCCTCTACCCTGGAATAATGTATAGATAAATCCCAGTTATACAGAAAGTGGTATATTTTAGAAGACGGTTTGTCATGCAATACATTTAATTTTTGAAATTCTGGCTTACAAAACTAATTAATTAAAAGATTTGTTTGCCAAAATCAACCAGTTGACAGCAGAATTTTGGAAATTAGAAAAAGGAAAAGTTACCCTAAGATTTAAATGACAGGTTTTCAGGTAAACCAATATAATTTTCTCCGTAGCTCTTAACAATATGCACTATGATACCACAAAATTCATTAAGCAGATTTCTCATTTTACCAATGTGTTTTTGCAGTTCAGGAGTAAAACTTCTTTAAAATTACATATAATTTTAGAATCATATTTATTCTATTGAGTTTTTAGAATTCATATTTATATAATTATTACAAGTAATTATTAATATTTTTAGAATGATCCTTGCTCCACCACCCCCAGGTCTCCTCTAGCATCCACTCTCCTGAATTATTTTTAATTATTCTCTTACTTTTATTTGGTCACATAAGTACTTTTCACTAAACAGTGTGCTGTGTTGTTTTGTTTTAGGTATCATATTCTATTTATTTTTCCATATCTTGCTCTTTTCACTCAACAAATTCTAAGTTAATCTGTTGTGGTATAGGAGCTGTGGCTCACTCTGAAAATTTTATTTTTTCATTTTCATTGAACTTTTGGGGGACCCAGTTCTTTTCCTAGCCTCTTACCAAGACATCTCTGCAAAGTTTCTTTTTCTGTTCACTGGGGCCATTGTGACTATCTTGATCCAGTGGTAACCATGGAAACACGATAGGGATTTTTTTAGTATAAGAGAGGTCAAGTAACTGAACTTAAACAAGCAAATATAATCAGCCTGTTTACCATTTAAATCTCTTTACTAATGCTGAAAAATCACTAGCATCACTTCAAATGTTAAGAGGTCACTGACGCTCGATTTTATAATGGTACTTAACAATATCACATAAAGCAGAGGTATCACCTAACATTTCCCTGTCTATAAACATCAATTTAAAAAAATATATTGTTAACTCACTGAAGATTAGAACTATGGTAATTCATCTTCTTTGTTATAGAGAATGAACTCACTTGTTCTAAATATTCCAAATATGTTTATTTTGTTATATTAACTCCCTTAAGCAATGCTAATATAATTTAGCTATTAAATATTAAAGCAAAATATTATCTTATAAAATCATGCTCAAATTCTAGTATTCCCAGGTCAAAAGCTTTAGTGAGTTATTGCCCAATTATTGAAGCTCTAACTCTATAATCATATAACCCAGGATAATTGGTTGTATCCATTTTCATTCATCTTCCACTTAATTTAACAATTCTAAGAAGTCTTAAGTCAGTGGAGAAGGTTTTTTTGACAAAGTAGAAAATATGAATGAATTTGGGAAAGAAACCCTAGAATAAAATTTCTATTACTGATTCATCACTGGGTGACAGTCTTGGAATCTGTGCACTTTTGTTGAATTTGGGATATGTTGAATTTTTAAATTGCTAGGATGGCAACAATTGACTCACTGATAGTTGACAAGCTCTACACAGTAGGCATATGTAGTTTGGGCAGTTGTTCAGAATCTTTTTTCTTTGCTTGAGTTGAGGAAAGAGAAAACTGACCTGTTCAGAGAAACACTGCCTGTCATGAATTAACATAAAGGAATAAGCAAGCCCTATTATAAAGTAGATGAAATTTCACCTTGTTTTGCCTTGCACTTCCTGTTTAATCTTTGTTAAAGAGATCATTGATTGAAGGCTTTTTGGGAATTAATTTTAAAAAATTTTTTTTGCCTTAAAAAAAAAAAAAAGAGATCATTGAAAATTCTACTTTGGTATATTTAGAGTTTAATACCAGATTATGGAAGAGAAAAATAAAACAAACCTAACAATAAAATTACTCCTAAGTCACAGTAAACAAAGGGAAAATCTCTAATGGCAAAATTTTAGGTTTTAAGTTACCACTAAAGTGGGGCATTTTAAGAAAGAAGCATTTGCTTGACTGTACTCCAGTTAAATCTTGTCAATTTATTGACCCTTTGGCTGTTGTGAGTTGTTGACCTAATTGTTATGAGGAGAGTTACTGTGAAAAAGCATATGGCTTAGAATTACTGGACCATTGAGATTTTCCTTACTCAGTATAGGTGCAGTTCTTCCACTCTGTCTTCTTTATTTTATGATATTTAAAAAATCCTAAGCATACTGTGGGAAGATGTGAGCCCAGCCTAGTAGGGTGTGGACACAAGAAGCAAATACAGTTGGTTAAGATCCTAATGGATTCATTGGCTAATAAATCCCCTAAGTAGTCATGGACCAGGTTAAGAACTCACATCCACCTGATCTAGAAAAGCCCTAGAGCGGATTATGTTTGATGAGGCAATGATATTTAGATCCTAGAGGTTGGATAACCCAGAAAGTTAGGGTCAGCAATCAGGGAGATCTTAGAAGTTCCAGGGTGATGAAGTTCAAGCATGCTTCCTGTCATTGAGGCTCTGCAGTAGGCTGAGATGGCTGAGATGGGGAGAGGTGGAGTAATGGACAATCGGTGTGAAGCACACTACTTCCAGGATGTAGCTGTATTTGGTAGTAGGGAGCTATTCAGAGAAGAGGTCCCTGAGCTATCAGGGGAACCAAGGAAAATCCCCAGTTCCAGAGTAACAGACTAGTAGGAAAGGATCTAAGCAAAGAACCAATTCCTGAAATTTGAATACAATTCCAATCCCACATGTCTGTTCAGCAACAGAATAAAGCCAGCATAAATCCTGTATAGTTCCCATCCCTCAGGACAAGACCCATTCTAGTGCCTAGAATTTTGCTCTAGGCTTCTTTAAAAAACATTGTTTGAGCACCTACAAAAGGCCAGGCTAGAAGCTGGGCATGTAATAGCAAAGATAATGTCTCTTCTTCCATACCTTACATTCTCATGGAAGGTTCAGACCAGAATATAGACAGTAACAATGCAGGATGTTAAGAATGCCAATTGGGGATGGTATATATTGCTATGATAGCATAAGTCAGAGCAACTTATTAAGACTTGATGATGTTGGAGAGATCAGCATGTTTCTCAAGGGACTGAAGTTGAAGCCAAGACCTGAAGAATGGGCGAGAACAGGGATGCTGCCAACATTAATCCATTTCATTCAGTAAACTGGAGGTGTCACTAAATTATATAATGGTAATTTAAAATAGGTGCCCCTTCCTTTGCGGAGCTACTCAGTGCCAAGACTCCTGAGTTGGTGAACTGAAAGAGGACTGTGTCCTCTTTCCTTGGCCAAGTTTTCCTATGCAGAGCACAACCTGTGGCCTAGAATTGATTTATCTACGTGAAGGGCTTTTAGGGTAGGGGGTAAAGCAGAGGGAATGAGGACCTCAAGGCTTAAAAGGTGTGGCTCTTGAAAATTGGAGTATAGAGGAAAACCAGCTTTACTTGTTGCTAGAATGGTCTCCTCTGCCCATGATTGCGAGAGAGTACCGACCTGGGGGAGCTGCACAGAAGCCACCTGCTGGGTTGCAGGGCACATATTGAAGTATTTGCCAAGACAGAAATTTGACCCACCAGGCTTGAGCTTCCTGCAGCGACTCTACTTGTCATTTTACCCATTATAAGATTGTGGAACACTGTTTCACAATAGCAAATCAAAGTAAGGCTGGTGGTGTTGCCCACAATTACAATAGAAGTGGAATGGCTTAATTAGTAAAACATTAACTGGCAGGATTCCTATAAGTAAAAATGTACATATTTAAGGAGGCTTATTGTAACATTTATACCATTTATTTTATAATATACTAATTCGAATGTAAAAGTGAATGTAAATTACCAGAAATTAACATGCAATGTGAAGAAAAGTCCTTTCATCCTCTGCAACTGTAGCATTTGGCAGATTCAGGAATAAATAATCTTTTGTGGCAAGGGTATGCCTTATCAAACATATGCAGATCAGCACTAATTAATGCTAATTAAGGTTTCCTGTCTATCTAGTTGGAAAAACGTCCAAATGTTATGAAATCCAGTTAGTATGCCTATTACGCTAATTGTTTTATATGGGGTGGTTCTTAATTAAAATATGTAAATTGACCTTAATTGCTATATACTAATGGGGGTTCATGTTATCTCACTAAAAGTGACAAGATGGTGAGGAGGGGTACTTAAATGACTAATTCTGATAAATCCTTAACTAAATGACCTTTACTCAAAATTAATTTTAATTGGAAGTTGGCTAAAGAAACATTTTTCTTCTTTGTTTCTTTCTAGTTTTTAGTAATGTAAGAATGTTACTCTTCTTTGTTAATACAGCTTTAGAAGCAGTTGTGCATTGTTAATTACACTTAACAAGCAAGTTAATTTGACTGTTTACTGTTTATAGTTATCAGGAAGTTATTGATATCCTCATTTCAGTCTGGGGAGAAGTGAATTCTCATTGAATGTGTATTTATAGTTAGAATCCTATAGGTAAGTTGGCCAACCCAGTTAGTTTGTTAGAGTATGTGTTGAAGTTTGATGAGCTGGTAGTATTAATGTGTAGTCCTTGGCTGATTTACATTGCAATTGCTTTTTAAAAAAATATTTTTTCTTTACAAAACATTAGCTTTTATTGGAGTTAAAAATCTCATTGAAGGTATTTGCATTAAATAGACTGAAATGATATTCTTACATTTTACTTACCAGGTTTTTATTTATTATTTAATTGCAAACAAATTAAAATATGTATGCCCCAAACCAGTGTAAATTAATTTACATATTTTACTTATTTTTTTTTTTTACTATACTAACCTTGCAAGTACAGGAAGTAATTTAAATAAAACTAACAAATATTTTACTCTTTCATCTGGAAGTAGTTTATGTTCACATGTAATTTAAAATACATTTTTTAAGTCCTTCTGTAAAAATGTGAGAAAGGACTTAGTAAAATATTGTCATATGGAAAAGAGCAAAGAATAAGGATTGTAGTTTTTCTTTGTCAAAAGGAGACCCAATATCTTTACTCTTTTATCAGGACATCGTGACAAATGTTTCACCTAGAATTATTCGGGGGACTACCTCTGGCCCTCTGTATGGCCCTGGACAAAGCTCCTTCCTGAATATTGAGCTCATCAGTGAAAAAACGGCTGCATATTGGTGTCAAAGTGTCACTGAACTAAAAGCTGACTTTCCAGACAATGTAAGTGTGATTTAACGTCTAAAACAAAAGAATTGGCATAAGTTGGTGAATGTTTATTTAAACATCCAATTCATAGGCTTATAAATATTAATGTGTATAATATATTTTATTAAAGAATCTGCCAGTTGCTTTGCTGATGCATAGAAAGATAAAAAAGAAAGAAAAGCTCAAGAACTCATAAAAATCTGCACAATGTGAGGCTTTGTTATAAATGGGTGCCATGCAGATGGAAGAAGTATCTACATAAGCAGGAGGAAGAGAAATGAAATACTCATTTTATTGAGTTGATTTTCACTGGATGTGGCTAGTATTTATGAAGGTGATGACCTTAGGAAGAAATTGCAGACTATAAATCATTTTAAATATAAACCTGAGGCAGAAGCAGAATATCTTCGTATATAGTGTATTTATGTTTTTCCAGTGGGAAATAATTCAAATAATTTTAATACTTTTATACTAAATGAGTCACTATTTTTTTTATAAAACCCTTTCTTTAAAAGTACTGTATATAAAGATTACATATATTTCATTTCTTTATGGATTTTTATATGTTGTCAGTAGTTTTTTAACCTATAGATGGTATTTTCTCTTCAATAGATGGTTACAATTGTTCTTGATGTCATTCATTCATTTTTTTTCTCCCCTCCCCTCACTTCAGTGCACATATGCACACACGTGCATGTGCACACACACACACACATACACACATTCCCTCTCTCCATTGTATTTTCTGTCTCAGAGCTGGTGATGAATGGAGGTTGAGGTTTGAGCCATGTGTGTCTTTATTTGTAGAAAAGATTCAAAGACAAATTGGAATGGTTTAAGTATCCTAATGATAAATGTTTTAAAATCTGATGAAAGTCTAATGAAAATTGTTTTCCCACAAACTGGTAAATTAGAAAATCTTACCAAGGGACTTTTGCTATCATACTGTTGTCTAACCCATCAAGTTTTGTTCTTCTTTTTTCTGTTTTAGAAAGTCCTAATTGTTTCAAGGTTTTCCTATATTGAAACAAAATTTAGACACTAAGAATATAATTAATCTTCCTTAAGTCAAACCTTCGGATATGAAGGGAACTATGAAGACCCATATGAAACCTATAGCTTTTGTTCATTAGGAATTTTTCACTTTCTGAAAATGATGTTGCAAATCATCTCTGTGTTCACATAATACAATCAACTCTAATAACAGTTAGGTTGAGCTGTTTGTTTTTTAAAGGACCCAAATTTCGTGGGAAGTTTTTCTCAGAACGACTAGTACAAAAAATCGTCAACCATAAGAAGAATCATACACACACACACACACGTATATATATATTTATTATATATACACACAATTATTATTGTGTATATTATTATATATACATGCATTACATTATACACATATGTATATATATATTTTATTTTATTATCTATATATCTATACATACTTTTAAAAAGATTTTATTTATTTATTTGTCAGAGAGAGAGAGTGCACAAGTAGGGGGACTGGCAAGGAGAGGATTGAGAGGGAGAAGCAGACTCCCAGCTGAGCAAGGAGCCCAATGTGGGGATTGATCCAGGGCCCTGGAATCATGACCTGAGCTGAAGGCAAATGCTTAACCAACTGAGCCACCTAGGCATTCCTATAAATAAATTTTTAAAGATGGTCTGCAAGTTTGAGTATTATACCAGGTACTGAACATGCAGTGACATAATACCAATCACAATAAGCTTGAGTTCTTATAAGATTAAATTGTACTTGGTACTGTTATAACTGCCTTATATATTTTAACACTCATTCTTTAAACAATCTTTTTTTTTTTTTAACATTTTATTTATTCACTTGACAGACAGAGATCACAAGTAGGCAGAGAGGCAATCAGAGACAGGAGGAAGCAGGCTCCCCACCGAACAGAGAGCCCGATGTAGGGCTCGATCCCAGGACCTTGGGATCATGACCCGAGCTAAAGGCAGAGGCCCCAACCCACTGAGCCTCCCAGGCGCCCCTCTTTAAACAATCTTATTATTATTACTTACTTATTACTTACTATTACTTTCCCTATTTCACAGAGAGGAAACCAAGAGGAAACAGAGAAGTTAAGTAGCATGCCCAGAGTTACACAGCTAATACAATGTTCCCCACTCATCCACAGTTACAGTTTCTGTGGTTTTAGTTACCAGCAGTCAAGCCATGGTCTGAAAGCAGGTGATCTTCCTTCTGATGTATTGTTTGGAAAGTGAGTAGCTGCTTAAAGCTCTGTCACAGTGCTTATGTCATTCACCTCACTTCATCTCCTCACATAGACACTGTCCTCTCACATCATCACAAAGAGTGAAGACAGTACAATACAGTATTTTGAGAGAGAGAGAAAGATCACATTCTCACAACTTTTACTAGAGTATGCCGTTATAATTGTTCTATTTTATCATTAGTTATTATTGTTAATCTCTTGTAGTGCCTAATTTATAAATTAAATCTTTATCGTCCGTATGTACGTATAGGAAAAAGCACAGATTATTTTTAGAGGGTTTAGTGCTACCCATGGTTTCAAGTAGCCACTGGAGCTCTTTGAACATATTCCCCATGGATCAGATTAGGATTATTATATACAGTGAAACCAGAATTTGAACTTGAAACTTGCTTTTAGCATCTGTGCTCCTTTCTAACGATAGTATTCTCTAATGTACCTACTATAGTGTCATTTCAGGCCTTTAAAATTTCAATATGACTTTTTAATGCAGCATAAGAATAGTATGAAATATAATTTCCCCCAAATATTGCTCCTATAGTGTATCTGAAAAAAAAAATTACGTTTTTCCTGGAAGAGAACTCCCACCAATGGCTTAAGTTCTGTCTACCCTGTTCTGGGCAGGAGTGAGATGTTAAACAATGGCCTCCAAGAAATGACAGTAAGTAGACAAGAAAGCTGAGATGAAACCTTCACTTTGTAATTCCACAGCCAGGAAGAAGAGGCACATTTAAATGTTCTTTTCAATTTCCCCGGAAACAATTTTCTTCTCCTATAATGCTTTTTCTTCAGAGGAAACAATGCTTGCATTTCTTGTTTCTAATTCTTTCACCATTTAGATTGTATTCATTATTCTTTTTCTATATTCTTAGAACTAATTTCTAACATTTTATTCCCCATATCAAAGATAACATTTTAAATACAATTAAAATGGCATTCCCATTTGAACCCATGGAAATAATGTGTTGCACCTAGATATTGCCATGCTGAGAGTAGAATATCCCCCACTGTTTTGGAATTACTCTGATGCCAAACCCAATGAGCTGAATGAAAGAAGGTGACCCTTCATTTTCCAAGTTTAATTATCACTCTCACTGGAGTTTTCCCACATCATTCTCAAGTGCGTGGCTGCCACCTTTAATGACAGGGATCAGATAATTCAACCCACTGTGGCAGCTTCTAAGCAAGGGCTAACTTTTGAAAAAGAAATTATTCTGGAGGTTGTGGAGAAGGGATGTAGGTCAGCTGATATCAGCAGCTAGTATCTCTCTTTCCAGAGAGAACAGGCACCAGTTGACCATGAACTTGAGGAGACAGCTGGAAGAACATCTTGAATATAAAGAGATCCTGAAATATATTGTAAGGGCTTGTTTCTTAACTATCACAGAGTTCCACCAAAGCCTACACTTATATTAGACTTCTGCCCAGCTTTCAAGGTTTCCTTTTATTTATCTGTGAATTAAATTTGGCACACTGATCATTGTAGTGACAATTATTACTAAGAGGTTTTTTTTTTTTTTTTGTTCCTAAGCTGAGATTTTGCAATGCTTATTATGAAATGTACTGTATAATTAGGGCTTACAGAAATCAATTTTAAGTGAATCCTTTCATTCTCACTGCAAAAGCCTTAGAAACCATATATTTTAGACTTTGAAAAAAATTTTTACCAAAAAAAAAAAAAAACCATGCTGCATTTTGTCTGAATGCACTGAATTAGCAAACAAAGACTGACATTTTCTATCATTTGTGGCAGCTAAAGTAAGAGTTAGGCAAAAGATAGGGATTCAGCAGTAAATTAGCTGGTGAAGATAGAAAAGGGAGTGATGGCTTTGTTAGAGAAATTAATAAAGGAAGAACAATTGATATGTAAATATACTTCTATTACAATACACCTCATTCTGCTGAAACCCTTTCTCAGTTCATTACTGGGAAATCAGCATTATGCACATTAAGTTCAAAATTATTCCAAAGAAGTTGTTCTTCATCAGCATTTCTGAAAGCACTTTCTTGACCAATAGCCTCTAAATACAGAGTTCTTAACTCTTCATGTGTGCGTGTGTGCCATGGGCTCCGTATACACCCTTGTGAAACCTAAAGGCTTTTCTTCAGAATGTTTTTGAATGTGTAAAACTCAATTTGGTAGTTTGCAAAGGATTCCCATTGTCATAAAATAGAATGCTCAACTCATTTTAAAGAATACCTTATAGTAATGCATGTTCCTCTTTAATAAGTCACTAGAAATTCAGCCTGGTGGCAGATCTAATAATTATTAGATTACTAATAGTTATTAGGGTACTGTAATTTTGACATATAATGGTGACTGTCAGTGACATGGTGAGATATCTGTGACAATTGTGTGATTTTCCATGGCTTCTATCAGTGCAAAGTTAGAGGTATTGATAGCGCTACTGCGGTTTGTTGTATACAGGAGGAAATGCTAAATTTCAGCAGAAGTTAGTGAAAATAAAGGTCTAAGTTTTTCCCATCCAAATTCATGAATTTCCTGCATTCTATCAAGAATTCTATGTACCTCAGATAAAGAACATTATCCAGTGGTTCTCAGTTCTGGGTGCATATTGGGAAGCTTCAGAAAAGGTATTTATGGTTAGACCCTGTTCTAGTTCAGTCATTTCAGAAATTCTGGCATGGATACAATGAGTATAACTCTGTGTATGTGTGTGCATGCTTGGTATGTGTGTGTAGGTGGTGCATGTGTATATTTTTTTTAAGATTTTATTTGTTTATTTGACAGACATAGATCATAAGTAGACAGAGAGGCAGGCAGAGAGAGAGAGAGAGAGAGGGAAGCAGGCTCCCTGCTGAGCAGAGAGCCAGATGTGGGACTCGATCCCAGGACCCTGAGATCATGACCCGAGCCGAAGGCAGCGGCCTAACCCACTGAGCCACCTAGGTGCCCACGTGTGTATATTTTGTACAAAGTTCGTCAATTAATTTTACTGTGTATAAAACTAGCATCATTCATAACCCTTGACATATATCATTAAATATTTATTAAAGTCCTGTATCAGTGAGAGCCGTTTATAGGTGCTAGGAACCGTGGGCTTCATATATCTGTGAAGCAGAGTTTTTCCTCAGTTTCTCGATGAGGAAACTGACTTTTCAAAACATGGCATTGCACAGGGCACTGTGTCACACAGCTAGTAAGTGAACTCACTGGAACTGAAAATCTTCCCCTTACACCTTAAAGAGGTATTTAACTTGGCTCTAAGGAACCTGCAGAATTAGGAGTAATGTTATTTCAGTTCCCTTGCCCACCCACTCAGATGGGTCAATTATATTGAGCTCTCTTAACCACAGACTTTCAAAGAGAAAATAAAATCTTTTTTATTGGACAAAGAAAGAAGTCTGTCATCAGCCAACCATTATTTTGTCATTAGTCCCAGCACGGGACATTTTATAGCTCAATATATACTGCTTTGCAGGGATGTAGCTGACTTTAGAAAACAAGGTCAGTGACTCAATGTGGACCTTGGTTTGAACTGTTACCTGGTCCCACCTTAAGTTCTGTATTTGAAAATAGGGAGTCAAGAGATTCAGTTGGATCTATGGATCCCCTAAGCAAGGAAGATGCTCACTGCTTATTCAATTGATGTTCATCACCCCGTAACTCCTGCAGTCTTCCTATGGCACCATGAAGCCTGACTCAGCAGAAGCAGGCTTTCTTTTCTTTGGATTATTCATAATTAAGTCTTACTCATTAGAAATAAGGGGATTTGGGGGCACCTGGGTGGCTCAGTCATTAAGCGGCTGCCTTCAGATCAGGTCATGATCCCAGGGCCCTGGGATCAAGCCCCGCATCAGACTCCCTGCTCCACGGGGAGCCTGCTTCTCCCTCTCCCACTCCCCCTGCTTATGTTCCCTCTCTCACTGTGTCTCTCTCTGTCAATAAAATGAATAAAATCTTAAAAAAAAAAAAGAAGGGGATTTTGTTACCCCCCTCTCAATCTATTTAGAAAAATAAAATTTAGTAACAGATAACACTATAATATATATGTTGTCAGGCCAACAATGACCCGTACAGAGTTGTTATTTTTGCTTTCTTTTCTTTTTTTTAATTAAACCATTGCTTTCTTATCACAGACCTTATAAACCATAAAAATGACCTTGGCCCTTTCCCCCTCATATCCTGAAGAGGATATTCACCAACAGAAATGTAAGCATCCCTGCACTGGAGCAATTCCTTCTTTGCTCCCTCTGGAATTTTTAAGCTTCTCAAGTCTCTATTTCTGTCAATTTCTACACATTCCCATGTTGATTTATTTTAAATAAATTAGGAAACCGCTAGAGCAGCTATTGAAGGGAAGGTTAGTGTATCCCTAGGAAACTCCTTCCTTCTTTCCACCATGAATTCTAGAGGACATAGATACTTCCCAACTTCCCTTCTTTGCTAAAATCCAGAACAGTTATCTGATGATGTTACTTTAATGATTTTTTTTAAAAAGATATATCTAGTCAACAAGAAAAATAAAAATGAATCATAATAGTAATGGAAATTTTAAGTTAGGGTGGATGGAGGTAAACTAATCCATATCCAGTTACCCTAAGACATACCTATTTTCATTTTCCTAGATGAAAGAGTCAAAAGCTAAAAGCATAAGTTTTAAGTCAGAATGGATTTGAATTTCAGCTTGTCTTCTGACTTGCTATTTATTGGCACTCTCAACCTCAACTTCCTCATTTGTGCAATAACAATAACTATTCTTAGAGGTTGTACAAATTAAATGAGATATTATTTATAATATGTTTGGCACATTGCAGTTATTCACCACTATAAATTACTTTGCATAGGATACCTTTATGCATTTAGCTTTTATTCCTACTTAATATAATAATTGGTTTCATAAAATATTCTGAAAGAGGGATTTGGTAGGTCAAAGGTAACTGCATATTTATAGTTCTTGAAGTATATTGGCAGTTGTTTTCAAAGGATTTTTCAACAATTCATATAAAAGTCACTATTATAGAAATAACTACCAACTAAAAAATTTAAAACTCGCTCACTAAATATGCTTTTTAATGACTCTTCTGAACTTGAGTTTATTATATGTCATATAGAATATAAAGTATGATTCTTTGCTCAGTGTTGTATTCATTATACTTCTGTGCTTTAATATCATTCATTCTTTTGACTTAGTTACCAATTAAAACAAGACTTAAATAAGGAGTTATTTTCTTAGCATCAGCATAGAAACAAAGAAAATTTAAAATGTGTTTAGTTCTACAAAGCAAGAGTAGCCAAAATAAACCAGAATACATAATGTAGCTCATAGATCTCTGATTCATTTCTGGCTCCATGTAGCCAAGTTGTTTTTTTGTTTGTTTGTTTTGTGTTTGTTTTTGAGATAAAATATTCCTAGTTCCTTAAAAGAAAACATTAGCTACAGTTTAGATGGAGTAGTAGGCACTAGATTTACCATCCCAACTGAGATAGCAACATAAAAGAAAACTTATAAAATATATGAAACAACAGTTTTTAAGATCTGGAATATCAGTCAATAAAGATAGTAGTCACTGAGAGATAGAAAACTAAGGAACTGAGCTCTACCTTTGCTCAAGAAGGTTTCCAGGCCACATTGCAAGGAGCAGAACCCAGGTATCTCTCTGAGTTGAGACAGAAATCTCCAGAAAGACCAAGGTGGTTAGGATTCACAAGAGAGAACACCAGAAAGCAGAGAGCTACATACAGAGAACTCTTCAGAGCCCTACAGAATGTCTCTTTTGAGTATTCAGCAGAATGCAGATTAGCTCATGCAAGTGAGTGAATTAGGGGGGACTATAGAAAGAACTTTCTGAATGGATTAGAGGGACAAATAGTCAGTTCTCAAATGCATCTGGGAATAATGACTCTTCCTGCTAGCCAGACTAGAAAACCCTGTGATTCAAAATTAGCCATAGGCTGAGGAGCACTGCTTTAGTCATGCCCCACAAACTTTAAAGCAAGACCTGAAAGGATCAAAATATCTCCAAGTAACTTGACTGAAGCTCAGAATAAAATTAAAGGATATAGGAATACAAAATATCTAGGACAAAATAAGATAAATTTCACAATGTTTGGTATTCAATTAAAAATTACCTATCAATGGGGCACCTGGGTGGCTCAGTGGGTTAAGCCTCTGCCTTTGGCTCAGGTCATGATCTCAGGGTCCTGGGATTGAGCCCCCCATGGGCCTCTCTGCACAGCAGGGAGCCTGCTTCCTCCTCTCTTTCTGCCCGCCTCTCTGCCTACTTGTGATCTCTGTCTGTCAAATAAATAAATAAAATCTTTTTTAAAAATTACCTATCAGAGAGGGAGACAAACCATGAAAGACTCTTAACTGTGGGAAACAAACTGAGGGTTGCTCGAGTGAAGGTAAGTTGGGGGATGGGGTAATGAGATGATGGGCATTAAGAAGGGCACATTACGTGATGAGCACTGGGTGTTATACACGACTGATGAATTGTTGAATACTACATCTGAAACTAATGATGTACTATGTGTTGGTTAATTGAATTTAAATTTTAAAAAATTACCAATCATGTAAGAAAGTAGGAAAATACAACCCCAAATAAGAAGAAAATCAATGAAAAATGTGCCAGAACTGATGGGATGTTAAAATTAGCATGCAAATGTATTAAAGTATCATTACAACTATATTCCATGTGTTCAAAAACTAAGTTAAGAGAAGGAACATAGATAAAAAACAAACAAACCCCCACTAAACCAGACTTCTAAAATGAAAACTACAATGAATAAGATGAAAAATACACTGGTAGCTATTAACAGCATGTTAGGCACTGCAGAAAAAATGATTAGTCAACTTGAAAATGTAGCAATAAAAACTAAAGTAGAATGCATGCAGGGGTGGGGGGGTGTTGGGGAGTGGGGAGTAAACATAGTGTTAGTGAGCTAGGGACAACTTCAAGTGGCCTCATATGTACTGGAATTTTCAAAGTTTGAAGAAAATAATGGCCCCAGTTTTCCCAGTTTTACATAAAGCTACAAGCCTTCCCATTTGACAAACAAACAAACAAGAAACTTGAGTTCCAGGTATAAGGAGCATGAAGAAAATTACACCAAGGAGAATATCATAATCAAATTAATCAAATCAGTGACAAAGAGAAAATTTTAAAAGTGAAGACAGAAAGCATGTTCCATATGGAAGAATAAATATAAAGGTTATTGTTTTGATTTGTTGTCAGAAACAACACAAGCTAGAAGACAACTTTCAAGTGCTGAAAGAAAAAAATGACAACTGTTCATCTAGATTTCAAAATTCAACAACATATCTTTCAAAAATCAGATGAAGGGAGCCTGGGTGGCTCAGTTGGTTGAGTGGCTGCCTTTGGCTCAGGTCATAATCCCAGAGTCCCAGGACTGAGTCCCACATCGGGCTCCCAGCTCCAAGAGGAGTCTGCTTCTCCCTCTGACCTTCTTCCCTCTCATGCACTCTCTTGCTCTTCTCTCTCTCTCTCTCTCTCAAATAAATAAATAATCTTAAAAAAAATACAGATGAAATGCATTCTTTTTCAACCACAAGAAGACTAAAAGAATTCATCACTGAGGGATTGACACCACAGGAAATATTTTTTTAAATGTTTTAGGTAGAAAGTAAAATGATGCTAGGTTGAAATGTGGACCTACACAAAGGAATAAAGACTGCCAGAATTTGTAACTATAAACAATTTAATTCATGTTAGAAGAGAATTGGTTGCTTAAATGAAAATATAAAACAGTCTGTGGTTTATAAAATATATTAAGGTAAAATATATGATAATCGTACAAAAGTTGTGAGGAAGAAATGAAAGTATACTACTGTAAGCTTCTAACTCCTTATGTAAATTTTTTTTTATCACTTGGAGATAGACTGTTGACTTCAAGATGTATTCTCTGAACTCTAAATAACCAATAAAGTAATGCAGGAGAATTATGTTAAAAAGCTAACAATAGCTAAAAGGCTAAAAACAACGTTAGAGATATAAAATAGAATCATATAGAGTACCAAAAGAAGGCAGAATAAGAGAGAAGGCCTATAAAAAAGAGACAATGCAGATAGAAAACCTATAGTAAGGTGATAGAGTTAAACCTAACTATATCAATAATCACATTAAATGTAAGTGGTCTAAACATCCCTCATTAAAAGGCAGAGATTTTCAGATTGGATGGAAAAGCATGACTCAACTATATGTACTGCTTACCAATAAAATAAAATAAAATAAAATTTAAATATGAAGACACAAATAGAAAATTGAATCAATGGAAAGATATATCATTATAACTCTAATAAAAAAATCTTGTAAAATTAATGACAGACAAAATAGATATCAAAGCAAAGATTATTACCAGGGACAAAAAGAATCATTTTATAATGATGAAATGGTCAGTCCATCCAGAAATGATAACAGTCCTAAGGTTTATGCACTTAGTAACAAGATTTTATGATACATGAAGCAAAAACTGCTAGAACAGGAAGGAACAATAGAAAAACTCAAAATAACTGTTGATCCTAATACCTACCAGTAAATAATTAATAAAACAATGGAGTGAGGTTATTCAGAATTTGAAAAATGATGTCGACTTATCTAATTGACATTTATTGGACATGTCACCCATAGCAACAGCATACACAGTTTTTGCAAATACATCCATACCATTTACTAAAATAAGCTATATTCTGTGCAATAAAAGAAGTGTTAATAATTTTAAAAAGTTCAGTTCATCTAAGGTATGTATTCTGACCACAACAGGGATGTATTTGGAAAATCCCCAGAATATTTAAAAAATAAATAATACATCTAAATTACCTTTGAATAAAGGGAAAAAGCTTAAGAGAGATTGAAATTATTTTGAATTGAATAAAAATTAAAGTATTGAATATTAAAATTTTTGGTATGTCATAAAAACATTACAAGTAGGGAAATTTATTACATCAAACACATATAATCAGAAGTGAAGAAAGTTCTCAAATTAATTATTGCAACTTCCATCTCTACATACTAGAAAAAGAAGAACAAACTAAACTCAAAGTAAATAAAATAAGGATATAATGAAGATCAGTGGAGGAAATTGATAAGTAGCAAGAAAAACAATAGAGAATATCAAGGAGAGTAAAGCTTTGCAAAAGTCATTGCAAGAATAACTGTAATTGATAAAACAGCCAGATTGATGAAGGTAAAAGGAGAGAAGAAACACAAATTATCAGTATAAGAAATGAGAGAAGTAGCACCGCTGCAGGTTCTATGCATATTAGAAGAAAAACTATAGAATATTATCAATAATTTTATGCAAATAAACTGGTTCATGAAAGACAGAAATTATTAAAGCTTAGTCAAGAAACAATAGATAATATTAAAGAAATTGAATTTATAGTTCCAAACATTTCTAGGAAGAAAACTGCAGGCCCAGATGGCTTCATGGGTAGATTCTACCAACAATTTATGAAAAAATAATGCCAATTCTACAACTCATTCAGAAAAGTAAAACAGAGGAAATACTTCCCAACTAAATCTTTGGTACCAACACCCTAGTATCATAACTTGACAAAGACAGGACAGGAAAAGTATAGACTATTATCCTTCTTGAACATAGATGAAAAAGTTCTAAACACATTTTAACAAATATAATCCAATTAATATATAAAGATTATTAATATATTATGACCAAATGACGTCTGTCCCAAGAATTCCAAGTAGGTTTAACATTTCAGACTATTGTAATTCACAGAAATGACAAACTAAATAAAAGCAACAATGACAACAACAATATAAATTTTATAATTATCTTCATAAACCAAACAAAAAAAAATTTAAGAAATCTAAAAATCTGTTTCTAATTTAAAAGAAGTTTCACCAAACTAGGAATAGAAGGGAAATTCCTTAACTTAGTGGAAAGCATTAAAAACAAATAAAAAAACCAAAGGTAATATCACAGCTGATGGTGAAAGACTGAACATTTCTTTCTAAGAGAAATAAGATAAGGGTATCCGCTCTCACCGCTACTATTCTGCATTGTGCTAAAGTTTCTGTTCTGTTAAATAAGAGAATGACAATAATAACAAAAAAAGACATGCAGATTTCAAAGGAAGAAGTAAAACTGTTTTTCATTCACAGATGACATGATTGTTTATGTAGAAAATGTGATTAAATGTACCAGTAAAACCACTTTATTTACAAAAGCAGGCAACTAGCTTACAGGCTGTTGTTTTTGGATTTGATTTTTTTAAAAGAAAGATTTTATTTATCTATTTGACAGAGAGAGAGGGAGAGAACAAGCAGGGGGTGTGGCAGGCAGAGGGAGAAGCAGACTCCCTGATAAGCAGAGAGCCCAACATGGGGTTCAGTCCCAAGACCGTGGAATCATGACTTGAGCCAAAGGCAGACGCCTAACTGACTGAGCTACTCATGTGCCCTCAGATTTGATTTTTTAAAAAATATTGCATTAAAATCGTGTTTATCTTCATTAACAAATTTTTTTGTACTCTCTTAAATTTTTACCCTAGGAGAATGCCTAACTCACCTCATCCTAGACATGGCCTGTTAAAATACTACTTTAAATAATAAATGAGTTTATTGGCAAAGTTACAAGATCTATGATCAATTTATAAAAATCAATCAAACCTTTTTTTAAAGTTTTTTTTAATTTATCAGATAGAGATCACAAGTAGGCAGAGAGGCCAGCAGAGAGAGGGGGGAAGCAGGCTCTCTGCTGAGCAGAGAGCCCCATGTGAGGCTCAATCCCAGGACCCTGGGATCATGACCTGAGCTGAAGGCAGAGGCTTTAACCCACTGAGCCACCCAGACACCCCCAATCAAACTTTTTATATGATAGCAATAGACAATTGGAAACTAAAATAAATATATTAATATATCAACATTAATATATCAATAAATAAGATAAATATATTAATATATCAATATATAAAATAAATATACTAATATTAATATATCAATATCCCCATGAAATACGGATAAATCTGACAAAGATGTGAAAGACATGAACTCTGAAAACTACAAAATATTGCTGATAGAAATCAAAGATGACCTGAATAAATGGGAGGCTATACTGTGTTCAATGATTGGAAGAGTTCGTATTGTTAAGATGTCAAGTATCCCCATACTGATGTAAAGATAAAATGCAATCCTAATCAAAATGTTAGCTTGAGGGGCGCCTGGGTGGCTCAGTGGGTTAAAGTTTCTGCCTTTGGCTCTGGTCATGATCCCAGGGTCCTGGGATTGAGCCCCATATCTGGCTCTCTGCTCAGCGGGGAGCCTGCTTCATCCTCTCTCTCTGCCTGCCTCTCTGCCTACTTGTACTCTCTGTCTGTCAAATACATAAGTAAAAATCTTAAAAAAAAAAATGTTAGCTTGATTTTTTTGGTGGGATTTCACAAGCTGATTTTGAAATTCCTATGGAATTTATAATAGCCAAAACCATTTAAAAAGAACCAATTTGGAAGTCTAAAAATCTCTCTTCTCAAGACTTATTTTAAAACTACAGGAATCAAGATAGGGTGATACTGGCATAAAAATAAATATACAAATAGACTAATAGAGAATAAGAAGCCCCAGAACAACTCACACATTAGTTGTATGAGTAACTGATTTTTGGCTATGCTGCAAAAAGGAAATCCAGTGTACAAATTACAGTCTTTTCAACAAATGATGCTTGTAAAATTGGGTATCCGTATTCAAAAAAAGTATATGTTGACTCATATCTGGCATGATGTATAAAAATTAATTCAAAGTACTCATAGACCTAAACAATAAACCTAACACTATAAAACTTCATAAAGAAAATATCAGAGAGGGGCGCCTGGGTGGCTCAGTGGTTTGGGCTGCTGCCTTCGGCTCGGGTCATGATCTCAGGGTCCTGGGATCGAGCCCTGCATCGGGCTCCCTGCTCCGCAGGAAGCCTGCTTCCCGCTCTCTCTGCCTGCCTCTCGGCCTACTTGTGATCTCTGTCTGTCAAATAAATAAATAAAATCTTTAAAAAAAAAAAAATCAGAGAAAGTTCTTGTCACCTTAGGTTAGGCAAACATTTCTTAGATATGTACCAAAAGCACAGTGCTTCAAAGAAAAAAAAAAAGAGACATGATTAGAATGTTTTGCTCTTCTAAACCTATTGTTAAGAAAGTGAAAATATAAACCAGAATAGAAGAAGATACATCATATATTTGATGAAGGACTTATATCCAGAATATTTTTTAGTCCAGAATATTTAAAGAACTTTCAAAACCCATAGTAAGAAAGGAAATAATCCTCCTCACTTTGAGCAAAAATATTTGAGCAGATACTTCACCAAGGCAGATTAGGAATGATAAATACGCAAATAAAAATGTGTTCAGCATCATTAGTCATTATAAAAAAGCAAATTAAAACCACAGTGAAATATACACCTATTAGAATGTCTAATTTTTTTTTTTTTAATT
Organism: Mustela putorius furo; assembly: GCF_011764305.1. NCBI lineage: Eukaryota > Metazoa > Chordata > Mammalia > Carnivora > Mustelidae > Mustela > Mustela putorius. Next base: position 82,458,271 of record NW_025422005.1, on the reverse strand, counting down.
TGACAGAGAGAGATCACAAGTAGGTAGAGAGGCAAGCAGAGTGAGAGGGGGGAAGCAGGCTCCCTGCTGAGCAGAGAGCCCGATGTGGGGCTCGATCCCAGGACCCTGGGATCAAGACCTGAGCTGAAGGCAGAGGCTTTAGCCCACTGAGCCACCCAGGCACCCCAGAATGTCTAAAATTTAATGTTAGCTAGGATATATGCAGCTACAAGACTCCTATACGTGGGGCATGATAAACACGTTAATCATCTTGATTGTGATGGTTTCAAAGTAAATACACCTGCTTTAAATATGTACAATTTATTTTGTTATACGTTATAACATATAAAGAATTGTACATATATAACATAAGCAATTTATGTATACATAACATATGGAATTATATATAGTTTATATAACATACTACATATAACATACATAGAATATGTATATCATATGTAAAGTTATATGCCAATAAATCTGTTTAAAAATAGGTTAAATTTAAAATTATAATGCCACTTTTCATGGATTGTTTCCTGGTAATTAATTCTGAGTTTAGTTGGATGGGTAAACTCCTATCACTGAGCTCCTCAATCCCTACCCCATTGTCTGAGCCACCAGGCAATTATTATCCTCCACAAAATTGTGGCTTTCTGGCATAGTTTTCTGGTAACATTCACTTTGATGTTGACTCATGAGAATTAACAGGTTAAAATGACCTTATGCTGTTTTAAGAAAAAAAAAAATGTTGGGTCAATTTTTGAGCTTCTGCTCAAAAATTAAAATGCTAGCCATTCATGTCTTTCAGTAAGGGAAAAATCAGAAGGAAATTTATCAAAGCTTTTTTTTACATAGTCACATTTTACAAGCATTAACTGACTACAACATACTTTTTCTCATACTCCCCTTTACTTTGTAATTTGTCAGGCTGCCTTTTGGGTAACACTGTTGTCTCCTCCATACGAAAGTATGGCATGGAACACACTGAACCATGCAGAAAGAGACCCCAGGGATGGTGATGATGAATTGAGTTTAAACTCTTTTTTTTGGCATAAACTAGCTCATGAAAGAGTCAATGGAAACAATTTATAAGTTACACATGTTTGCTACGTAACTGTAACCGGACCATGTCTTAAAATGAAACCAAGTCCATATTCAAAACAGCTGGAGTTTCATTCAGTGGGCTCACTTAGTTAATACCAATTTGGTAATCTCTCATCCTTTCTAATGTTTTTGTGGAGAACTGAACTCAAATGTATTCTTCTAAAATATTTGGGAAACCAGGAGAGAGAGAAAGGATAAAGTAAAACCTTCTACTCTCCTCCCCTTGCTCCTGCAAATCCCTAAAATATATTTTTTTTATTTAAAGATTCCGTTTAGGGGCATCTGGGTGGCTCAGTTAGTTAAGCAACTGACTTTGGCTCAAGTCATAATCCTGGGGTCCTGGAATTGAGCCCCACATCGGACTGCCTGCTCCTTAAGGAGCCTGCTTCTCCCTCTTCCTGTTCCCCTTGCTTGTGCTTTCTCTCTCTGTCTCTGTCTCTCTCTGTCAAATAAATAAATAAATAACCTTTAAAAATATAATAAATAAATAAATAAAAGGCCTATTTAAAAACATCTTAGAAAAAAAGCACCACTGTTTTATGAGAGGCTTAAAAGTAGGAGGTAGTATAAAGGTTTTTATTTAACATAAGATACTGCAATTCTATGTGTTGGATTTACTTTGTCAAAACTACTTATCCTATTTTACTTTTGGGAGTGGGGGATGGGAGCTTGCTGGTAGACAACATTTTTCCCCCAGGTTCTTTTTTGCCACTAGGTATTTTATTCTTTTACATTGCACCCTACAGGGATATTCCAGAGATTTATTTTTCAGAAGGAACTATTTTCATATTTTCCTCTTAGGTCTTTTAAGACATTTACTTGAAAGTATTCTCTTTATTCTTTAAGATAGTTAAACAAACAGAAACTTAGCAGTGCTGTTTTAAAGGTTTGTACACTGATATAATGACTGTTTTTCATTTTTAGCCATTATTTATGGTTGGATAGTTGATTCATTTAAGCAGAATTTGAGGCTGTATCTGAGACCCACAAATAAGATCTAATTAATTAAAACCAGCTAAAAGGAGAATAGTCACAGAGGCCTTGGACAACTAATTTAATCACCAGGCAAACCAATCATTCCTACAAGTGAAGTAAACTTCGATAAAACAAACGTGTACAATGAACCCTCCAAATGATTGAAAATTGTATTCTGTGGGATTTGTCTTCATTTTAAGAACCAAAGTTATGAAAATATACATTAGAAAGAGGGCCATTTTAGTAGGAATAATACACATTTATAGGCAACTTGCAATTATCCATTTCAGTAACAGATAGGGAAGAAATTCAGCAATGAGGATATGTTATTTTTACCAGTATCTTCTAGTTTTATATCAACAGTGCATTTCATAATTGTGTTAGAGATAAAAGCAATGATTTTAAAAAGAAAAGAGAAGAACAGAAGAAAAAGAAAAAAAAATCTTTTGGCAATCTTTTCCCAAGGCAAACCCCAAATCTTAAGGGAAGTATAAGAAGCAAGAAGTGAAAAAGGGACTTTAGGAAATCAAGGCATAATAAGTCACTAATTTTGTATAGCCATTTGTAGAACACATCCAACATAGCTGGATGAAGGTAGTAATTTCTTAAGGATTTTACTCAGGTTGTAAGTGGTAGAATTTCTGTTATGTTCAGATGTTATGTTATCTGTTATGTTCAGATAACAAAACATCTGATATGTACACACAATAGAAAATTAATATTTCTTAAAAGTCAAGCTTTAGAGTACTCAAAAATGTTCATGTTTTTCTTTTCACCTGGATTTTCTTCCCCTTCTGGTGGAGGTGCTAATGAGCAGAGAAATGGTAAAGGTAATCAGCCAGAGGGAAGAGAAGAATCAAAGACCTAGATAATTCACAAACTGGAAAATGAGCTCCTAACTAATCAGGACTGGATTGTAAATAGGATAGAAAGAATTTATGCATCCCTGGTATTGGCCTGAATAGCATTTGTACCCAATCCAAGAAAAGTATGTGTGAATTTCACAGTTAGCTATTTTTTCTCCCTTTGAGATTTTTTCCTGAACTAATTATCCATTGTGTACATGAAGCAAAGAAATAACTTACCATTAAAGTCATTTTTGAGGTAGATATTTCACTTCGCATGTTGTTAAAATGCCTGGAGCATTAATAAGGAATGAGTTAACTTTATTAATATAGCTTCTTTGGGGAGTTTCTGATCTATATACTGATCACCCAAAAGGAAATTTTGTATAATATTTTATTCATGCAAAATTTAGGGAAGTAACTAGATTGACTAATCTTTCCATAATAAATAATTTAATTTAACTTTGTGCTGCTTTTTGCATTTTAATTTCTTCATAATGTGTCCTTTAAAATCCCCAATATTAAAATGATCAGTGACTATTTGTGGTTAATTTAGTTTAAATTGTAAATTTAGTTACGGCTCTGGGGTTACAAGGTACCGGGGAAGGTGCCTTAATATAGGAAGTGAACACATTTAAAGACTGGAAAAGCTATGTGTACAATCAGATTTTTAATGAGTTGTTGGAGACAGCATAGAAATCAAACAAACAATGACATATAGCACTACATACCAGTAATTCTTAGTATTACCTACACTGTGATTGCACCTCAAATACTTTACATTTCATATACTTTCATACCCACTACTTAACTCCAGGATTTTATGTCATGTCTTTTCTTTTCTTTTTTAAGATTTTATTTATTTACTTGACAGAGAGCAATCACAAGTAGGCAGAGAGGCGGAGAGAGATTGGGGGAAGCAGGCTCCCTGCTGAGCAGAGAACCCGGGGCTCCATCCCAGGACCCTGAGATCATGACCTGAGCCCAAGGCAGAGGCTTAACTCACTGAGCCACCCAGGCGCCCCTTGTGTCATGTCTTGATACAGAGTTGTTGCCTTTGTCTCTGCTTAACACCTTTTGCGAACTTCTCAGCTCAAACTCAAACAGCCAGAATAAATGCAGTATGGTTAGATTGTGACTTTGAAATTCAGGCAGGACTTCTGCTTCTCCTTCAAACGTAGAAAACCAGAACCTGCCACTCTCACCCTAACAAGCAGAACAAGTCAGATAAACTGCAAAACGAAGTTTTTAAAAACCTCGCAGGGGGGGTGCCTGTGTGGCTCAGTCAATAATACGTCAGACTTTCAGCTGAGGTCATGATCTCAGGGTCCTGGGATCAAGCCCCTTGTCAGCAGGTTCTTTGCTCAGTGGGGGCTCTGCTTGTCCCTCTGCCCCTCCCCCTTACTTGTACACTCTTTCTCTCTCTCAACTAAATAAATAAAACCTTAAAAAGAAGAAAAAAAAGAAAAACTAGCAAAGATCTGAGAATGCAAATTAACCTACATGAGCTGGATTCCAGAGAATGGTAAGTTCTTTTTTGGAGAGAAGAAACACATAACTGCTTTGCTCATGTGTTTGCTCAAGACACATAAGTGGTCTGATGTGTGAAAATATAAGGAGCCCAGACACAGACCTTGTCAGTCTTTGGCAACCAATTCTTTCTCATGTTACTTCATTGAGTAGCCTATCAGTTGTGGGCTAAGGCAGCCTAAGTGAGAGAGAGCCGCTCTAAGGTAGGTACAGTCTTCTCCAATTACAGAGATCAGAACCCTGCTGAAGGCTTGGGTTGCAAGACATTTTAGGCCTTCACCCATGCGCTGCAGTGGCTCTTTTGAAGGTTTAAGGAAGGAAGGCTCAGCAGAAAGATACTCTGAAGCACAGAAAGCCTGTGTGGACTGCAGAGCCAAGAGAATGCCTTAGCAACACAAAAAACTGACAGCTGGTCTGTAAGCAGCAAAAGATATTTCCGATGGTTTGGAAAGTTGGTGGCTGGCCTAATCATAATAAAGAGGCCCTGGAGGCTTTCTGGGGCTCAATTCCCAAGTCCTACTGAAAAGAAGAGTTCTGATTCAGCCATCAAAACGTTTGAAGCCAGTGGAAAGCTGAATCTAAGTAAAACCACAACAAAACCCAGACTCAACAACAGATTTCATCAACTCAGTCTCTTACATTAGCAACCTGATAATAGAAGTGATGCACTCTTTTCTGGGGAGAATTATTGTTTAGGTAAGTTTCTACTGTTCTTTTTTGGTACGGGGAGGACCAGAGGGAGAGAGAATCTTAAGCAGGCTCCATGCCCAGCCTGGAGCCCAAAGTGGGGCTCTATCTCACAACCCTGAGATCATGTCGTGAACCAAAATCAAGAGGCAGACACTTAACTGACTGAATTACCCAGCATTCTTCTATTGTTCTTTTGTACAAGCTATCTGGCATATAATAAAAAACTATAAGACATGAAAAAAAAAAAAAAAGAAAAAGACAATGTGACCCAGCATCAAGATTAGGTTTTCTTGTAGGTTGAGCAGATCCAGAGATAGAATTGAAATGATCAGATAGAGACTTTAAAATTACCATGATAAAAGCAAAAAGAAAATCCAATGGAAGAGCGAGCATTCATGAAAAGATACAGAATTTTATCAGAGTTGTAAAGTATTAGAAAGATCCAAATGGAAATAAATGAAGAATACTGTGTCAGAAATGAAAAATGAATGGGATAGGCTTTATGGGAGCCTGGATATGGCAGAGGGAAGAATCAGTGAAGTTGAAAGAATAATAGATGTTGTGCAAACTGAAGAATCAAAGAAATACATGTCATAGTGTTTACGATCTGTGGGACAATATCAAATGCTCTAGCAGTGACGTAATTCAATCTTATAAAAAATAAAGAGATTTGGACATTAATTATTAAATCAAATGGTACCATCTTACAGTGGCTTTCCTTGACCATCACGTGGAAGGCAGTCTCCTATCCCAGACCCCAATAATACTCTTTACTTTTGAAAGTATCTATTTTTATTTTATTCTACCAATATTTTTCATTAATTTTTTATTTTTATTAAAATATAATGTATTTTGGCCCCAGGGGTACAGGTCCGTGAATCATCAGGCTTACACACTTCACAGCACTCACCATTGCACATACCCAATGTCCAAACCCAACCACCGTCTCCCTACGCCCCTCCCCCTGGCAACCCTCAGTTTGTTTTGTGAGATTAAGAGTCTCTTATGGTTTGTCTCCCTCCTGATCCCATCTTGTTTCATTTTTTCTTTCGCTAACCCCCAACCCCTCCACGTTGCTTCTCAAACTCCTCATACCAGGGAGATCATATGATAATTGTCTTTCTCTGATTGACTTATTTCACTCAGCGTAATACCCTCTAATTCTATCCACGTCATTGCAAATGGCAAGATTTCATTTCTTTTGATGGATGCATAGTATCCCATTATACATATATACCACCTCTTCTTTATCCATTCATCTGTTGATGAATATCTTGGTTCTTTCCATAGTTTGGCTATGAAAAGTTTCAGCAGTATGAACATTTGGGTGCACATGCTCCTTTGAATACATTTGTATGTTTAGGGTAAATACCCAGTAGTGTGATTGCTGGGTCGTAGGGTAGCTCTGTTTTCAATTTTTTGGGGAACCTCCATGCTGTTTTCCAGAGAGGTTGTACCAGCTTGCATTCACACCAACAGTGTAAGAGGGTTCCCCTTTCTCCACATCCTCTCCAACATCTGTCATTTCCTGACTTTTAAATTTTAGCCATTCTGACTGGTGTGAGTGGTATCTCATTGTGGTTTTGATTTGTATTTCCTTGATGCTGAGTGATGTGGAGCACTTTTTCATTTATCTGTTGGCCATCTGGATATATTCTTTGCAGAAAAGTCTGTTCATGTCCTCTGCTCATTTTTTGATTGGATTATTTGTTCTTTGGGTGTTAAGTTTGATTAGTTCTTTTTATTTTTTTAAGATTTTATTTATTTATTTGATAGAGAGAGATCGCAAGTAGATGGAGAGGCAGGCAGAGAGAGAGAGAGATGGAAGCAGGCTCCCTGCTGAGCAGAGAGCCCGATGCGGGACTCGATCCCAGGACCCTGAGATCATGACCTGAGCCGAAGGCAGTGGCTTAACCCACTGAGCCACCCAGGCGCCCTTGATTAGTTCTTTATAGATTTTGGATACTAGCCTTTTATCTGATATGTTGTTTGCATATATCTTCTCCCATTCCATTAGTTGTCTTTTGGTTTTATTGACTGTTTCCTTTCCTGTGTTAAAGGTTTTGATCTTGATGAAATCCCAACAGTTCACTTTGCCCTTGCTTCCCTTGCCTTTGGCAATATTCTAGGAAGAAGTTGCTGTGACTGAGTATTTTAGTATTTTAGTGAGAATTTTTGCATCTGTGTTCATCAAAGATATTGGTCTGTAATTCTCTTTTTTGATGGGGTCTTTGTCTGGTTTTGGGATCAAGGCAATGCTGGCCTCATACAATGAGTTTGGAAGTTTTCCTTTCATTTCTATTTTTTGGAACAGTTTCAGGAGAATAGGAATTAATTCTTCTTTAAATGCTTCGTAGAATTCCTCTGGGAAGCCATCTGGCCCTGGGCTCTTGTTTGTTAGGAGATTTTTGAGAAAAAAAAAATTTTTTTTAAAGATTTTTTATTTATTTATTTGACAGAGAGAGAGATCACAAGTAGACAGAGAGGCAGGCAGAGAGAGAGAGAGAGAGAGAGAGAGGAGGAAGCAGGCTCCCTGCTGAGCAGAGAGCCCGATGTGGGACTCGATCCCAGGACCCTGGGATCATGACCTGAGCCGAACGCAGCAGCTTAACCCACTGAGCCACCCAGGCGCCCAAGAAAAAAAAAATTTTTAATTTAATTAACTTTGCAAGACTAAAGAATCATGGGGAGAAAGTCATGAGTTCCATACTTTGCTTTCCTCTCCTCTGGAATTCCGCTGTTCTCCTTGATCAGTGAGCTTGGTCTTGGCTGGATGTTCTTGCTGATCTTCTGGGGGAGGGGTCTGTTGTAGTGATTCTCAAGTGTCTTTGCCCAAGGTGGAATTGCACTGCCCTTGCCAGGGGCCAGCCTAAGTAATCTGCTCATGTTCGCTCTTGGGAGCTTTTGTTCCCTGAATGCTTTCCATAGAGCTCTGGAGGATGGGAATGAAAATGGCACCCTCCCAGTCTCTGGCCCAGAGGAGTTGAGAGCTTGGGGCCCCACTCCTCAGTGCACCCTCGAAGAAAAGCACTCAATCACTCCCATCTCCCTGATGTCTGGCCATGCTCTGAGCTCACCCAGGCTGCGCCGAGCATTTCTGTCACTGGCACACAGTCCCATTTGTAGTCTCCAAACCCAGCAGATTCCTGTCACTCTGCTCTTCTGATGGGTCTCCCCAGATCTGCCACTTGTGGAGTCCCTGCTCAAAGAGCAGTGGTCTGAGTGCCATAGATCACAGTTTAAGGTAACCCCAAGTTGAGAGCTCACTCCTTGGATCTGTCTCTATAGCCTGCTTCCCTGCTCTAATACCTACGAGCTCTGCTACACTCAGACACCCCCAATCCTTCTGTGACCCCACAGGACCTGAAACCACATTGTCCTCATGAGGGCTCCATCCCTGCTTAGCCTCTAGAACGATGTCCTTCAGTGGAGCAGACTTTTAAAAGTTCTGATTATGTGCTCCGTTGCTCCACTGCTTGCTGGGAGCTAGCTCCTCCCTCCGCAGTCTATCTTCCCATTGCTTCAGATTCACTTCTCCACACATCCTACCTTTCAGAAAGTGGTCAATTTTCTGTTTCTAGAGTTGCTGCTCTTCTCTTTGATCTCTTGTTGGATTTGTAGGTGTTTGGAATGGTTTGATAACTATCTAACTAAGCTCCTGCAACCTGGTGTCATCTTAGTCTGCTACTCTTCTGCCATCTTGACTTTGTTTATATTACCAATATTTTTTTAATATGTACTAAGTATTAGACACTATTTTAGAACAGAGTACTGAACTAGAAAAACAGGGTCTCCTTTCTTATGAAACTTATTCCTTCTCTAGAGTATAAGTTTCATCATATTAGATATCTTTTTAATTTTTTCTCTTTTGTTCCCAAATCTCAACCTCCTAGAATGGTAGCTAATGCATAGTAGAAGCTCAATTAGTAGATCTTTTTTTTTCAATTAATATTTCTTAGGATAAATGAATGATTGAGTTTTTCTAGGGATCAGTTCTAGTTCTTACATTCCATTTTACATTGTCTTTCCCAGGATTATCTAGCAAAAACTCCTAAGCCTTGTCTGCTATGTATTTTTTCTCTTAGACTCTCAGGCTCCACTTTTTCTACATTCTGAAAAGGCTTGATTCACCTATAGGCAATTTTTACAGATATAAAAAGGTAGGTAGATGGTAGATAGATGTAAACTAAAACTTTGATAAGGGGAACCAGATGTGGGGAAGGACAATCATACTTCTATCAATGTGTATTATCACTGTCTTGTCATTCTATCATGTAGGTCTCTGTTCCCTGAAGACAGTGGTCTTGGTGTTCATATGACTATGCCCTATGCCCAGCCCAGTTCAATGGCTTCTCTTTCATATACATTATAACATTTATTAAATTTTATATAAAAGTGGACATTTCTTAAAATTTTCAATAATCTATAAAAATCAGCAACATAAAGGACACTTGTCATAAAAGATTGTGTTTTTTTTTAAGGCAACTGTCAGAATACTTTGTTTAAATTATTTTTTTTTAAAGATTTATTTATTTATTTATTTGACAGAGAGAGAGATCACAAAGAGGCAGAGAGACAGACAGAGAGAGAGATGAGGAGAAGCAGGCTCCCTGCTGAGCAGAGAGCCCCATGCGGGACTCAATCCCAGGCCCCTGGGACCATGACCTGAGCCAAAGGCAGAGGCTTAACCCACTGAGCCACCCAGGCGCCCCTAAATTATTATTCTTATTTAAAATCCATGTCCACTAGGCCATGCTGGCTGAGTCTAGGAAAGAGACGACCAAATCTGTCAAAGTCTATCAGTAATTGATTACATAGAATATATCAAATCACACATTAGAATTCCCCAAGGGCAGTATTTGATGTGAATAATTCTAACCGACGAACTTCTATGCAACTCCTGATTTTCTGATTTATATTAAAATTTACTCCCAATTATCACTAGAACAGCCTTCTAATCTTAGAGGAAAATCTGATATTGGTAGAAAAAACTGGAGTTGCCATTCTTTAGCATTCTCAATAAACATAACAGTATTGTTAATCAGAGTCCTTGAATGCCAGAGTATCTTTGAATCATTAATTTTTTTTAATATCAGCATCATCTGGTTCAATCTGTTTGTTTATTAAGGAAAAAAATGAAGGTTAGAGATATTTGTCCCAAAGTTATGCAAATTAACACTCAGTTTGTCCACATTTATTAAGGTCTCCATGCCTCTTTTTGTAGATCTACATTTTTGGTTATTGCTATCCTCCCTTTTCCTTCTCCCGCCATCAAATAAAACACACCAAAGAGAATAGCATTAAAGCTCAGGTGCACATCCTTTAGAATTATATGTTGCAGATATCTATTAATCAGGGTATAATAATTAATGATGACTAAATTAATGAGTAATAACTATCCTTCATGTGCCAGTTGCGATGCTGAGTAACAGACACACTTGATCGCTAAGACTCATCACAATTTTAAATGGAAGGTATTATTTTCCTCACTTTACAAATGTGGAAAACTAATCCTGAAAACTAAAAAGTAACTTACCCAAGATAAAAACATGTGAACGGGCAAAGCCAGGAATCAAACTCCAAAGTTTTTAGTCTCTCCAGTAGAAAACAGTCACCTGTGACAGTATCTATGTAATCATACCTTCTGACCCAAAAAAGCAAAAAGCAAAAAAATGAAGAAGAAAGAGGAAGGAAAAAAGGAATAAATTGCAACCTATGATAACTATTTCTTTCTATTTAGGATTAAGGCAGAAAAATTTATGCTAACTTTATTTTTTATATAAAGATATTTTAACAATGTGTTACTGCTTTACTAAAAATTTGAGGATACAAGTTCATTACATAAAATAGAAAATGAAATTATGTGAAATAAAATGTTATAAAGCATATTCATCTTTCCAGTCATACTCACAGTACAATTTTATTGTCTTCATTAATTCAAATTTGCTAAAATGTATATCATGTTACACGATTAATACTTTGAGCTAAACATTTAACATTTCACTGCATAGTTATAAAAGCTTCATGATAATTTGTATTAATTCTATCAAAATCCAAATTTATGTCTCATATCCAGTTCTAAAAATGCACTCTGTTACCACTTACGCTTTTAAATTTTCCTGAGATGATATTTTATTGTCATTTGTATCCTTGTAAAATTTTCTAAATGCTTTAAAAATTGTAATACCTTCCTTACCCAATATTAACAAAGCAAGCCATTTTCTCAATTCAAATTAATACAGCAGTTTTATCATAACCATATGCACATTTTGAAAAGAGATTTTCCTTATTGGTACTCACATGTTAATTTAAAAACACCTACACACCCTGAAAAAAAAATTAAGGGCTCATTAGACTTTGAACATGTTTATTTTCAAATTACATGAATTATTTATTTGTGTAAGAGATGTTATTAAGTTACTCTTTTGAAGACCTCAGATAGAGTTTGTTGTTTTGCTTTTAGTTGTTGTTTCTTGGTTGGTCGATTGGACTTTTCAGTCTAAGCTACGTATTAGCACATAATCCGCTGGTTACTTATAAGTAATGAGCTCAAACTCTGAAACCTCTCTTGAACCAAATCTGCCATCCTACCTCCACTGCTTCCATCTTATTAATTTTGTTATACAGTGCCTGGTACATTATAATCACATAAATAATTATTTTGTGACTATTAACTTTTGGAGTGTTTTTTTGTTCATTTTTCATGTTCAGAATTCAAAGAACTGGCTTTCTCTCCAAAAGAATTTCAAGCAACTAGATCATGGATTAGGAAGCCCATGGTTGGCTGGGGGAAGGGAAGGATGGATATGGGGGAACATCATGGAGATAAGGGAATAAATGAATAAAAGCTGGACCAGGGTCTGGGAAACCTACAGCCTTTCACAGTTCTGTTGCCAACTAAATGGACTTGGGCAAGTCCATCCTATATGGACTTGGGTAAGCCCATCCTAAACAAAGAGGCTGGGCCATTTTATCAGGCTGTGGCTCTGAAAATGCTACATTTCTGACAATGATTTGATTAAATGGATCTCTCCCCATGGCTGAGATATCACTTTTGTAATATGTAACTTACATTGCAGTAGTATTCTTGCAGTAGGTATTGAATAGTAGAAGAAAAAGCTTTCACATTTTAACTGAACCATAAATACTTAGTCATTTCTTTAGGCATCTTTGAATTGCACATAAGAGAAGCCAGTGGGATCTCTGGCTCAGGAAATATATGAGATCATTCCAGAGGTGAATACATACTATTTTCTATTCCCTACTCCATTTTAGTCATATGTAATGAAATGGTTTGATGGGAGCAACATAGAAAATTACTGAGAATTTTTATATTCTGAGGTTCTTTGACTATTGGCTGAGTGGGCAAAGGGGCAGGATTAATATCTATTTCTGGAAAAAAAATTTGAGACAGAGGTACATTTTCAGAGAGAGATTTTTTTTCTTCTTGCTTCATTGGGCAAGAAAGCTTTATCTTGTCTGTGAGGTTAACTATGGGAACAGACCACTGCTGGGAGCTGGGGAACACACTGCAGAAAGAGGAAGAGAGAGAATGGTTTGTTAGCTTCCTGGCTAGACAGGTCACATTGTACTTGGGGCATGAAGATGAGGGTAAGAGTTTTAAATCAGCTGTGAAATTATTTTGGTACCTAGTGTAGAGTGAAGGATTGGGGTTATGTTTTCTTAGTAATTTCCTAGAATAGACAAACAGGAGTTTTGTATTATAGCTTGTCCGTGATGAAGGTATAGCTCTTTGGGCACACAGAAATGTCAGTCATTTGGCCAAGCAGAAATAGGAATTGTTTTATGTTAGGTCTTGAGGTAATAATGAGGGGCGGGGGTAAGGTCATTTTTGTCTAATTCTCAATGCTTGCAATATCAGAAAGCTTTTCTTTCAGATGGATATACTGACAATTAGATAATTAATTTCAAAAACAAGCAAATACAGAGCAAATCCTTGGCTCTCTGCCTCTCCTTTTGTGCCATAGTGTCCAAAGTCAGTGGTTGTTAATAAGAATTTTCCCAAAGAACATGTTTGAAGATTAAATATGAAATAATGCAGGATCAAAAAAACTTAATTTGCATATTCTATGCTACATTAATGATAAAGTCCTACTGCCAAGTGTGAATCTGAAATTGCCCATGTCATAGGCATTTGCAGGAACATTTATAAAACAAAAGCCTAAATAGTCTTAAATGGCCTGAATATGGACAGGTACTCATTTATTTGCACCCCTTATGTTGTCCTAAGAGTCCTACACCATTGCTGCAGATTAATTCCCTCTAATCAGTTATCACCTGCTAGGACTTAAATTTGCTCTTTCCTAGAGGAGATGCCTTCTATTTACTCTTCCCTCTGAAACCTGTATCCTTTTGACATTTCCTGATAACCTTAATACTTTCCTGGATTCTTAGTATCTACCTCCATAAAATACCTATTCCCTCTGAAAAAAGGGAACATTCTTCAAACCTCTCTCAAACTGAAGTCATTTTTTTCCCATTCTGCCTGCCTCCCCTTCCCCTCCCCACCCGTACATATCCATGTATCTGTTCTTAAGCCAGTAGTTGCATCCAGCACCCTTTTGGATTCCCATTTCCACTTCTAGATATGTAGTAAATTATGCCCTACCATTGAGCCATATGCCATGAAATTTAGCCGCACTCTGCCTGTCCTACAGCCACATGTAGGTCTTTGCTCTGCATTGCCTTCTCTTCTTATTTCTCACCTCCACATATCCATGAGAACTTTATCATATGACTTTTGATCTTTATCTACAATCATCCTAGGCAACTTTAACATCAACCCTTATGTTTTTTGTTACCACGTCTTGACTTTTTATCCCCTGGTTACTTTTGCCATCATGTCTCACTAGTTTTCTTCCATAGATAGCTTCCGGCCTTATTTTCCCAAGTAGAAATCCCACCTCTACCATCTTGAAGCTGAGATCCTGTTACCTGACTAAAGCCCCTGCTTTCTGTCTCCCCACCGCATGTGCTTTTTGACTTTCCATGAGCTCTTGCCTCTTAATTCCTCTCTGTTCTCTCCAACTCTCAGCCCACTCCTGGTTCTACAAACCTTGTTTTATAGCCCATATTCAATAAACACTAATTACAATTAATGCTTTTAATTTTGAAAAAAATAGTGAAAATTAAAAAAAAATCATAACAAACATCTATGTGCACTACTCATAGGTAACATGTTATAATTTTTTATGTTTGCTTTACTAGGTTCTTTGAAAAGAATTCAGAAGATGTAGATTTATTTTTTAGTGAATTACAACCAGTATGTGTATGTATGAAACTGTGCATTTAAAGTGCAATCAAGGAAAGAAACTTGTGAAAAAGGGAATAATTAAAAGAATTCTGTCAAATGTTCAATGTTTTTAGGATCTTATGCAGAAGGATTTGACCAGAGTGAGGGGATTGGAATGAAGCCATTGCACGCTTGGATGACGTCTGTTTTGTAAAATGCCATATACACTTTTATCTACACAGAAGTTTATCTGTAATGTAGAAGTACAACCACATATGAAATTACTAATCATAGACATCTGTTTCTATAAAATGTCTTTTCTAAATTTTCCTCTGGAGTAACAGAGAGTTGGATCATTTCAGGAGATTACAGTCTTCAAAAAGTTGTGGTCATAAAAGGAGAGTAGAAATTTCTAATTTTTTCTTTTCTTCTGATATCTTTATAGTTTTGATAATAAATATTCCTGGCTAATATTTAATTAATAAGACAATACAATAATTCTGCTGTCTACTTTGATAACTGTTGCTTTTATAGAATTCTCATGTTACAGTGGAATATCTTGATTTGCCTAATTGTGTTCTACCAAAAGGTTCTAAATAGGCAAATCATCAGTTTAATAAAGAAATCAGCTTAGTAATCTATTGTATTGTATTGTTGTAAGGAGGAGACCAGTTATTTTGCATTTGTTTTTCTTAAGTTGAAATATTTGGGTAACATCTAGTTATCCTGCTGGTTTTAATCTATACTTAATAAAACAAAATTAATTATGTATGCCAAATGAACACATATTTATTGTCTGGGGATTTTTAATTAATGAAAACACTCTCCAAAAAATTTTGTCAATTTTTTATAATATACTACCATAAGCATAGTTATCACATACCCTAAAACTCCAAGGCAGACTCATTTTCTATGTAATTTATATTCAATAAATGTGATTCTATTGTCACAGCCTTATATATTTTTAAACACAAAAATACTTCAAATCTGAAAAACCAAATTGGTTAGTCAACGCATTTGGAACACATTAGAATGAAGATCTTATGGGAAGTTCCAATGGCCAGCCTGGAACTCTTAATTGTTCAGGCTTGTATGTTATAGAAATCTCTAAGAAAGATTTATCCTTCAATGAAACAGCATTTGGAAAAGGGCTTTGTTCACTGTGGGCATTAAAATCTAGAACACAGGCCCACTAGATCATATATTAACATTAGTGTCTGGAGAAGGGGAGGAAGGCTTTTTAGAATTGATCTTAATGAAGGTGGTAGAAAGATCCTGTCAGAATTATGAGCCCAAACTCTGTAATGAGTGTTATAGAGAATTTCATTGTAAATATTTGCATGAAAAATAATAAAAGGTATATATAGTACTATAACCAATTTCCATTTTCTCTGTACTATGATTCTGGTGAACAGTTTAATCTGTGGGGCCAAAGAATTCTTCTCTCAGAGTCTGGCAGCTCTTGTTTCCTAACTAGGTTTCTCTTTCTTATCTGTAGCTTGTCTTTGTTTTTTTTTTTTTTTTTTTTTTTTGCCAAGGGTATTCTAACTTCTCAGTTGTCACCTCTACTCCTGTAGACACATTTCCATCTTGCTTCCATCCAGCACTGTCATGGCTGTTTCTGCATGAACCACCCTCGCAGAAGTTCTGGAGCTTTCCCATGTAACCCCTGAATACCTTTTATTACAAGGACTACTTTTTCACATGTCCTTCTATTAAAAGAGTACCAAGTTTTTCTAGATGTAATTTTCATTAGTTTTATGAGCTTCTCTAGAATCATTTTCTTCTAATTGTTTTTGACTATATTTGATTGGAGTTGTGTTTTATCATCAGTAGGTAAAAAAATGTAATAATTGCTACAATTACAATTATTATACATTAAGAAAGTTATACACAAAGAAGACAAACAGATTTGACATAGTACTGGTGTGTTAAAGAGGTACAAATCTTAGAATCAAAAGGATTAACTGAATTTCTGGTTGTGTATCTGTTTTCATCGCAAGCTTATAGGCTAGGTGTTGCATTCATAGGCTAATAGATAAGAAACAATATTAATATCTTATTTTAAAATGAGTGTCAAAGACTTTATGTGCAAAATGCCTGAAAAGAGAAGAGGACTGGAAAGTAAAGGGCACATTAAGCCGGAGCCTGAAGTGACAGTGCTGTGTTACATTGCAGAGATTCTACAATATGTCAAAGGGTCAGTGATTTAATTGTCTGAATGCATGATTTGGTGAGTCAGTTTAGACTAGAGCAAACCGGACCTGTCACTGAAATCACAATGGGTAAAAATGGACCTATTCAATCTGCCTCTCAATGCTCCAGATTCTTCCTGGTTGTAAATTAGAGCTTCTGGACAATGCATTAACTCGTTCAGGTCACCAGGGTACTATGTCAGCTCAGCGCTCACAATTGCCCATGACCAATTCTGCACTCTTCCCAGCAGGAGGGATGCAATGTCATTTTGTACTCTCTTCTTTAGGATAATATCAGGTCTGAAAGGAAAGGAACAAAAGAAGTTGCTGCTTTCCTTCCACCCACTCTGCTTAGCCATAATCACACCCCTCCTCCCACTTGGCCAGACTACAAACCAGACAGAAAATGACCTTAGAGGATGGATGTGTGGTTACCTACCCACTTGAATAAAATCAAGAATTCAGTTCTGTTTAACTCCGTCCTCGAGTCAAATAAAATGGACATACAGCCAGCATAGGAGAGCTAGAGAGTTTTTTAGTCATCCCCACTGAAATCATCTCAATATGGTTTCTCTTGCTAGGATCAACATTTTACTGTGACTACTGTCTGCTTCTCTGACAGCATCTCATTTCATTTCCTCCCTTAGTTACTACCATCCAGCAAAACTAGTCTTCTTTTATGTATTTATACATGACTATTTCATACTGCCTCTGGGCCTTGGTACATGATATCCCTGTTACTTGAACTTGGCCATTCATGATGCAACAAATTCCAACCCATCTGTCAGATTCCCACTTGCAGGTCACTTCTGTGAGGAAGTATTACCAGAAAGGATGATCTATTTTAAATCCCCTTTATTTATTTATAAGCTTCTTTATTTAGCATAGCATACTATTTGCAGCACTAATAACTGTTCACAGTCCTACACCATTTTGTTAGGTTCTTTGAATGTTTCTGTTCCCCACCAGACCATAATCTTGAGATACATATGCTAGCATCACATCTATTTTCTTCCCTATTGTACACCTAGAACTTAGCACAGTTCCTGGCACATAGCAGATATTTAGTGAATAAAGCACCAGAGCCCCACCTCCCTGTCATATGCTCAAGGTCTCTATTCTGACTTGCAGGATCTGAGGGAAATGCCACACACCCAGTAACACCATGGAATTGGAAATGAGAAATCTCAGACCCAGATCTAATTTTTTTTAAAAAAATAAAGGGTTTATACTTTATTTATTTATCTGTTTGTTTGTTTAGAGCATGAGCAGGGAGGGGCAGAGAGAAGGAGAGAGAGATTCCAAAGTAGATTCCATGCGCAACACAGAGCCCGGCATGGAGCTCAGTCTCACCACCCAGAGATCATGACCTGAACCAAAACCAAGAGTTGGATGCTTCACTGACCGAGCCATCTGCGTGCCCCTAGATCTAAATTAAAATAAAGTTTACTGTATATTATCTCCCCATCAATCTGCTGCCTTCATAGTCTTCTCCCAGGCCATCCTAACACAATCTCTGGTCAGCAGTGGACATATTATCAGAGGAAGTCTCCCAATGTGACATTAACCTCCTCACTCAAAGTTATTTGCCCTTAGAGGCCCTACCAGTCATTTTCAAAGACCCTTGGTAAGGACTAAACAATCAAATTGTAAAGTCTCTCTCTTTAATTGTACACTTCATCCTAATGAATGTATTATTTGTTTGAAATGTGCATTTTCTAAACTCCACAAACAGTTCCATATCCAAATATTGATACTTGTTAATATAATAATGTAAAATTTAGATTTTTGCTTTTTAAACATTTATTTGTGATACCACTTATAATTAATAGTGAGAATAATTCTACATTTGCTTTTCCCAGCGGGGGGGGGGGCAACCAGGAGTAGGAATGAATCACAATTTCAGGAGTATTTGACTAAGCAGCAGTACTCAGTATTAATCCAGACTTCTAATCCCTGTTTCTCCTGTTCTGAATCTCCTTGCTCCCGTCCTCAGAGGCTAGTACTTCACAGGTCTTACTATTTCATTCTTACTATTTCAGAACCTCATTTCATATAGAAATTCTTCCTGCCTCTGCTCTTAAAAGCATTCTTTCTATTGCTGCTGCCATGCGTTCTTCAAAGCTGAGGGAGATTCTCCCACCAGAGGTAACAGTTTTGAGACCATCAGATTGTCACCATGCTCTTTGAATGATGTGTTTCCTTTCCCATGAGGAGTTGCAATTATTTCCCTTGGCATTGTGAAAAGAAGGGCTTGTTTGTCACCTCAGGCCACAGCAAGTGGTCCATACTGATAAGCAGTGTGTCCCCCAATCTATGGCATATATATTTTTCCATCAAATATTTATTGCCACTTGTTTCTGTGCTAGACACTCTCACGTGTTCTGGATGATGCCATGAACAATACCTGGACAATGACAGTATCTATCCTCACGTCTCTCAGTTACCCAGAGATTTGGGCAGCCATTAGTTTCTTTTCTTTGGTCAGAAATCTTTAACCTGATATCCTCTAGAGTTTTAGTGTCAAGCCCAAAACCTTTTCACATGTCTCCAGGGAAATGTAGTGGGTTTTCATACAAATAGTCACTCTGAGTCTCTTGGAAATAGGATCCTTGGTGGCTTCAGATGATACATAAACATTCTTGAGCTAACAAAATTAATGACTTAACCTTTACTGAGAGCTCCTATGCTAGACATAGTGCCAAGAGCTGGTAAAGTTAGAACTCTTCTGACTCTCACAACAACCCTAGGAGGAAGACACTGTGATTATATCCATTTATAACTAAGAAATGTGGAGAAATTCAGAGACTTTGCCATGTATTCACAGCAAATTAGGCTGTGAATACATGCCTCCAGGCTCCGAAGGCTCCCAGACTCACACCTGTGTCATCAGACATCAGAGTCTGTGCTGGATACTGAACAGAAAGATGAATGTGAGCAAGCAACAAACTCAAGTTGTTCACAACCTAAAGCAGGAGATAAGCAAGTAAACAGGTTCAAAAAATTGTGTTCAGGTGAGAAATGCACCATGTCACATACAGATTGAGAGTACCAAGTGCCTACCTCTGCAGGAAAAGAGTTGGTTAGGACAAGCCTTCCAGAGAAGGGGACTCTTGAGTAGTATCTTGAAAAATGATTAGGAGGTCAACATGTCTGCAGAGGAGGAGCGGGCACTGCTGGCAGACTAATGCAGTCACATACAAGTGTAAGAAAATGTTTTATAGCTGGGAACTGTGAATGGGTTAGGACTGCTTGAATGCTGAATACAAATAGGCAATTTGGGGTAGCAGGCATGGGTAGCATGTGAGATAGTTGGTGAGATGCTCCGAGACCATAGGAGCCCAATTATGAAGGGTCATTTATTCTTGCTCAGGAATTTCAACTTTAGCCTGGAAATCTGAAGAGCTACTGAGATTTTATATGCAGAGAAATGATAGGACCCTCCTTGCATTTTGGAAAGATCCCTGAGTGGTTCTCTAGAAACTTGATGGAAGCAGAGCAAGAATAGAGATAGCAAAACCAGTTAGCAAAGGAGGATATAATAGTTCAGAAACCAAGATGACAGAATAAAAATATCTACATGCTTTAGCATTATGCACAGACTCTTTTTTTTTTTTTTTACACAGACTTTTTAATTTCCAACTATGGAAAATTAGAAGGTAGGGTTGACCTTTTCAATTTGCTGCTCATATCTACTCTCCTCCCTTCCGTGCAGTGTCTTTACCTAGAAGGCTGACCTACAACAACAGGCCACCTTGTTCTCTTACTTTCAGCTGGGCTCAGTCAGGGGAGACCAGAGAGACGGAAGCAGAAGGGGACCTTTCCCTGCAGACTCATTTTGCGTGTTACTGAAGTCTCAGCCCCTGTGGCCCTCTTCATCTACCTTCAGGTCTTGGGGTGATAAGGGTTCCTTCTTGACTCCTCTCATAACCTGCATTGTCTTTTGTGTTTTTCCTACACAAGCCTACACTTTTGCAAATAGCCCCTTCATTAATCTTACTCAAATTACCCAAATTGGGTATACCATCTGTTTCTTGCCAGGACTCTGATTAATATAATAGAATATGGGAAAATAGGCATTTTCATACACTGTTAGTGGGATTATCTCTACCCTTTCTACAGAATAATTTGAGCATAGCAACAAAATTTTTGAATGCATGTGCCTTTTGACACAGAAATCTCTGATTAAGAATTTATTCTAACATATGTGCAGAAAAATGTTTATTATGATATCATTTAATGGTTTAAAAAATTAGGAAAAATATATCCACAGAGGCTGGTTTAATGAATACCCACGATAAGTTTTGGAATTAAGTTGTAGAACAGTTGTGCATAATATGACCTATTTGGTATAAAAATATATTTTATATAGACAAACTACATTAATAGTGGCTATATTTGTGAAAACTGCCTAAAGTCAAATGATAGAGTTGGAAATAGGTTTTTATTCTCCATATTGCATTTTCTAAACTTTTAATTCTCTAACCTTTAATAAAGGTTATTTTTAATTTAAAAAAATCTTTAAAATGGGAAGATTGATGCCTGTCTTATAAAAATATTTTGATAATTAAAGTCATAGTATATATTAAGTAGCTCTTTATACCAGGGGTGTAGTGGGATGTGAAGCAGTGGATAAATCAGAAAAGCCTGAACAAAGGTAGTGGACACAGAAGAGGTGATGAGTTTTCAAATGGTATAGGAATTAGAATTTCCAGAGATGGTGACTGACTATTCAAGGAGCAAGGGTAGCAAAGTCCTATTGAATGGTTCTCAGTTCTTACTCAAGCAACTGTGTGTGCAGTGGCCTCATTCAGTGAACAGAATGCAGTAGGAGAAAGATCTAGGGAGGGAGTTTATGGGTTTGGTTTTAGATAAATAGATTTCTGGTGTATGGCAGTATCTGGTTGGGTTGCCCAGAAGGCATTTATTTGGACCAGAGCAAATCGAATGAACTCATGACAAATTGGCCCTCTCTTCACACTAGAATAGAATCATCTGGGGTTGGGGAGAGGGGAGTAAGAGTTCCAGAGTAGTTGGCAGTTTCAAGAGCTTTTCTAGAATCCCTACTTCCACCTTGAAATTCTTCTCTTTTTTTCAATACCTGCTCTTCCTTTTTCAGTCTTAGGAGTTGAAGATGTCCCTGCTTCTTGGCTTCAGCTAAAGTTTGTGTCCACTAATGCAATTTAACCTGCACCAGCAGTCTTAGATACCAAAGCATCTTGGTAATTTAATAATGCAACTGAACTGATTTGTTGCTTTTGACTTGTTACAGTGTATTTTATACTGAGAATATTTTCATTCTTTTCTACTACTATATATTTGATTGATATATTTATATTTGTAATTTTTA
Source organism: Mustela putorius furo (assembly GCF_011764305.1). NCBI lineage: Eukaryota > Metazoa > Chordata > Mammalia > Carnivora > Mustelidae > Mustela > Mustela putorius. Next base: position 82,436,350 of record NW_025422005.1, on the reverse strand, counting down.
CTTTTCTTGTCATATTTTCTCATGGGAAAATGTATGACATTTTTAATATAAGGAATTGTCTTATATCTATCTGAATTAGAACTAGAGGCAATTTCAATGCAAAACAGCAAAAGTAAACTGTATTTTGTAGGAAGCTTGCCAGAGCAAATAGCTGAAACAATACCTTTAATCTACTTCTACATCTCTTTGTAATTATTAATACTTTATTCATCTAAAACCTCAGAAACATATTTACATATGGGTTATGCTAAAGAAAAAAAAAGAAAGGAGGAGAAAATATTAAATTATTTACTAACCTCTTCCAAAAAAATTTTTTTAAACAAAGAGATTATAGGTAGTAATGTCAAGATATCCAACATAGCTTGTCTTTATCAAAATAAGGAATCTTTTTATTAAGGCATCCCAGAAAGGGTAGATTTATGGATTGAGGGGAGTATGTTTAATATGTCCATATCCATCTAGATTGACAGTTCCCACAGACATGAATTTCCCCAGAGAGACTGTGTTACTGGTGTCAGTGGATGGCATCATTTACTTCAATGTTCCATTATTAAATTGATAACAAGATAATTCCTCTGCTTCTCAGAGACATGACAGGGTTTACAATGGTTAACACTCTTATTGCATGGGATTTGATGTTCTAGGTAGTTTTTAATAAGAAGCATATTTGTATTTCAATAATGAAAAAATTTGAAGTGAAAACAACATAGTAAAATAAAATCAAAATCAGATGGACCAGACAACAGAATATATCTATTCAAAGAATATTCTCTTCTCTATATATAGCTGTATTTAAAAGAAATGTATTTCTTCTACTTCCCTCAATCATTCATCTTACACAATTGTGCTGTTCGGAGACATGTGTTGTAATGTTATTTGTTATTGTATAATGTATTTTACATTATACAATGTAATACAATGTATTGTATAATGTTATTGTATAATGTATAATGTTATTTGTTGAAATTGAAATTTACATATTTGGTTCAGTATTTGTATGTAAGAAATATATGCTAATTTTAGATCATTACAAAGGCAGAGGAACTAGCTAATACTTGTTGAGTGATTTATGTTTATTTCTTAGAAATACAGATACAGAAGTAGAGATGGAGATAGGGTTAGAAATAGCAACAGAGATTGAGACAGCAATCTGTTTCTTTACAGATAAATAGAAATGCTTAAAAAAAAAAATAACTCAACAGTTCACTAAGGCAGCATGATTAACCCAGTATTACAGATAAGGAGACTGAGGCTCACAGACACTAAAAATTTATTCAAGAGATTATGAAACTTACCTATGGTCCACAGCCAGTAAGTGTGGAAGCCCATAGTCCTTTCACTCTACCATTTGACCTCCCTCGTAGAGTTTGGGGAACTATGTTTCTCGTCAGTAGCCAAATAGCTAGCAAGCAGGAGAGTTAGTAAGTAGTCCAGATCCTTCCATACATTGCTTAGAAAATTCAACATTATTGATTAATATTGGTGTGGCTATATTATATTTCAGGATTAATACTGAGAGCCAGTGGTATGAAAATATGGGTCAATAAGAAATCCTTTAGGCTGGAGATGAACTCAGGGCCTAATTAAAGAGGTATTTGATGAGCACCTCTAAGTTAGGGATATCTGAGAAGATTTAGATTAATTCTATCATCCCAATATGAATGGAACACTTTCATATTTGTTTAAATTATTTTGTGTTAGCAGATAGCTTTATAGGACATAAGTCCCTAATAATTTCTAGGTAGAAGTTTGGTTGTTTTTGCTTTTTGTTCTTGGGTTGTTTTTTTTTTTCTGTTTTACCAATAATAATATGATATTTTGACAACTGCTAACTATCACAAGAAGTTCTTCAAGAAAAGTGCTATGCCAGTGGCTTCAGAGTATTCTGGGATCCATCTTAAATGGATCCTAGGAGCTAAAACAAAATAGTATTTTCAAAGTTAAGAATGATCATGGATCAAACTTATGGATAAGATAAATCAGACAACAAAGCTTTACTCAGTCAGTGATTCTGGAAGGATCTAGCACTGTCACTATCTACCACTGTCACTGGATACACTTCCTTCTCCTATTCCAATCTGTAGCTCTACATGAGCCATTGACAAGACAATAAGTTTCTGTACCACATTACATGAGTGAGAGAGTAATTCATGTGAATTTAGTCCTTGTAGGTAAATGGAATGACACAGTTTGAAATCCTTTCAAAGCCGTAAGGAACTAGATTACCCTCTTTGTTAAGCATCCTATGCTGTGACATGTTTTTCAGGTTCTCAACAAAAACGGATTTAATACCAAAATCTGGCAAATTGAGAACTGAAAAAGTCAATGTTCCTTAAGCATCAGGATTACTGGATTGCTGTTGCTATACTAATCATTTTCTTCATCTTTTTTATAATAAGATGGTATCAAATAGCTGTCATACCTGCTAATCAGGAGTGTAGCTAATATACGTAAGACACTATACATGGGAAAATAAGGTAGGTAAGAAAGACTCCCCACCATCAAAGGAGTATGAATCTGCTGGGCAGATAGACAAACAGATAAAATAACAATTAACTAAAAAATACATTACTTCAGGGGCGCCTGGATGGCTCAGTGGGTTAAAGCCTCTGTTTTCGGTTCAGGTCATGATGCCAGCCAGGGTCCTGGGGTCGAGCATCGCATTGGGCTATCTGCTCAGCAGGGAGCCTGCTTCCTCCTTTCTCTCTCTCTCTCTTAAAAAAAAAAAAATCATAAAATCCATATCTTTACATGCTGTACATGTCACAGGAGTAAACACACATACACATACATATGTACATGTGCTTGTTAATATATCACAGAGAAGGGGTACAGGGATGTCAGGATAAACATCATCAGTGTTAAGATATGCATGACTCCATATTATTGATAAGTATCTCATTTAAATGTGGAAAACTCAGGATGCTTAGTAGTTTTTATGATTTTAAATGAACTCTTATTTCCAGGGTGGAGTGTATGGAAAACTCAACTGATTAAATTAGAATCAATCAATCACTGCTTTGACACTTGCTTCAGTAAGGAAGTCCCAGAAAAATATGTAGATTAATAGTTTTCCCATCTTTTTGCCTCAAAAATCTCCTGGAGTTTGTTTTTTCTCCTTAAAGAATGTTTTCCTTCTTCCTAGGAAAGGAAATGTTCCTTTAAAAAAAAATGATTCTTTAGACTGGCCTAAAAAAAGATTCATTGACAAAATTATTTAAGATGAATTGACCATTTGAAGAAGCTAACCCTTCAAACCAGACCAAAAGTCAAGGCGGACAATAGAAATGATTCAGTACAGCTTTCTGTTAGCAAACTTAGTAAGATATAGGTTGTGGACTAAAATCCTTCACACATAGAATGACTTGACTCTTAGAAATTTTATAGTTACAACGTATTGGAGAGTAAGAAATGGAGTAGGGTAGAGTAATTTTATATGTGAAGAAAAACACTATTAAGGTACAAGTAGTTTTAGGTGAACATCTTGTGCTGCTAGTTAGAAAGTCAAGTTCATTTTCCACTATGGGCCCCTTCTGATGTACATCAGAAAAATGGTGCTATGAAACTGACACCATGCCGAAACTCTACATGTCCTTTAACACATGAAATGTGGTCACTAATTTGCTTTGAATGAATTTTTCCTGGCATTTCTTAGAGACTAAGTATAAGATAGAGAGAGCATCCCATATAATGAGCTTCATAGCACCTATAGCATATTTGCTATGGAATTTTGATATAGTGAGTCCTTTACCAGAAATTACTTGTGCACTCAACCAAGGCTGGTAACCAACTGATAGAAAGATTAATTGTAGTGCGTTACAATTTGAAAAGAAGGACTTTGCCTAGTAAGGACAAAAATTTAAGGTAAAATTTGTATACTAAAATTTTTTTCTTCCAATTTATAGGATTCCTAATGTGTGTGTGTGTCTGTGTCTGTGTGGTGGTCCTTGTGTGTGTCTGTGTCTGTATCTCTGTGTTTTGGCTGAGTAATTTGGGCTTATAGGTGGCTGTTTCATTGTAGAGTTACGGGGTAGTTAATTGAGGAGAAAATGTATTATGTGTATGTGTGTATATAATCCAAATATGTTTTCTGTGTATACATATGTATATATTATTCACATAAATAATTTGGAGGAACATATTATACTTTTAGCAGATGTGTAAATCTCTCTGGCTTGGCTGAATAATTTTTACTGAGAACTAATACTCCAAGTTATTTAAATATATTTAAAAAGGGATTGCTTAGCCTGATTCAGGAGGCATACCTAAGAGTACCTTGAGAGGGGAAAGGAAAGAAAAGAAAAGAAAAGAAAAGAAAAAAGAACTCTTGACAGTAACCACCTACTGTATTATGAATTCTTCCTAAAGAAAGAGCAGAAATCCATATCACTCTGAAAGTATTCCAAAGGAAACACTTTATGCTATACTAGAGCACAGAAAGTTTTTTACTAAGAAGATGGATTAGGTGAGCAGGAGGACTCCTACATTTGTATCTCTCTTCATGTCTGTCCCTCATTGAATACTTTTGTCTCAAGAAGGAACAGCATGGTGCCAAAAGAAGCTTCCCCTGGGCCTTTACAATCTGTATTCATTCTTTTATTTAGTAAAAATGTAAGAGGTCTTTCTTTTGCTTTTATACTTTTTGTTCCAAACACAAGGCCAGGAACCATTTGCCCTTTGTTCTTGGTAGTTGAAAAATGTAGCATATGGTAAACCTTTTCACTGAATAGGCATTCACGATCATGCATGTGAAAATGCATTAGAAGAATTTATGAGACATGTGGGGACATGGGCTGCATCTGAGACTAAAATCCTCATCACAAGCTTTTATAGGGTTTTACTATGATGACTTGATGGTGGGGGAGGGAAGGATTCTTCTCTTTTCCTTCGTTAAATGATAGGACAATTGGCGGTGGTTGTGAATTATTCAAAAGGTTCTGAACCAGACTTTGTCTTTTAAATTGAATTATTCTAGAGGCTGTTCTTTGCCTTAATTGTAAGTAATTAAAACAATCAGTGCTATAGTTTTTATAATATGTCTTGAAAATACATAGAAAACATTTAAAAAGAAAGTATTTGATGACCCAAAATTGCAGGCTTATACCTTTTCCTCAACTCTTGTGTTTATCTGTATGCAATAATTCCTAAGACAAGTGTATGCTTATAAATTTATTTTTTAAAGAAACGTTCAATTTGGCAAATCTTACAGATAGTAGGAAAAATGTATAATCTACCCTTAATTTGGAGGACTACAAACCCCAGCCATACAATTACTTGGTTTTAAAAGGCTACTTTTCTCCTATGTATTTTGAAAGTTTCCAAGATCATGTAAATTATATGTGGGAGACAGGAGGAAGAGATTACAAAACAAACATCTCATTGTTGTTCCTTAAAAACAGTACTGATATCCACATCTGTGCATTCACAAGCAAGCCAGAAAGGATGAACAATGAGAAAAAGGAAGATTTAAGAGAAAAAAAAAAACTTTCTTATTTTTAAACTTGCAATATATTGTGAAAAACATCAAATTTTAAACTCTGCAAAGATCCTTCAGAGTTTGCTTTGCATTAGAATTGCTAATGCATTGATTAGAGACAAAAGTGACATTCACCCAGCATTTGAAATAGCTAATACTGGAATTAAAAAAATTTATGAAATGACTAACTAGAGCAAAGAAATTTGGGGATTTTTTTCCCAATGTGATTAATGAGGTGTATACACTTTGCGTGCCTTGCAAATATTAGTGCGTAGGTATTATCTTAGAAGTATATACGTAGGCTTGAATACCATTTCTTGATTTTAATTAGGTTACATTGCCTTTTGAGTATCTTCATTTAACAGGTAATGTGAATTTAACAGGGACTTTGTTGTACACTCTGTTTTATTTTTATAGTATGCAAATAAGGACCAAATGCCAACACATTCATTATTCTGTATAAAGTTTATACCAGAAAGGTTCCAATCACTTTGAAAAAGGTCCTGTCATCATTTCTATTGTAAATCAGTATGCCAGGCTTCTGAGAAGGAACATTTTGAACTGAAATATGGAGTGTAGAGGAAATCCTAAGATGTTTACAAAGTGTGTGAATTATCTTTGGTTGATTCTTAAGTGTCAACAGCATATTAAGGCAAGGGAATCATTTATCAATATTCAGTAATACAATGAATGTTTTATTAATGGAGTATTATTAATCATTATCCTGAAAAGCAAAACATGTTAGAGGTTTTGCTTCTGTTGCTGTTCACTGAGGTGCCCAATGTTGGCAGATGTGGCTGCTTAAAATGGAGGAGGTGGAATCATATGAATCCATACATAGCTCCCTGTACGGAAAAGCCAGATGAAGGTGAGGGAATCGGGTGGGGAGTGGGGGGATGGGACACGTTGAACAGGGAGAAGGAGAGAAGAAAAAAAGTGAAAATGGGATCATTTGTGTAGGAAGAGTACACCGCATCATTAGTTTATTTATTCAGCCAGCTTTCCCTCCTTCTCTGCTGAAGAAGGTGGCCTCAGGGGGAGGAAAGGTGATGAGTGAATATTTACAGAAGTGCCTAGCCAAACCTAGCCAAACCACAGGTGCAATGGAAACACTTAGGTCTCTAAGTATTGTATGTATGTATGTATGTAAGTATGTAAGAATATGTATGTATGTAAGTATGTAAGAAAGGCTTACAGCTTGGTGGTTTAGAATGCACGCCCTTTAGACCTCTCAGGTAAAGGGCATGATTCTTAACTCCTGCCCCACTCCCCAACCCTTCCTCCCCCAACATTGAGCAGCTGATCCCAGTATGCTTTCTATTCTTAACATGGTATCTCTTTAGAATAGTGGCCCTCTTTGATCTGTCAAATCAGGGATATATCTATATCCATGTTTGGGGATCACACTTCCTAGATTTTTTCTGGGTAAATAAGTTTAATCTCAGTTCTGATAAAGCCGTGTGAGCCAAGAAACATAATTTAATAAAAAGGTATCCTAGATATTAGTGAATTTCCTAGCATTTTAGTGAAATGTAAGAAATTCTTACATATCCGTAAAATGTGAATCTGTCTATAAAATTTCATTCAATGGATCCATTCCTTTTTTAAAAATATGTTAATTTACAAATATAAAATGCCTACAATGTGACACTATGGAAAGATCAAAGGAGCATATAAAGATGCTTTCTACCCTTTCCAAGGACATATTTTTAAAAGTCTTATCTGTGGTTTTTAAAACCAAAGTATTACACTACTTCAAAATGTCATTGTTTGCACTCTAAATTGTAGAAAATGGCAAATCTGAATATGACATTATTCTTAGTCATATAAATTATCATCAGATTTCACTGAAAATATTTAATGTCAAATAATATATAATACCATGTTATTCTCAGAATAATCACTATGAAATAAGTGTGGCAGACCAAATCACCCCCATTTTATAGATCAGGTAGCTGATGCAGAAAGACAAATAATATGTTAGTATTCAATTATTCATTTCACAAGTAGGGGATATCTACAACATGCTGGTACTGTTTTGTATCCAAAACAACAGTCCTTACTCTAGTGGAGTTTACATTCCAGCTGAGGGGGAGAAAGACATTAAATATAGTAAATAAGAAAATGATAGAAAGTGCAGTGGCAAAGAAAATAGGGCTAGGAAGGGATGGTTTGCAATCTTAACTAAGAGTGTCACTGAGGCAATGCCATTTGAGCAGAGACTAGAAGCAAGTGTGGGAAGGAATATGTGGTATTGAGGAAACAGCCAGGGCACAGTCTTCCAATGCACTACAGCACGTTCCACAGTGAATTGAATTTAAGCCATCCTGCAGAATTTCTGGAAAATAGTAACATATATTTGGAAAAGAGCAAATTATGTGTTTTTAGAAGTCCTTGACTTCTTAAAAGCATTGCATTTAACAAACATATATTGCACATCGAGTATGTTATTTATTTCTTCATTCAACAAATATTTTGCAAGTCCCTAAAAGGTGTCAAGTACTTTGGTACACAGAACAGGCAGTCCCAGCCCACAAGAGAGATATATGCTGAGATAGAAGACCCAGCCTCTGTCCTCCAGAAGCTTACCATCCAGTACTTAAGTCACAATACCACTAACTCACACAACAGAATTATCTAATTGAATGTGCATTAAACATGCAATCATAGTTAATGAGAGCAAAAGAGCTACAACTCAAAAATAATTACAATAACACTTAGTATTTACATAAAATTTTCATTTGGGAATTTAAAATCTTTACAGAGAATGTTTCAATAATCTTTACAACACCCATGTGCTATATGTATGGTCTTAGATGAAATGCCCAAACTATTTAATGCAGCGCATCATTCCATGTAATTATCGAGAGTCTTCATTACTTTCTTTTTAACCTTTTTTTTTCAAATTCCCTATATTACATGTTAGCACTGTATTAATTATTAGCCTTATTAATTTATAAAAGCAGTTCATTAAATGCTGATTTGTTATAGCCTCTAAATAGAAAAAGTTTTAAATTGGAATATAGATACTTCAGAACATTTTTCAAATCAGCCCTTTTAGGTGCCTTTGAAAGTCTGTATTCCTGAATGAACCACTTTAAAACAGGCAGTGTTTCATGACCTTTTAAGTAGAAGCAAAATGAAATCTCATACACAGTTTTATGTAGGAAACACACCTTTTTTGTGTGTGTACAGTGAATTCAAATCTCATGGTTTCAGTTGACTTACTGCAACCTCAGTGAAGGGTCAACAGTGATAGAACAACTCAAATCCAGTTAATCATCTTAGATTAAAATCAGTGACAAAGTCATGGTATCAAGTCAGTAAATGGCTTACAGATATCAAAATATGTGGTAGTCATAGCAGTTTCATATATGTGTTTATTATCCATGATTGCAGCAAATAGAATAATCTTGATAGGGGTGAACCAGAAAAAATTTTAAAACTAATGTTAAAATAACAAGAGGCCATCCCTCCTTTTATAGATAGCTATTTCATATAAAGTACATTAGGTGTAATGTAATGCTGAACCAAATGATAGGATAGCAAAGGTGAATAAAAATTAGCATGTTCTTCCACTGAATGGTGTAAGAGAAGACACTGGTATAAATAAACACACCTCTGTGATGCACCATGGCAGAAACTAGAGTAGAGGTAGGTGCATTGCAAATACCCAATAAAAAACACCTGATGATCTATCTCTGAGATCATTGAGATGGTATGATAGAAATTAGCTCTGACTTAGACTTTGAAGAATGAATAGGAGATATACTGTCAGAAGAATAGGGTGAGACTCTTAAGAAGAAAGATTAGCATGAGGGATGCCCCAGAAGGACATCTGGTGAGCAGTGTAAACAGGAGGCTCAGTTTGGTGTGTCAGGATACACGACAGCAGTGGATTTGGGGCAAGGTTATAAAGGGCCTACGGTACCCTCTCTTCATTCCTTAACACGTTTAAGTTCTTAGGAAACAGTGAATCACTCATTAGGTCTTGCTCGCTTGGTCTTCCCTCTGACGTTATGATTTCCTAGGCAATTCCATCTGCCTATCAAGCTTAGATGGTATTCATATAGTTACACTGAAATCATGCATTGGCCAAGAACATCAAAATAAGGTCATCCTCTGAGAATGAAAGTAATAAACACTGTCATGGATTGAATGAAATCCACCATGTGTAAAAATAAACCCACAGGTTTTCTATAAATGTATGATTAAGGAACATAGAAAAATTATTCAGAGAAAAAATATTATAGCCAGACAATTCAAGACTTGAATTTACTCTTATTAGCTGAACAAGCATGAGTATTTATTTAACCTCTCAAAATTGTTTTTCTCTTATCTGTAAAGTGGGACTGATAATTTCTATATTGTCATCAGGCTTGGTACCTACAAATACATAGCTTGTGCTTCACCCCAAATTTAGTGGATAGAGCTACCATTAATTTAGTTCAGAATTCTGTGTGTTAACAGTTTGGACTGGGTGAAGCTGGATGGTTCTTCTTGTCTCGGCTCATGTCACATTATCTGTAGTCATCTTCCAGGTGGTCTGTGGGCGGGCTGGTCTTAGGTGGCCTCAGCTGGATGGCTCATCCCTGTTCCATGTGCTCTGGTCCTATAGCAGGCAGTGCCAGCTTGATCCCATAGCTACGCAGGATTTCAGCAGAGTAAGCAGAAGAGGACAAGACCTCTTCAAGCCTTGGCATGGCACTTGCACAACATTAGTTCTGCCATGTTCTGTTGATCAAAACAAGTCATGAAGCCAATCCAAATTCCAGGGGTGGGTAAATAAATCCCCACTTGATGGCTAGCTGCATAGTGACATTGCAAAGGAACATGAATACAGGGAGAGGGACACTTTTTTTTTTCCCCCAAATACTCTACCACAAGAGGGTTTTGGATGCAAAATCAACTGTAATCTCTAGTGTAAATTGAAAGGATAGGAAATCAATATGATACAGTCTTAATGTAGTAGAGAGGAAGTTGGAGGCAAAAGACCTGAACTTAATCCTTGCTTCTGTTATTGATTAACTTGACCCTGGTAAAATAAATGATCTGTACTCATTATTCTCAGCATAAAGTTTTCTAAATTCAAAATTATTGCATGGAATAAATGAGATAATGTGTGGGTAAATGTGCATTAAGTGTACATATATAAGTATATATAATGGATTACTATTCTTTGATATAAAATATACTTTATAAGAGATTTCCAAAGCTCTTACCTTATACCACCTATCTATTCTTTTCATTATCTCTGTAGAATGTAGAAATTTATTTACATTTAGATACTGGGATTGGTAATAAAAATGTGCATTACTTAGAATTCCATTTCTCAGCTACCTTTGCCAGTATTCCTTTGAAGCAAATATTTATCGAATCCTTCTATGTACAAGGTATAATCTTAGCTGCTAGAAATATAGAAGATGAAAAATGCCCTGTCCCCCAAAACTTCAGTCATCTTTTGAAAAATACACAAATAACAATTTAATGCAATATGACAGAAATGCAAAGGATGCTGTGGGATCTCAGAAGAGGGACATATTCAGGTGGGAAGGTTACACAGGAATGGCTTCCTAGAGAAGGTAATGTTCAAATGAGAAGAACGAATGTACTGGATAGAATAATCTGAAATTCAGATCCAAATGCCCAGCTGGTTGGATACCATTGTTTTAGACACTTGCCTGGATAGGTATGATTCATTCATACCTATGCATCAGCTCCATTCCCCATGAAGTATATCCATTCATCTCCCCCAACACTAAATTGAACCACTTGAGATTTCTTAGACTGTATTCCTTAAACATGGCATCCCAAGCCTTTGCTTCTGTTGCTCACTCCACTTAGAGTATTCTTGCCTCTTTTATTTCTAGTCAATTTCCAATAAACACCCATGGATGATTTCTGAATCTAGTTAAGAGTTGCTTTTCTAGGATATCTTTCCTGATTTACACAGGTATAAATAATCACCATTCCTTTCTGCTCTCATTATATCCTGGTTCATACACTATAATTATTTTTGTATCAATTTACATATGTCTACTTTATTATACCATATGCTGCTAGAGCACAGGGACCATTCCTTATTCATTCAGACAAAAGGAATAGACATATGGTCAGGAGAATGCAGAAGACATGTTACATTCAGAAAGAACAGTAATTCAGTGTGGTTGGAGTAAAAGTAGCATTGTGGTCTTGTATAACCTATCATAGAATTGGACTTTATCCTGAATTTGGAGTTGAAAAAGGAGAGTGATATGATCAGGTTTGTGTCTTTAGAAGGATCTGCCAGATGGCATAGGCTGAAAAGAAAGATAGGGAGAGTAATAAGGAAGCTACTTTAATAATCCAGGGGAACAGTGGTGAAGATCTTAACTAAGACAAGTCATGATGAAGAGTCAGAAATACTTAGATCATTGGGAGGTGAACTAGAGCAGTGCTTCTCAAACTTCCTTGTGCATTAGAATTACCTGGAGATCTTTTAAAGGCCTTGATACTGGGCCTAACTACATACAAATGACCTGAGAATCCTTAGGATTATTACTGTTATTATTAATGTTATTATTGTTATTATAATTATTATTGTTATTATTCTCCAGGGGATTTCACAGTTTAGCTAAGTTTGAGAACCAGTGGACTAGAGTACTTGGTGTAGGCAATGAGAAAGGAAGAGAGAAAATAAATCTAGTTTTCTAACTTGGTGGGGGTGGAGTATATTTAACATGAAGAAATAAGCAAATTCAGGGCAGAGAAGTATAGTTGCTTTTGGGCAAACTGAATCTATGTAGGGGTTAGAAGGTAGTTGGATATGCTATCCTTGAACTTAGGAGAAAGATTAGACGTTGGAGGTGTACGCTTTATAAATTTTCTACATATAGATGTTATCTGAAATCATGGTGATTGTGATGTTTGAGAAGGTGTATAAAGTGATACTAAAAAAGGAATATGAGTAGAACCTGGGGGCATCATCATGTAAAAGGTGGCCAGAGGTAGAAGAGCCTGAGAAGGTACAACAAAAATACAAGGGAAGTAGGTATCTCCAAAGCTCACATGGAGGAGGGATTCAGCAAGCTGGAGTGGTTCACTATCTAAGTGCTGAGAGAGTTCTAGTAAAGATTTGGGTGGAAAGTATCTAATATATTTGCCAAGGTCACTGGTGACCTTGGGGGGATGAGTTCCTAGAAACAATAGGGACAGAAACTAGATAAAATATATAAAGAAGTGATCAAAGGGAGAGCAATAAGCAGCCATTATTGTAGTTCCTGAGTAGTCCAGTGTTTTGTTTTGCTTTTCCTATTCTAGTGGAAACATTTGATTTTCTACGGAAACTATGTGCATATTTGTTTAACTGAAATCTGATTTTTCTGTGTTAGGAATAGTTGTTATCAACAACACATTTCTTAGTCCCAAAATAAACAAAGAAAATGATGAATTTTTAAATAATATAAAAAGAAAACTTTAAGAATATTCTTCTTTCTGCCAACATTAAATAAGTAGTACCCACATAAAATTTAAAGAACTTATGAATTTCACTTTTAATGTCCTATTCTCAATGTGTACATTTTAGGAAAATTGTGCCAATCTCACTTTTGCTTTATTTATACTACAGTATAAGGAACAGTTAAAATTTGAATGTTGTACAGTTAATTAATATTTAATAAACATTTTCATAGCTTAAATGTCTTTGAAAATCACACATCCCATGCTGTTTTTCCCAGTAGTGTTAAGGGATAAAACTGTTTGATTGTTTGACAAAACCTAACTCAGCTACTTGTAATTTACAGTTGTTCACCTTTGTCACTTCACAGTTTTTCCCTACTAAAAAATTTAAGTTGTCTTGAAGCTGAATTGTTGACTGGATTTCCAATGTAGTTCATAGTATAGTTACAGAATACCAAAACAGTGTTGCCAACGTATGTGGGTTTTTTTTTTTTTTTAAGATTTTATTTATTTATTTGAGAGAGAGAGCGCGCGCGCGCGAGAGAGAGAACGCATGAGCAGGGGGCAGAGGGAGAACAAGGCTCCCTGCCAAACAGGGAGCTTGGCATAGGGCTCAATCCCAGGACGCTGGGATCGTGACCCAATCCGAAGGCAGGCGCTTAACTGCCTGAGCCACCAGGCGCCCCGTCCAACGTATGTGTTTTCAGCATACACTTTAAGTAAATGGGAGTTTGGGGAGATAGCCAGCTTGTAACCAATTTGAAGTTTTATGTTGTTCTTCACCTTAATTTCTGATGTGCACACTTTATTATAATTCAGCTTGAAAAAAATGCTTAATAAAATCATTTCATTTTTTCCATAAGAGTAATTTTAAAGAATAATTTAATAATGAATGATGGTCCTTTAATTTAAAAGTTAGGAAGGAAGACAATAGAAGCCATTTAATACTGTTTTTTGTTTCACCTTTTTTTTTTTTTTCCAGAATAAGTGTCCTGTTTTTTACTCTTGAGGCATTTTTCTAAGAGAAACTGCAAAATTTGATTCATAAATTATTATAGTTGGTATTTCATATGCTTTAGAACATTAATGTCTCATAGCAATTAGATGTCTACACAAAGAGTACACATTTTATTTTCAGTAATCAGGAATCAAAATTAAAGTCAAGCTAATTAAAAATGCAATTTAAAAATGTTCTGTGTAAAGCAGAATTACATATAAGAATGCCCTTTCATGGGAACACATCACATTTTAATGACCAAAGCACCAAAAACCAGTCTTGATAAGATGGGTCTCAATTACAAAACATTCTGTAAAACAGGGGCTCTGATCTGTGTTGCAGTGTTCTAAATCATAGTATCCTTTTGCTTTTACTAATTACTAATTACTAATCTCCCTTTCCAAAAATATTGCTAATCTTGATTAATGACATGTGTTTTCATGGACTAGGAATCTTACCATGAGCTTTTGGTAAATTTGCTTTCCCATTTTCTTGGATGGCAACTTCAGTACTGCCACCTCTCCCCCAGATTTCTAAACCTCTCTCCCCCATTCTCCTTCCTGTCAAGAGACCTCATCTACTATTTAAGAAAATGTCAAACACCAGGAAAGATAATTTCACCGTTTCTACACCAAATCCATAAACTGAGGTGTATCCATACCTATTTTTTATTCCTACTCATCTTTTCCTCTCCATTAAACTGGAAACAGTGCATCTACGCCTGTCAACGGTCACTTCCTCTATTTACGTGACGGATTCATCATCACCTTTTGCCTTCTCAACAGGTTCTTCCTCTTTTCCAGATCATTCCCACAAGCATAAAAGCATATTCACATATGGCCTATTAAAAAAACCATCTCTCACTAGACCTCCCATAACTCTTCATCCGCTGCACCATTTATCTTTTAGCTATCCACCCAACTCTTGGGAGGGTTATGTATTATCACTTCTCTCCACTTCATATTCTTTTCACGCAGACGATTCCAGTCTGACTGCTGTCCCCCTGCTTCACTGAAGCCCATCTTGTAAAAGTTACCAGTGGTTTCTGTATTGCCAAATCACACGGTCAATTCTCTGTTCTCTTATGCAGACTCTCAGAAGTATCACCAGAATGGATTGCTTTTATAATTTTTGGAACACTTCCCCCTCTTGGCCTTGTGACATCAAATTCTCAGGTGGCATATCTTCCCTCAGAAGTTACCTAACCAGGTAGCTTTAAATACCATTATATGTCGAAGTTTCTGAACAGTACACCCTAAAGAGGGTACTCTTTGGGGAATTCTAGATTCATGTATACAGTGATACAAGTTACGTCCTCACTAATGATGCTTACTAGACATTTTATGTTCTTTTTTTAAAATATTTATTTATTTATTTGACAGGCAGAGATCACAAGGAGGCAGAGAGGCAGGCAGAGAGAGAGAGAGGGAAGCAGGCTCCCTGCTAAGCAGAGAACCTGATGCGGGACTCGATCCCAGGACTCCGAGATCATGACCCGAGCCGAAGGCAGCGGCTTAACCCACTGAGCCACCCAGGCGCCCCACATTTTATGTTCTTATATTAAAATAAAACTTCTTAATACTCCCCCACTAGTTATTTTCATAGGCCTTCTTCCATCTCAGTAACCAAGAGTCATCCTTCATCTTTCCTTTTCTCTCCTCTCCTGAATCTGACCAGTGACCAGTCTGATTGATTGGTTCCAGCTCAGGACCATCCACTTCTCTGCGTCTCCATGGATATGATGCAAGGAGCATTATTGCAACCTAACTTGTCTCGGCTTTCATTCTAAAACACCTTCACTCCATTCCCTCTAAGTTAGTGAAAAGCATCTTTTGCAAATGTAGATGAGATTATTTTATCACTCTCCTTTAAATCTTTCACTGGCCTCTGTTGCACCTGTAATAAAACCTAAACTCCCACAGGGTTCAGCTCCCAGAGATATGACTTCTGCCTGCTTTTCTCACTTTCTCTTACATTCTTCTTGCCCTAGCATGAAACTCCATTCACATGGCCTTCGATTTTTCTTAAATATGCTATGTTCATTTCCACCTCAGTGTCTTTGCTCAGGTACTTTCCTCTACTTAGAATGCCAGTTGTCACCCAATTCTCCATACCATTCTTCTGCATAAGGTACCTTCTTATCATTCATGACTCAACTTACAGAGCCCTTTACTGACTGTTGTCTGATATGGCACTATGCACCCTCATGATGTCTTCTATTATGCCTTCCTTTTTTTTTTTTTAAGACTTTATTTATTTATTTATTTGACAGACAGAGATCACAAGTAGGCAGAAAGGCAGGCAGAGAGAGGGGAGGAAGCAGGCTCCCTGCTGAGCAGAGAGCCTGATGCGGGGCTCTATCCCAGAACCCTGGGACCATGACCTGAGCCAAAGGCAGAGGCTTTAACCCACTGAGCCACCCAGGTGCCCCTATTATGCCTTCCTAACAATAATCTTGACTTGAAAAGAGTCCCAATAATTGTGTGGTTTTTTTTAACTTGTTATGATTATTTTCCCTCCCTAAAATGTAAGCTTCAGGAAAGTAGGGGTTTGGGGGGTTTTTGTTTGTTTGTTTGTTTATCACTTTTGAGATAGAACAGTTTCAGGTATATAGTACAAGAAACACTTGTTGAATGTTCAATAGAAAAGACTCTAAGTCCATGTCTTAAATTCCTATGTAGGTCATTTGCTATCTACCTCATAGTACATGCTCAGTATGCTTATTAATTGACTAAATGACATTGTTTGAATCTCCAACTGGACTGTATATCATAAAATGTAGGATATTGTTCAAAACTACATAGCATTTGGCTTTTACATATGAACTCTTCCAATAATGTTTTAAAAATATGAGTTATAAAAAATGGAGCACCGGAGCACCTGCATGGTGCAGTTATTTGAATATCCACCTCTTGGTTTCAGCTCAGGTCATGACCTCAGGGTCATGAGATTGAGCCCCGTGTTGGGCTCCGTGTTCAGTGCAGAGTCTGCTTGAGATACTCTCTACCTCTCCCTTTGCCCCTCCGACTTGTGCTCCCCACCTTTCTCTAAAATAAGCCAGTAAATCTTTAAAAAATGGAGCACTAAAATGGTATAATTTATGTTAAATATAGGCAAAAGTTACTCAATTTAAAAAGAAATTTCTCTGGATATTTATTTCTAGTAATATTGCATGATGTTTCACAGTACAAAATCTGTCAATCCTCTTTTTTTATAGGAAAAGAAACCCAGTTCTTGACTAAAAACCAAGCACAATAGAACACTGAAGGACTTTTTAATTATCAAAGAAAGATTAAATCATGCTCAGTATCCTTTTAGTGTTAATATCTAATTTCCTGACTCTTCTAAAAAGCTTAATGTCTTTTAATAAAGAATCAAGTGATTTGGGGGTCATCTTTATTCCAGTGAAATAGAATGTCATCATATATTTTCCCCAAACATCCCTTGTTTTTAGATTAAGGATATTTAAACTACGAAGACAATTTAGCATTTTAAAAATAATGTATAAAGTTATTTTTTCCCTTAAATATATTTGACTATCAAAAAAATAAAAAAAAGGCTTAGTGGGGTGCCTGGGTAGCTCAGTGGGTTAAAGCCTCTGCCTTCGGCTCAGGT
The DNA here is from genome assembly GCF_011764305.1 of Mustela putorius furo. NCBI lineage: Eukaryota > Metazoa > Chordata > Mammalia > Carnivora > Mustelidae > Mustela > Mustela putorius. The sequence goes on along the minus strand of NW_025422005.1, from coordinate 82,418,825 downwards.
CATGATCTCAGAGTCCTGGGATCGAGCCCCGCATTGGGCTCTCTGCTCAGTGGGGAGCCTGCTTCCCCCTCCCTCTCTGCCTACCTGTGATCTCTCTCTCTCTTTGTCAAACAAATAAATAAAATCTTAAAAAAAAAAAGTCTTAGGAAGTTATTTCAAAAGTGCCAATTTAAGTTTTGCATGTAATAGTTGTCAAGATGCTATGTGAAAGAAACCAAAACAGAACGTGAATTTTCTTAAGTCAAAAGTGGTATTAATTTACATATACAGACACGTTAGTGGTACACCTGGCTTAATAGTGGGTCTCTTCCCATCGCGCATTCTCTACGTTCCTGTCTCTGCTTTATTTTCCCCTAGTGCAACTAGCTTTGGGTGGAGGTGGCAGGGTGGGTGAAGTGAGGAGTCAGTCAGTGGTCACCAGTTGCTCTGAACACACTTCATTCTAGTTTAGGAACCAAAGAGGGAAAGAGTCATTTTCCTTCCCAGCTCCTGGACAGGACTTTGGTGAGAGCAGAGAAGCTGTTCACTATGATTAGCCCTATTGGAGGTACTTCATCAGTCTGGGGGACAAGAATGTAGAGTCTGTTTCGATGAGGAAAGAAGAGCAGGCTGGCTTTCAGGCTGAGCTTGGCTGCTCAGAGCACACAAATAAAACCAACCTCTGCTTCACATCATGTTTCTTTCCCACATGTGGTCACCCCTATTCAGTGACAGGCCACCCACAATCATACTCAGTGATTGCATTCCCAGGCATTTGGTGGCACCAATACTCTTGATGTTCAGGAGAATTCTCTAGGCAATATTTATTTCTCAAGCCCAATGTGGCTTCTCATGATTTTTAGGACTTATAGGGCAAATGATGAGTTTAACCAATGCCAATGGCTATTTAGTAAAGTGGCAACAGGTAGACACTAGTTGAGAGCATATAGTATATCTTGTTCTCAGTGCTAGTAAACATTAGTTCCCTGGCTGTGGATTTCTTTGATCAGCCTGTCTGCCTAGTTGGGTCCTGCCCATTAGAACCATCTCCCCTGTTGTCCCCCATGGCTGCCCAAGAGTGGCACTGGAGTGGAGGACATTGTGCTGATTTCACACCCACTTCTTATTTGCATGGGAATGTGAACTTGGGGATTACTTTGTCATCACTGGAGGCGGTTTTTTTTTTTTTTTTGTCTTATCTTGATTTAAGTACTAAAACTCCCTAAAAACTGTGGTCTGTTGTTTGTCACTTTAACCATAGAAGAACTGGTATCTAAGGCTAAAATCTTTTTTTTATTTTCTATCTTTGGATCTACCCCTGCCTTTAATGTTTTAGCATCAAGCTTGGGGACTCCACCCATTTCCTACGTCTTTGTATTAATTTTTTTTCAAGATTTTTATTTATTTGACAGAGAGAAAGCATAAGCAGGGGAGTGGCAGGCAGAGGGAGAGGGAGAAACAGGCTTCCCACTAAGCAGGGAGCCTAGATGTGGGGCTCAATCCCAGGACTCTGGGATCATGAACTGAGCTGAAGACAGATGCTTAACTAAGTGAGCCATCCAGGCACCTGTTTTAACTGTTTTGTTTTTAAAATTTGTTTTGTTTTTCTTTGACCTTGAAGCCACTGAAGACAATAGGAATCTGTCCCACCTGCCCCCAGGAGATTTTCCTCTCAAATGGAGTTCCTTATTATTTCATGCAAGGGATATTCACCAGGAGGTATTAGTTTGGTCATGGAAGATCTGGTGTACCCTGTGGTATTTCTCGCTGGTCTGTTTCAGACTGGGCCATGGGGCAGAGTATCCCTGAGATTACAGATCATGTGGAAAGGGCAGAAAGATCATGTCTTAACTGAAGGTTAATTTATGCTGGTGACCCTTTTTTAGTTTGCAAATGGACAAGCGTGGAATTTGACTCCCCCACGCCCTTTCTTTTAGTCACTAGAGAAAAGGCCATGGATCATTATTACATTTTTCTACAAATTCTTAGAAGCTGCATTCCCATTAGACACAAGTTGAATCCTGAACTCATCCCCAAATAATTAGGCATTCTCCATTTTCCTCCTTTGTTCATCATTTACTTTCTTCCCTTTTTTCCTCCTCTCCAAAGAGGAATCTATCTGATCCTGGCTTTTTATTTCTCATCATTGCCCCACCTTTATCTGACTCATGTTCTGAGATTTCTCTCTATCCCTCAGATTCAGACTCAGATCTTTTGGTTCCTCTCTTTCGGTTGCTCCTTCTAGAATACAAGTCCTGTGTATTTTAACATCTGACCCTTTTTCCCATCACCAAGACCAACACCCGCATTAGCCTTGCTCACTGTTCAATCTGACTCATAGTAATTGTTTGCCAACAGTTTTCATTAGCTGTTTATTTTTCCCTTCTCTGACTCATGATATTCATTTTTGCTTCCTTTTAAAAGGTGAGCTGATAAAACAACTCCCTAAACCTTTGGCAACCTCCTTCCTTTATTCACTCAGTCTTATTGTGTGCCAAACACTGTGCTGGTTACTGTAGATAAGATGATGAATGACGCAGGGCAGTTCCAGCTCCCAAGGAGATGATAGTCTCTCAGGAGAGAAAAAATTAACTCAGTGTTACAGACAAGCTCGTTGTCTTTTTGGTCTTCAGAACTCTCTCCAAGATGATCACAACGTATTTTCTGTTTCTCTTAATCAAATGCATTCATCCGACTTTTCCAACATACCTTTGTTTTGTTTTGTTTTCTACACATAAGTAAAAAAAGCTGCATGTGGTGAGAGCATAAGGACTCTTATGCTGGACTCTTCCACTAGAATCTGTGACTTTAGGCTTGGCACAAACTCTTCCTGTCTCAATCTCAGTCTTTAAATATTAATAATTAAAAAAATTGCTGATGTGTATTAATTATTTATTTTGGGCCAGCAAAATCTAGTGGCTAAAAGCACAGACTCTCAGTCAAATTGCCTGGGTCTGAGTCTTGGCTCTGCTTCTTAGTAGTTATGTGACTTTTTCATCACAGTGCCTCAGCACCTTCATCTGTGAAATGGGAGGACTAATATCGGGAATGATTAAGTAAGTGAAGTAAAAACCGTTAAAACAGTACCTAGCTCATTATAAGAGCTATATAGGTTTTTAGTAATTTCTGTTATTATTTTTCTGAACGAGTAGTACAATTATCCATATTTAACCAATGAAGAAATTGAATAATTTGCCTGGGGCCACACAGTGAGTGATAGAGTCAGAGTTCTAATCTGGACATTCCAGCTTCAGAGCAGGTAACTACTACTCTGTATAGCCTCTATTACAGACTTACTGTAATACTATAGTTAAATAATCAACATTTAACCAAGTTTAAAAATATAATGCACTATGAATATGTAAGGTATTATTATCTGTGCTGTAATAAGATATGATTGAAGAAGACACTAATTTATTTCTTTTCCATATCCTGAAACTTTTAGCTATACCAGTAATTATATTAATGAAGATTTCCATGTCATTGTATAATTCAGACAACCCTTTCACATACACAAATTTATTTAATTCCCACTATCACTTGCTGAGGTTGGCAAAGTCAGTATCATTATCTCCATTTTAAAATGAGAATGCTGGGGATCAGAAAAGTAACTTACATAAGAATTCAAAGGTAATAAAGTGCATAAACAATGAATTTTGGAACACTGACAATAAAATTTATTTTAATTTAATTTAAAAAAAGAACACATAAAAAATAAGTGATAGTATTTACACAATTAAAAGTCGGTATACAACTCATGATAGAATAGAGTGATATTAATCAGTGTATTTTAATGTATTATGATTGTGATGCCAAACTAAAACGATTTTCAGTAAAATTTGGACTTTGAATAGAGATTCCATTATTTATGAAGAATAATGGGTCTTTAATATAAACAATGATACTACATCACAGTTTTGTAATGTGATAAATATCACTATAATAGTAATCATATTACAGTATATAAAAGTATCAAAGTAACTCAAGTATACACATTAAATTTAAACAATGTATTATGTGTCAAATTTGTTCAATAAAACATTCAAAAATTTAAAAAAATTCAAAGATAATAAATGAGAAAGTCTTTAACATAAGTCTGAAGCCTTGAATCTTACCCTTTGCCTCACCGTAATATACTGCTGTTTTTAAATAATTTGTCTTTCAACAAATCAAAAACTAATTTTTATGATACAGTTTGCCATTATAATCATATGTGTGTAAATATGAATATACCCTTATTGTGCAAAAGCACCCTTACGTACAACTATTGGAACTGACATTCTTTCCTTTTTTTCTTCTTGAAGATTGTGATTGCTAGCATCATGTGCAGTTACAGCAAGAACGACTGGATGGAACTCTCCAAAATGGCTGAGGTAATGATTTCTTTAGTATATATTTGTTTTATTTCTTCTCTTCCATTTTTATTAGTTTTAAATAAAGACCTGCCATGAAAAATAGCCCCGTAGAAGTAAAATTGAATGGAAAATGGTAACTTAAAGCATTTCTATTATAATTTGTTTACCCTGTGTTTTCATTAAAATGATGGAAATGTAAATTTAAAAGGAATCTATTCTATAAAAGTGGTCCCTTGGATTTCACACACTACCTAAAAGTCCTTTACTCCTGGAATCCATATACTCTTTATTTGCATATTAAGCAAACTGTATATTATGATGGATGCCATGATAAAATTTAATTCTACCTTTGAGAGTGTAACAGGATCTTACCTTGCCTTTAGGCAAACTAGTTTGACAGCAAGAAGAAATTTTGAATATAAAACTCTTGAATATTTAAAATATAAAATGTTCATTTAATACTATTCTAGTTTGAATACAGACATGCATAAAATGGTAGGACAGAATGCTCCGGAATGGAACACTAGTCAGCAGGTTTTCCATAATATAAATTGAATCTTGCATAAATGCAAACAACTAACCATGTGCCTCAAATTTGTATTTCAAATAGAAAAATACATACTTAAATTTGTACACTTATGTCCATCACACTGTCATGAAAAATCTTCTAGACAGCTTTAGCTGAGTTTTCTTAAAAACCTTTCAGAGATGTAGAAGACTATATCTAACAATACTTATATACTAATGACTCTTCATTATAAAATATTATAAAGCCTTCTCTGGTGTTCAAAAATTATACATTTTATTTGACTATCTTAAAACTGCAAGGGAAAAAAAATGACTTCTGGCTCTTAAGGGGGTAAAATTAAACATGGTCAGTAATTGGCTTCATGATCTTTGGTGCCGAGGTCACTTTACAAGTGTATTTACCTAATTGGCCATGAAATCTTCCACAGAACCTGTGCTTGGCATGAGCTTTGCCGATTTTAAGCTGACGATGATGAATGGCTTTATCACGCTGCTTGCCTTTCTGCCTTTCTGTAGAATAAAATACTTTAAATAAATATTTTCTTCAGAAATGAGCATCAACTTTTAAATAACCGCATTTTGCTTTTAAAAACTTTAATGAGTAACATACTAACCCACTTAAGGATACTTTTCACATTTCTCACATTTTGTATCTATCTATTTCTTGAATTTCAGTTTTATTTAATATCATTTTCTAAGTACGGGTAGCAAAACCAAAAAAGAATGAAAAAGGACAACAAAAATGAAAGGAAAGAAAAAAGGAGAAAAGAAGGGAAATTCTAAAATTTTATTTATTTTTTTAAAGATTTTATTTCACAGAGAGAGACACAATGAAAGAGGGAACACAAGCAGGGTCAGTGGGAGAGAAGCAGGCTTCCCACAGAGAATGACCTGAACCCAAGGCAGAGGCTTAAGGACTTAGCTACCCAGGCATCCCGGGGGAAAATCATTCTTTTTTATTAAAAAAATTTTTTTTAATTTTTTTTTCTTTAAAAAGAAAAAGTTATACTTTTAACCAGTCTGTAGAATCTTTTCCCAGGAAAGCAATCTACATATCAAGAAGGTCAATCTATAGATAATGTCAATTTAAAAAAATCTTCACTATAATCTTAAAAATATGGGCTGTCCCAGGGCGTATCACCTGAAGGAGCTCTCCCCAGGCCTCCATGTTCCACTGGAGGGCAACAGTAGGTAGCAGGATTCATCTTAGCTCCTGTGGTAGGTACTAGGTACGCAGTAGCACTTTGTAGAGTCAGTAGCTGGTTTTGTCTTTCTGAATGCATGCTTCAGAACATTTTTACAATGAAAGAGTCCACATTAGGGGCGCCGGGGTGGGGGGCGGGGGGAGCTCAGTGGGTTAAAGCCTCTGCCTTTGGCTCAGGTCGTGATCTCAGGGTCTTGGGATGGAGCCCCATATCGGGCTCTCTGCTCAGCAGGGACCCTGCTTCCTCCTTTCTCTGTCTCTCTCTGCCTGCCTCTCTGCCTACTTGTGATCTCTGTCTGTCAAATAAATAAATAAAATCTTAAACAGAAAAATAAAAAGAGAAAGAAAGAAAGAAAGAAAGAAAGAGCCCATATTAAAAGAAACCAAGAAAAACAAAAGTATTCAAGCCAAAGTTACTGTACCGCTTACAATGTACATTTCTTTGGGGGTTGTGATAATGGGTGGTAAGAAATCAGAGATATCACACCAGCTGTTCTAGCACCCATTTTAAGTTCAGCAAATGACTTAATGTGATGATGAATAGACTTTAAATTCATGAAGTTCCTCTCCTTATCGTAGATTGATTTTTGAATTACGTGATAGGGAACTGAGGAAATCTGTTATGAGCTCTTTACTATTATATCTGAAAACAGAAATGACACATGTACCAGCAGGACAGATCCAGATCCCTACCAGGACACGAAAAAGTAAAGACAGAGAAACTGTGTCAGAATGAAAATTTGCCTAAGAACAATCATTATTATTTGTTTATTTTGCAAATGGCTACCACTGTATTTTATTATTCTGAATAAACATTTAAGACCATGTGAGTGAGGTTAAAAAAAAATAGAAGCTAGGTACATTCTTAAAATATGGTAAATTCAACTGAATGCCGTTTTTTTAAATGTCTATCCAGTGTATCTTCATCATGTGCATATTTTTTAGAAAGTTTTGTTTTCTTCTAGAAATAGAACCATACTGAACCAACCCTTCCTTTTCACTCTAACCCAGGAATGACCACACTTTTTTTTTTTTTTAAAGATTTTATTTATTTATTTGACAGAGAGAGATCACAAGTAGGCAGAGAGACAAGCAAAGGGCGGCGGGGGGGGGGGAAGCAGGCTCCCCGCTGAGCAGAGAGCCCCATGTGGGACTCGATCCCAGGACCCTGAGATCATGACTTGAGCCGAAGACAGAGGCTTAACCTGAGGAGCCACCCAGGTGCCCCAAATGACCACACTTTTAATGTCATCTTTTACACATTTTTCAACCTGGTTTGAATTTGTTGTTTTATAAACACCAGGAAAAAGAAGTGGCCTCTGGAAAAGTTTTTACAGTTTAGTGTCAAATCAGTAGCATTATAGGGTCTGCTCAATTTTCAGTATCTGATCACAGGATTTCTTCCTTTTCTGGGTCATAGATAACCTATTCCAATTCCACGCAAAGGAAGATCTATGAAGCACCTACTGCATGCATGGTTTCTTGCCAAAAAACAAAGGTGAATAAGATATAGCCTCTGCTGTATCAAACAATACCATTTAAAAAGATCAGAAAGACACCAAACTGAACCATACTGAACACTCACAATATCAGGTCTTGCATAGATTTGAGCTCATTTTAATAGATCTCAGAGCCATTTCTTGCTTAATGTACATTAGCTTAGAAGACATAGCCCATGTCAAAGTTCACGTGAAGATGCTTGATTGAAGGCTATAACCCCAGATCAGTATGAGTGGGAAGAAAAGGGAAATGGGATAGGAAGAAGGGAAAGCAGAGCCTTTGTGGTACATGACAGAGCTGGCTCCCACTTCCCAAGGAAATGGAGCTGATGGTTCAGTCACATGGGACAGAGAGTGCCCTGTGAAATCATCCTGCCTCTCAACAGTTGAGAGGAGAAGAAGGGTGAGAGATGCACCTACTGCTTCCTTTCTGTCTACTTACTTGGACTGGTCAAATTTCACACCCCAGAGCTGTCCTTTCCTCCACCCATCTGGAGGGTTATGTATCCTGCCCCTTTGGGGGCCGCTGCTAAGAAAGTGAAATGCCACACCGTGTTGTGAAGTGTTTCCTGTGTGCTGTTTCTTGTGAGATGTTGTGAGATCTAAACCCAGAATGGAGGGGAAAAGTCTGAGCCCCCTAGTCAGGGCTGGCTGGCCATTGGCATTCCTGGAGCTGTCACGGGGACTAGTATGCTGGCGGCTGTGGCAAAGCGCAGCTTTCATGCTGAGGGAGCTGTGAGAGCTGGCAATATAGGAGTTGCCAGGACAGTCACAGGGACTGACGTCCCTTTTTAAGCTAGTGACCAAAGTTTGTGTGTCAAGTTTGTGCTTCAAATTTGAAGCAGCGTATACATTGAATGTGTCTCCATAGGTATCACTGCCACCCTAATCCCAGTTGAACTGAGACAGTGCTACTTATCTCCTTGTTCTCAGTCCCTTCAAAATCTTCCCACTATTTCTCCTAAGAGGTGAAATACTTAACTTGACCTGGAATTACTACATAGTCTGGCCCCTGCCTGCCTCCCCAATGCCATCCTCAGTTTGCTGTCCACGGACGGGTTGACACCCACTGGTCTTTTGTTACTCCTCTGACATGCTCCCAACTGAGAGCCTTTGGTGTTTCCTTGGCCTGGAATTTTCTCTCTTGCTCACAGTATGTTCTCTCTTTCTCAACTCTGAGTGCCCTGACTAGTGGGTTAAATCCTCTGTCTTGCTCCTTCTGAGCTCCTGTCCTCAGAAGCCAATTTACCATTAAAACTAGTGAAACATAAGCTTCAGGGCCCTTACTTGCCCAAGTCACTTCCAAGGCCCTGTACCTAAATTTTGTATTTGTAATTTTTTAAAAAAGTTTTTACCTATTTTTTTTGACAGAGAGAGAGAGAGATCACAAGCAGGCAGAGAGGTAGGCAGAGAGAGAGAGAGGAGGACACAGTCTCCCCGCTGAGCAGAGAGCCTGATGCGGGGCTCAATCCCAGGACCCTGAGATCATGACCTGAGCCGAAGGCAGAGGCTTTAACCCACTGAGCCACCCAGGCACCCTGTGTTTGTACTTTTAATTAATTTTTTTCTTAAGGAAGTTTTCCCAGTTTGTTTAAGTTTCAGGTTCCCCAGAATCTCGGTGTCCCTCTGCCTTTTCTTTTCCTTTGTGACATTTAATGAAGTAATAAGCAATGGTGTCATTAGCTCTTTAATGTCTGTCCTGCTTATTACAAAGCAAGCTCCTTGGGGGCGGAGACTCCTGACTGGTTTACTGCTTAATGTCCGATCCAAGCACAGGGCTTTGCTTACCAGTGGGTACCTGTCAAATATTTGTTGAAGTGAAATAAGGGTACGGAGTTGGTGTCCTGACATGTGACCAAGGAAAAGGAAGCAATTACAGGATAAATGAGAAGCAGGGTACTTCATTTGGTACCCATGAGCTTGAGGTGATTAAGATACAAAGTAGAAGATTTTCAGTCAGGGATCTGAGGAAGGATTGCCAAAGGTCTGACCGCGATTGGTAGGATGACACAAGGAAGGTTCAGGGGAAAGACAGGTATCAAAACCAGGTGACCACACCATTCCTAGCAGAGGGACCAAACAAACCACTTAAAAGCCAGGTTCTTACCATTTTTTAACCTGAATTTGGGCTAGCAGTGTGTTGTGAAATTGAATTGATGTTAGAGTTAGGAGATCTCAAGTAGGCTGAAGTAGAAAGTAGACAGGTACATTACAGAAATGTGTTGCAGCAGGTGGATATAAGTCCCTGCAGAGTGACAGTTAGCAGGACAGGATGGAATCAAGAAAGGTGGACCCCTCCTTGCATACAACAGATAGTCACTGACTTAGAATCCATGGAGCCTAGGCCCGTTCAGGGTTAATCTATGCCAAATCCAATTCAGAGTGGTTTAAGATCACAAACTTGTGTCTCTAGTTTTGGGTAGTTGAGACTAGATGACAGTGTTGCTATGTAGAAAGTCAACATTACACATTTTATATTCTATTAACAGATGAAATTAAAAGAACATTCAAGAAGTGTACCTTTTGTGTCCCACCAAGGGAACACCCTCCTGACCCTTTGGGGCTCTGATGCTTTTTGCCAGTCCCCACCACCCATGGACACCTTCCTTCCTACCTGGGCCCTGATGTACTACAGCAAGCCGCCCTCTATGTGGACATCCATCCTATTGTTCTTGGGCTCTGATACCCCATGCCGGGCTCTCATAGCTCCTTCTATATCCTCTTGGTCAGCTACCTTTGTGTGTCCTACCCAATGACTTTAAAAACTACATGATCAGGGAGGAAGGGAGGAGTAAGAAAGGGAGAAGAGGAAGAACTTTGTATCTGATTTTGTTGTATATATCGTACAAAGGTTTGTGATTTTACTACCTTAGTTTTTCTGAGAGTTTTTATTAAGTGACTCAGAGAATTTTAGAAACTACACTGCTATCACTATTCTGATAATTACTCAGTATTGTTTTTTTTCCCCCTTTTCTTTCTCCCTCCCCCACTGAAGTATAAATAATTACTTTAAATCCTTTTACAGATGAAGACTGGGGAAAGGCAGGCTGGAGATTGTCATTGGATGGCTGTATGATTGGTAGATGGATGGATGGATGGAAAGACAGACAGAGAAACCCTAGTTAGACAGTAATAGCTTATACTTGCATAATATTTACTAGAGTCCATTGGCACTGTTCTAAGTCATTCACTTTTATTAAGCTGATTTATAGCTTACTAAACAACGTACGAGTTACTTCGATGGTTTTCCACTTTTCGGAGACAAGGAAGATGAAGCGAAGGAAAGTCAAATAATATGCCCAACACCACACAGGTAGTATGTAGTAAAAGTGGGATTCAAACCCATGAAATCTGCCTCCAGAGTTCTGGCTATTAACAGAGACATTCTCCTTCATATAAATAAATGGGTGATAAGTAGATAATGTATGAGATTAGAAACAGCAGATTTTCTATGTCATGGCCTTCTCTAGATTACTTTATTGTGTAATCATTTAGGTGAGGTAGAATAAACTCTGGGCTAAGTGAGTAAACTAAAAAGCTGTGACTAACAGGAGTCAGAATGCATGCCCAGTTTCAGTTAATTTAACATTTCATGCTAATTCAGCAATTAAGGCTTTTTGAATGCATATAGTTGCTTGAAAATGGAATTAACTGCCTTTTAAGGTGGTGTACATCCTGTGAGGAGAATATTCAAGCAGAGGCCAAATGAATATTCTCTGTCTCTTGGTGTCACCTTGAGCAGGATTATCTCAGTTTTGAGATAATCAAAGGCCTTTTCAGATGTGTTTGGTCGGTCAATGTTTGTAGATGTATATAATGCTGGGGAAATATTTATTAATTAGTCACTGAAGAGCCTTTAAGGGGGATAAGTGGTTTTACAAGATTTTAATTTTACTTTAAGTTTAGAAGCTTTAAGGATGTCAAATGTTATGTCTTAACACACTGTACCAACTCCAGCCTTGTAATTAGTGATTTCTAATAAGTTTTGATAGTAAGAATACAGGCTCTGGACTCAGAATGCTTGGTTTCAAGACCCCATTCTCATTTACAAGATGTGAAATATTAACCACGTCCCTTGAACTCTTTGTAACCTCTATTTTGTCATTTATAAAATGGGAATAAATTTATATCCCACTACAAAGAGCCTAGTAAAGTATCTGGCATATCGTAAGTACTCAATAAATGTTAGTTATTATCATCTACTATCATGGCTAATTGTAAGCTTCAACTTACATTTTAAGAAAGATGTATAATGTATATATGTTTACAGATGCCACTTAAAGTTTATCTAATCCAAAATGTTATTGAACTGATTTCTGTTAATTATTGAATTCCGGCTAAAGAAAGAGATCTAAATGAAATATTTGAAATAACTAAGAGTAAGAAAATGGGAAATACTGTATATAATCGCAGTGTACAATCTTTTGATTGAACTGCTAATTCCCACATGACATGGTTTTTAGATAGGTTCTATTATATACAGTTTATACTTGAGTGGTTGGAAACAAAGAAGATTAACTAACTTCCTAAAGCATCCCCTATTCCTTAGCAGATCTGGGATTAGAACCCAGGCTGTGCTTTGTTCATGCCTACCACTAAATCAGCAGGGGAAAAAAAGTGGCATGATTCATGGTAATATTCAGATAATGTGGAGCATTAAAAACTGAATTAGGGAATCAAAATCCATAATGAAACCATATTAGAAAATAGGCTCAATAATCAAATGAATTCTCACAAATATGCAAAAGAAAGAGCAGACTCACTAATGAATAGGATTGGGAAGATTGTCAACTGAAGAATAGCTAACTAGAATTCTTCAATTTTGAGATCCTACTTAAAATTTATAAAACAGGAAAAAATGGGCTAAAATCTTGAACAATCAGGGAAAAAAGCAAGCCCTTGAAGAAACAGCTGTTGGCCTAAAGTAGGATTTGTGGTACACTTACAAAGTAAGCAAAGCGACAGACTTGTTTAATGTTACAGAAACAGACTCAAGCTTCTAGTTGACCTTACTTAATAAGAAATTGTGGCATTGGAGAAATTCTAGAAGTTAGGTAAAATAATATACAAATGTGACTCATTTATAGTTTATCCTGCATCCCTCCAGTTACCATATTAAACTATTAAAAAAAGCATTTTGCTTGTTTTTGAGAGTTTTTCACAAAGACTGGTCACAAATTCTATGATTCTTCATGTAATCTAAGAATACTTCGAATGAACTGTTGTGTTCAATTTTGCAGGATTTATTTGTATATTAATGAATTAATGAGCTAAATTAGAATGAATCCTATTTAATTATTAAAGACAAAATTGTCTGCACTTCATGTTTCTTACCATGAACTTATTTCTAATGCATTACAATTGATTCTCAGTTAAAAACATTTAAAATTTTACTTGTATGCATTCCACGTAACCTACTCCATTTTGCGTTGCACTACGACTTCCATACCAATTGTCCAGAATCGGTAAGATTTGTTTTTATAAAAATAGAAGCTGTGTAGGGAAGACTAAGTGTGATGTCAAACAGATCTGGGTTGAAATCTCTGCTGTGTTCTTAATATACCAGGTTTGTCATGAACTATATGCTTCGGTTTCCTTGTCTGCAAAATTTGTGTCCTGCTAATCCAAGGACTATGAGAATCAGAGATAATAAGTATAAAGCACATAGAGCACTTAGCAGCACCGAAGGAATATTTGCTGTTGTTATCATTGTTATTGTTACAGACAGTCTCACTTGAGAGTCATAACTCACCTCACAAGATAGCTATAAGGTTAAATTTAACAAATGTGACCTATGTTCAGTTACTAATGGCAAAAGTGTATCGGGACACAAATAAAGCTTTGCCTTTTCTTGCATTTTCCTTCCACGTCCTCAAGGCTTCTGGAGCAGATGCGCTGGAGTTAAATTTATCATGTCCACATGGCATGGGAGAAAGAGGAATGGGCCTGGCGTGCGGGCAGGTAAGGACCTCAACAGCTGCCATTGTGTATTTCTGGGGGACAAGAACATATCCCCGTATGGATAGGAACTGTACCTTAGGCCACAAGATGTGTGGATCAGATAACTGGCTTGAAACTTCCAGGTCTGCATTGTTTAAATATTTAGTGCTTAAAAAGTGGAAAATGAGGGAAACTGAAATTACAGCAACTGTTTAGTTTTATTGAGGAAAATATCACATTATGTGCTTGACAGGAAGTAATATCATAACAAATAGTTTTTAAAAGCACTGAAGCAGAATTAGCTGATTTCAAATGCAATGTTCTTTATTCATTCCTGATGCTGATCCAGTTTCCCTGGAGCAATATACTGTACAAAATGCATTGTTCGTAGTGATTTTGTAGTAAATGGGGCACAGCATAAATTGCATTTTACATTTTTTAGCATACGATCATTATTCCCTAACTGTGTTTTGGGAGTTGCAAAAAGACTTTGATGCTATTTTTATTTTGGGATACAATAAATGGAACCTTCATGCTAAAATACTTTCAAAAACCTAATGAATAAAATGTGGAAATATATGTTAATATGTAGAAAATACTGCATCTTTATGTAACTAGGATACAGTGTTATGTGTTAAGGAGCAATGTAAAAGCTTCATGCTAAAAAGGTGAGTGTTTTGCATCTAATTTGGCTTTTAAGCCCAGAGGGAAATGGTGTGAATTAAATAATATGAAATGTTGTCATTTATGACAAATTTTCTAGTCTTGGAAAGTTTACTTTTGTCTTGACATCTGGCACGGGGTCTTGTACATAGTAGGTGTTCAATTCTTTTTTTTTTTTTTTCTTTTTTCCAAATCCTTGGATTATTTGAATTAAACTCAGAGGCCAGAGACCCTTCATTTGGAAGGGCAAAAATTTCTGCTTATTCAAATGAACCTAGGTTTCTATTTTCATATTAGCATTCAGGGAGGATTTTAAAGTACTTTGTAAATATTTAATTAACATTCAAAATAGATTTGTGACTTAGGAAGAAACCATTCTCATGTAGCAGTGGGAGAAGGCCTAGTCAAATGTTTTTCAAGTATATCCTCTGTTCCACTCACAACAGGTTACACAGAGAATCAGTCAGTGTGATGACAGACCAAGCCTTGGTTGACAGTATGTCAACATGTGTACCTTGACTGAAAATAGGAAGGCTTCTAAAATCACAGCTGGAACAGGGCCTGAGGTAGTCAAGGTTCTCTCTTTATAACCCTTGCACAGTGTCTGAAACTTAGACCCAAGATATTTTTTTAGTTAAGTGGATAAAAACAGCTATGGAAACATTTAGATCTGTTGACTAATGTTTTAAAGAAGGATACATTTTAATAAGTATTTCTTGCCACAGAAATGACAATTATTCTGAAAATGTTGCCCAACCTTGAGCTTATTTTTTTAGAGTAAGCTTTGACTCTGTGAACACATCTGAACTTACCCAGCTGTTAAGTGTCTTAGGTATATCCTCTCCAGAGAGTTATTTAGCTACATAAATTTTTGCATAGCCTTTGGCTGAATGAGGATACCAAGCAGTAAAATTTTGCAGTAGAGTTAGTATTAAGATTTCTAAAACTCTTGGAGAACATATGTTCCAAAAACCATGATACCTTAGGCTGAAGGAAACTTGAGAACATTGCTGCTTTACTTGTTATAATTTCTAAAACTGAAACCAGTCTTATCAGCCACATTTAGAATTTTTCTTTTGAATTATATTCTCGTTTAAGTCATACAGTTGAAAAATAAAACAAATGTAGTCGTGTTTGCTCCAACATATTTTAAAAGATTACTCTGCCTCAGGACACAGGAATGTTCAATATTTTAAAAGGAGGGCAGGAAGAATATTAGTTCATTAAAAAAAAAACTTTACTGTAAATCTGACTCTTTAGAGTAGACACAGATATATCTGGGTCTTATTCATCTTTCCCTTTACTTCCTATTTTTTTTTTTTTCAATTTCTCTACCTCCTGTTTCCATTGCCTCTTCCTTTCTCTTTGAGCTTCATAGTCTTGAATACTTGTAAGCTGCTGGGATGGGAAATTTGTACTCAGTGTGGGGAACTGAGAAGCCATTCCAGTTCCTCTTCCCCATTGCAGTGGGATCCCATGTTCCATCTCTTGGAAAATCCGTGTGTGCAGAGCACAGATCTATGAGCATCGCCAGAGCCTGATAAGTGTTTGCTTCATGAATGAAACAAACTGACATTAGTTCTATGCCTAGAGCATTTATCTATTGGAAAAACTCTCTTGTACTTTTTCCACTGGTGTTTCTAGAAATCATCATAATTTTAGCTCCTTAAGAAGAGGCAGAGTATCACAGTATGGTACAGTTTCCTTTCTAAACATGTTTTTTCTGCCATTATGTCATATATTTTCTCACCAATATTTCATAAGGGAAAAATACTGCCTTTGTATCTAAGTCATTCTATATTAACTACATATGTATATATTTAAATATATATTTAGATATTTAAACTCTCTATGAATGTACCTGTAAGTGACCAAATATTGTGAAATTTTTGAACAGAGAAGGCTATAACCTCTACTCCACAATATATAGAAATCATATATTTATGGAATTTATAGAAATAAAGAAAATCTCAAACTGACCTTGGGAATTTGAATTGTATATTTCCTACGAAGTGAAATGGAAAATCCCTGATAACTTTGATGATCAAGCGAAAGTGAAAATATTCTCTAGCTTTAGTTGTGTATACTCTGAAGAGTCGGAGGTATATTACAACGTGGAAAAAAAAATTAGTTTTCTTGTCCTCACAATAACCCTCTGAATAGGTTGAGTTTTTATCCTACTGTACAAGAACAACAATAAAATAAAAACAAACAAAACAGCGACAAAAACTGAAGCCTCCATGCTTCCCATGTCACAAGTCTGGTCAGCAGTTGCCAAGGCCTGAGCTTTCATTAGCATGGAAGCCTGAATATAGATAAGTAGATAAGTCACCGAGAATAGTTCTTAATAAATTGGTATTCTAGCATAAGCATTAAATATTATTATTATTAACTGAAAGTGCAGTACAGGACTAAGTTATCTCTAAAGTCTCTTGTAGTTCTAAATTTACATTTCTCTGAATATATGAAAACACAAGCAAGGGGTGCCTGGATGGCTCAGTTGGTTGGGAGTCTGCCTTTGGCTCACATCATGATGGGATCTAGCCCTACATCGGGCTCCCTGTTCAGTAGGGAGCCTCCTTTCCCTCTTCCACTCCCCCTGCTTGTGCTCTCTCTCTCTTTATCTCTCTGTCAAAAAAATAAAAATAAAATCCTTAAACACACACACACACATCTACTAAGTAGATGTTGCATCTCTCTGAATAACGGAGCCTCCCCAATGTCTTAACATTCAGATTTAAAGTTGTCCTTGTGGGGCACCTGGGTGGCTCAGTCGGTTAAGCAGCTGCCTTCAGCTCAGGTCATGATCCCAGGGTCCTGGGATTGAGCCCCACATTGGGCTCCCTGCTCAGCGGAGAGCCTTCTTCCTCTCCCTCTGCCTGCCACTTTGCCTACTGGTGCACCCCACCCCCGCCCCCATCAAATAAGTAAAATCTTAAAACAACAACAACAACAACAAAAAACTGTCTTCATGCAGTCTGTGTGAGCCAAATTCCTGTGCTGGCATATTACTTTATAAATATAATTAAACTATAGTCAATTCTATAAAGTTCAGATAAAATGTCAGCTCTTGGAGGTCTTCTCCTTTTCCTAAATACAAAGTATTCTGACGGCATTGGGTGAATACCCCTCTTTTGTCCTTGAATAATTGACTATTTTTAATTTCATCCTGCAGAAGTTCTAATGTGAATTCAGGCAAGAGTTGAGGAAACTCGAATAGCTTTCTGTTGTTGTTGTTGTTGTTGTGTTTATCTTGTTTCTGAAATTATTAACAATATTTGAAAAATCGGTGGATTTGAAAGGAAGATCCTATTTCTTACTCTCTTGAATTATGGAAGATACGGCTATGGTGGCCTGCATTACCATGCAGCAATGAGGAGCTAGAGCTTAAGTGCTCTCCTTTAACACTCTATGTGGTTCATGCAAATAGCAGCAAATGTTTCACCGAGGGTAAATGCTTGTTCCCAAACATGGATTTGATCCATACATGCCTCTCCAATTCCACCCTTAAATATCCAAACCAACCCTTCCCAGAATTTTTGCCTACTTTCTAGGTTCCTGACATTGAAGAGTCTCTAAGCTGCATTCTTTAGCCAGCAGTGCCTTTAATTCTTAGACCCTCCATCAGCTACGAAAAGAAAAAGGAGTTGATGGAGGTTGTGGATGGAAGGTATGGGCTAAGATGCCTTGTCTTCCCACCTTCCTGTTTTATCATCCACAAGGCAAAAAGGAAGAGCAAGAGGCAGTGTGCTCCTCAGGATGTTGCAGTACTAGTTGTAAGCCCTCTTGAAATGATTTTTTTTTTCTGTTATCAAAAAACCAGAAGTTTTAAAGCTTTTTCTTATCTTTCACACAAGTTGTTTACTTTTTTGCCTTGTGTCAATGATGTGACATAGTGAAGTACCGATTTCTAGAACTGAGAGGAACCTGAAGGATTCTCCAGTTTGACCCCCTTATTCACAGGAAAGGAATCAGGGACTGGGAAGATACTTAAGTTGTCTTCTCCTGAAGAAACCAACCAGTAAGGTCCATAACCTCTGATGCCCTTGTCACTGACCCGCATCTGGCGCTCTATTCAGTATTTCCCTCCAGGTCATTTCGGTGTATCCAAATCTCTAGTTAAGCTGAATAAGCCAGTATAGTGCCCTGGGAACTCCTGACTCCATAGCTTTCTGCCTAGAATTCACAACTTTTCAACTGAAATTATCCAAATAGAAATCACCTGTCTAATTCTATTTTAAATGACATCTAATCTATTAACTGAGTATATCTTATCAGTCAACCAAACTTTCCATGAGAAAGAAAAAAGAATATATTGTACATGAACAAGTTTAAAGGTGGAAACTAGAAGTACACTCTTGTTAGAATCTCTGGAGACCTAGAGATTGAATCACTGTCAATGAATTTGAATTTCTTTGCCTAACAATTTTAAGACACTACAAAGATCTTATTTCCCTGGCCCTTATAGGATTCCCATTTTTTGGTAGTTTGGATGCCTTCCTTGTAGGTGTGATTGCCATAGAACGTACACCTATTTCAGTAAGGATGCTTTTAGATGGAAAATTCCAAAATGATAGTGTAATCAGAGGGAAGACTACTCTAGCTTCTCACTTAAAACAATGTCCTAAAGAAAGATGGCAGTGCCACGGTTATTACCTGGTAAGTCTTGCTCTCTCACAGCCCCCTCATTGATTTACGCACATCCTCCACATAGAATTTCTAAACACTGAGATGCTTAACTCAGTCTTAACATTAATTTCATCATCAGGAAATACATATGCAGTCCTGCTTTCATGGTGATCCAACTAAGTAAGAGCAAACAGATATAAAGTGGTAAATCTTAAAATGTTTACTGATCTTAAATAATTATTGACTTAAATTAAGATCACCCAAACAACACTTCGGTATTTCCCTCAGGATCTGTTCTATGTCCAATTTAATTTACACAAACTCTGTATGCCTATTAAAAAAGAGAGAGAGAAGGGCTTTGTTTTTATTACAACATGCCAACATTTTTCATAAAACATTAACCACAGATTATTACTCTTACCCTTGCCAGGGAGCAGACGTCTGTCAGCAGAAAGAGAATCCAAAACTAAGTGTGAAGACCACATTGCCCCAGATGTGTTAGCATCTCCCTTGGGAAATAAAATCTTCTTCCAGCAGCTGGGTTAACAGACCCCCATCTCATATGTAATACAGGGTCCATGAACAATGACCACAATCTGCCTGGATCAGGTCCCCATAAGATGTTTGTGCATGAGACAGTATAAAAGATATGGGTTTTAAAGCCAACACAACTGAAAATTCATAGTACTACCTATATTTCCCAGAGGAATGAAATTCAGGAACTCAGGAGGATAAGATACCCCAAAGGCTAGAGAAAAGAATATGGAAGCCCTATCAGTAGTATAATACAGCTGAAGTGACAGTGACCTCCCTGGACTCTTTTTGAGGACCTCAAGGGGAGGGATCACTGCTGAGTTAGATTTTTTGTGATACTGGTCTGGTACATGCCCATGAGATGTCCTCTGTTTCAAGTTCTTGATTTCCTCAGACTCCTTTTAACTCCAGCCCCTATAAAATACATGTATGACAAAGTGCTACATCATCCTGAAAGTGATGTTATTCTTGCTCTACTTAGCCTGGGTGAATATAACTTAAGGTTCGGGAGTTGGAACTAAGGTCTGTAAGTTGAATGGATAAATATGGGATAGCCTAGGTTGGCTTCAGTGGATTGAGTCCCCGAAACATCACATTCACAGGTTTGGAAATCATTATGTCACAAAGTAACATCATTTCATGGAGAGCTATGACAAATGACTGCAAAAGTGACTGAAATCTGACATTCTCCATATACATTCAAAATATCCTATTCTCTTATTTTCTTTGCAGCATTATAATTTTAGAAGTGCTTTAAAATAAATTATCAACTTGTTTGTGAGAAAAAGTATCTCTGATCAAACAGAAATATTTGCTTTATGCTGTATTCTGTTGCCCAACTTTTATTTGAGCTTGATTCTCAACCATTTGCATAGACATGGGTGCTTAAATAAGTAGATAACTACAGGAGATCTGTAAGAGGCATTTCTGTAACTGCCAATATTTTGCCTTAAGCTGATTCTCTATGAGTTTTCAGTTTAAGTTATTAATGTTGGTTAGTGATATAAAATGATTGCTTCCTCTCAAAAATTTTAAATTTTCAGCAGAAAGCAGTGCCATTTAAATCTTACTGAAATACCAGTTGTAGGTGGGGGGAGCGATCACATAAATGTCTAGGACAACAATCATGTGGCAGTTTAAAAAAATTACATGTAGTACAAATAAGTGGATCACTGGTGAGTGGTTACAGGAAAAACATTTTAAATGTGTGTATCTTTTTTTTAACTTAATGTGGCTTTTATTGTACTCATCACTTGTTATATTCCCAAAATATAGCAGCAGTAGTATTTTAAAGTGTTTTTTTTTAAAATCACCCTCAAACGATCACATCATAGTGACTTTGAGAAGCATAGCAGAGTTTTTTATAAGCCTGCTGACTTATAGCATAAAGATAAACCAGAAATGTCTTTGACCCAAAGAGAGAGACACAGGAGTAGGGTAGGGAGAGGCTATGATCTTATCAATGGTACCATGGAGAGTTTGCATAGCATAATGTCACACAGAATAACAGGCATTAGCAGTGCAGAGTAGAAACAACATTGGAAACCAGAACTGCTGGCAGTGAAATGAAGGGTCTAGTCATGGAACCAACTAGTCTAGAATATTTGGAAAAACTGGAAAATACGACTGAGTCATTTATTAAAAGGCACAACAGACTCAGGAGTAAAGGACACTGCATATTAGGCTAAAAAACCAAGATTGGACCAAAACCTAGGAAGCACTTGGAAGCTGAGAGATTCAGAGGCAGCCGAGTTTACAATAAGGCAAGAGAAAGGATAATGAGTAAGACAAATCAACGAAAGGCATAAGAGCCACCACTTTCAAGAAGACCTTAAAATTAAGGCAACTTGTGCCTCAGCTATAAAGTTTTTATACATTTCCCACTGGGATTGAAGCAGCCTTTTAGAGTACAATCACTTTAAAGCTGTGAGCTGGGAGAATGTGAGCAATGTCAGGAAGAAAGCATGTGGGTTTGCCTGACTACTGAAGGAACTAGTGCCCCCCCCCCCAAAGAAAAAGTAAGTCAAGGGAAGTAGATTTATTAAAATCATGACATTTTTACAATCCAGGAGTCTTGGTTCAAGATGGAAGACTCTAGGGCTTTTGTTAACTATCATTTAGCAGCCCCATTCCCGGAGAACTATTACTCCCCCGCCAGATACACAAGAGTGGCACTTACTGATAATAATAGATTTTATACAAATATGAAGTCTGTCTTGTTGATTACATTGAAGAAATCTTAATGACAGTCATGTTTTATAGCTAACTTTGTTTTTGTTCCTTCACCAAAAAAATCACTTCATTAAGTTGCATTATGATTAATAAATATAGGCTCTACAAAAAAAGCTTTGTTTAAGGAGATAATAATGTAAAGCATGAGAATCAATTTTAGATACTTTGAGATGTTCTGAATGTCTTTCTTTCCTCATGTTATCTGTTGTTTATGTTTTCTAGTTGGAGTGTTTTCTCTCCCTATCTGCTGTTACTGAGTGTACTCAGTTGTAAAAGTCCTCATAGATCAAGTGACAAAATCAGTTCTACTTAATGTATGTTAATGACTCATCAGAGAGTAGCATACAGATTTTTTTCTCTTATTTGCGAAACTTTCAGCTGTTTTTCAAATGAATGGAGACTCTATTGCCAGTTTTTGTTCATCAATGTTTTTTTTCCTTGACAATACCTGAGATCATATGGCAACATAGTAGGCATGTCATTCCTGTTTCTCCTATAACCATGTTTTCCAAATGTGGAGAACTTAGTACATGAAGGAACAATTGAATCCCTTCACTTCTCCTGTCTTGTTCTCTATTCCTCTATCCCATGTTCAGTCTTGATTATTTTTCTACATTCTGTCACCTCAGTCTCAGACTTTCGGAAAACAGACTTTCTATTTAGGAGATAAAGGCTATACAGACCCCAGAGTATTCACTGTGCTCCCCAAATCATCAAATACGTCTCTACTTTTATTCATTCAGCAAGTATTTAGGATTTCTGCTATGTACCAAGAATTGTATGAAAAGCTGAGAGTATAATAATGAGCAAAACCAGATATGTTTTCTGTTATCAGGGATCTTCCCATTTAGTAGAGGAGACATATATTGCACAAATAACCCCACAAACAATAAAGTACAACTGGCATAGTACCATGAAGTAGTGGTCCTTGATACGTGAAAAACTTATAATGTGAAATTTCTGGACTACTTGGAAGGGTAAGGAACGGCTTTATAAGAAAATGATGTTACATCTGATAACTGAAGTATTAGAGAATTTTTAACTAAGTGGAATGATTGGGGTGGGTTAGAGCATTCCAGGCCATGGGAACAGCATGAGCAAAGCCCTGTGGTTGAAACAAGGCATGTTGAAGGGCAAAAGAAGAATAGGGTGCTTAAAGCACACACCTGTGGGCACAAGATGATGCTGGAAAAGGGAAAATAGAGGCCAGACTATATAGAAGCCCCTAAGTCCTGCCTTGTTAAGCCTTTTGATCCTATCCCAACAGACAGCAGTAGGAGGTTATAAAAAGGTTTGGTGTGGGTGTGGATGTGTGTGTGTGTGTGTGTGTGTGTGTGTGTGTGTATAAGCCTGTGCATGTGTTTGGTGGGTGAGATGGTGACAATGTGGGGTGATACGATTGTGTTTTCATTTTAAGAAGAGAATTAGAGGAGCATGAGAATGGACCTACAAAGGCGGTCTGGAATAACCAGGCAGTTGTTCATGTAAAATATAATGGAGGTTTACAGCTTAGCTTAGAAAGTGATTGTAGAGAAGGAGAAATGGATATGCCAGAGATAAGGAGTCTATCCAACAGCATTTGAGGATGGGTTGGATATGAATTTTGAAGGAAAAACAAGTAGCAAGATAGTTCTTAGCTTTCTGTTGTATGCAGATGGAGGAGTTCTGGTATTATGAACTAAGACCGATGTATTAACTGATATAACTGATGGTGTGAGGTTGAAGTTGACTTCATGATTGTCTGGATCCAGGAAAGCAGATGTCCTTAGCATTCTTACTCTCTCTTACTTTCTCTTCTTTGCTCCATGGTTTAGTGAATGACTCATTCTCCCCCATGACAGATAAGCATTTTTAAACCATCTAATGACCTAGTCTCAGATAAATCTATGGTTCCTCATTCCAGTTCCCAGGGGTTCTTCACCTTTCCACTCCGAGAGCATTTTCTGATATCTGTGATTCTGGTATTTTCTGTATACTCTCTCCAATCTCCACTATTAAGCCCTTAGCAAAAACTTTCTTTTAAATGAATCCATCCTTATTTTAAACAAGTAAAAGCTTACCCATAAAACATCTTGACTATTAAACATATCACTCTCTCATAGAGATGATGGATAAAGTGAATAAAGTAGGATAAAGTGAAACACAATTTTCCTGGTATATAATAAATAAGGAATTATATTTTTGAGATGGCAACAATACAAGTATAGTTACTATGATATAGATATATCCCAAGAGAATAAATTCATAGAAGATTATAAAAATTGAATTTGTTCACTTAGTATGCCTTGTATTCCAAGCCTTGTGCTAGCTGTTTCCACCCATGGGATCATACCCACTCCTTAGTCAACTTTGAGGGGGAAGATAAAACATTTTCCATATTTACAGACAGAGGACCTGAGGTGGAGTGACTTGCTCCACATTGAATCCCCAAGAATTAATGTTATTATGGTACCTGGTAGGTTCCATAAATAATTTTTGGAAAGATTAATGAAGGTTTGAATGAATGAATAATTGAATTAAGTCTTCATACAAAATGTGGTGTGTGTGTGTGTGTGTGCCATTGGCAATGAGAAGATCCTGAGCAGAGTGGTTTATGAATATGACTCAGTATAGCAGTTCTTGTTTTTTTTTAAGTTAAGACTTATATTTCAAGTCATTTTACTTTTCTCTAAAACCAGTGTCAATACATTGCTCTGGTTTTTGGTCATCTTTCCGCCTCAATCGTGTTAGGTGTCATGTGTCTGATTTCTCCAGTTTGTGTCTCAGATCCATTCTAAATATGTTTATCCAGAGGTACATACTACTCACTTATACATATTATTTACAGTTCCCTGTGCCCTGGACAGGAGTCTGTCTCCTTTTCAAATACTCTGTCTTTGGAACTTAGTAATCTTTTGTTTTTTGTTGTTGTTATCGTTGTTAAGAATGAACATTTTTTACACGTTATTGGAGGAGTTTGGAGGATGAAAGACATCAAAATGACTTACTCTGTTCCTTTTTCAAACTTGCTATCTATCCTATATAAACAAGGCCACTATCTGAGGTTGAAAGGAGAGAAAGAAAATAAACTTCCTTAGCCTGGCCTCTAGGAAATTAAGAACTTTATTTTCACCTGTTTCCATTCCCAGTTCTGAATTACAAATGCTCCCTGAATGTTGCCTCATACATTATTTGAGAGCAGATATGATCCTGCTGTGCTACTTGCCAGGCTCTGATACAAGGTCTAACTCCTATAATCCTCACAACTCTATGATTTATTTACTATTATTACACCCATTTTATAGATGGGAGAACCTAAAGACAAAAGGAATAAGTAGTGTGACAGGTCGCACAGCAAGCAAATGACCACCTCAGTATTCAAATCCTGGACTCTAGCTCAAGAGCCTGTGTTCCTAACCTTGGGCACCACTTCCTCTCCAGAAAGAAAATTCCTGGCTTTACTAAGCACACAAATTATTGATGCATATCTTAATGATACATCTCTCTTTGAAAATAGTGCTGTTTGTGGGAGTAATGGAAGCTCCTCTGGATAAATACTACTGAAAAGACTAGTTTCCTCAAAATAATCGGTAAAAAAAAAATTTTTTTTTAACTACCTTTATTTTTATGTGTTACTAATTTTTTCTGTGTCTAAATTCAGTTTTAAAGGGAAACCCTAATGTTTCTTTTTTCTTTTTTTTTTTTTTTCAATTTCCGGGCATGATTAAAACCTAGTGGTTTCACAGTCATGAATGTTAATTGTCAACGTCTGTTTTTATTTTTAAAAATCTTTTTTTTTGCTGTTTAAATTTGACACCACCCCTCCCATAAAGGAGACTGTCTGTGGTATCAGGCATTAAGAAACTACTCCCGCTAGTTGGTGATTATTCGGGAGCAGCTGAAGAGGGGTAAAGAACCCCCACAGAAGTGCCCAAGAGGGAATTCACCCCTTCTTCAAAGGGTGGAGAGCACTAAGTAGGCAGAACGCCGTCCAGCCCCATGCGTGGTTCTGCCCTCGCCTGCCATTCCACAGCCCTGCCTCTTTACAAAGGGTAGATCATTAAGCCATCCAGCGGTGGGGAGTATTTTCGTATAGCTGTTGCCCTTTATAACAGCCTGGCAGTGAGTGACCATAATAAATTATGCACTGCTCTGTGAGACTGTGACACAATGCACTGCCGGAACAGCGGGGGTGTTAGAAAATCCATTATTTGAAATTTTTGTTTCTTTTTCTTACTAGATTCCATGCTGTTCTTTTCCTGTCATCTTGTTCCTTTTTTTCCTATCTATTGTTTTGAGGGTTTTGTGTCTGACAGTTCTTTTCTGCTGCTGGTTTTGTCCTTTTTGTTACCTTGTTTCTGCCTTCGTGGGCTCTCCCACCCCCCCTCCCTTGGTCTTGTGTGTTGTGAGCCTCATTCTCCTTTTCTGTCATGCAGTCATTTGCTTTACTTTTCTTTCTCTTTCTGCCTTATTGTCTCATATAATGCAGAAAAACAAATTCTCTTTTTGTCGGCATTCTTTTACATGGTGTTATGTGGTTGTCATTTTCCCTTCAGGATAGATGCACTTTACTGTATGTACTATTCATTTGGGTTCCAAGAATCCAAAACACATGTCCAGAGGAGTGCCAAGGCTGATGGCAATAAAACACAATCAAAGCAACCAGGAGAATAGTTCTCTGGGAACAGCGCAGACCTATTTCTTCCCTGTAGATCAAGTCACAGAATCTGTAAGTTTTGTTCCTAATTTTAGATTATTCAATCTCTTTCTCCTTCTCCGAGTAGATTTAGTCCAACATGGCAATTGTTTTGACACTCTTTCTTGCAAATCTACCTACTCGCTATTTCTGTAATTGTTTTTCTGTTGATGAACACAGTCTGAAAAGCTAATTCTGGTAGTTGGAACACCCACTGATTCAGTTAATCCATCAGTCATTAATTGAGCAGCTATACTGTGTCAGGGATGGTGCAGGTGCTGTGGACATTGAACACCATCAATTTTGTTCTTTTTACATTCTTTATTTGCTCATGTCCCTTATCCCTAACTTCTTTCTGTGGACACGTCACATACTGTCATTTGTCATCCTGCCTTCTCCACTTTCTCTTCATTGACTCCTTTGGAACTAACATTTCTTATATGTAGATTTATTTTCAAAGAACTTATGATTTTTCTACCTAAATTCAGTGGATTTAGAAATGATTGGATTAGAAAGCCCAAATCTTCTTGGCAGTGAACACCTGAGAATGTGCCAGATTCTTCAAACCCATTTTTGTGTTGCAGTTAAAAAATAAATAAATAAACAGAAATGGTAACCTGACCTCTGATGCGGCTATAGATTTTTATAATATTGGCAGTAGCTGAATTTAATTATGCCAGTATATGTACTTATTAAGTATCAGTGAATTAAATAAACAACTACAATTAAGTTCTTCGTTTCACAGTACCTAGTTCCTTTTTCCTTTTAAACGTTTTTCTCTCTATTTGCTTTTACATGCTTACTTGTCATTTTGTAAATTTACTATCTTCTAACCCGTTTCTTCTGAATCACCACCGATATTCAGTTTGGTCTACCTCTGTTGTGTTTTTAGATTTCATCTCTCTCTCTCTCTCTCTCTCTCTCTCTTTTTTTTTTTTACTGTGTTTTATTCCAGGGTTATGATTAACTTCTGCTGTAGTTGTTATTTGATTGATTGATTTTTTTAGAGAAAGAATGAGGAGCAGAGGGACTGGAAGAGAGACAATCTTAAACAGGCTCCACTCCCACTGTGGAGTATGACATAGGCTCCATCTCACGAACTTGAGATCATGACCTGAGCTGAAATCAAGAATCAGATGCTTAACCCACTGAGCCCCCCAGGTGCCCCTGTAGTTGTTATTTTAAATACGAATTGCTATGATAGTTCAAAAAAGTTAGCTTATTGTTTTCTATAGCTGAAATGATTTCTTCTATCTCTGTACTGGTTTCCTTTATAGTAATCTCTTTACCCTTCCTCATGTCTCCAAATTTTCAGCTAAGTGTTTTCAGATTTTCTTTATTCTATACTTTCTTTTTCTCTTTCTTGCCACTTTGAATTCTATCCCTTAACTTTTTCTGTATCAGTTTCCCCTCCACCCTTTTTAAGAAACACTAGTCCCTTTAACATCACTCTGCAAATGCATGGGGATGACTTCTCTGATTTTGTTTTTTATTAATTGGCATTTCAGAGTAATCCCGAATATGTAATATAGTCCATTCTATGCACCCACAACAAGTCAGTTGTCCTGTTAGCTTCCAGATGCAGTGAAATGCTCATATTAGAGTCTCATGTAATTCACACTTCCAGTTTTTAATTATTTTCTTCATAGTTGGGAGAAAGTAGAAGGGGGGACAGATAGGAAGAGCTATGAAATAGTTATACAGTATTAATGAAATACTTATGAAGAGCTATGAAATAATAAGAGGAAAAGGGAGACAAAAGACTGAAAGTAAATAAGTGAATTTGATATTTAGGACACTTGCATCCCTAAAGGATGTTGTGGGGAAAATACTTTTGGCGGCAGGATACAAGATGAGAAGATCAGGAACCTCTCACAGGTTCATTCCAATGGGCCAGGCCTGTTACAGCTAATTCCACCAAACATCCCTGGCTTTTGCATGAAGTGCATCCAGTTCACCCTGCAGAATTTCATCCATGTCATTACTAAATGGCTTTGCCTTTACAAGGTGATATTGCTAGTTTGTATGCCTTTGATATCATGCTCTAATTGTTAAAATTAACAGTATTAGTCTCTTTTGAATCAGCTATTGCATTTTTTATTAGCCAGATTCCACTTATGACTTGAACACTTCAGTGATAATATTTTGAAATCAGTATATAAAATAATCTTGTCATACCTTTTTATTTTTATTCTGATTTTGTGACCTCTAGTCATGTTAATAAGAGAAGCTCAGTTCTTCCTGTGCCTTGACTAGTGCCAATTTTATTTTTGTTTATTTTTAATGATTTTTTAAATTGTTTAATAAACATATAATGCATTATTAGCCCCAGGGGTACAGGTCTGTGAATTGCCAGGTTTACACACTTCACAGCATGCACCATAGCACATACCCTCCCACTAGTGCCAATTTAAAACAAAACTTGTCATCTTTAAAAACAGCTCCTCTAAAAATAAGCTATTAATTTATCAGTTAATTTATTTTTCTGACCCCTCTACTCAAAATTTTTTTAGATAACCTTGGATTTGTCAAAAGGGATAGCTGCCTACTAAAGTAGCCCAGTTTTGTATATAGATGACCAAATATAAAAATATTACGGGCAACCCACACTCCAGTATAAATTGTGAACATAAAAAGGAAGAAAGTAGATCAATTTGGAGGGCTAGATTATTAAATATATATATATATATATATATATATATATATATATATAATTAAATACAACATTACACACACACACACATGTGGCTGAATATAGTACTAATCTTCAATTTAAGAAGCTTTTGAGTCTGGCATTTTGGACTAAATCTAATGACTTGAGTATTTAATTCCTTCCTTCTCACCCCCAGTAGCCTAGCCAGTATCATAATAGAGTTTCATTTTGCTTAGTTAAAAAGGTTTCAGTATCCTTGTGACTTTCTTTTTATTTGGTCACCCTCCCCAGTCCTTCTCACCTCTCTCTCTCCCAGCCCTCAATAACGGGTGGTACTCGTTTTAATTTTCTTCCCATATTTAACTTTATCTTTTCTTCAATGATATTTTTCTTCTCGTTTTCTTACCTGGAATTTTTCTTGTTTGAATCTGCCTTATGGTTTCTGATTCTTTTAGAATCATCACTACTGTTTCTGATAAGAATTTGCAGGATTGGTTTACATTCCTAACAATAAATAGCTTTCATTTTTTGAGAGTTTATTATACTTGTTAGGTAGATTATATTATTTAATTGTCAACCAACCCTCTGAGCTACTACTAACATTATCCCTATTTTTGCAGATAAAGAAACCAAAGCATAGAAAGGTTAAGTAACTTGTTCAAAATCCTACAGGCAGGAAATGGCCAAGCCAGTATTCAGGGTCAGAGTATCTGACTGCAAGCTTGCACCCTTTACCATTACTTTATAGCTCCTCTTGTAAAGTGATGCCAGGCTACGTTATTTTGCTTTATTTTTTATTTTTTTTTTAAGATTTCATTTATTTTTTTTGACAGACAGAGGTCACAAGTAGGCAGAGAGGCAGGCAGAGAGAGAGAGGAGGAAGCAGGTTCCCCACTGAGCAGAGAGCCCGATGTGGGGCTCGATCCCAGGACCCTGGGATCATGACCTGAGCGGAAGGCAGAGGCTTTAACCCACTGAGCCACCCAGGCGCCCCCGTTAATTTGCTTTTAATCTTGATGTAAGAATCGGTGATTTCCCTACTGTATCTTTCTTCATCATTAATTCTAAGGAGATCAGCCATAGCTATAGTGCGGAGTAGGAGGAGTGGAGGAGATGGAATCCTATGCTGTTAACATTTTGGTCCAGATAAAGGGCCACAATTATAAACCCTGGCAGATGACCATCCTCAGGTGCTTCTGCTGTTCAGTGCTCCTGTTCTGTGTTTTCCCTCATATTATAGGAGAAAAAAAGACAAAGCATACCCTTCTTTGGTGTAGGTTGAGTAGAGACATGTTAAAGCCTTTCCCAAGTGGTCTGTTTTGCAAGAACTTTCTTCAGTTTTACACATTTTTATTTTCCTCATTCACTGGAATAGAGTACGCACGAGGAAGCAGAGTGACTTGGCTAAGCAGTTAACTGTTTATTTGGTAGAACCCAACAATCACATATACTTGAAAAGGTTTTGTAGAATTTTCAATAAATACTCCGAAAGAGCTTATGTTTTTATTTTGAATTACAATTTGACAACATTTAATCCCTTGTTATTGCTTTGTCAGACTTTTAATTGAATTATTCAAAACATGAAACAAAAGGAAAGAATTGTACATAGCACAGTAATATGAGCAGAATTACCAGAGTGCTGAGAATTATTAAAGAGGACATTATGTTTGTTAATCGGGCATTTAATTTTGCTTCTGTTTGTTGATGGAAAACATCCTCTTGGAAAGGATTTTTTTCAAAAATCTTAATTGTGACAATGCCTTCTTAACATCCATGAATATACTGTACTGCAAAAGCTGTTTGAAACCTAATTAGTCAAAAAGATTCCTAATTTCCATTTTAACTCTAGGATGGCTGACCAGCATTCTGGTCTGATGGGTCATTAGTACACAGGAAAAAGCAAACCTTCCAGAAGTGCCTTAAAAAACGAAAAGTGCTTGGAGCAAAGATTTTAAACTATTAGAAACTGTAGCAAAAAAAAAAAGAATACTCTCTTGACTCTTATTATAAGGCAGACATAACCTTTGGACTGAACTGTCAGTTTTAGAAAGGAAATTATGGGCCACTCTCACTCCTACATATTGATATGAAACACCAAAAAATGTTAACATGTTGAGTCCAGCAATGTGTAGAAAAGGTGAACACGGCATGACCATGTGGGCTTACTTCAATAAAGCAAGGTTGATATAAACAACCCCCCCCAATAAATTAATGTAGATCATTACATAAACAGGTAGGTCTATAAGTCTTAACCAGGGAAATAAATGAAAAACAAGTTTCACATGTATCAATGTGTATTGTGTATATATATATACATATATAGAAGCAGTTGAATTTTCGTTCAGTAATAATATATAAATATGTATAGTTATGCCTACATAAACATGGGTAGAGAATGAAAAGTGTGCACATTAATGCTCCTAGTGGATAAAAACTCTAAGATTAGGAAGGGGGACTTTTATTCCTTATTTTGTACAATTGTCTAAATAGGAACAATTGTTAATTCTTGTGTTTTGAAATATAACTATCTCAATAAGTCAGGTTTTAAAAGGACAGTTTTATGTTTGAGTACACAGGATGTGACTCTGTAGTTAAAATAATTTCACCACCATTATTGTAATTATGCTAGGGAATGCTATTATGTGGCATTAACTGAGGCCCAAATGCTAGTCTGTCCACCCAAAGAATAAACCAGGTATATATGAAATTATATTGCCCCATTTCCAAAATTCTTTAGAATAGTAATTAACAAGTACAGGTTAACTTTGGGAAGAGTGTTGGTTTTTGTTTTGTTTTGGGTTTTTTTTTTTAAAGAAATAATGACCAAAAATAAATTGTCCTAAACTCATTTACTCAATCTAGGATTCCTTCCTATGAAACAATACAAAAATGTCTAGTTTCCATCCAAAGAGAAGTATAATTTTATAGTGCTCTATAAATATTTAATCAATAATTAAAATTATTGAAGTAATTTTTAAAAATAAGATGCTTGTTAAAAAATATTAATAATGGCCACAGAACATGAAATTGCATTGAACATTTACTAAAAGGACAAATAGGTAGTGAATCATGATACAAATATAACCAACTTGAAATTCTAAAGACTTGTAGACTTTTTAAATTTGCCATTGCTTTTGTGAAGATTTATAATATCTTACCAGCTATTATCTGCCTATTTATTATAGTAAAGGGATTTTGTTCTTTCACACCTGCCCAAGAGAGAAAGCCATTTGTAGCTTCAGCACTCATATATTAAAGAAGTTGTATGCTTTCTTTTAAAATTTCTCATGGAAGACATAAACCTAATCAAACCTTTCTCCCCTCTAGCTGGTAACCTCTGCATGAACTAAAGGGTTGAAATATTGTTTAATCATGCTACATACCACTTTTTACAGTTATGAGAAACATTATTTTGCTGCAGTGGAAGCAACAAAACAAAATGTTTTTACTCCGTGCAAGGAGAAATATATTTTTAAATTATTTATTATTTTAAATGACATGATTTCTTATGAAACTACATTTCCCTCTTCTATATTTCAAATATTACTTCTGGGAAAAGGGCACATTTTCACAGTGATGATAATATACATGTAATCTGGGGAACGCAGACCCTCATACTGACTTGTGACTCAGAGAGAAACAATGTGCTAATTTCAGTTGGCAATCTTTACTTGATTCCTTCAGTCCAAACTCAACTATTATTAACCTTTGTTTGTGACAATTGAAGAGAATAATGGTTGAATTTAGGGCCTTTAATGTCACATTGAAATCAATAGCTGTAAATGGTAGTTGCCACAGTTCTAACTGATCTGTCACATTCAAACAAAAGAAGGCCTTTCTCAGTTCATAGAAGATAGCTGAAACAATTAAACACACAAACACACGCAGGAATCTCAGAAGACCTTTAAAACATTGAGGAAATGTACTGATTCTTGGGATTTGTGCAAGGTTTTTGTGGGGTTTTATTGTTATCTTTTCTTTTCTTTCTTGCTTGTTTGTTTTAATGGTGTTTTTAAAAATACCTGAAACTGTAAGTCAAACATAGGACAGTTAGCAGACTTCATCTAGACCTCAAAAACTGGTTTCTGTCATAAAAATAAATTGAATTGTCTCACTTGGCGTGGTGGTGATAGTGGTGGTGGTGGCGTGGGGGGGGGGGCGGTGGAACTGATGATAAGCCCCTTCATGAGCAGAAATTACAAAGGCCTCCAAATAAAAACAGCTCAAAACCCTTAGAGCCAGAGTTCTGCCTGCTTCTGACAACCCTCTTATCATGACTTCAACTCCCACCATAAACCCATCTTTTAGACTTCTGCACATTCATCAGTGTTAAACTTTCAGTGCTCAGCTTTGACCTTGTCTTTACCTTTCTTATTTTTCTGGACATTTTGTGGATGCAAATTAAGAGATTTCAGCTCATGCTCCCACACAAGACTTTGATAAGCGTATTTGCCAGCTCTGAACCCAAACCTGGTTATAATCACCTGCACATTGATTAATTCTATTAAGAACATAAGTCTACTTCTGCTTAGCATTGTTAAGTTGTATGGAGTAATAAGAATGTTTCAGGGCTTTATCAGAAAGAAAAAGCTTTAGTAATTTTTTCCCATATAATAATAACAGGTCTCCAAATTTTATTAAGGCATACTATGAAAAATTCTTATTCACTGAAATGCCATTCCAACCATCCTTTGAAGAATTAAATTAGTTGTTCTTGGAAGTAGAAACTAGAAAGATTTGATACTACAAGAGTATAAGAGATTAAAAAGAAAAAAGTAGATCATGTTTTTAACTTGCCTGGGCAAAAGTACTATTTTTTTTCTCTGCTTATAATTTTATAAAATGATTTTTTTAGACTTAACATTCACCAAAATTATTAGTTTAAGGATCCATGCATGACTTAAAAAAATTTGACTTCTCAGAAATAAATTTATTTATTTAAGAGGAAATATGCCTTTTCTCTACATTCTTTCCTCTATGAGACTATGAGATTCCAAATTTGTTTAATCAACCCCCCCAGGGACAAAAAATCAATAGTGTGGTGGGTAAACTGGGTCTATGGGAAAACCAACCTTTGATTTGTATGTAACAACTGCTGGTTTCTGTGGTATAAATTCTTTATCATACGCAGTTTCAAGCTACAACCTGATGTTACTAAATGTAGAGCTGTCTCCAGCCTACCACTAGAATGGTTAGGCTTCACCTGTGGAAATTTAACTTCTAGGGCCCCTCTTAGCACTGCTAGAATCCTAAGGGCAGAAAAATGGCATGTCAGTCTTCATGAAGGAGAGAAATATGAAGTGATACTGGCTGACCGAAATACCAGCTGTTCATATTAGATCATCATGCTTACCTGCTTTGAAATAAAGGAAATGAGAACCATTAATTTTGTAGGTAAAATTGAAACATTTTTAAGGTAAATTTCACCTTTTTAAATGCTAAGGCAGAGAGTCAAAATGTTCATCTTTAATAGAGTTGTCTATGTTCAGTGAAAAGATCTGGGAATTTGAAAATCCTCTGGTTTCCTTGGTATATCCTATACTCAACAGATCTTTTTTTCTTACATTTTGCTATTCTGGAAAAAAAGAAGGGCTAATGAGAAAAATCTAACTTGTCAAGGCTTGTTGCATAGATACACAAATCTCAGAATATATGTTGAAAACCAATTTGTGGTCTTTGCAACTTAACATGAGATAATTGAAGGTGTCTGTATAAATCCAATATACATGGCTGCATAACTATGTGGACACAAAAACAGAAAGAGAATGTTGAATTAGTTGGCTATTTTTTTTTTTTTTTATTCTGGAAGACCAACTAGCTTATGCCAATTGAAGCAAATTTTTGACTTGAGCCAAACTACGGGAATGGTAGTACAGCTGATTCAGGAAGGGTGAAGATATCTGGATGCCTCAGCACCTTTTCTATGTACTGAGCCAGTTTTCTCTGTAACTCACCTTTATTGTCACTGTCCTGCAAATATCAGCAGTGGACAAAGGAATATGACAGTCATCTATTGGTGTTAATGCATAGATTTATCAGATTCTAGTCAAAGAACCCACTGAATAAAACCACTATGTGGGGAAAACTGCTGAGCTGTTCTTGTGGCCAATCATATGTCCAGAGTATTTACATGGGTATATGAGAAAAATACATGTCCTGTGTGTGCTATGTAGTTCTATTAAATCAAGTTTGTTAATTGTGTCATTCAAATTATCTATATCCTCTCTTATTTTTCAGTCTGGTCAATTGGTCAGAATCTAAAACAGACCTATTAAAATATCCAATTATCATTGTTTTTATATATTTTCCCATTTGTGTCGTAGAGTTATAAGCCTTAGACTAAACCTTAAAGTTACATTATATGCCTTATCTTGCTTGGTATATAGTATATGCATTTAGTTTGGGGAACCATACATGTTATCATCATATAATATCGTGATTTACCTTCATAATACTTTGGGTCTGGATTTGCACACTCAACAGTAAATTGCCATCCATCCAATATTTTTTTTCCTATTTTAGCTATTTGATTTTTTTAAACCAAGTTATATTTTTTAAAATTTTGATAGGCAATTCAGCATATGCACACATACAGTGGTAACTGATCTGCTTGATTCATTATTTTATATTACTTTGTGTTTACTATTTATTTTCTTTGTTGGTTTCTTCCCCCTTTATTTCTTGTCTTTGTTTTTGTTTTTCTTTTTACCACAGTATGGAATTTTATTCTTCTGTTCACAATAATATATAAACAATATGACTCAATTAGTATTTCAAGTTCAGTAATGATAAGTCCCTAATAAGACAGCCTATTAACTCCTAACTCCTGAACACCTCTTTCCTCTAATTCTTTTAGAGACTCTTGACAAATTCCTGCCATCCTCTCTCTACTTTCTTCCCTCCACAATTTCTGGGTTTTACTGAGTAGGTGAAAAAATGTAGTTGTAGGTTTTTATAGATATATAGATAGATAGATAGATAGATAATGTGTATAATATATATTTAATTTTAAGACCTTGTATTGGAATTTATATTTTAAGTTTTAGTTATAGAACCATCATCCTATAAATTAAAACAAGTTGCTTAATATTGTATATCTTACTGTTCTTCTTCCCTCTTCTCAGAAACGAGAGATTTGCTTCTGATTGAATTTTCATGAGGTTGGGAGTACTTCCTTGAGTATTTTCTTCAGATAAGATATCAGTACATGGGTGGCATATTTTCTGAATCCTTGAATGTTGAAAACCATTGTGCTTTCCCTTAACATTTGAGTATTATATTAGCTGGTATAAAGATTCTTGGATCATAGTCCTTTTCTTTTAATAGTATAGTCAGATAATCTTTCTTTTGTAAGAAAACTATGTTTTGTTCTGGGTAGAAGAAAGAATTTTTTCATTAGCATTGGAGGTCAGACATTTCCTCTGATTATGTCTAGGTGTGTGGCTTTTTTCTAAAATTAATCCTGTCTGAGTCTTAGTGAGCGCATTCAGTTAGAAGGCACAAGTCTTTGACTCAGAGAATTTTTATTCTATTATTTCCTTGACTGTCGCTTCAATTCCATGATCAATTTTTCCCCATCTGGAACTCCTCATTTTTGCATATCATGTCACCTAAATCTTCTTCTAAATATCTTATTTTATTGCTAATTTTCTTTTCCTCCTCCTCCTTTTCATTTGAATATCCAGACAACTAATTCAGTTCTCAGCAGTGGCTACTCTATTTTTCCATTCTTCTATTTGATTTTAGAACTCTGAAAATCACTGTTGTCCATTCAAGTAATTATTATTTTTATTTTCTAATTACATCTCCTTGAGAATACTCATTACATTTAAATTAACACTCTTTTCTATCTCATTCATTAGCTCTTTCTTAATAGTAGGCACCTGGTCAGCCTGACCTCCTTCCCACAACCTACAGAGTCCTTGAAATAGGTAGTAATTTTTCTTTAACTTCCACGTAATGCAGGTTTTGTCACACAAGAACAGGTCAGGATTTGAGGTTCTCCTCAGCAGTAGTACAATGGACCATTGTGGATGATACAGTGGTTTCATCTAGGAAGCTAGTGATGACACACAACATAAACAAATCACTTCACTGGAAAGGGTGTGAGACCCACTGCTAAGACTCAATTGGTGCAAGTGGGAGAAAGTCCATTCCTCCCCAAATCTGCATACTTGGAACAATTTATCTCATTCTTTCACCACCCTCCAACCCTTCCAGTCTGCTTGCCTTAGCAGGATTAGGTAGCCTCCCAGCGGGTCCTGTGAAACATTGGCAGATATGCTCTTTTTGCATGATTGGAGCTCTGTTGGCTTATGTTGGCTGAGCCTTCGCCAGTGGCCAAGGAGTCTGCTGCATTAACTTCAGACCTGCTGGGACCCCTGCTCTTCTCACTGCCCTAAAGTGAATGAAGCCTCATGCTTGTTCTCTCCTCTCAGAACCCAAAGCTTTGGAGGTACTAGTTGGCTTATGTAGTTATGGAGTTATTCTGGCAACTTCCTATCTTCCCAGAATCCATTTACATTATTTTAAATGTTGCCATCAAGTGTAAAGATTTAATCTTACACTGTTTTTCATTTTCACCTTTATTTTGTTTGGGTTATTTCTATCAAATCTAATTTTCCCCATTGTCTCACTCAACTATCTTTGGGGTTAAAATGGCAGGTCAAAGCAATGAGATTATAGTCTCCTGCTACTTCATTTCCAAAATTCTATAACATATGGACTGCATAATGATAGACATACTTAATAAGCAATAAGGAAGGAACTGCCCATTTAGAAAAGGAAAAAGAGAGAATCAAGATATAGCTGCTGGTGGTACCATATAGACCATATGCTGCTTGCAGGCTTCGTGCTAACTCACTTCCCATGAAGTAAACCAAATTTTTGATTTAACCAATCTGGCTGCCAAAGGGTCAGCTTTTGCTGCTGGGGGCCTAGCTTTTGCCCAGTGTTGACACAAGTCAAGCCTATTAACATAGTTAAGCAATGTTTAGATATTAAACAATCCCATGCCATCCTGCCAGACTTAGAGGTCTTGGGCAATAGAGCTTCTTTAAAATCCTACTGAGCTTCTTGCTAATTTCATTTGGGTACTCTTGTAGCTAGAAACCAATTACAAAACATGTGTGAGTCATGAGTCTTCCATTTAAACCTGCCCTTTTTTGTCTCTTAGCAAAAAGCCTAGGAGTTTGGCCCATCATCTAAGATGTCTTTTGAAGATCTTTGTCTTAGAACAGTGAGAGACAGTACAACTCTGTCCTGGGAGACCTAAATGAATGGATACATTGTACTACAGAGTTGGGTTTGTGTGTGGTGATTGGGAAGGGGGTAATTAGTATTTTACTTTGGGCAGTGAGTACAAAAGGGGTATTGATAGAGCCTTAGGAATTCTGCTTCCTCATTGCTCCAACTCTCCTGGAAAAAACCTCCTTCTAGTGGGCAGTCTCTTTTAACCTCAACATCAGAAGAGCGATCCTCCTTCCCAAGACAGCCTCTTCTGCTAACGCTCTTAACCCCAGTCCTGTATCCTTCTTCAATGTCTTACTCTCTTTTCCACCATTCATATTTTTCATTTCTCTCTTTTTTAGATCCCTAACTGTTCTTCTACATGCATGACAAATGTCCTGTGATACACCTGGCTCAAATCCTACTGCCTTCTCTGTACACCTGTCCATGTTTCATCATCCCTTCACTTCTATTCATGTAGAAACTGTCTTCACTTCTTCACCATTCATACTGTCAAATTTCCTGTGTCTCTTGTTTTTCCCAGCCTTGTCAGAAATGTCACCAGTAACATTTTCACGGTCTTCTGTCCTCTCATCTCCTGCCCAGAATTTGACCTTAATTACAATCTCTCCTTGAAATTATTTCCCATCTCTTTAAAAATTGTACTCTTCTTCTTCATTTCCCAGTTCTCTGAGCACTTGTTTCCCCCTTTTTTCTGGTCCATTTTCATCTTGTCCTGAGTTGGGACTAGAACTCAGGTTTCCTGGCTCCTGGTTAAATTCTCTTTGCTTGACAGTATCTAAATATATTGCCACACTCGTTCATTCTGCAAATACTTATTGAGCCCACTAGGTATAGACACCATCAGGTTTAATTACTGGTGGTTTTAGTATACTTGGTTTCTTAAATAATTTGTGTGATTATTTTTAAAACACTGCTGCAAAATTTTTAAAATTTGATTTGAACTGATTGATACTGCTTCCACCTGTTCACTGACAAGCTTTGAATAGTTTACAAGATGTGATTTAAGAAGCTCTATGTAAAGGCTTAATTGCTCAAATCTGCCTTTTCTACTATGTGCCACAATATCTGAATTATCCCCCATTATTGAGTCATTCTCTGAGGTAGAGACATTGTTACATTAGGTGGAGACATTGTTACATTTTTTTTCCTGGAGTTCTTTTTAAAAATGGGAATGGTCTTTGTAATAAAAAATCATTAAGCTGTTTGTAACCTAATAAATTATGAAACCAGTTTCCTTGAAAATGGAGTCAGTGAGATCTAGGACAGTACATATGGCACCGAGAAAAGAAAATAGCCTGTGGGAGTTAAAAGAGGTCTGGTGATGGATCCTGGTGATGAAGGTAGAGAAATGGAAGAATAAAGTTAGAAAGAGTAAGTTGAGTTGTGTCTTGTCTCAAAGGGCATGTGGGTTACTTTTAGGATTGCAACAATTTTGTACTCTTGTATTCTCTGCTGTTATATTAAATGTAAGAAATTTAGAGTAATCCTTGGTCCTACCTGTTGACTTGGCCTGTCTAGGAGGTAATGCAGAGGATTGTGGAGACCCAGTGGAGTCAGGGAGAGCTGTAGTAAATGGAACAGGTTCTTCGGTAGTGACCTCTCTACAATTAATACAATTAATATGGTGACATATTCCCTTAATTTAAGGAGAAATGTACACTTATCCCAAGGAGAAACAAATGTGCTATCATATCTAAACAGGTAACTATCTTCAACCCATATTTTAAATAATTCCTAAAAAATAATTGATAAAACTTCTCCCTCAATAATTTCTGAAGGTTTGAATCACCTGTGGAGGTCTTTTAAAGTGATACATGGATTCCTTTTCCCTGAGATTCTTCAGGAATTTGGGGCCCTAGGCATTTGCGTGCATGTGTGCATGCCTTTTTGTGTACGTGTGTGTGTGTGTTTAATTCCACAAGTGATTCTAATGCACAGCCAGTGTTGAGAAGAACTAAGCTGGAAATATGATAAGCTGAGCTTGATTAGATAAACTGCAACCATGGAAAGAAGAGGGGAGGCTCTGCTTACTTGTTAGGAAGCAACTTCTAATTAAATTGAGGAAGCAGCCTCTACAAAAGCTGACAGCAAAGCTTCCTATACCTGCTGCAAAGGAAAACATGATGAAAAACAAAGGAGCTGCCCTCTCTAGAAGCTTATCAACAGAAACAGGCAACCTGCCTTTCTTTAAAAACCTACAGTTGGCTCTGATTTCTTCCCACCCCTGCGCAGAACCTTCATGTTACAACATTTACATATTCTTGCTTTCCCCACTATACACCAGGCTTTCTTCTTCCCTGTAGTGCTTTTGTTCATGGCTCAGATTTCCTTCCAACATCTGCCCAGTCAAGCCTATTTGTTCTCCAAAGATGGGTTCAAATCTCTCTATTGATCACTGGGGCCCAAAGTGACCTTTCCCTTCTCTATGTGCTATGTACCTGTCATATAGCTTGTAAGTGACAGAGCCAGGAAAACATAAGTTTTCCTTATGCTGATCCCAATCCCATACTCTTTTCATCATGCTATGCATGCTGCCTCTCCTACCCCATACCACCCTGAACTATGATTACTTGGGCCTTTGCTTCCCTCCTAGACTATAAGCTAGTTATGGCCACAGACCATATCATGTGCACATTAGCAATTCCATAATGTCTGCCATAGTTTTTAAAAATGAGTCAAACAATGACCAAGCAGCAGGAATTAGCAGCAGCTGGGGGCATAACTTTAACCTTGGCACATGCTAGCACTCAGACATCTGGAGAAGTTCCAGTTCTTAAAGCATCGTAAGTTCTAAGTGTCTAGTCATTAAACAGTCAAATTTAGCAATACCTAGCAGGAAAACTCTTCATCTTCCAAAAAAAAAAAAAAAAAAAAAAAAAAAGGTGGGGGGGTGGGGGGGAAGAGTTCCCTAATAAGCTGAATAAGCCAATTTTAGTGATTACTGAAGAATTAACAAGAAATTGTAGGGGAAAAGTAAATCTACAAGCGCTGAGACTTAGATATTAATGAGGGATATGTCCCAAGACCTTCTCAAATCCCTAAGTATCACTATAATATATAATTTTCCTCATAAAAGGCAGTAAAGTATAACTGAAATATTTAAATGATCCCTGTAGACCCCTAATGATTCTATAGAAATGGAACTACAGTCATTTATAATGCTATTAACATAAATTCTGAATTGAGCACTGGCTGAAACATTTTCAAACATCACTTTTTCTTGTTTCCCATATAGAGCATATGGTGTGCTCGTTTTTGTCTGAGTCACCACCGAATTTATCCAGAACTTCTATTTCCTAAGATTCATCAATTTTTAAAAGGTTTTTCACTTTTTCTTAATTTCCATAATGAGAGTTAGCCATTAGCTTTCTACAGGGGTCACTTTACACAGAAGTTTTTTGATCAAAGTTCAAAAAATTATTTTGTACTTCTTAGATAAGAATAAAAGAAGAAGAAGGAAAAGGCTTCACTGCAAGGTAGGTAGGTGTTTGCTAGAAAAGCTCTTGAAGGCTCAGCTCATTCTTAGCCAAGTGACTCACTCACACCACCCTTACTCTATGATCCACATTTCTTATAAAATTATGTATTAATACATGTACTATGGAATCATTCACAAATTGTTGAAACTGCAAATATTTACTGTATTACATAGTTGTCTTCTTTATTTCTTCTTTTGTTTTTTAGTATATCCATCAGTAATAAAGAATTTAATCATCCACTGTTCATTTACAATTTATTTTCCCAGAGTGTATAATTTGTGTTATTACCTGTACAATGCAAGGAACCCAGTAAATGGTAAATATTTAGTCTCTGTCACGTGATGCAGCGCCACCATCATCTGTTGATAGCTATTCTGAATTGTGTTCATGCTCAAGCATGAAGACATTTGGGTTGGAGCAAATGAGGCTGCCTTTAAGAAAGAGAACCAAGCAAAATGGTCAGACTGTCAAAGACAGAATTCCTAGTTCAAAATGTACCTATAGTGGTGCTATT
Source organism: Mustela putorius furo (assembly GCF_011764305.1). Classification (NCBI taxonomy): domain Eukaryota; kingdom Metazoa; phylum Chordata; class Mammalia; order Carnivora; family Mustelidae; genus Mustela; species Mustela putorius. The sequence continues at coordinate 82,376,689 of NW_025422005.1, read as the reverse complement.
TTTCAGTCTTACTTTGGTATTAGTGGTACCACTAATGTGTTAGTATATTAACTATGAGTGTATGTATGTATATTTTTACATACCTGTGTGTATAGACATATATATGCACACACATACACACATATGTGTATATCTTCAGTAAAAACTGCATGCATGAGAAATTCCAAGTAATTTTATTTTGTATATGTTAATTTCTATTTAGCTGTTTAAAATTTTTTTTGGAGCCTTCTGGCCCTTTAGAGGAAATCAATTATAAAATGGAAACAGGAGAACTGCCTCAAAGACCTCAGGTACAGACAGGATGTGCCATCATTTTAAAGAGGCAGCTCAGACCGCAGAGCTCCAGATAGCAGAGCTAGATAAGAGGGGCATATGTCTCTGGACAGTTGATGGAGGCCCAGAAACACCAAGTGCGTTCTCAGTGTTCCTAGGTACACAATAAGAAGATAATTAACAGTGCTTATCTCAGAAGCATCTCAGATGCAAAAAAGGGACCTGGAAATACAAAACTTGAAGATGAGAGAAATAAAGCATTCTTTCTACTAATGTAAAAGTTCCTAGATAATAGATAGATAGTAACAAGAATAGTCCATTAGTACTGTGGAGTTGTATTTCCCTGAATTCTTGCTCTAGCATAAGCATTTTATAGCTTTAAGTAGAAATTTAATCAAAGTTATTTTCTTAATGAAAGCGCAGACATTCAATTAATCTTATATTATCCTATATCTCTGTCTGAAAAAGAAAAACTACCCATTATTCTTAAGCCACTCTAAACAGATGGCACTATTATTTAATTTGTAACAAAAACCAAATGCCATAGTGATTTGGAGGAGTAAATTCAATTTCTTTAGTCCAGTCTTCTTTAGCCTGCCTGCCTGCCTTCCTTCCTTCCTTCCTCAGATTCACTTAAACAACCCATCTCTAGTGTATACCCACCCCTCAGTCAGACTGTTTTTCTTTCTTTCTTTCTTTCTTTCTCCTCTTACCCTGCTGTATATTTTTATTACCTACTTGAAACTGTATTACATATTTATTCATTTTTCCTTATTGTATTTTCTACTTGAATGAGAACTCCATGAGAATAGTAACTTTTTCTTATTCCATGAGAATAGTAACTTTTTCTTATTTACTGTTAAAAATCCAGCAGCTAAGGGAGTAGTTGAATAAACATTTGTTGAATGAATGAATGAGTGAGTGAGTATCATCAAATAAGGAAAAGATCATTGAGGACAGGTTGTGCAACATGTGGCCTGCTATTATGAAAATAAGATGAATATGGCTGATGATGCCCTATTACTTACCATGGCACAGATTTAAATTATTATACAAATTCAGATCTTTTGTAAGCAACAACTATGACAATGAACACAAGAATAAAATGATATAAAAGAAAATAGACTGATCATTTTTACAGTTTCTTCAGAGCTACTTCTAACTCATTGCCATGGAATTCACCCTGATTTCTTTTATTGCCAAGAAAATCAGCATCTCTTTATGGCTTTGTTTTATATTACATCAAGATGAATTAGTGTTTAATTTCAAACAGTTGTCTATTCCCTAATTAAGAAGAAACATAAATAAAATGTTCCTTGTATATTAAGATTTTATAAGCATAAATAATAAAAATCATACTGAAGTTTGGATTTCCAATTTTCAAAAAGTCTAAATACAATGTATTGGTTTTGGTATTATAGAAGTTATGGAAGTATCATAGAAATAAAAATATCAAAACTTACAAATGCGGCATAAGACATTATGGTAGTCATTCTTTTTTTGTGCTATTTGTGTTTTAAATGTAGAATAAGATATTTATCTAGTGTGCCATTTATGCATGGTGACTCAAAAATATTTTATACCTTTACCCTTTAGTAGCCAGCAGAATGCTCATCAAGCATCACTTTAAGCCAGGATAAATACTGGAAATAAACAAGGTTAAAAGTGTATATTTGTAACCCTGATTACATCCAAAGAGACATACATTTTATTTTGAATGTGCTTATAATATAAATGACTAAAATGGATAATTCAAGTTACTGACATAATCATAAAAATGAACTTATGCAGGATTCAAATTGGTAGCAATTCCATATCCTAAAATATATTCTGGTTAATGCTCATTCCTATTCATGCAGTCTTAACAAAATTCACATTTACAACTATACTTCTTTTCCCTTCTTCTTTAATAGCTGTTTTTAGGCTCTTAAGTTCAGCCTACCAAATTGCCCCCAAATCTAGGAAGTAACATTTAGAAGTTGTGTTTTATTCACTTTAGGAAACATTTTCTTTAATTTATCACACTTTAAAACAAATTGCCAACTTTAGCTAAATATGAAACAAAACAAACACATAAACTAAACAACCCTATATGAAGAACAGATACAATAAAAATAGCTTGAAATTCACAAATGATAACTTTTTCCTGCAATGATTGTGACATAATCACAGTAAAATTTCAGCAAACTTTAAATGAATTTAATAAATATATAATTTTCATATGATTACCAAGAAATTACATTATGGATGCTTTACAAAAACAAATATGTATTTTATGTAATCTGGCCATTTTTTTTTCTACTTAGTAGTATATAGGTTCTGTTATCTTTTCTAAGTAATGTGTCTCTGGAAAGGTATAACTATACTGATATTTTTCAAAAAATTTGTATCATGTGATTCAGTTATATAATAAATAATATCCATTTGTTCATTTATTTAGTAAGGTTCCATGGAACAGTGAAAACAGAAATATATATGAAATCTTAAGTAAATTTAAATGAACAAATCATTTCTCTTAAGGGCTGGAGCAAATGTGTATGATTTGAGTGGGGAAGGATATTGTGGATGAAGGGAATAATATAATAAATTCTGGTAAAACAGTTACACATAAGTGGGCTAGTATGACTGTTCTAATATTCCATAGTGACTGATTTTGACTGCATGTCACAGTTTATATGTATAATATAGGTTATTGTCTACTTCTTGATTATTTAGAAACAAGTATGGCTACAGTGTAATAACATTATCATTTTATTCCTTATTAAGGATCTCTATAGTGTAGAAGGTTCAGGAAAATCCCATTATGAATAATATTGGCTTAAGTTAAACCTCCTGGGGGGATCAGTTATACATGTGCTATCTGAGGAAGATCTTATCTATGAGTGAGGCTCAGGATCTTACCTGTGGGAGCTCTATGCTTTGGAGAGAGCGGAGGGGACGTTAAAGGCTGATTGTTGAACTGGAAATGGTCTCTGGTCTATTTTGTGTCCATGACAGACTCAATCCTGTCTCTTGCCCCCATAATAACATACAGCAGCATAAGTTTCCACTAGTGCCAGGCCCAGGGCTCTTGACTACCAAGGTAGCTGTATCTTCTTAATGCCTTTTTTTGTTGGTTTGCTTTAAAAAAAAAATTACATTTTACCCATAAAAACAGCACCTAGGAATAATAGCAAGAGCATTATGAGCACCAATTGCCAGAAGAGATTTAACCCAATGTTATTTATAATTAAACCTGGAAATAATTTCAAAGTGAAAAAATTAGGAAATATATAATGAAATACTTTATAAATATTAAAATGGAATTTTTAAAGAAGTCTAATGACATTGGGAATGCACATGATATAATGTACAAATGAAGGATATAAAACTGAAAAAAAAGAAGCAAATATTGAAGGAAGTATATGCTTACGCAAAGAAAATAGAAGGAAATAATCCTTTTTAATAATGCTGTTTGGTTGTTTTATTATGAGTAATTTTAATTTTTCTTCTTTATTCAGTAATTTTGCAAAATATTTATTGAAAAGTATTCCATAATAATTATGATATATTTTTATAATTGGGAAAATAATTCTTAAAAATAACATTTGAAGAAAGATTTATTATAAGGATATTATATAAATTATATAACATGGTGTTCTTTTTCTCTTCCAAGGTAAAACAAAAATATCGATTTTAATCTGTACCAGGATGGGAAAGAGATTTGTGTGAATCTGTTGATTTCAAATACTGTGAGAAGCAAGGTCTATTGTATTCTTCAATAGGGATGATTTGTTTTTTCTTTTTCTTTCTTTTTTAAAACTAAGTTCAATTAATTAACATATGCCATATTATTGATTTCAGAGGTAGAGGTCTGTGATTCATCAGTCTTATATAATACCCAATGCTCATTTAATCACATGGCCTCCTTTATGTCCATCACCCAACTGCCCCATCCCTCCACACTGGCTCCCCTCCAGCAACCCTCAGTTTGTTTCCTATGATTAAGAGTCTCTTATGGTTTGTCTCCCTCTCTGGTTTCACCTTGTTTTATTTTTTTGTCTCCTCCCTTATGATCCTCGGTTTTGTTTCTTAAATTCCACAATTAAGTGAGATCATATGATAATTGTCTTTCTCTGATTGACTTACTCAACTTAGCACAATATCCTCTAGTTTCATCCATGTCATTGCAAATGGCAAGATTTCATTTTTTTTTTTGATGGCTGATTAATATTACATTTTATACACACACAAACACCCCACAGCTTCTTTATCCATTCATCTTTTGGTGGACATCTGGGTTCTTTCCGTAGTTTGGTTATTGTGGACATTGCTGCTATAAACATTAGGGTGCAGGAGCCTCTTCAGATCATTACATTTGTATCACTGGGGTAAATACTTAGTAGTGCAAATGCTGGATTGTGGGTAGCTCTAATTTTGGAGGAAACTTCATACTGTTTTCTGGAGAGGCTGCACCAGCTTGCATTCCTACCAACAGTGTAGGAGGTTCCCCTTCTTCACTAAGGACAAACTGACATAAAATAAAAAACTAGAATAATGTAAGCACAATTAAGTTAGTATTGTGAGAGCACTTGGTAAATCACTGAGTATGTTTATATGACCTAAATAACTTCTTTGGGTCCTGCTGTGCTTATAGGTTCAGTTGCAGATTTATTTAACAAAGTTCATTCTTTAAGTCTCCGACTGTTATTGACTCTCCATTGTAAGAATTCAGAAATATTGTTTAAGCTACAACCAATTCCTTTAAAAATTTCAGTCTCTTCACTGTCACATATAAGCATTACCTCATAAAATAGCAAATAATCTGTTTTACTGTCAATTAGCTATAATTGTGGTAACTATAAAATGGTAATTACTTAACATATATTTGTTGCCTACACCTTGTTGTATCAAGCAGAGTTCTCAGTTCTGGTAGTTCCAGTTAATTTTATTGTTTATTTTCTTTGGCTTTATGTGTCTGTAAATATTAACTTCTTAATCCATTACAATCTTCCTTCCATTCCTATTATGTCTGGCTATATGTACTCCTATATTGCCAGTGACTCTAAGTAGTATAATCTATTGCCTACATTTTAGTTCTCTTCCTGTTAGATTTCTTTGTGGTATTTTGTATCAAGATCTATATCTACATCTCTTTTATCTAAGTTTCTCTTTTCCCTTGTATTTTTCCTGATTGGTCTCTTTTTTTCTTTGACCATTTCAGAGATTTCTACACTTAGTACTAATGATCTCAAGGGGTAAGTCCTTTGCTTTGTATCCTCTCATCCATTCACAAGACTCCAACCACCGTCTATCTGCATGTGAACAACTCCTAAAATATATACTTCTAAAATCTGCCTTAAGATCCAGATTCCTGTTAGCTCTCAACCAGATTCTTTCAGCTAGATGTCCTAAAGCACCTCAAACTCAATACATCTGAAGCTCATTCGTCATTTCTCCAAAACCCAGCTTCTCTTGTATTTCCTCACTCGGTTGATGAAATTGCTATCCCCCAACAATGTCAAAGCACAGAATTATTCTTGATTTTCATTCCCCAACTCCAGTTTCTTTTAGTCTTGAAAATTTTTAATATTCTTCCTTAAAATGATATTCCAGTCTCCTTGAAGTTCTTGATTTATACTTGTACTCCTTTTCTTTAGTTCCTTCTCTTTCACGTGGGTCTTCTTGCTTGCATAGCCTTATCCTACTTACCCCATAGACATATATGAAATTATGTTTCTAAAACATGGATCTAAACATATGGCCTTCCATGTTTTCTCCTGCCTAAAGGAAAAGGCACAGAATCTTTAGGAAGCTGACCCAAAACTCTAACTGAACCATTTAACTGTGTCTCCTGCCTGCTCCTTTCATAGGTAGTAATTTTTTTTCTATTTTCCATCATGCCATGCATTCCCATTTTTTAGTGTTTTCCTATGTATTCCTCATTCACATATTGTTTCACGGACCCTCCTCTAGCCAGTGTCATTTGAGAATCTTTTAGGATTTCAGACTGTAATCACCTTCACTATTATCTCCCCCTTCCTACATATACACAAGCATACACACATTAGAAGCAAATAAAAGTAATCATGCCACCATTAAGTTTCCATTCACTTTGTATTCAAGTAAAGCAAATTGTTCGAGGTTATCGTTATGTCTGTTTCTTATACCAGAATGAAACTATTCATACAGCCTTCATGGTTAGTTGCAGGGTGATTGCAAATGTTCAGTTAAAGGCATCAGTCCAGATTCAATAGCTTTTGGTCATCCTACAAATCCCTTACTTATCAGAGAAAGGGTAAAGTAATAAGGAATATGTATGTCATGTTTGTGATATCAGCTCTTGCATGTTAAAATCTGGGTACTTTAGTAACTGAAAGGGTATGTATAAAGTCATCTTTGTAATGCTGGATGCTGCCTTTGCCCAACATCTGAAGACCTGATTAGGTGCTGCTGCATCTAGTTGTTAATTACAGAACCCAATAAAATTCACCCTAGTATGCTTGTTTCTAAATGGGGGAGAAAAATGGCAAAATTTTAAACTCTCTAAATTTAGCAGTCCTTTGGGTACTTTACATTTGTTGAATATTGTAAAAGTAAACACCCATCTGTTTATAGTACTAATATGATTCTGTATATCAAGCAGTTTGAAGATTTTTTCCCCCATGCAAGCTTCATCAGCTGTTTTATCAACAGTGTAGGCTTCAGGCAGTTTTGTAAAGTTGAGTTGGGATAAATGAAAGATCCTTGTCGAATTGGTAATCATGCAGGTATTCAGAGAGAAAGGGGAGATCATATTTTAATTTAATTTCAGTGCCTCAAGATATTTTTTCTTATGGGCTATGTTACCATTCTCTGTTTACATATCCAACTTTTAGGAAATCATAGCTACTCTTAATACATTTCAAATCAAGCTTTCCTAGTTCTGGGTGATATATATATATATATATTTATCACTTCGTTCTGCAAAGGGTCTCTTGAATTATGAAAACTCGTTCATTGTGTCAGATTCAAATGCTAAATGATTTATAGAGGAATACAGACATATTTTAATCCCAAGGCCACTTATATATTCTATTGAATCTGACAAATTTTCATGCCCTAAGTGGTTATAACTTGATTGTAAGTTCGTTGAGGACAAAGTTGATGCCTTACTCTTCTGTAATTCCCATGTTTCATGGAAAGTTTCAGTTTAATGATTAGGTGCTAAATAAAAATTGGCATTTTCTTACTGCACATGTTAAGGGCCTATCATACCTTTCTAAAGGAAAGTGGTTAGAGACAGCATATCGTATGCAAATTTCCATAAAAGCATGTATCCTAGCTACCTGTACCACAATTCACTGGACCAGATATAACCTGAGCAGGACAAAAAAATAAAAAAAAAAAGAGACTCAGTACAAAGAGGTCAGCAGCCATCAGGAAGTGTGGTGCTGTAAGTTGGGCAATAAGGTCACTCTGTAGTGGATAGTGGCTGACTGTACAATTTAGCACTCTTAATTGCAATCAACAGAAACATACTGGCTACCAGAAGTGAAAAAATGATTTATCAGTGGGATATAAGATGTCTTAGATAATCAGGGAAGGCAGGAACAATAGGCTTTGAAAAGGGACTTAAATCAAAGAGGTGTAGACAATGGTGAACTAGAATTGTCCAGTTTAAATGCAGCCTCTACCAGTGCTGATATCTCCCACTACTGCCGTTGTTGGATACTATCAGGAGACACAGTGCCATATACCACCACAAGTCAACTTTAACTCCTTTTCTGATTGTCAGATTTTAAAATTTTTGGTGGGAACTTCAGTTGGCCACACCTAAATCATGTACTTGTTTTTTGGTTGCCAGAGAGTAGAGAGAGAAAAACTGTCTCCTCAATGATTACATAGTGAGGATAGCTTCTGTGTCCCGCCAATACTTCATACAAAAATATGAATTTCCCACAAAATAAGAAGTGTATGAAATAGGAAGGACAGCCAAAAAAAAAAAAAAATAGAATTATTCTGTTTGTATTGCCTCTTCTCGTCTGTGGGCTTGATTTTGAAACATATAGCTTCTATAGTACATGTTAGAAGAATTGAATTAGGATCACCTGGGTGGCTTAGTGATTAAGTGTCTGCCTTCCACTCAGGTCATGATCCCAGCATCTTGGGATCCAGCTCCCTGCTCAGCGGAGAGCCTGCTTTTCCCTCTCTAGTCCCCCAGCATACCCCCTGCTTGTGTTCCTCTCTCATTGTCTCTCTGTTAAATAAATAAGTAAAATCTTTAAAAGAAGAAGAAGAAGAAGAAGAAGAAGAAGAATTGGAGAACCAAAAAGCAATATATATATTTATGCACACACACACATATATGTTGTATATATACATGTGTGCATATGTATGTGTGCGTGTATATATATATATATATATATATATATATATATATGAAGTGATTAAGATAGAAATGGAGGGCCACCTGGGTGACTCAGTCGGTTAATCATCCCACTCTTGATTTCAGCTCAGATCATGATTTTGGGTCATGGGATGGAAGCCTGACATGGGATCCAACCCTCCCCTCCTCTCACTGGTGGGGAGTCTATTTGAGCCTCTTTCCCAATGCCCTCCTCCCCTCTCATTCGCTGCATAGGGATGAACATTCTCTCTCTCTCAAATAAATAAATCTTAAAAAGAAAGAAAGAAAGAAAGAAAGAAAAGTAGAAATGGAAACATGCTGAGAAATAAAAGCAGATTTATTACTACCAAAGTTTCTAATCCTTAAAGCAACTCTTAAACAATAAGAAAGTAAGAGCTGCTCTTAGTCACTGGCTTCCCTGATGAGTCACCAGAGCTGCCTTGTATGCTTTAAGATAACGAAAGGAATCCCAAACCCTAGAAGCCTGGCTTTTCCTTTACCCAAAATACTTCACTTACTTTCTGACATCTCCATGTACATTTGTTATAACACCCTGGCAATGGGGGGTTACCTTCTCATGGTTCCTTTTCTCAACATCAGAAAAACTTTTAAAATTGAGAACCCGCTTAAACACACACACACACACACACACACACACACATCTTAAGGTATATATTCTTATAAACCATGTACTCTTATAAATAAATATATTGGTAATGATTAAGTTAGGTTCAGATTGCTCAAAATTTTGGGTAAATCTAGTTTATATCAAGAGTTTATAAATACCACACTTGCCAAGGTCATGTTTAGTATCTTCCCCATCCCATATTTTCGCACAGAGACTTTTCAGTAAAGTCACCCCCCTTTTAGTATCTCCAAATCCTTTCCAGCTCAAAGAGGGAAATCAGTCCACAGAGCTGGCAAAACAAACAAAGGCCTAGATATTTCTTTCTAGCTCTTACAGCAGCAGTAGGAAGAAATCCCTCAAGGAGCTGTACCAACTTGTTATGGATGAGTTCCCCTTAGCTGAAACCATTCATTGCCAAGGGATTGAGGTTTTCTCTACTACATTATTTAAAATTGCCTCAGCAGTAATTCCTTCTTGCTTAGATTTCATAAAGTTCCCAGGACAGAAACAGAACTTCCCTAGACTCTCTTCATCCTAAATGTATCAGCATTGTGGGTGCTTCAGGGCAGAAGGCTGTTTACACTAGCCTCCTTCCTGCGAAGTTAATCATTCACACCAATATGGGATTATAAAGATAGTGAGGTTTTGTGCTTGTGGTTGTTTTCCAACTCCAGCATTGGAAAACATGGGCTAAGTGAGTAGACCAACAGATGTATAAAATATCAATTGTTACACTGTTTACACTAATGCTTTGCATTACGAAAACAAATGACAAGCTGCCTGAAGTCTGCAAAGAATAAAAGCTCCTTGTCATACACTTAAATACTCACTTGCCCTTATCTAAAATGAATCCATACACAGTAGTCCAAGCGACTGCCTGCACTTCATTCCCTGCGGAAGTCTTTTTAGTGTGCTCTGAGCAGTGATTGGGAGGCCAGCAGAGTTTCGGTTTGGTTCAGCTGGTCCACAATTTTGAACTCCTACTGGTGGTATCCGCAAAGGATGTGCATAGCCCATTTCTCCATATATTAAGATTTTCCAGGTTGCACTGTATAACCGCATTAATAAACAAACTGGGAACAACACTTTTTGTGTGATACTAGTCTTTGAATTCACAGATAAATAGCAACTCACATATGAGGGAAGATGAAGGTCTTCTGGCGGGAGCTTAGTATAAATAATTCTAAAAAGAATAAGCTATTCTCAAAAATATTTTAAGGATTTTTAGTAAATAATCTTTAATAAAAAGGATTTTAAAGTATCTTAATTTCTTTATACTATGGCCTATGTATGGTTCTCAAAAAGTATTTGTTTGCCTGTGAAGATAGGCCTGTGGAGTCTGTGTCAATCTCGATTTGGTGGAAAAAGAGCATAATAAAAACTAAGACAAGGGAAATGGAGATGAAATGTCCAGCAGAAACAAAGGAAAATCACTGTGAAGCCTCAATGTGATCAGCAAGTCCTGGTTCAAGGATGGATGTAAACATCCATCTGAACTGCTGGTCAGTTCAGGCAGGGGTCAAGACTCAAAGAGGCCTAATCCAGAGGGAAATGGGCAAGGGATAAAATACAGAAATAAAGAATGCAGGCAAACAGGTTGGATTATGAAAGCAAAAGCATTTAGAATATAGTATTAGAGACCCAACACACCTAGAAGAAATTTCCAGATGACTTCTTCATGTTGTTATTAAGGAGGTTGTCATTAATTGGCTTTATCAACAAGAGACATGAGACTAGGGTAAGTATCAGGATATACACTGACTTCACTGGCCATACTCCCTTGCTGAGTAGACCAGTTTTCAGACACAAAGATAGGAACTTCTTTATCCGTGGACTTCTGCACAATCATTTTCAATGACCCGTATTCACAGCGGTGACTCTTTCAGCAGGTTCTGAAAGTAGATGCTTAAACTCTTTAAGAATATTCTGAACTGGGGCGCCTGGGTGGCTCAGTGGGTTAAGCCGCTGCCTTCGGCTCAGGTCATGATCTCAGGGTCCTGGGATCGAGTCCCGCATCAGGCTCTCTGCTCAGCAGGGAGCCTGCTTCCCGCTCTCTCTGTGTGCCTGCCTCTCTGTCTACTTATGATTTCTCTCTGTCAAATAAATAAATAAAATCTTTAAAAATAAAAGAATATTCTGAACTATCTCTAGACAAAAGACACTCATCATTGTCCAGGAGAAAAAATTAGACCTGCATCTTGGCCAATGTTGGCTGTACTAGTCTTGACTCTTTCAAGGAAAATTGGAATTAAGAGATTTTCTTGGATTCAGGTTAACTTTCTTGAGTTTCTCTCAATGTGATACCATGGGGTATTTAGACAAATTTATTTTTCTTCCTTCACTTTCTCAGAATATAGCCTAATCCTATCACATGGAGACTTCCAAACCCAAGTAGGTCTTTGCTGTATTAGTTGAGGCCTCCAGGGATCAGAGACATAGATGTCATTGGGAAGGTGTAAAAGGCTTATTGAGGAATGCCTAAGGAAAGGGGAGGAAATAGGACTGGACAAGGGGAACAGACAGACTCTGATGGAGATACGAGAAAAAACTTTGCCAGCCCAATGAGGGCTCAAGGGCAAAGATCGCTGTTAGAGGAATCGTGCATTGGATAGAAATGGCTAAACCCTTGTACCACAGCTTTGCTGTCACAGGGTAGGGACTCCTCAAGAGGAACCTGACCTCAGCTAAGGCTGACCTGAAGGTATAAGCAATTTGAGGATGTCAGCTTACCACACTGTTGTGGTGGGGCTTGAGTCTTCTCAAGCTGGAGGATCTGAGTGGTGCATGTCTGTGACTTTGTGTTTCTTCGTGTATTGGATAAAAACACTTTGATTCTCAAAACCTTCACTCTTTAACTTAACCTGAGTTCAGCTTCTTCTTCCTCTCATCCTACTCCCCCTCCCCTTCCTTCAACTCCTCTTCTTCCTTCTTCTTTCCTTGGTATAATATGGGATTTCTGAAAGAGAGACACGAGACATTTATCTCATAAGACAGCAATAGTGCTATGAGGAAGTCTTCCTATGACAGGCACTACTAGACTAGTACATGGAGCTGGGCAGGAAATGTTCACAGACCCGTTTTGGGGGGCATGTATATTTTATCCAACTTCATTACCATGTCAGGTAAGACAGTGGATTCTAGTTTGGATTAGCTGATAAGATGAAGATAATTTGAGGACATCTGAATCTAATTCTGTGGGGAAAATTGTGAGTGGAGGAGGGAGGTTTGAAATTTGAAAAGTTTCAGGAACTGACCTCCATCATCAGCATTGCCAATTGAGAGTAAAGAAGTGAACTCATGGAGAGGTAGCCAGAGAATCAGAGGGACTTCAGAGAGGATAAAAAGAATGACTCCAAGAGTATCTGGCCATCAAGTATTGTCTAAACAGTGCATGACAATTCTTGTCCATTTGTTTCTGAGACTAAGTGTATGGTAATAGGAACTCTGACATTTTTAATGGTATACCAAGGAAACGCCGTCTGCAAGGAGGAAACCACTATATAAACTATGTAACAGGAAATGTTATTTAAAGGAATAAAAAAGGAATGCAAGTTCCCTTTAGCTGGCAAAAATATGAGCTGATTCCGCCACCAGGCCCCAAGGACCAAGGACTGGGAGCTGAGGTAGGGTTAGGGGCACAAATTCTAGAGAAGCCTCAGTACCCTCAGGATTCAGGCAGAAAGGGCCTGGGACCTCAGGAAGTCTTCATGAACTGCCAGGCCACAGGAGGGGACAGCTGACCTCTAAAGCACTTTAACCCATGAGAGAAAGCATCAGAAGACTTTCCAAACACTCACCGGCTGGTGGGGCAAGAACTTATATCTCCAGCTTATTGTGGCTCGGTGGAAGAGAAGAAGCAAATGTTTCTTGGTCAATGTGGAAAGCTGGCATACATCTAGGAATTCTTCATTTTTTAAAATTCAGCACAGTATTTATTATCTTTAGTCTCTCAGACACTGTGTTAGGGGACCAGGATACAAGTGTAGGATACATCCCCTAAAAGACTAATAGTCTAGCTGAGAGGAAAAAAAAATCAAAACAAACCATAAGGGGCGCCTGGGTGGCTCAGTGGGTTAAGCCATTGCCTTTGGCTCAGGTCATGATCTCAGGGTCCTGGGATTGAGTCCAGCATCGGGCTCTCTGCTCAGCAGGGAGCCTGCTTCCCTCTCTCTCTCTGCCTGCCTCTCTGCTTACTTGTGATTTCTCTCTGTCAAATAAATAAATAAAATATTAAAAAGAAAAAAAAACATAAATGGGTGATGATTAAATACTGTAATAAAGGAAGGAATAAGGAAATATTATGGAAGTATTTAACAGTCCTTTACTCATTCCACTCCTCTGACGTAGGATGGAGGGTTGGTCATGGACAACTCCCCTGAAAGTGTTCATCCAAGGGACAAAAGGATAAGGACACTCTGGATGAGGAGACAGGGAGAAAGAGAGGCTGAGGTGAGAAACAGAATGGAGAAGGTTGTAGTGCCTGGGAAGGAGAGAACACAAAAGCAGTTCCATGTCATCTTCAAATTAAGGCACAGAGGAAGTAGAGAAGAAAGAATATATATATAACATAAAATATTTCATACATTTCAGGTGTATATACTTACAACATTGTGTTTTTCACATTTGATGTTTGTTATATGCATTACCCCCTTGGATCATAAAGTTTGATTTGTTTTGAAGAATAGGATAGTGTATTCTACACTTTAAAATCACCATTGTCTAACAGAAGGCATAATGCCTAAAACAGTTGTTTATTAGGTTATCTGGGACCCAGTAATTTTACAGTGCATTTTCTTCTGAGAAAATTGAAATAAGAAAGCCCATGTTAATTTATGCAGTGTGAGCTCTATCAATTCAACGGTATTTTTTGGAGCCTACTGTGTGCCAACCCTTTGCTATGTGCTCTGAAATAATCTGAAATGAGAGAGCATTATTAAAATCTCCTTTTTTATACTAAACCTCCCACATGAAGTTCATGTATGTGTCTGATGTTCTATTTTCTAATAGGCTGTGCCTTCCTTGTTCCACTCCTCTGAGTCTCCAGCACAGACAAGTTCAATGCCTTGTGGTCAAGGAATATTTGTTGAAAAAATAGAACCCACATTGCCTAGAATACCACCAGCATTCATTTTTAATTTATATTTAAATACCCTTTGAATTGTTTCTCTTTGTATATTTTATAAGAAATATGTGGCTGTATGATTTACCTTTAATAAAAAGAACACATTTAGGTGTAGGGTTTGATGTATTTCGGCAGATGTCTACATCTATGTAAACATTACTACAATCCAGTTACACAGTGTTTCCATTACACTCAAAAATTCTCTTATGCCTCTTCCCACTTAATCACTCCGTTACCCCAGCTAACCTCAGCAACCACTCCTCTGCTTTCGTTAGCATCGTGTGTGTGTGTGTGTGTGTATGTGTTTGTGATTTCATAGAAATAAACATACAGCATTTAAACTCTTGTGTACTTCTTTAGCTAAACTTCTTTAGCTAAATTTTTTAATTGATCCCAAATTGTTGCAAGATCCAGTAGATGCTTTTCTCTTTATCACTGAATAATATTCCAGATAAGTTATTGTTTGTTTATTCATTCATATATTAGTGAATATTTGGGTCATTTCCAATTTGGATTTTTTTTTTTTGAAAGAGTTGCTCTGAATGTTCATGTACAAGTCTTTGTGTAGATACATGTTTTCATGTCTCTTAGATATATTAATAAAAGGGAGATTGGTGGGTGGATTGGTAAGTGCATGTTTACCTTTTTAGGAAACTACCAGGTGATTTTCCAAGGTGACTGTATCATCGTTAGCATTCTTAAATCAGGAAAACCAATTTCAAAAGAACACATGCTAAACCATAAGTTAATTTAGAACATTCCCAATCTTTGCGTTTACTAACGATTCTACCTGAAGTAGTTAACTCTTTCTGTTCTATTTTATTGACATGGAAGGATAAATACATCACATTTGCCTATTATTCTGAAGCTGCATTTAGTCTTACAACTATAAATGAAGACTTTGTAGTTCTGGTTTACAATTGATGGCTGAATTTCACTTTAGGGAGCAATTTTGCTAAAGAAGATGGTGGTTTAGGACATGATAATGGGAAAGAAAATTAAGAAGGTGAAATAGGTACTCAGATTGATCTTCTGGGCCCTGGTTCTCTCTGTCAGAGAAGTGGACATAATAAAAAATGCTAGCTACTTCCTGGCATTTATGTGAATTAAGACTTAGGAGTTCCTTAGTGGAAAAACATTTATTGCTGGTAAAATTTTTCAGTGGATTCATTGAAATGCCACCTTCTAAGAAAGCCATTTTGAAAAGAACTGTACGAAGTGAAAATTACCAGGTAAATTGGAGAGAAATGTTTCTTAAAGTCAAAAATTTCACTTGTAATTTAGCTTATCAAGAAATTCTCACAGTCTCATTCTCTAATGCTTGTTCTTTTGTACAGGGCATGAAACCAATGAGATTTGATGCCCTAGGAAATTGGTGGAAATGCCTGTCCTACAATGGAGAGGTCATCTTAGGGTCTCAGACGCAGCAGGGTATATCATTTTCAAAACCCCTTTAATATGTAACTAGAGACATACTAGTTACTAGATTAATGTATTATTATTTTACAGTCCAGGCAGAAAAGTATGTTTTAAAAAAAATTTTAAGTTTTAAGTGTACTAAGAGTTAGAAATTGTTATCTTATGGCCCAGATAGAAAATAAAGCTTTATTTATTTATTTATTTTTATGTTTTGAAGATTTTACTTATTTATTTGATAGAGAGAGACACAGTGAGAGAGGGAACACAAGCAGGGGCAGCAGGAGAAGGAGAAGCGGGCTCCCCACTGAGCAGGGAGCCCTATGTGGGGCTCCATCCCAGGTCATGACCTGAGCCAAAGGCAGATGCTTAATGACTGAGCCTGCCAGGGGCCCCCAAAATATGGCTTTACAAACAGTTTTGGACAGTCGAAACTACTGTAGCCAGCAATCATTAAGAGCTACATTTTCTAGTTTTTGTTGTTATTGTTTGGTTTTCATAGAGATCGATTCCAAGTGTATTAATTGCAGGCAGACACAGAGAGTCTGCCCATTACAGTTGTCAGAGAGAACAAAATTGTGTCTGGCTCACTTTCATCTTCTTGTCAGCACCTCGCAGGTCTGGTCTGGTAGCTTCCCCTCAATGCAGTACTCTCAAGACCACCATGTGGTTCCCCAGCCCCATCACTCACACCTTTAAGTGCTTCAGCAATTTCTTGCTTATCTTATCACACAGGGCAGAAAAACTCATTCAGTTGTCTCAGAGTTTTCTTTGGTGATCACATGAATAACAAAAAGGTTAACAGGTGTTTAACATGTTGCTTTACAAAGAAGTATACACACCTACACACACACAGTTGCTATGGGAGAGATCACAAATCATGGTCAGAGATAGGCATTATTAATACCTGTAGGAAGAGCCACTAAAGACTTTAAGATCTAGGTAGACTTTGTGAGTCACACACTTTAAGAGTCTTGTTAAGCTGTTTGGGTTTTTTCCCCATCATTACCCACTCTTTTTTTTTTTTTCCCAGAATTATCCCAGATTTGTAAGGAAGTCTTGGATTTCATGATTTTAGATATTCTTTGTCATAAAATTTACTCAGGGTTGCGACACCTTAGGTGGCTCAGTCAGTTATCTCTGCCTTCAGCACAGGTCATAATCTCAGGGTGCTGGAATGGGGCCTTGAGCCTGGATCCCTGCACAGTGAGGAGTCTGCTTCTCCCTCTGTCGCTCCCCTCTGCTCATGATATCTCCCTCTCTCTCTCCAATAAATAAATAAAACCTTTTTAAAAATAAAAAAAGTATACTCAGGTTTTTCTTAAACGTACGCATCGTCTGTATTTTGATGAATCTGTAAAGAAATCAATGGAAAATACTGAGTTCTTATTTATTCTTCTTTCTTTGACACAACTACTTTTTTTTTTTTAAAGATTTTATTTATTTATTTGACAAAGATCACAAGTAGGCAGAGAGGCAGGCAGAGAGAGAGAAAGGAGGGGAAGCAGGCTCCCTGCTGAGCAGAGAGCCCCATGCGGGGCTCAATCCCAGAACCCTGGCTTCACGACCTGAGCCGAAGGCAGAGGCTTTAACCCACTGAGCCACCCAGGCGCCCCGACACAACTACTTTTTGAGTGTTTATAATGCTTTGTGCCTAAAAATAGAAAAGCAGTCCAGAATTGTTTGGTTTTATTTACTTTTTGTTGGTGTGGTTAATGTTCAAGTGTCAATTTGTCAGAAATAATAATACCTTTGTGTATTTCCCATCTTTTTTTTTTTTTAAGATTTTATTTATTTATTTGACAGACAGAGATCACAAGTAGGCAGAGAGGCAGGCAGAGAGAGAGGAGGAAGCAGGCTCCCCACTGAGCAGAGAGCCCAATATGGGGCTCAATCCCAGGACCCTGGGATCATGACCAGAGCCAAAGGCAGAGGCTTCAACCCACTGAGCCACCCAGGCGCCCCGTGTATTTCCCATCTTGAAGATTTGGAAGGGGGAGGCATTAGGAATTGTCAAAAATTTATTTGTTTCCATAAGATTTTAAAAATTGGCTTTCATGGGTAACACCATCTGATGCTATCACTAGGAAATTCTTAAGGTCAAGTTGCAGAAACACTATTAATTGCTTTTAGATCTCAAACATTAATATCAAAAGTGTGAGGAAACCAGGAAAGTGTGAATAGATTCAGAGTGTCCTTTGATTTCCCAAAGTATACAGATCCATTTTATCATGTTACTAGCCTTACCACATTTCTGGTTGTGTTAGAATATTCCCTATTATGTCTGTCAAGCAAAACTTTACAATTTAAAGAATAGTCATTAATTTTACAATAATATTAGTCAGAAGTTTGTTGTTTTTTTTTTTAATTCCCAGGTAATCAAATTCTGTTTCAGCTGGGTATAAAGATTAGTTAGCAAGTGGCTTGGCTGAGTATGAAGATGAGAAAAAAATATTATCTGAACACCAGGAAGCTTACAGAAGTATAGGGTGGTCAAATCATGGCATCTCAAAATAAAGACAGATGATTCAAGTAAATATTATATATATACATATATATATACATATATATATATGTGTGTGTGTGTGTGTGTGTGTATATATTTATTTATTTATTTAATTTTTTTTTTTTTTTTTTTTTTTTTAGACTTAAAACCTTTGAGCAAATTCCAAATTGTTAAACAACATGTAAAGGACATTCACTTAAAGTAGTCAACTAGTGAGAGTGAACAGAAAAAAAAAGTGTGATAAATGTTCAAAGTAAATTATTAAGACATGGTCGTCAATAGTATCGAAAGCCAACTTAGAAGCCTATATCAGATTATTAGTGTTTACTCTATCGGAACCAAATCCTATTTTGTATGTGTTTCAGTAATTCTTATCAGGCTTCCTTCCACGTATTATGCAATTCAAGTGATCTTTAAATTATTGTCAAATTCTATCTTAAAGAGAGCTTTCACAAAGGACATGCAATTCATATCATCTAGAGTTACTGTCATTTCTAGGCTAAGTCCCATGGAAATTCATAACTTAAAAATGAAAGTCACAAAGATGCAACTGCCTTCATAATGCCAATGCAGTGGTTATAAATATTTCATGAACATTGCATGGGCAGGGGCAGATCTCCATTTTCATGAGTTAGAATTTGTACAGCTAAGTCTCCAGATTTTACTATTCATAATGCACAGTATGCCCTGTAGAGCATTCCATATAGTGCTTTTTTAATATTTATGTTTAATGAAGAAATTACTGTTCTGAAAAGAGAACAAACCAAATCAAAGATTTTTTTGTTAAAATTATGAGCTTGCTGAATAGAGATGGTAACAATCAACAGAAATTACCTCATTGCTGTATCTTAGCACATAAATGCACAACTTTTAGAGTAATACAAGATGACAGATCAAGACACATTAAACGTAAGTGAAAAGGTTCTTTCTAAAGGTTATAACATTAGAAATCTCATCTTAAAAGAATTTGAAAGGTTAAAATGCAAAGAGCAACTTCCTTACATATAAAAATATTAATTACAAATGATATACTTGCCTGCTGTTTCATAGTTTAAATATATGTCTGTATTTTTCTGGGTTTTTCTTTTATTCAAAAAACATTTTAACTTGCTAAGATAATATTACCAAGTTCAATAATGAATTGCTATTGCATATTTTAAGGTAATTTATCAAAGTGCATTATCAGTACCTGTCAGAATAAATTTTGTACTAAAAGTAATAAAAAAAAAGGACTATTGTATGTGTTGAAATCAAAGAACATTGCTACAGCTAAGTTATTTTCAATGGAAAGGATAGGTGATTGCCCTCTAAATGATACTTGTCCCATGAGAAAATAGAAGCCTGAAAAATCACAGGAAACAGGCACAGGAAAATGTCTATTCCTTGCTTTTAAAGATGAGCATTTGATATTTTATTTCATTTTTGTCATTTTGATCAATCCTTTCAAGTAGATGAATGTTGAAAAGTGCTTCACAGATCTTAATAACATTTACAAAAGTAAACTAAGTTACTGATCAGCTCATGTATAATCCAAGGCTGAATTATTCCGTATTAGCATACACTATATATCATAATTAGATTGATTAGGAAGTCATGGATTTTCTTTTGAACACACTTCATCAAGACTAAGTCTTCTAATAATGGAAACAACAGGCTTCAGATAGAATATAATCCACCCAGGAATCAGCAGCTTAAGTATTTTTTATTAGGGTTAAGCCAATGAGGTTGCTGGAAATTCTGTAATATTTACCAAAAATGCCACCAGAAGTTTATGCTTTACTCCCAGTATTATTTAACTGGTAGTAGAAAACAGTTTCTTCCATTTGGTTCTTCGTAATTTTATTTTCCAAAGGCTCCCTTGAGGAATTTAACCTTTATGTGATGAATTTGCAGTTCACTGGAAGTGTGTTAACCTTAGTTCCCTAATGAGTCTAGGTGTAATACTGAGGCGGAATTGAGAAATATATCATGTAGCTCATTGTCAGGTTGGATTTGTCTTGCACATATCCAGCTTTGCTGTTGTTCCAGTACACATTTTGATCACAATTCTTTAATTATGTTCTATATTTAACTGACCTATTTGAACAGGATCCAGAGCTGGTACGGAACATCTGTCGCTGGGTGAGGCAAGCTGTTCAGATTCCTTTCTTTGCCAAGTTGACCCCAAATGTCACTGATATCGCAAGCATCGCAAGAGCTGCAAAGGAAGGTAAGAACTAAACTTGTGTCGGTTTTCTAGTCACTGAACTATTTGCCTGAAGTATGTGCCATTCCAAAGTATATCTTTATCCACACATATATGTGTATATCTTTGCTTAGAGTTTAGGAAAAGTACTAAAGCACTTGATCTCACAAATGCAGTAGGTTCACACCTGGACCCGAGCTAGTAAATGGAGTCTAAACAAGGACATTTATAATCTTTCTTGATAAACATTTGCTTTGCGCACAAAAGATTATGAAACAAAACCGTGATCACAGTGACCCACTGCAGAATAAATGACCTCGTGATGTAACAATCCAATAGTAGCATTTGAACCTTTAATGAAGCACAAAACAAAAAGATACCAGCTTCCACAATATGAAATTTCTTGTGAGTTCCCTTTGTATTTGATAGTATACTGCCTTAAACATATGCCCAATAAATATCTATTAAACACATAAATCATGCAAGCAGTGAATGCTTTTATAAATCATACATGCCATGCCCTATCCAATGGAAATTGCATCTTGATTTGCAAAGGTATTGAAAACTACCTCGGAAGTAACACCAATTACAAAATATTTGGCATCTATAAATCTGTATAATAAATGGAAAAATGAATTTATGGGAATTAAAAATGTTTATGTCTAGCATTTTAAGCAAAATGGTAGGAGTAAAATTAGTAAAGTCACTTGAGGGAAGGAAATGTTCTCAAGGGAAAGAGTGTGTTCCTGGGTCGTGTGGGCTTGAATGGCTTTTGACCATCGTCCCTTTTAAAAAACCTCAGGTAAATGATGAAGTGTTTCTCATAGGTGGCGCAGATGGCGTTACAGCCACCAACACTGTCTCAGGTCTAATGGGATTAAGAGCCGATGGCACGCCTTGGCCAGCAGTGGGCTTTGGGAAGCGAACTACCTACGGAGGAGTGTCTGGTAGGTGTTGCGCTCTCTTTGCGATTTGCTTTCTTGGAGGTTGCTAAAAAATCAGAAGTCATGTTGCAAGCAAGTATATCATGTCTTTTTGATCCCTAATTCTGATAACTAATTGCTAGTCAAAATTCCTAATAGTTATGACAGATGGAACATGCTGAGTGTGAAGGCTCAAGTGACTGATGGCCAAAGATGAGAGAATACCAAGATAGGGTTGTGTGTAAATTTGATTCTCTCATGGTCTGCGCTCTCTTCAGAATTTCTCATTGTCACGAATGTCTTGTCACTTACTAGCAAGAGCTAATACCAGCGCCATCGCAGAGAAAAACACAAGCACCCTGATGATATCTTTTTCAGAGTCTGAATTTGTTTCACTTTTCCTAGAATTTTAAAATGTACCTTCTTCAAAAAACCTTGCTTTCATTACTGTCCCAGATGAATTCTTAAAACTGCATTTGTGGCATCAGCTGAGAAGACATTTCAGACCTCACACCTTTGCATATCTTTTCTCATCATCATCAAACACTTGCATATAAAACAGAAACAGAAGTTTTAATCCCAGTGTGTCGGTTCAGTATCTTTGCCCTGTGCACTCTGTTGCTGTGACAACATGAACTTGGTCTTGCAAAGACAATGCTGTAAGGTTCTTGACTGTACTGGTATGGGGATTAGTCTCCTTGGTGATAGAGACAGTGGTAAATATACATAATATAGCAGTGTCCCACTGTTCGAGAAAAGCATTGCTGAATCAGACCAAAATATGCTTTTGGAAGAGGCCGGGTAGACACAAATAAAACACTATCCATGCTGAGGTATTATATTTTGAGAGCATGAAGTGTGTCTATAAGCCATGATTTTTTTAAAAATTATATTCTGCTGATAATTGAATGCCATTCCCATCCCCGCAATGTCAGAAAGAGGAAAGCTGACGAGAAGCACCTGCACAGGGTCCAGACACAAGTCTCTTTTATCAGGAGCTATCAAACAGAGCCTTAAATATTATTGTAATGCAGAATAACGTGGACTGCGTTAGCATGTGCCGCAGAAAGAGAGTAAGAGACTCCAGAGTTGGGCTGTAACATGCACTATGTTTTCTGTCAGCCCATTTCAATTTTTCCAGCCTGCCATGTTGACAGCAAGAGAATAAAGGAGGTCACAGAGGGTGCTGAACATTAAAAATTAATAAAAGAACTATTGCAGTAGTATTTTATATAAGTAACACCATTCACGTTTTCTCATTTAAGCTGCAATTTCTGAATATTCTCCCATACTATAACTCAGTCTAATAAAACTACAAAATTACAGCATTAGAAAAAGTCTTTTGTGTTGTAGTCTTTAAGCATACACACACTGGAAATTATAGTGCTACCTGAAAACAAGTTCAGCTATACCTCAGGGCCTGTTAACATTTCCGTGAAACTCTATTTCTAAGATTTATAAATTCATATATAAATATTCACTTGGGCTATAAGCTCAGCTAAGCCTGGGTGGAACTTTCATTTTAAACCACAAAAAGTCCCTAACATTTTTAAGGGCTTGTACCTCATTTCTAATAGGTTCTATATTAAGTCCCTTCACATTAAACAGTCTGTTTTGAAAACAGCCTCTCTCCATATTGACAAAATTGATAGAATTTTTCTCCTTTAAAGCAGTGTTGGCTTTAATTTAAAGGTAATAGAATCTGAAAAGCAGTTTAAACAGGCAATAATAATATATTTGAGGACAGAAGCAAGTTCTATAACAAAGTACCTTCAGAGTGAGTTATAACAAAACCTAGCCTACTGTGTTAAATAATAATGGCTGCAAATTTTAAGAGTGGTGGAAATATCAAAATGGCTAAATCCCATTCCTACCTTTATCAAACATGGCTGTCAAGACTTCAAATGCTGCTTCAGTGTAGAATATCATACAAAATATGCCTCTTATTTTCACAAGATTAAAACAATTACCATAATGCAGTGCTAATATTTTCCCAAGTATTCTCTCAGAGCACTGGAATGTCTGCTTTTAGAAGAGCAACTTGAGGGGTGCCTGAGTGGCTCAGTGGGTTAAGCCTCTGCCTCTGGCTCAGGTCATGATCTCAGGGACTTGGGATGGAGCCCTGCATTGGGCTTTCTGCTCAGCAGGGAACCTGTTTCCCCCTTTCCTTCTGCCTGCTCCTCTGCCTATTGTGATCTCTGTCTGTCAAATAAATAAATAAAACCTTAAAAAAAAAAAAAAAGAAGAGCAGCTTGAATTGCAGATTTTTTTTTTCTTTCTTTTTTTTTAAGGGAAAGCTGAAAAGTCTTCAGTTTTGGATAGCCACCTGAAATACACCACATACTTTCTTCCATTGCCAGGCAGGAGTGTTTTTCTTTAATATTCTCCAGCTCTCTATTCAGTCTTTATTATTTTTTTTCTCAGAGTAAGATTGTTGCTGTTTGACATGAAGGTTTTGTTTTGTGTAAATAGGGAAATAATGAGATACTTGGGGTACTACACATGCTATAGAAAAATGGTCACATTCTGTAATGTCTGTCTAAAACACATTAGCTAATAAGGAGCAGTGACTAGCGTAGTGAAGACAGAACCTCACCCAAGGAATGTCGGTTGGATTATTTCAAACATGATTAGTCTGGATTCTAGAGTACTTTAAAGCAATGTTTTTCAAACTTTGTTTCCCAACTCATGAATGTACTATGGAGCCAAGTTAAAGAACTATAGTCAACAGTTTAAAAAATCAAATAGAACAGAAACAAAAGTCTGAATACTTTGCACACAGATGGGATAAACATTGGTCAAACTTTTTTTTTTTTTTATCAGTTTTACAGATAATACACACACTACGTGTGTGTCTTTCTGTCCTGGGTCATGATGTAAAATGAGTTTTTATTATGGTTAACTTCAAAAATTTGGAAAGCTACTGATTAGAGGGAGGTCTCTTTATTTAATAAAAGAAGTCACTAAGCCTCTAGAAGTCATTAAACAAGGTTACTTCTATTTGTTGCAGTTTAAAATCTTTTATCAGGAGCAAGAGTCTGATTCCAAGGTCTCATCCTCAGCTTTGTTATTTTAGAAACTGCCTTTTTCCGACCGCCTATAGGTGATTAGAATCTGGGAGCAGGGGTTGGAGGGAACAAAACCTATGAAGCAAATTCATAATGGAATGATTTATAAACCTGAATTTCAATTCCAGAAATACCTTGCAAGACTCATGCTCTCTGAGTCCATTAGAGGTTGAATTATAAAATTAAAAGTGATTTCATAGTGAGAACAGTATCAAAAGAAAGTTTAGTCAGTGTGCATAAGGAAAACTTTCGTGAAACGGAGATGGTTAATTGAGCTCTCCACCATACAAATACATCTGTCTAAATTACTGACTCTGGATTCCCTACTTTTCTTTGGGCCATAGAGACTTTATACTGCAAGTTGTTACCACCTCACTTTCCTTTTTTCTAAAATCTAAAAGAAAACTTTTGTTTTTTAATATCAAACAACAGTTAGTTCATATGTCACCAAACAGTTGAGCAGGGTATTGTTTTGTTTTGTTTTGTTTTGTTTTGTTTCTGGCAGTGGGCGTTCTGTGCCTTCATTTATTTCACCAGAAGAACCACTGGTCTCATCAGTAACATTATTTACGATCCCATCCTTGAGTGAATTGCTGATGATTTTTCCTAGTTTCAGTTCACTTCTTTTTTTTTTCTTGTTTTAGTTTCAAATTTTGACATTTTTCCTGGCCTTATCCACAAATAATGAAGGAATGTTAAGATAGCCCTTAAGTCCGTGATTACTATCACCTAGGTAAATGGTGTCACCCAGCTGTGGTGTGACATTTTCACAGTCTTCCCTGTGGATAAGGTTCTTTAAGACATGGTTAAGAATGAGTCCTGCATGATATAACCAAAGATACATCTTTCCTGCAAATGACTTCGTGAGGATGGTATTTATTATTTTGTAGCTGCTTTAGGAGAAACAATAATCAAGTATTTTTCAGTGAGGTGAAGTCACTTGAAGGAATTATTCCTTGTTGTGTTTTAAGTGCTTCTTTCTATTGATGGGGGATGGGCATATTTTTTAGGTTTGTTACGTAATTCCATTATTCTGTATATATTTTGTTTGTTGTTACAAAAGGACACACACACATACCCACACATAGGGAAAAGATACGAAATTTCTCTGCAGAAGTCACTTTGAAACAATGGGGGATGCTTTAGGCTTCATTAATCCACTTCCTACAAGCTTGGAAAATTAAGTCATTGTTTTACATTATTTTATTTACTACATTTGTTCTGTCTACCCAAAAAGGAAATTCTTGTTCTCAATTTCAATTTTGGATGGCTTTTTGAAATTATTGTCTGTACCAATCTGCTTAGTTAAAACAATAGAACACATTTTATTTGAAATTAATACCTATAAATTCTAAAACTGATTTCTGAATAATTTATCAAAGTTGGCCTTCAAGATTTGATCTCTGTTTCAGGAACCCAAACTTACTAATTAGTTACATATAGGATATTACAGTTTTAAGAGATGGTTGTGTATTTCTTAACAAATGACAATGGCATACTCCATAAATGCCCTTACATTCTCAAATAAATAATGGATGATTTGAAATCCAGCTACTTGGACTCTTTGGCACTGAACTCTGGGTTCTTATAGTTACAAACCTCCTAAAGGTGTTTTATTGTGAAACCAACCAGGGAAACAGCAATAAAAGAAGGTATGAGTGCTGTGAAGTGTGTAAACCTGGTGATTCACAGACCTGTACCCCTGGGGATAAAAATATATGTTTATAAAAAATAAAAAATTAAAAAAAAAAAAAGAAGTAAATAAAAAAAAAAGAAAGAAAGAAGAAGGTATAAGTTAGAAATTTGCTAATAATTTGTAACTCTATGCCAGTGTATGGGTTAGAAGTGGGTTCAAAGTTGTATAGCTCAGAAAACTTGCACAAACATGAACCAACATAATGGCTTAACATAATCTTAACTCTATACTACATATTTCATGTTCATATTTTTAAGAGGCAAGATTATCAGGACCGTACAGTGACTTAGCAGCATTGAGCTCAGGTACTGGGCATCACATGAATGCAAATGCAATGTAATCCATTCCAGTCATGAACTTAAACCTATTTTGATGTATTTATTAGTTTATTTTTGTAAAATGAGGAAGATGACAAAACGCATAGTAGATTGAAAACCCAAAAGTTATAATTTGCTTTGAATAGCTGTTACACACATGCAAGCAACTGAAGATCTGGGCAAGATGGCTTTAAGTTCTTACACCATCCATTTCAATTATATCATAAAATGCAGTATTGATATTTTTTTATAGGGAGTAGTTGTTAATGGGTTGGACTTTTTTTTATTGCCAATCACATAATTACTGATGCATAAAATCCTTTTAGAAAAACACGCCAACTCACTGTCATAAAATTTCAACTATCTATTGTAACCACCTTTATCAATAGGAGCTTAGATTTTAATCCTGAAATGTCTAAAATAACCTGAAAAATAAAGGTAACATTTAAATGAATAAAAACACTGATAAATTATGCCAAAAAGAATAATTAAAAGAACCTTTCACTTTATACTCACTCATCTATTTTCTTTTGTGTGTGTGTGTACAAAATAATGCAAAAAGAATATAGTCTATTATCTACATAAATATTCTGAGGCCATCACAAGTTTAACTGATCAAATTATTAAAGACCTTGTTATATAAATATATGTACGGTATTTGCAGAACAGTCAAAGTAGGCATATCAAATAAAGATGCTGAATTACAATTTTCATTATAAATTATCAGTTTGGTTGAGGGAAGCTCCCCATTAGAACTATTCTCATTTAAATCATGCTCATTTGAATATATTCATGTACACATTGACAAAGAATCCCCCTTTGCATTATATTGCCTTTCCTGGAGCCTGAATTTCACACTGTTTGGCTGTCGTTGGTCTGTGCAGGAGATCAGAGCCCTAATAATAGATTTTTGACGGTGAGCTCGCCTGCTACCTGCCCTACACAAATCCTCACTGTTCATGTTTGCTTCATGGCAACAAAGCAGACAGAAGGAAAATGCCAAGTGCTGAGTTTGAGGTACAGCCTTGCCTTGGCTTGACATTTCAGCAGAATAGCAGTTTATGAGATGCATAATTTTTCATCTGGGACTCAGCTGCCATATTCATAGACCCTTACAGCTCATCGACGGACTAGAGCAAGGGCGAAGGTTTAAAGCATAGATCAAGGTCTACATCCTTTCCTTAGTTATTTTAAAATAACTATTGTCCTGCAGATAGATGGTAAAATCAGAACGTATATAAGAACCAACACATTCATGGCCACGTGGATATTATATATGTTTTCTTTTATTCAAAATTAGGAAAATAATGTCTGTATCACCTCCTAAGAGAATATTCGATAGACTTTGTAAACCAAAGGACTCTGACAAGCATATTAAGAAAACTTACCTTTGCAGCAGTGGTAATGAATTATTAAATTTCTTTCCTCTGTGTGTGTGTGTGTGTGTGTGTGTTTTCCATAAAGAATGACTTGAAGCTTGAAATTAATCAAAAAATGTTCTATTATGAAAGTAAAACTAAGGAGTATTGTGTCACTGTTTGAGCTTGAATTTAAATATTCACAGATTCATGCATATCTACTGTACTAAAAAATCAGTGTAGGTACACGTCAGTGACTGTTTAATTTAGAACTACACATCTCTGTAAGCTTCAGAAACAGTTCACCATGTCACAGTCTCATACAGAACAATGGTACAGTACGTTGGATTAATTAAAGAAGCCTTGCAGAGAACTGAGTTCTCAGTATGTCAAGATTTCAGTTTTATGTTAAATATTTTCTAAAGGCCAGACCCTTAAATCTCAGGGGCTGTACCAAGCAGTGAGCTGTGAATTTAACCATAGGCTAACTGCTAATGATAAGGAAAAGAGTCCTAGTTGAGGCAGCTGTAATACAGTCATTGGATTAGGCTATCAATCACTCAGCTCCCTAAGGAAAAAGGGAAGAAGACCAAACAGTGAAAAGGGAAATTAGGAAAGGAGGCATGACTAGAATGAGATTCCTCACCATCCTTATCCATTCGTTGGCTTAAATCCCCAAGCATTCGACCAAACTCTCCAGCATTGCTCAGACTATAAAGCCAACACGCTTATCCCTAACATCGAGAGAAGTATCAAAATGTCATTGGCTCTCTGTAGCTGAAGATCTTAAAACCTGCTGGAAGCAAATGCCTGATTACATAATCAAAATTAGATTAACCCTGAATTTTTGGACTTAAGATTTATATGTATATTATTTTATGCATAAGGATTTATGTATGTTAGCAAGGAAAATATTCTTATTTAACTTCTAATTTGGAGACAGTTTTGACTTACGGAAGCCCCATAGTGAGCTGAGATTCCAGTAGATCAGTGGTTCTCAAACTTCGGTGTGCTCCAGACCCTGGAGGACTCATTATAATACAGATGGCTGGGCTCCCTCCTTCTGAGGGCCTCAGAATCCTCACTGAACAGTAGATGAAGGAAGGTTAGTGTTGTTGAACATTTTGAATTGAGATCTTATCTCCAAAATAGTGTCAAAGGTTTAAATCAGTGGTAAAACTCAAGAATCTTGGTATTTCATACATAAATTTAGAATCTGCCCACGGCTAAGTATCTGAAACAAGTAATAGTAAACAGGATCAGAATTCATTCTTAAGAAAAGTACTAGAAGAGGTTCCTTGGTGGCTCACACACTTAAGGGTCTGCCTTCGGCTCAGGTCATGATCCCAGCGTCCTGGCATTGAGCCCCACATCAGAGCTCCCTGCTCAGCAGAGAGTCTGCTTCTCCTCCCTCTGCTTCTCCCCCTGCTTGTCCCCTATTGTCCTCTCTCTCTCTCTCTAACAAATAAATAAACAAAATCTTTAAAAGAGAGAGAGAGAAGTAAGAAGAGAATTTGAGGGGTTAGGATAGAAAGAATATGTCACTCCATTTGAAATGAAATGTTTCCAGTTATAAAATAAGTAAGTCATGGAGATGAAAAGTACAGCATAGGGAATATATTCAGTAATATCGTAATAACATTATATAGTGACAGATGGTGAGTATACTTATGGTGGTGAGCATTGAGTAATATATAGAGTTGTCAAATCACTGTTGTACCTCTGAAACTAATATAACATCGTATAGCAACTATACTTCAATAATAAAAAAAATTAAGGATTAATTGTTGAATACAAACCATTGTTATGCAAAGATAATCCATTCTAAGTGCCAGTTAGTAGTCCTTTGCAAAGGAAACAGGTATCAGAGGCAGGCAAGGGTAAAATTAAGCTCAAGATTGTGAAATACCATGTTTTTCTTTTTTATTTTGTGTAGATACTAACATATTGAATAGTAACAGTTCTCTCCCTGAAAAAGCACCCACATATCAATAAATGTAGTTATTTCCTCAGACTTAAACTGTAGGAGGAAAAGTATTGATAGCCTCTTGCTTTTCTCTCTTCCTTTACGTTTTGCCTGTTATCACCATACAGTTGCATCCTTTTTATCAGTAGAAGGGAAGGGATAACCAAGGTCGTAAGGAGAAGCTGTTTGAATGCAGTATCCCTCCCGTCAACACAGTTATACTATGCACTGAGAGTCTTCCAAAGTCGTGTCTATAGACTGTTGGTGATACTGTTTGTCAATCCTGGAAGCTTCCAGCGGTTTTCCCAGTTGAAGGAGGGTCCTGGTGTACAGCTCCAACAATCTAGTACCATCTGAATCCCTGAGAGCATATTATACCCCAAATTTTAAAAGGTCTATAAGTGTGGGGCATAGTGCATCCTCAAGAGACCCTCACAGTATCTGATGCTCAAAGGTACAGACTGTCCAGATGATAGAGGACGGATTATAAAAGAAGGATCGTAAGAGAAGGTAAAGGAATCTGGTCAGGGCAGCTTAACTTCACTCACCAGGCTTTCGTAGAATCTAATACTTTGACTCAATGTGTGTAAGGATTCTACACTCATTATTCTAGTTTTCTTCAAATTTGTATGCCCACAAATGGCCCACATTCAAAAATTATATAAACTGGGGCTCCTGCGTGGCTCAGTCATTAAGCATCTGCTTTCAGCTCAGGTCATGATCCCAGGGTCCTGGGATCGAGTCTCTCCCCGGCTCCCTGCTTGGCCAGAGGCCTGCTTCTCCCTCTCCCACTCCCTCTACTTGTTTTCCTTTCATGCTGTGTCTCTGTCAAATCAATCAATAAATAAAATCTTTAAAAAACGTATATATAGAAACTATGTACTCCTCACCCATTTTAAGTCACCCTTACAAATTTAGCTGTAAGTCTAAGTGATAATAAAAGACATAATCTCCCACATTCTGCAGATATTAATTCTTAAGATGAAACGGCTACACCATTTTTTTAAATACACCTAATAGAGTCTCAATAAACAGTGATTTTATACTCAACATAACTCATTTAAAAATACATAAACAGACTTTGAATAATGTTTTCCTTTGAACTAGTATTTCCAGTCAACTTCCTCACCAGATTTTTTGCTGTGTTCATCTATTTTTAAGTTTGAACATTTCTTATGGATTGCCCTATAGAATTTCTCTTTAACAAAATATATGCCTAACAATATGACATTTACATTTTTAAAATTCCTGGGCTAAGGCTTTAATGATAATTTTTCTTCTGTATTGTTCTAAGTGACAATTTATACTTTGTCATAATAATATAAATATGTTATAAATAGTGATAATTATTCAACATAAAAGTAAATTTTATTGGAACTACACTTCTTTTATTTTTTTTTAAAGATTTTATTTATTTATTTGACAGACAGAGATCACAAGTAGGCAGAGAGGCAGGCAGAGAGAGAGGGAAGAGGCTCCCCGCTGAGCAGAGAGCCCGACGTGGGGCTCGATCCCAGGACCCTAAGATCATAACCTGAGCCGAAGGCAGTGGCTTAACCCACTGAGCCACCCAGGCGCTCCCAGAACTACACTTCTTAAAGAGGAAAATATGGCTTATTAAAACAATTAGATCATATATTTACTATTCATCCACATTTTTCCTAAAAATATCAGAGTTGGCATTATTCTATTCTATTATTATTTTCTAGATATGAATATTAAAAATCCTTTTTCATCTAAATAATTAAAGGGGACTACAAAGAGTTTTATTATAGTCACTTAACCCAAATCTTTGAACATCTTCTGCATTACAAGTTAAGCATAATTAGGCAATCTGATGAGCTCCTCTTTCAGTTTTGTTGAAGAAGTAACTTGGAAGTCACCTGACTTTAAAAAATATTTGTTACCCAATCATGTATCAGTTCTTTAAAATGAATACCAATAGTTTGAATCATCATTTTGTTTGATACTTCAGTGTTTTTATTGTTGAGCAATATGTCATTATAAAATTTGAGATCTGGGGCACTTGGGTGGCTCAGTGGGTTAAAGCCTCTGCTTTCAGCTCGGGTCATGATCCCAGGAATCTGGGATCAAGCCCCACATCAGGCTCTCTGCTCAGCAGGGAGCCTGCTTCCTCCTCTCTATCTCTCTCTCTCTCTCTCTCTGCCTGCCTCTCTGCCTACTGGTGATCTCTGTCTGTCAAATAAATAAATAAAATCTTTTAAAAAATAAATAAAATTTGAGGTCATTGAGAGGTAAGCTTTTTTCCAAGGTAGAAAGGACTGTTAAGACATAGGAGTTGGGAATAGGAGAACTAGCATGATATTTTGACTGTACTCTTTCTCAGGCATATAAAATTTAAGATATAATACCTATGGAAATCAAGGATCTAGAAAATGATTCCCTATGATTAGTTCACTCCATAGGAAGGGCAACACTATGTTTACATCCTTCTTTGAGAAACCACTAGCTTATTTCATCTAATCTTCACACAACTTTATGCTAACAAAGCAATACCTTGGTTTTCCTTTTTATATCAATTTGACCATATTTCTTAAAACTGCACCAGTAAAATTAAGAACATTTTCATGAGTGGGGTAATAAATCTCAGTATATAATTTAATATGTGCTAGTGGTAGCATTTGAAATTTTATATTGGCAGGCTTTTGTGTTATTGGCAAAATCAATCAGCATTTCTACACTCCTCAGTGCTGGCTATTCAGAGATAGGTAGCAACATCATGGGAATATCAAGGCGTTTGAATAATATGATCTTTATTTGCCCAGCACCATAATGAACACTTTATATGCATTCTTATATAAATAACTCTATGATGCAGACATCACTGGCCCCATTTTATAGCTTTAGAAACTCAAACTCCAGATGGTTAAGCAACTTGCCAAAGTTTACATAGCCAGGACATGTCATAGTTTGGATTCAAACTCAGATCTGTCTCCAAAGATGAATTGCTAGGCATTTTCATGAATGTCTTAATCCAGTATCTTCCATGATAAGTCTCTTTCTACATGTAATACACTCATTAAATTCTAAGAGGCTACAAATGTCATTTCCTAATGCAACATTTATACTATCTGGATTTGAAAATCTATGAATGTCCTCTTCTGTGGCCATTGTCAAAATCATGGCCTTATTATCTGTATCACTCCATCACCATATTGGAAAATTGAGCAAGTAGGTGAATTAGAGAAAAAGTCTTTAATTCCTTCCAAAAAACAAAACAAAACAAAAAATGACAGGAAGCATTCAGGCATTTTTCTTAAAGTGTAAACATGCAACGTTTGCTTGAAGTGAAGCTGTCATCAATATAGCAATAAATAACCTTATTTCTTAGTGACTTAGATAAACTGTGTGAGCGCTTGGTCCAACTGTGATACTGAGAAAAAACTTTGGGTGTCCTTTTTAATTTCTTCTTTCTAATCTTCAGTCAGTTACAAATGACCATGTGTTCCTGCAACTGTCTCACCTTCTTTTTGGACAGATCCATCTTTTTCCCCAGCAGCAGTATCATCTCCTTTATAATTTCAACTGAGCTTGCAAAAAGCACCACTAAGTGATTCACAGATGCTACTTTTTCATTAGGTGGGGAGAGAGAAGGACATTTTGAAGGTGGTGAAGTGAGAAAGAAATTGGACCAAAAAACTTGTGAAGCCCCTTCTGAAAGGGGGAAAAAAAAAAAGGAACTGCACCATTTCTCACTTTCCCTCATTTAAAACAAAACAAGATAGAATATAAATAAAATAAAATAAGAAGATGAAACTCTTTTAGTACACATCTGGCATGATATGATATGAAGAATTTAATCTGTATAAATAAATTTGAAAAGTATATAGATCAGAAGTCAAAGAGTTAAAGGAATGCTTCTAAATTGCCGTCAGTTCATTTAACACATGTGGTTAATAACAGACCTGTTTGGATTATAAACTTCTTAAAAGCAGGAGCCATTCCTGCTTCTTTATGATTTCCTCCAAGGCCCAAGAAAGGCATAGGCACATTGTAGACTTAAAAAAGACACACCATTTGATCCTTAATATTCTTCTATGTGTAACTGAGAGGCTTTGGGGAAATGACTGCCTCTTAATTTCTGACATCCATCTTGACTTGCTGATGAGCTTTTAGTAACTGAGTAAGAAGTTTTAACTAACAGAATATAGGCCATCTTACGATATATTCAAAGATCTGAAAGGAAAAAAAAATTTGCAGCCAAGAATACTCTATTCTGCAAGGCTATCATTCAAAATAGAAGGAGAAAGAGTTTCCCAGACAAACAAAAGTTAAAGGAATTTATGACCACTTAGCCAGCCCTACAAGCCATGTTAAAGGGGACTCTCAGTGAAAAGGAAAGACCATAAGCAAGAGGTAGTGAAAGTTGGAAGCACAGAAGCAGTAAAAATAAGTATATCTGTAAAAATCAGTCAAGGGACTCACAAAATAAAGCAGTGTAAAGTATGACACCATATGCCTAAAATGTCAGGAGGAGGGGAGTAAAGAATGGGTTTAAACTTAAGCAACCATCAACTTAATATAGACTGCTATATACAGCAGATGTTATATAAAACTGAATAGTAGCCACGAATCAAAAACCAATAATAGATATGCAAAAAAATAAAGAGAAAGGAATCCAGATAGATCACTAAAAAAAAAAAAAAGCCAACTAAGCATGACAGAAGAGAGCAAAAGAAGAAAGAAATGGAGAAAAACTATAAAAACAACCTTAAAACAAATAACAAAGTGGCAGTAAATATATATCTATCAGTAATTACTTTGAATGTAAATGGACTAAGTGCTCCAATCAAAAACATAGGATGACAGAATGGGTAAAAAAACAAGACCTCTCTCTATGCTACCTACAAGAGACTCATTTCAAACCTAAAGATGCCAGAAGATTGAAAGTGAATGGATGGAAAAGCATTTATCATTCAAATGAATGTGAAAAGAAAGCCAAGGTAGCAACACTTATATTAGACATAATAGACTTTAAACAAAGACTGTAATAAGAAACAAAGAAGGACACTATATCATTAAGGGGATAGTCCAAAAAAAAAAAAAAGATAACAATTGTAAATATTTATGCACCGAGCATAGGAGAGACCAAGTACTTAGAACAGTTAATAATAAACATAAAGGAAGTAATCAATAGTATATAATAATAGTAGGGAATTTAATACCCACTCACATTGATAGAGCATCCAAACAAAATCTACAAGGAAATAGTGGCTTTGAATGACACACTAGAACAGATAGATTTAACAGATAGATTCAGAACATTCCATCCAAAAACAGCAGAATAAACATTCTTTTCAGATGTACATCAAACATTCTCTAGAACAGATCACATATTACACCACAAAATAAGTCCCAACAAATTCAAAAAGATCGAAGTCATATCATGCAGCTTTTCTGACTGCAGTGCTGTGAAACTAGAAATCAACTACAAAGAAAAAATATGGAAATGGTTTCAGTAGCATGCTACTAAAAAATGAATGGGTCAACCAGGAAGTCAAGGAGGAAATCAAAAAGTACATGGAGACAAATGAAGATGAAAGCACAACAGTCCAAAATCTTTATGATGCAGCAAAAGTAGTTTGAAGAGGTAAGCTCATATCAATACAGGCCTACTTCAAGAAGCAGGAAAAATTTCAAATTAACAACCTAACCTTACACCTAAAGGAGCTAAAAAAAAGAACAAACAAAACCTAAAACCAATAGAAGGAAGAAATTAGTAAAGATTAGGCCAGAAAAAAATGAAATAGAAACTAAAACAAAAACAATAGAGCCATCAATGAAACCAGGAGGTTGTTCTTTAAAAAGATAAAAAAAATTGATAAACCTTTAGCTAGACTTTCAAAAAGAGAGAGGGAGAGAGAGATAACTCAAACAAAATTAGAAATGAAAGAGGAGAAATAATAACTAGCACTGCAGAAATACAAACAATTATAAGAGAATATTATGAAACATTATATGTAAACATAGTGAACAACCTAGAAGAAATGGATAATTCCTAGAAGCATATAACCTCCCAAAACCAAGTCAGGAAGAAAGAAAATCTGAACAGACCAATTACTAACAATAGAATTGAAGCAGTCATCAAAAAACTTCCAACAAACAGTTCATGACCAGTTAGCTTCATAGGTAAATTCTACAAACATTCAAGGAAGAGTTAATACCTATTCTTCTCAAAGTATAACAAAAAATAGAGGAAGGAAAACCCAAATTCATTCTGTAAGGCTGGCATTATCCTGATACCAAAACCACATAAAGACACTACAAAAAAAGAGAACTACAGGCCAGTAAGCTTATGAACATAGATGCAAAAATCCTCAACAAAGTATTAGCAAACCAAATCTAGTAATACATTAAAAAGATCATTCACCATAGTCAAGTGAGATATATTCCCAGGATACAAATGTGCACAAATCAATCAAATGATACAGCACATCAATAAGAGAAAAGATAAAAGCTATATAATCATTTCAGTAGACACAGTAAAAGCATTTGAAAAAGTGCAACATCCATTTATGATGAAAACCATCAAAAAGTAGGTTGACAGGGAACAAAAATCAACATAATAAAAGCCATAGGTGATAAGCCCACAGCTAATATCACCCTCAATGGGGAAAAACTGAGAGCTTTCCCCCTAAAGTCATGAACAAGACAAGGACATCCACTCTCACCACTTATATATTCAGTGCAGCACTGGAAGTTCTAGCCACAGCAATCAGAGAAGAAAAAGGAATAAAAGCCATCTATATTGACAAGGAAAACATAAAACTTTCACTATTCACAGATGACATGATACTATATATAGAAAACCCTATAGATTCCACCAAAAACCTACTAGAACTGATAAATGAATTTGGTAAGGTTGCAGGATACAAAATTAAGATACAGAGATCCATTGCATTTCTATACACTAATAATGAAGCAATAGAAAGAGAAGTTAGGAAAGCAATCCCATTTATAATTACACCAAAAATGATAAACTACTTAGGAATAAACCTAACCAAAGAGATGTACTCTGAAAACTATGAAATATCAATGAAAGAAATTGAAGACAATGCTTACAAACAGAAATATTGATGCTCATGGATTGGAAGAACAAAAATTGTTAAAATGCCCATACTACCCAAAGCAATCTTCAGATCTAATGAAGTCCTTATTAGAATACCAACAGCATTTTTCACAGAACTAGAACAGACAGTCCTAAAATGTATATGGAATAGTCAAAATAGTCTTGAAAATGAAAAAGCAAAGCTTGATTTGTATTACAAATCAATCACACTCCAGATTTCAAGTTTTACTCCAAAGCTGTAATAATCAAAACAGTATGGTACTGGCACAGAGACACATAAAGCAATGGAACACAATAGAAAACCCAGAAATAAACCCTCATTAATCTTTGACAAAGGAGGAAAGAGCAAACCATGTGAAAAAGACAGTCTCTTCAACAAGTGGTGTTGGGAAAACTATACTGCTACATGCAAAAGAATAAAATTAGACCACTTTCTAACACCATACATAAAAATAAATTCAAAGTGGATTAAAAACCTAAATGTGAGATGTGAAACCTTAAAATTCTAGAAGAGAGCACAGGCAGTACTTACATTGGCTGTAGCGATATTTTTCTAGGTTTGTCTCCTTAGGCTAGGGAAACAAAAGCAAAAATAAACTGTTGGGACTAGATCAAAATAAAAATTTTCTGTACAGCAAAGAAAACTTTCAAGGAAATTATAAGGCAACCTACTGAATGGAAGAAGAGAGTTGCAAATGACATATCTGATAGAGGTTTAGTATTAAAAATATATAAAGAACTGATACAACTCAATACCACCAAACCAACTAATCCAATTTAAAAATGGGCAGAAGACATGAACAGAGGTTTTTCAAAAAAAAAAAAAAAAGACATGCAGATGGCCAACAGACACATGAAAAGATGCTCAACATCACTCATAATTGGGGAAATGGAAATAAAAACTACAATGAGATATCACTTCACACCTGTCAGAATGGCTATAATCAAAAACACAGGAAACAAGTGTTGGCAAGGATGTGGAGTAAAAAGAACCCTCCTGCACTGTTAGTGGGAATACAAACAGGTGCAGCCACTGTGGAAAAGAGTATAGAGATGTCTCAAAAAATTAAAAATAGAATTACCCTATGATCCAGTAATCACACTACTGGGTATTACCCAATAAATACAAAAACACAAATTCAAAGGGATACATGCACCCCTATGTTTATTGCAGCATTATTTACAATAGCCAAACTATGGAAGCAGCCCAGGTGTCCATCAATAGATGAAAGGATACAGAAGATGTGGGATGTGTGTATGTGTGGGGGGAATATTTAGCCATAAAAAGAATGAAATCTTGCCATTTGCACCAACATGGATGGAGCTAGAGAGTATTATGCTAAGCAAAATAAGTCATTCAGAAAGACAAATGCCATATGATTTCACTCACATGTGGAATTTAAGAAACAAAACAAATGAACGAAGGGGAAGAAAGAGAAATAGATAAACACCAAAAAACAGACTTACTACAGAGAACAAATAGGTGGTTACCAGAGGGCAGGTGGGTGGGAAGATGGGTGAAATAGATGAAGGGGATTAAGAGTACATTTGTTGTGATGGAGTAATGTGTAGAATTGTTGAATCACTAGAACTAATAGAAACAATACTGTATGTTTACTCTACTGGAATTGAAACTAAGTATTTAATAAAAAAGAATATAGGCCATCTTACTAGGTACTAGATGCTAAGAGTTTTTAATGCTTTATTTTATTTAATCATTACAACAACCTGTGGTTACAATTATTTTCCAATTTTACTGAAAAAGAAACTGACGTATGTACAGAGAAGTCAAGTAATTCTATAATGTCACACAGCTTATATCCAGATGTATTGGGATTCTTGCTATCTGGCTTTTAATATTATGAACTTAACCACTATGGTACAGTTACTTTCCCACCCCTGTTCATTTTGTATTAATTTACTCTATTATGCTCTTGTAATATCCTCAGCATATTGTGGGATGAAAATATCTAGAGACCCACTTTTGTATTTCTTAAACAAAAATAATAGACTAAAAATAATCTATGAATATAGCACTAAGATTAATCATTGTTTAAAAAAAATTCACAGCAGAGTGCTGTGAATTGTGTAAGACTGATGAATCACAGACCTGTACCCCCAAAATAAGTAATATATTATACGTTAATAAAAAAAAATTGAAAAAATCACAACAGGTCACAATTACACTGTAAGTGGTCTAGTAAACCTCTCGATATTCCTATTAACCTCTGGATTTCATGCATTTCTCATATTAATATACTAAGAAATAGCACAAAGAAATGTATGTACTAATAGAAGTGACTTGGGCTAACAATAATAGTTTGAGTGAAATATCTTTTGCCTTAGCCTGTCTAGCTCCCTAAAGCCTTGTTTTAATAGCAAGTTTATAGTAAATGAGAATATGGTGACTTCTTTGTTGAAATTGTGTGTGTGTGTATTTATATTTGTTCCTTATAAATTATTCTAAATCATTCCCAAAGGCTTTTCTTTAGTTTTACCATTTTTATAGGTTTGTGATGTAGTAGGGATCACCAAGGTCTTTAGTGTGATAATAGTCACCTAAGGAGATTATTGAGATAGCTGATCCTGGGCTCAGAGAGTATCTAATTTGGTAGATCAGAGATGAGACCAGGATTATATATAATGTTTTTTGTTTTAAGAATCTCAGAGGATTCTGATACCCATTGATCTTTAATCTTCAGTTCCCATCTTAAGGTGGAAGAGAAAATTCTAATATGGGGAATGCCACCATTACAAAATACAGTTTATATAATAAAAATCTGAGATGTTTGTTTTTTGAGAATGAAATGAACCAATTTATCTTTTATAGGTAAATGTATTCAGTGATCATTCTCGTTTTAGTAGTTGAAATGTAATAACTTAGATTTTAAATGTGTAGAACCTCAGGTGGATTCTCTAAAATCCTCACTAAAATATATGAAGATATAAGGAGTGCCACCAATTCAAAGAAACCGCAAAATGCTTACTTCATGTTTAGTCAGTTGTCATGACTTATCAAGCAATTTTCACTAACTTTCTATTTCATGCTCTTTATTGATGGGCATTAAACTTTGGGTGATGGGATATATCATTAAAAGCTCTTCGTGGGGCTCCTGGAAGGCCCAATCTGTTGCATACTAGAGTCTAGATTTTGGCGCAAGTCATGATCTTAGGGTTGCGGGATCAGCCCCACCTCAGGCTCCATGCTCAGTGGGGTAAGTCTGCTGAGGATTCTCTCTCTCTCTCTCTCTCTCTCTTCCTCTCTCTCTGCCCTTCCTCTCTATCCCAAATAAATAATGTTAAAAAAAAATAGCTTTTCGTTGCAACTCCTAGTTCCTGACCAGGTATTTTTGAGAATGTGTATATAACTGAATATATCAAAAGAGCTGTTATTATAAGATATTTTTTGATAAGTGGTCCAGTTTCTTTTTCCTACACCAGGAGTAGATAAAAACAGAGCCAAGAAGCACTTAAACACTTTTATACCTGTTTTAAGGCAAGCAGAATTGCTATTGTTCCATTGCCACAGGATGGACTCTAGAATGAATGAAGACTTTATATCTTTCTTTCTCTGTGAGGGTTAGCAAGGGGTAGCTAGAGGCAATGCCTAATGTTTAAGAGCTCTAATCCTCATAAGCTAAGATCTTCAAGTAAAATTAGAGACTCCAAGATTCCTAGTACCTGTTCCCTGGGAATTATGTAGTTTTACATGTATTCTATCTGTACCGAGTGTCAGATCAAAGCAAGGAGAAAAGGATAAATTTTTCCCACTTTAATCTCACAAAGTCCCATGGTCTGCTAGATTCTGCCAATTTGGCTTTGAAATTTGAACATGAACATTATGTCTACCTTCAGGCCTGAAGAGGGGATTTGCCTAACCAAGCAGACATTAAAAGTAAGGGGCAATTCACACTGGACTGAGATGAGAAGATACAGAATGGATAGGGAAATGGTGGGGGGAAAAAAAGGAAAGAAAAAGAAAAGAAAGAAAAAAGAGAAAAAGAAAAGCAGTGAAGAAGCAAAAATACAGTAGCACAAATAAAATCCACATTGCTGTTGTGACAGAGCAAAACTGAAACCGTGGAAACTTGAATCAGTGTTGCGAAAGATAGCCTTAAGAATCTCTCCAAAAATATACAGAAAAAGGACAGAGCAATTAATATCATGAAAGGGAAAGTGATGGACATATGTAGACAACCCAAAAAGGAATTCATGATGAAGGTAGCAGGATAGGAGTGGGGCAGCACATAATAAAAGAAAAAATAGTAACACCTAGCATTACTGAACACTTACCATGTTAGCAGTCCCTATTTTAGCTCACTTCCTATAACTTAACTGCTTTAATAGGCATTTTCCTTATGTTAATTAATAATGAAAGACATAGGTTTTAAAACATTTTTAACTTTACTGAATTGAAATGAAATTCAATTAGAAAGTAGCGACTGATCACAAGAACAACAGAGAGAACTTTACCTAGTACATTCTACAAAATATTTTGAATTATAAGATGATATAGATAAAATTAGCTAGCCACAGATATAGTCTCAGCAACACTAAATTCCAAAAGGAAACAGAGTGGTACATATTTTTAGGAGGAAGGGTAATCACACATCCAAGTTGATAATTAGTGTGTCATTTCAGGATGAAAATTCTCAGATATACAGGGGCTCAGAAAATACAACATATTTTTTAAAAATATTATTGAAGATATATGTACTAAATAACTGAGTAATAAATTACAGCAGTGGTTTTCAAATTATGGTCTCTGGACCAGCAGCAAGCATCACCTGGGAACTTATTAGAAGCACAAATTTTTCAGGGCCAACCCCAGACTTACTAAATCAGAAACTATATAATGTGTAGCCCAGCAGTCTGTTTTAACAAGCCCTCCAGGTGATTCTGATGCATGCAAAAGTATGAGAACCACTGTATTAAATTAATGGATTCAAGAATTAGAAGGCATTCCATAAATGTTAAGCTTTTTTAAAACGAATTAACTTTATATTTATGCCAGAATTATTAGAAATTGAGTTTTAAAACTGAATGTCTATGTTGAAAATTAATCCCTGAAAAAGAAGTCACAAATATTAACAAAATTTTAAAATGGAATCATTTAGATTTAAATCCTAGATTCTTTTAATAAGGAGCAATTTATAAGAAACACCAAAAGTCAGTGAGTAGGGGATTCAGGTGTGCAAAATTTCTTATCCTAAATAGGAGATTTTTTTTTAAGTTTCACTCTTGACTTAGATAATTTTCAAAAATATGTTGAAACAGCCTTTTGAGGAACTTAAGAATAAGTATTATTTAAAGACTAAAAATTATAAAAGGATTTATACTATATACTTTTTTATAATTCTCGGTCTTTTTATGGTCATAGGAGTGTTATAATTATGACACGCTTTCATTTCTGATGCTGGTAATTGGTGCATTCTTTCTTTCTTACTTTTTTCTTTGGTCTCATTAGAAGTTACTGATTTTATTGATA
Source organism: Mustela putorius furo (assembly GCF_011764305.1). NCBI lineage: Eukaryota > Metazoa > Chordata > Mammalia > Carnivora > Mustelidae > Mustela > Mustela putorius. Next base: position 82,334,285 of record NW_025422005.1, on the reverse strand, counting down.
TTTTCAAAGAACCACCTTTGGCTGTCTGATTTTCTCTGGCTTTTGTTCATTTTCTTTTTTCATTTCTTACCTCTATTGTTTCTTTTTTTCCACTTGTTTTATATTTAATTTGCTCCTCTTCCCAGATTCTTAGAATGAAAAGTAGACATATAGATTATTGACTTAGGCCTTTTCTGTTTTCTTTCCTCTTTTTCAATTTGAAAGAGTCATTTAGTAATTAACTCGATTTCAAAAATAATCATGGTAGATACCTTGTTCATTCTTCTAATAAATCTATTGATCTGGTCTTCCCTGTTGTTAACATCTCCAACTTCAACAAAATGGGTGGTCTTTCTCCTCATTCCTCCTTGAGGAAAAGATAATTTGAAGGGCCATAAAAAGTTGTGTTCTTTCTTAATATATATGCATAAAGCTGTAAATTTCCATCCAAGTATTGTTTTAAGCATAACCTACAAATCAATTATTATGTTTGTGACCTGCTACTATTCATTCAAATGTAAACTTCCCAAGAACAGAGTTGCCTTGCTTTTTCACTCACTGTTACATCCTCTGTTGCTAGAATAGTAGCTGGCACATAATAGGTGCTGAATAAACATTGCTGAATGAATGAATTTTCAAAATTGGGGCCTGACATAAAGAATGGTCATCTCGTAATACAATGTGGACATAGTCTTTTTGAAAGTTGTGGTAAGCAGGATAGTGGTTGCAGGCATAGACCTGTGAATTAATGCATTTTGAAACTGGAAAACTTAACATTTGTCTGCCTGAGTTTTCTCATCTGTATAACAGGAATATGAGTAATACCTACTAAAGAGAGCTTTTGCAATGCTTATGCAAAATGAGAGATGACGTAGGAAATCTGGGTAATAGTTATGTAGTGCTTCCTCTATGCCCATATTACAAAAATAGTCCCAGAATATTTCTATAATGGAAAAGTCATTATGAAGTTAGCCCACTGAAAGTTGATTTTTTTAAAAAGCATGAAATGAAAGTTATGAATCTGAATATATAGTAATTGCTAAGAAATTAAATTCAATAATATATGAAAATCATTGTCCAAGTTGACCAAAGAAGGGTACTCCAGGAGTGTGAGGATGACTTAATATTACGAATATTATTTATGTAATATCATCAGCATTGTTATTTAATATCATTCTGGAAGTCACATGTAACATGAAAGAAAAGGCCCAAGTTTTTGGAAAATATACTTAGTTACCTGGATATGTTCTGCTTATAGACCTGAGAAATATAAAACAAAACATTGAAGCTCAGAATGAAAGTAAGTCTAGGATAGTGCAATGACAGTGGTGGCACTAAGGTCTCATAACAGTGACTTCCTATCAAAGGGCCCCTGAGTACCTGACACTAAGCTAATCTTTACAAGAATCATTTAGGAAAATTGTATTAAATTCCTCAGACAGCAGCGCATGAACTATACAGCAAACATACAAACTTAAGTTGCTTTCCTGTACTCACACAATTGAGTACACAATTGTGTACTCACACAAGCAACAATGAAAAGCACAAATATCCATCCTTAACAAACAATATATGGGACTGAAAGAAACAACCTAATGTAGCATAGAAAAACAGCTTTGAATAAATGACAAAACATATAGTATGTTCTTATAGTAAAAGACTCATTATTATAAATATGACATTTATTTTAAACTAAGTTGTATTTTAATACGATTATAAAATTACAGTAGGGTTTTTTCCCCAGGATATACAAACCACTTTTAAGTTTAGAAGAAAGAATAAACAGGCAAAAAAATTAAGTAGTTTTTTTCAACCAGAAGAAAGGTGGAAAAGATATATACAGCCAACAATTCAAAGTAATTTCAAATTATGCTAATTAAAAGATGTTTGCTGGTGCACAGATCAACAGACAAACCAAGGAAGAGAATAGAGAACCCTGAAATAAACTCTGTATTCCAAAGAACATATTATAAAAGAAGGCTCTCTGGTGAATTGGGAAAAGATGTTTTGTGAATGAATCAATATATTAACTGTTCAGGGAAAAAAAGATCTAAGTGTACCCTTTCCCCATAATATATAACAAAATAAATTATATATTAAAAACTTAAAGAACTACTGTACTAAACTATTAAATAAAAAAGAAAGATGGATATTCATGCTATTTGAAAATGGAAAAGAAGGGAGCCTGGGTGGCTCAGTGGGTTAAAGCCACTGCCTTTGGCTCAGGTCATGATCCCAGGGCCCTGGGATCAAGGCCCAAATGGGGCTCTCTGCTCAGCAGGGAGCTTGCTTCCCTTCCTCTCTCTCTCCCTGCCTGCCTCTCTGCCTATTTGTGATCTCTGTCTGTCAAACAAATAAATAAAATCTTTAAAAAAAAAAAAAGAAAAAGAAAATGGAAAAGATAAGCTTTCTAAAGTTGGAAAGAGAAAATATCACAGTTAAGATGTTCAGTGTAGCTGCATGTAACTTTTAAATTACTCTATATAAAAAAATGAGCAAAGTTAAAAGATGAATGTAAAACTGTTTTCATAAGATAATAATGAAGTTGCATCAGAACCAAGGTACAAGTTATCTCATTAGGAGAATACCATATAATATACTACTTATATCCTAAACAAAAGATTCGCAATCAATATACTAACACAATTGAGTTGGCTTTCTTATGACATCCCTCAGTTAATAGCACAATATTAAGGGTTAGGTCAATAAAAGCATCTTTTTGCTGATCTGGCTTATAATACAGGTAGATTTTTAAAGCTCTTTGAGCAAAGGGTGGAAAATCAACAGTAACTACAAGGAAAACACTCTTAAAACTGTTTGCAGAGACATGTAAAATAAAACAGGGGTAAGCTTTGTTTTGAGTATCAAATTGATAAAATGTTTTAAAAGTAATATTTAATCCAAAAGATGGTGATGAAGTAGACTTTTATACTCCTTATTGAAAGAATTATAATTTGATCTACCTTAGACAACAACAACAAAAATATGCCCTCTATGTCTGTTGTCAGGGATATCCCTTGACTTACTGCTTATGTTGGAGTCTCTATTTCTGGATCCCATGTATTCCTTATTCTTGGTATAGCTTTCTGATTCAAGCTTAAGAGTATCTTGGGATATTCTAAGCATTCCGAGAAGTAGCAGTAAAATTATCAGTTCATACAATTTGAAAATATCTTTATTCTATCTTTATGTGTAATAATTTATGTATAAAACTCTACATTAAAATTGTTTTTAGGGGTGCCTGGGTGGCTCAGTGGGTTAAAGCCTCTGCCTTCGGCTCAGGCCATGGTCCCAGGGTCCTGGGGTCTCTGGTCAGCAGGAAGCCTGCTTCCTCCTCCCTCTCTCTCTACCTGCTTCTCTGCCTACTTGTGATCTCTATCTGTTAAATAAATAAATAAAATCTTTTTTAAAAACTGTTTTTAAAAAACATTTTAGATCATTTTCTAATTTATTCTATCAGTTGTTGAGAGATTTCCTCCTAACTGGTATTTGCTAAAGAGTTATATTTATACATATTTTCCCCCTTTAGATCCTTTTAGTAGTATCTACTGTTGTTCTTGGTGATCTGGTTTTCAAAACAAGGATTTCCCTTAATTGATTATTGAGTTCTCAGCCCTTTTCCATCTGGAAATGTATACCTTTAACAAATTTTCTGATGTTATTTTGTTTGCTTCTTCATTTTTTTCCCATTCTTTTTAAAAGTTATTCTTTGCTCTAATTTTTTTTTTGGTTTCAATCTTATTGTTCTGTCTTTTGGGAGATTTATTATTGTTTCTTTTGAGAGTTTTTCTGATATCATGTTCAGCCATCTAACTTTTTATTGGTTGTTGTATTTTCTTTCTTTCTTTTTTTTTTTTTAAAGAATTGTTCACTTTAGAGAAGAGAGAGCGTGTGGCAGGGAGGGGCAGAGTGACAGACTGTCAGGCAGACTCCCCACTCTTACGACTCATGAGATCTTGACCTGAGCTAAAATCAAGAGTTGGACACCTAACCAACTGAGCCACCCAGGTGCCCTGGTTGTTACATTTTCTTACAATTCTGTCTTGTTTTCCAATAGTTTCTTTATGATGGCTTCATGATCTTTTACAAGACCAGTGCTCTAACCCCTGAGCTATGGAGCCTACTTCATGATCTTTTAAATGCAATTCATTGTCTTACACTTTCTAAAGCTATTACCTATTTTAGTTCTCATCTTTCAGTTTTCCTTCTTTTTTATTTATTCTCTGTTTCCTCTGACTTATTTATTTTGATGATTTAGTTTGGGTTCTCTGCTTCATGCAGGAGGCCTTCCAAAAGGTCTGGGGATTTGGGGCTCTTCTTCTCTGCTCAGTTTCAAATGTGAGACACTAAGAAGCTGATTGAAAGCTCAGAGTATGTGAGTGCAGTTTATCTGCTAAATATTTTAAACGTAGGGTGGTTAAATGATAAGCTGTACTTTTTCCCAGGCTCACAAATTTGAGTATCTTGAAATCTTTTCTCTGGGAGTAAGTATTTTCTCAGAAGAAGAATCATCATGTCTTCTATCATGTGAGCACCTGTCTTCCTATGTAAAAGGGATGGAGGGTGAGTGGTGGTGTCAGTGTTAATATGCAGACTTTCATTTTATGACCATACTTTTCATCATCATCTCAAACACAGCCTTCCACTAGTTTTTGTATCCAGTGTATCTCTGCTACATTTCTTCCATGAAAATAAATCTTTGGTCTTTAGTGAACCACTAAAAACCTGACTGCAGAGTGAGAGAGGGGACCTCCTGGTCCAGTCGCCTCCACATATCAATCTTCAAACAATGTTCCCATTTTCAGTCCCTTGTGATCCCTGACTCCCACCACCCTGCTGTGTTCCAAGGTCCCTTTACCTTTTTGGGAGTTCTGCATGGGGAATATTCATGGGTCTCTGCTAAGTCAGTTACTCCTTCTCAGTCCATTTTCCATCCTCCAATCCACAGTCCACTTTCACTTTCAAGTTTCTCATCCGCTGTTGATGCCTTCCTCACCCCCTTTGTCTTCAGACACTTTTGCTTATTTTCTTTTAATATTTACTTACTGTCTGTCATCCAAGTGGAGTTTTCATCAAGGAGTGTATAGGTGTGATAAATCTGCAATATGTAACCAAAGTATGTGTTACATTGAGTATAAATGAAAAACAATACTTTGACACATTTCAATATAAGAGCCTTGATATTTTAGAGATTCAACATGTTATATATTATTTTAAAAGTAAGTTCTTGCCATTCATAAATTCAAGTTCAGTGTCCATGAAGAGCTATGGAAAAAGTATTTTTTATGAAATACCATTGCCTTAGGGTGTAATATAAATGCATGTATAGGTGTGTGTTTGTGTGTCTGTGTGTACACATGTACACACAATTAAAAATGATAAGCTAATAGTACATCTCCTTATGCAAGGACAATATTTCCTGCACTATCAGAATTCAGGATTTGAGATTTCTCTAGCCCTTTGCATCATTGCCACATGACAGGAAACATTGCTTCTGTCTTAAATGATGCCTTCTTTCCAATTACACACATCAAATTAACCTCATTTGGTTGTCCTCATTTTCCTCTATACACTTTTGAAACTTTTTGAAGGGAGCAGCAGCAGGAAGTCTGCTTGGGGGTTTGTAATACCACCAGGTAATTCAGCATAATTGGAGCATTGGTCTGTGACTTTCTAAATCTAGGCATTGAGTTAAGAACACTGAGGAACGTTTAACTAGTAGAGCTTAGTCATAGGCTAGCATATTATCAACAATTGCACATCTCTTTCCTTCTTCACTCACATTCTTGAGTTTCTGACAGTCCTGCTCTAAATTGTAGTGTGATAAAGGGCAGTCAGGTAATATATATAACTTTTAAAATTTGGAGCTCCCAAGAGCACTTCTCTGTCATAGACTGACACATTACTTTTGGCTTTTCTGGTGCTTTCTTATCAGAGATGAAGTCCCCAAGTAGGTAAACTTTTGTTGACATTACTGCTCATTAGGTGCTGTTGAAGACAAAAGAGGGAACACCTCTGAATACGAAAAATGTGAAGATGCAACTGAAGAGAAATTAATAATTTGTTGTTGTTGTTGTTTTAATTTTGATCTTGGCATTCCTGGAACGGGCTGAATCACGAGACGAATGACCATGAGCACTTACATGGCCCATTAGAGTTAGTTATATAAAGGTGAGCAAGGCGACCACAAACAAAATATGTAAATCAGCACCACCAAAGAAAACAGGTTAAAGATAGTGCCTTACGGTGGAAAATGTGACGGCAAACTATTACCCATGAATGTTCAGTTAAATTACGGAGAAAAGATTAGTGGATTGGAGACAAACTGACCATGATCTTGATTAAGATACATCTGAATGCTAAACAGATCCATTACTTAAAATCAGTTATTCAAATATATTTAATTTAGTATTTCATTAAAAATTTATCAATTGAGGGATACTTGGGTGGCTCACCCCTCAAAGCAGCTGGGTTATGATTTTGGCTCAGGTCATGGGAGTGAGCCCCGCATCAGACCCCATTCTCAGTGGGGAGTCTGCTTGAGATTCTCTCTTCCTCTCCCTCTGCCCTTCCCCTGGTTCAAACACAGACTCTCCCTCTCTAAATAAATAAATAGATCTTTAAAAAGTGTATATTTATCAACTGAATATCCAGTAAGTCTTTGCTATATTCAGTACGACTGAACAAGGTAGATAAACACTCAGCCATTTATGGAGGGAAATGTTCTAATGGAGGAGATAGGAACTAAATAACTAAATATACCTAATAAAAATAGTAATAAGTCCTATAAAGGAAAGGTTGGGTAAGGAACAAGGGAGGAATGTGATCACTGGTTTAGTAAATACGGTCAAGAAAATCCTGAATAAAGTGTGGGCATGAGTCATACCTATCCCTGCAGAAGGAAGCTATGCACAGGCTCTGTGATGGCAGAATGCTCAGGACTAGCAATGATGAGGTCATATGAAGTAAGATGAACAGAAAAGAGAGTGGTTGGTTATGAGCTTAGAAGGGTAACCAGAGGTCACGTAAATCCTGTATGGATTTTGGATTTTATCCTAATTTTTAAAATAGTTGTAGGATCTGACTTCTGTTTTTAAATGAAAGGTCAAATGTGTGTGGCAGACAGATTATAAGGCATGAGAATGGAGACAGGGTGATCATTCTGAAGGCTAATGTGGGAATCCAGGCAAGAAATGATGTTGGCTTTGTCAGTGTTGTAGCATGGAGGCAGTGGAGGGGTGTGAATGTTGTGTTCAGAGTGTGTTTTGTAAGTAACTCAATGGGGTTGGCTGAGCCACCCAGGTGGCCCTCCATATTCTCTTCAAGATGAGGATCAGTATTTTCCTTAACATTCCTCAAACCACTTGGAAACCTGCCCCCCCCCCCGAGTGCACGCAGCCTGTACCTTTCTTTGTCATGCCTGTATGGTATTCTATTAACTTCTTGCCTCTCTTCCTTAGACTGTGAACTTCAGGAGAGAAGGAACTTTCCTGCCATTTAATCTGTGCTATTCCCACATGCTAGGATATAGTGGTCATCAGGTTATTCCTCACCCCCTGGACTTTTCTAGTGTAGCAGCACTTAGTAAATGCTCAGTGAATCTTTTCATTATTAATGGTTTCGATTTTAATGAGTATATATACTTTGGTTCATACTGTTCTAAATTCCTTGTCCTTCGATGTATGTATTTGAGCTAATATTTGGTTTATTTAAAGTTTATTCTTTATTCTTCAAAGTCTAAGCTTCTAAAGTAAAGATTACTTTAACTTTATGGTGTATAAAGTATCCTTTGGGCAAAATGGGCATCAAATAATAATTCACAGGCTATGATGATAATAATTTAGAGTCTTGTGCTTCCTTTAGATAGATATGTTCTTCCACTTTACCCCTAAAATTCAACGGGAAAATTGAAAAGGTGGCTTGTGAACTTGTTATTGTATATATGTTTCATTAAACATTATCTTATTCCCAGAATATTATTACTAAATAATTTTGCTCCTGAATTTTACAGACATTGAGAAATTTTGGGGCTGCAGGCTCTCGAATAATGCAAATGACATCTATCAGACAAGCAAGACACCTGCATTTTAAAATGTGTGAATTCATGCAAGAAAGAGAATGGGATTGAGAGAGCTGGATAAATGTCTTACAAAAAAGCAATAAACACAGAAATCCTCCAGGAAAACTGGTGCAGTAATTTAATCACATACCAACAATATCTATATTCCTAGATAAATGCAAAAGACCTTCCAATTTATAAATAGTTTACCACCTTCTCCAGACCTCTCCAGCACTTCAAAAGCCTTGGCTGGTAAACATACAAAAACCAAGATTTACTACTTAAAGGTTTAACTGCCAATTTGCAGTCACCGTGGAGGTAATTATACCATATTGAAAGTGATAACTTAGGAGGGGGTAATTCAGTTAGAGTATAGATGAATATTAGTGTTTCCTTTTAGCATAGTTTATAAATTTTTGCATTCCTTTTTTGGTGGGGGGAGGATTTCAGTGGTTCCAAGATACAGTTTTCCCTTTGGCCTTGTTGGGCCCATGCAAACTATATTTTGAAAGCCTTGGACAGGTTAGAAAATTCCATTTCTAAGATTTATCTCTTTGCTATAGACTGTTAGCTAATTTGCCTTAAAACTGAATTTAATTCTGAAAATTGTACATCAGGAAATGAAAATATAGTCACCTACGGGCTGTTTCTTGAAATAACTATTTCGTGTTTATTGAAAGGAAATATGTCCATGTTTCTGTCTTTTTGATTTTGTGGATATCACATGTAAAGTACCCTTTATTTCCTATTCTCCCAAGTAACTTTAGGGTTGAGAGTTTTGCACATTGATTTCAGCTCAAATATAACTTTTCAATTAATTGGCATTCTCCTCTAAAGCCCATGAGGAAAGTGCAATTTGTTTATTCCTTTAAATTTTATTTAATTTAATTTTTTTTCAGTGTTCCAAAATTCATTGTTTATGCACCACACCCAGTGCTCCATGCAATACGTGCCCTCCATAATAATACAACGGAAAATAAAAACTAGTGATAAGCCACATGCTACTTACTAGATCTCAGAGACACTTTATAATCAGAAAGTTCAAGGTGCTGGTTGTTAAATATTTTAGAGAAACTATCCCCATAAGTCTGGTCAGAGAGATAGCTTGTAGTATCTTCTCCTCAGTCAAAAAAAAAAAAAAAGGTAGAAAAAAAAAAAGGTTGAAATGGGTAAAGATCACTATATCATTAATCTACTTAAAGATTAACCTTTTAAACAGCCAAGATTTGTAACATGCTTGCTCTTATTCAAATCTCACTTGTGTTCAGCACCATGGAAAGTTTTATGATTGAATATATGTAATTATAGTATATGAAGATTTAAAAATAACTCAAGGGATTGAACAAAGTTTTCCAGTAATTAATCATTAATGAAGATCTTAAATCTGTGCTTTAAATACAGACAAAACTAGTTATAATGATCTCATTAGTGCCTTATTAAGGTTATCTATTTTAGTATTTGTCAGGAGAATTCAGATGGAAATGAACTCCTTAACATATTTAGAAAGGGTTGTTGATCATTTACTCAGATAAAAGACATACCGTAGCTGATTAATTGTTGTGTAAATAAAGATTCCAGCTAGAAGCAACAGAAGAGCTTCTAGCTAAATGTAGCCCTTTAAAAAAAATAAGCGTCTTTGCCTGTGCTTGTAGCCCTGTTTTTGTTTGTTTTTACTAGTTTAACCAAGAAATAATTTTAAAATGTAGTGAAAGTTGGAGAAAAAGTAGAGAAAAAAGTAAACATGACTGTGAGTCGTGATTTCCTAGAAATTGGCTGTGTCAAATCGAATGGAAACCTTTCACAGGTGTTCAAAACCTGGGTTTTTTAAAAGAGAAAAATATGTTTGTTTGCCTTTGACAAAATCTGTTGCCCTAAGTTCAAATTGCAGGAAAAAAAGTTTGTTGTTTTGGTTTTGGGGTTTTGTTTTGTTTTGTTTTGGAAAAATGCTCACAATTATCTCAGGGTGTTAGTTTGCTCTTGAAAAGGAGCACTGTGATAGAAGGGCAAAGGAAGCTAAGGTTATTGATATAAATATACTTCAGAGAGAAGAACACAGTGAATGTTAAATCATAAGGGAGCATGCTCGAGATCAATTATTCAAGGTGTAGAAGTCTTTCCATTCAAATGGTTTACCCAGTGGGAGAATGGAGAATACAGATATTTGGGGGATGTGGTGAACAGACAATAAATTGAAAACAGTCTGTGTATTTATGCCCTAGTAGCTAGTTCTGCACATTGTTTTAATCTGAGCTAATATAATTGATGCTTTTGTAGGGCTTTCAAAATATGGTATCAGCAGAGTGTGGATAATATGCAGATTTCTTGAAAAACATTGAATTTAAAATGACAGTCTCTTTGATTTGTATTACAATTTAACCTTCAACATACATTACCTCTTCTAAGATCTTAAGGGGAGGCTATGATAAGTATTACCAGATCTTACTGATCTCAAAAGCCTAAAAAAACCCTGCTTGCCTGATGCTTCTCTTAGCTGGTCTTTTTCTTCTGACCCTCCTCACCCCCACCCCCATTTTATTTGACTGGGAACATTGAAATAAACTCCTACCTGTTTTTTTTTACTTCATTTCTCTCTCATCTCCTGTCTATTCTCTACGCTATACCCAATTTTCTCTAAATTTCAAATTCCTATGTGCACAAATTCACCCCAACCACCTCTCCAGCTGTTTACCCTGTCTGCTCCCCTTCGCAGACCCAGCTAGACTCTAGGCTCAGGGAACCACTCTCCTCTGCTGTGCACCAGGTTTCTTCTCTCTAGCTTTCCCGGTGTCTGGGGAGATCCCAGTTTTCCTTCCATATGCAAGCACATCTTCTCTGTGAACACTCTGGAAAAATTAGATGTTCCCTTCAAGGGCTTCCACACACTTTCAGGGTCCTTCTGTCAAAGCACTTGCCATTTGTGTGGTTATTATTTGTTTACATCTCTGCCTCTTATGAGTCTGGAGGTTCTTTCAGCCCAGAAATGCTCTGTAAGTCATTTAAAAAAAAAAAAAACAAAAACAAAACCATTAGCAAAGTCCCTGGGATATAGTACTAGGTGCTTAATAAATACTTGGGGAGGGGCGCCTGGGTGGCTCAGTGGGTTAAGCCGCTGCCTTCGGCTCAGGTCATGATCCCAGGGTCCTGGGATCGAGCCCCGCATCAGGCTCTCTGCTCAGCTGGGAGCCTGCTTCCTCCTCTCTCTCTGCCTACCTCTCTGCCTGCTTGTGATTTCTCTCTGTCAAATAAATAAATAAAAAAAACCTTTAAAAAAAAAAAATACTTGGGGAACCAACACAGGAGGAAGAACAGAAATCTTCCTGACTAAAGTTGCTCAAAATGTATAAAGGAGTTTATGACAGAATTTTGGTAACTAACTTGCTTCAAAAATATTCAGCATAGGCAGGGCTGGCTCTTGAAGAACTGAACTAGACAAAATTTATCTTTCTTTGTCCCTTGCACTTTTACTTCCTCTTAGAGGACAGATTCCAAGAGTCCCTGCCTTTCCGTAGTTGAAACAAACATTTATTGCCCAAGCCCACGCTAAGGTAGTGATTGCTTGTATTCTATTTTTGGCCTCACACTCGCAGCAGAATTTAACTGTTCTGTTTTGTCTCCTCACAACCTTCATAGTCCAAGTCCATGTGAACAAGAAATGGTGTAAATGGCATAGCTAATTAACTCCCACAGATAATGTATATATTTTTTAATTAGATTCTTCTGGAGATCTATGATGTAACCCATAGGAGTAGTTAGAATATGAGGAATGTTAGCACTTGGTTCAGATATGCAAGGAGGCAGATTTGGGGAAGGAGAAGGGTCAAGGAGTACAGGGTTTACAGACAGTATCCTGCAGTACGATGCCTTTTGTTTGTTTGTTTGTTTGTTTGTTTAATAAATTAATTTATTTTCAGAAAAACAGTATTCATTATTTTTTCACCACACCCAGTGCTCCATGCAATCCGTGCCCTCTATAATACCCACCACCTGGTACCCCACCCTCCCACCCCCCCGCCACTTCAAACCCCTCAGATTGTTTTTCAGAGTCCATAGTCTCTCGTGATTCACCTCCCCTTCCAATTTCCCCCAACCCCCTTCTCCTCTCTAACACCCCGTCCTCCATGTTATTTGTTATGCTCCACAAATAAGTGAGACCATATGATAATTGACTCTCTCTGCTTGAATTATTTCACTCAGCATAATCTCTTCAAGTCCCGACCATGTTGCTACAAAAGTTGGGTATTCGTCCTTTCTGATGGAGGCATAATACTCCATAGTGTATATGGACCACATCTTCCTTATCCATTCGTCCATTGAAGGGCATCTGGGTTCTTTCCATAGTTTGGCGACCGTGGCCATTGCTGCTATAAACATTGGGGTACAGATGGCCCTTCTTTTCACGACATCTGTATCTTTGGGGTAAATACCCAGGAGTGCAATGGCAGGGTCAGAGGGAAGCTCTATTTTTAATTTCTTAAGGAATCTCCACACTGTTCTCCAAAGTGGCTGCACCAACTTGCATTCCCACCAACAGTGTAAGAGGGCCCCCCTTTCTCCACATCCTCTCCAACACATGTTGTTTCCTGTCTTGCTAATTTTGGCCATTCTAACTGGTGTAAGGTGATATCTCAATGTGGTTTTAATTTTAATCTCCCTGAGGGCTAGTGATGATGAACATTTTTTTATGTGTCTGATAGCCATTGGTATGTCTTGATTGGAGAAGTGTCTGTTCATATCTTCTGCCCATTTTTTGATATGTTTACCTGATGCCTTTTAACACCGTAGTGGAACAGATCCTTTCTTCAGGAAAGCTAAACCCTTTCTCCCATTGTTTATGAATTCAGACTCCTAACGGGAGATTGTTAGGTTGTTCAGTGATTTCTGTTGTCTCCCTGCCTACTTTTCTCCTTGCTTCTTTCCTTTACAAATACTGAGTGTCTATGTATGCCAGACAGTCTGTTGGAGTGAAGTGATGAAGAAACATATATGGCCCTGGACCTTGAGGTGCTTATAACCTAGTAAAGGAATAACTCTTAAACATAGTAGATAATAGCAACTGTGCTAAGTGGTATGAAGAGAACTACCAATTAGATGAACATATATCTCCAGTATTTCAGTGCAATATCCACAGAGTTAGTGTTATTGACCAGTTTATTTTATTTTTTTTCTATTATTATGTTATGTTAGTCACCATGGAGTACATCATTAGTTTTTGATGTAGTGTTCCATGATTCATTGTTTGCGTATAACATCCAGTCTTCCATGCAATATATGCCCTGCTTAATACCCATCACCGGGCTCACCCATTCCCCCCCACCACCTCCTCTAAAACCCTCCGTTTGTTTCTTGGGAGTCCATAGTCTCTCATGGTTCATCTTCACCTCCGATGTCCCCGCTTCATTTTTTCCTTCCTCCTCCTAATGTCCTCCATGCTATTCCTTATGTTCCACAAATAAGTGAAGCCATATGATAATTGACTTTCTCTGCTTGCCTCATTTCACTTAGTATAATCTTCTCCAGTCCCATCCCTGTTGACGCAAAAGTTGGGTATTCATCCTTTCTGATGGCTGTGTAATATTCCATTGTGTATATGGACCACATCTTCTTTACCCATTCATCTGTCAGAGGGCATCTCAGCTCTTTCCACAGTTTGGCTATTGAGAACATTGCTGCTATGAATATTGGGGTGCAAGTGGCCCTTCTTTTCACTACATCTTTATCTTTGGGGTAAATACCCAGTAGTGCAATTGCCGGGTCATATGGTAGCTCTTTCTTTAACCTTTTGAGGAAGCTTCACACTGTTTTCCAAAGAGGCTACACCAATTTGCCTTCCCACCAATGGTGTAAGAGGGTTCCCCTTTCTCCACAACCTCTCCAACATTTGTTGTTTCTTGCCTTGTCAATTTTTGCCATTCTAACAGGTATAAGGTCGTATCTCAGTGTAGTTTTGATTTGAATCACTGTGATGGCTAATGATGATAAACATTTTTCTGTGTGTCTGTTAGCCATTTGTATGTCTTCTTTTGAGACATGTCTGTTCATGTCTTCTGCCCATTTTTTGACTTGATTATTTGTTTTTTGGGTCTTGAGTTTGACAAGTTCTTTGCAGATCTTGGATATTAGCCCTTTGTCTGTAGTGTCATTTGCAAATATCTTCTCCTATACCGTGGGTTGCCTTTTTGTTTTGTTGACTGTTTCCTTTGCTGTGCAGAAGCTTTTTATTTTGATGAAGTCCAAAAAGTTCATTTTTGCTTTTGTTTCCCTTGTCTTTGGAGATGTATCTTGAAAGAAGTTGCTGTGGCTGATGTGGAAGAGGTTACTGCCTATGTTCTCCTCTAGGATTTTGATAGATTCCTGCCTCACTTTGAAGTCTTTCATCGATTATGAGTTTACCTTTGTGTATAGGATAAGGGAATGGTTGAGTTTCATTCTTTTATACATAGCTGTCCAATTTTCCCAGCACCATCTATTGAAGAGACTATCTTTTTTCCACTGTATATTTTTTCCTGCTTTGCCAAAGGTTATTTGACCATAGAGTTGAGGGTCCATATTTGGGCTCTCTATTCTATTCCACTGGCCTATGTGTCTGGTTATGTGCCAGTATCATGCTGTCTTGGTGATCACAGCTTTGCAATATAGCTTGAAATCAGGCAACATAATGCCCCCAGCTTTATTTTTCTTTTTTGACATTTCCTTGGCAATTTGGGGTCATTTCTGGTTCCATAAAAGTTTTCGGATTGTTTGTTCCAGCACTCTGAAAAATACCCTTGGTATTGATCGGGATGGCATTGAACATATAGATTGCTCTAGGCAGCATAGACATTTTAACAATGTTTATTGTTTTGATCCATGAGCATGGAATGTTTTTTTTTTTTTTTTTTTTTTTTTTTTTTTTTTTTTTTTGGTCTTGTTCAGTTTTCTTCATAAGTGTTCTATAGTTCCTATCATGTAGATCCTTTACCTTTTTGGTTAGGTTTATTCCAAGGTATCTTGTGGTTTTTGGTGTATTGTAAATGGAATCGATTCTTCAATTTCGCTTTATACAGTTACATTGTTAGTATGTAAGAAAGGAACTGATTTCTGTGCATTGATTTTGTATCCTGCCACATTGCTGAATTGCTTTATGAGTTGTAATAATTTGAGGGTGTTGTCTTTTGGGGTTTCCACATAAAGTATCATGTCTTCTGTGAAGAGAGAGTTTGACTTCTTCTTTGCCAATTTGAATACCTTTTATTTCTTTTTATTGTGATTGCTGTTGCTAGGACTTCTAGTACTATGTTAAACAATGGTGTCAAGAATGGGTATCCCTGTCATGTTCCTGATCTTAAGAAAAAGGGTCTCAGCTTTTCCCCATTGAGAATTATATTCACTGAGGAATTTTCATAGATGGATTTTATGAAATTGAGGAATGTTTCCTCTCTCCCTATACTCTAAAGAATTTTAGTCAGGAAAGGATGCTGTATTTCATCAAATGCTTTTTCTGCATAAGAGGACCATGTGGTTCTTTTTTTGTTTGTTTGTTTTTAAGGATTTTATTTATTTGACAGAGAGAAACATAGTAAGAGAGGGAACACAAGCACGAGCAGTGGGAGAAGGGAAGGGAGAAGCAGGCTTTTTGCTGAGCAGAGAGCCCAATGTGGGGCTCAATCCTGGGAGCCTTAGATCATGACCTGAGCTGAAGGCAGCTGCTCAAAGACAGCCACCCAGGCACCCGGACCATGTGGTTCTGGTCTCTTCTCTATTTATGTGTTCTATCACATTGATTGATTTGTGAATGTTGAACCACCCTTGGATTCCAGGGATAAATTCCACCTGGTCATGGTGGATAATCCTTTTAATGTACTGTTTAATCCTATAAGCTAGAATCTTGTTGAGAATTTTGGCATCCATATTCATCAGGGATACTGGTCTGTAATTCTCCTTTTTGGTTGGGTTTTTGTCTAGTTTTGGGATCAAGGTAATGCAGGCCTCATAAAAAATAGTTTGCGGGGTTGGGGGGGGGGTGCCTGGGTGACTCAGTGGGTTAAAGCCTCTGCCTTCGGCTCAGGTCATGATCCCAGGGTCCTGGGATCCAGCCCCGCATGGGGCTCTCTGCTCAGTTGGGAGCCTGCCTCCCTTCCTCTCTCTCTGCCTGCCTTTCCATCTAACTGTGATCTCTCTCTGTCGAATGAATAAATAAAATCTTAAAAAAAAAATAGTTTGGAAGTTTTCTTTCCATTTCTATTTTTTGAAACAACTTCAGGAGAATAAGTATTATTTCTTCTTTGAATGTGAAATTGGTGAAATTCCCCAGGGAATTCATCAGGTCGTGGGCTCTTATTTTCTGGGAGGTGTTTGATCACTGCCTCAGTCTCATTACTGGTTATTGGTATATTCAGATTGTCAGTTTCTTCCTGTTTCAGTCTTGGTAGTTTATAGGTGTCCAGGAATGAAACCATTTCCTCCATGTTGCTTAATTTATTTGCATATAGCTGTTGATAATAATGTCTGATAATTGTTTTTATTTCCTTGGTGTTTGTCATGATCTCTCCTCTGTCATTCATAATTTTATTAATTTGGGTCCTTTCTCTTTTCTTTTGGATAAGTCTGGCCAGTGATTTATCAATCTTATTAATTCTTTCAAAGAACCAGCTTCTAGTTTCATTGATGTGTTCTACTGTATTTCTGGTTTCTAATTCATTGATCTCTGCTCTAATCTTAATTATTTCCCTTCTTGTGCGTGGGTTAGGTTTAATTTGTTGTTGATTCTCCAGATCTTTAAGGTGTAAAAACAGTTTGTGTATTCAGGATTCTTCTATTTTTTTGATTGAGGCTTGGATGGCTATATATTTCCCCCTTAGAACCACCTTTGCCATATACCATAGGTTTTGGCCAATGTGTCTTCGTTCTCATTGGTTTTCATGAATTCTTTAGATTCTTCTTTGATTTCCTGGTTGACCCATTATTGAGCAGGATGGTCTTTAGCTTCCAAGTAAACACTAGTTTGTAGATACTTTATATACTACACTTTTTGTGGATTGAGTGTCCGATAATGGCAGTTCATGTCCAAATACAAGGTGCCTTTGATTATAAGACAGCCCTCCATTTTCCAGTGGGAAGATTGAGAAAAAACAGTTTTCAGCCAATTTGAATGAATAAATGTTATGAATGTGAAGGCAGTTTTTAAACACCTACTAATATTTAATATCTTAATTTCTTTTATTTATTGTTATTAATTTATTTTTATTTAAATTAAATTTAATTAACATGTACTGTATTATTAGTTTCAGAGGTAGAACTTAGTGATTCATCAGTTGCATACAACACCCAGTGCTCATTACATCATGTGCCCTCCTTAAGGCCTGAGACCCAGTTACCCCATCCCCTACCCACCTCCCCTCCAGCAACCCTCAGTTTGTTTCCTGGGTTTAAGAGTCTCTATGGTTCACCTGTCTCTGTTTTTATCTTTTTTTTTGAAAAAACATTTTTTAATTAAATTCAATTAATTAACATGAAATGTATTATTGATTTCAGAGGTACAGGCCTGTGATTCATCAGTCTTATATAATGCCCATGTTCATTACATCATATGCCCTCCTTAATGTCCATCACCCTGTTACCCCATCCCTCCATTAACCTTTCCTCTAGCAACCCTCAGTTTGTTTCCTATAGTTAAGAATTGCTTATGGTTTGTTTCCCTCTCTGTTTTCATCTTATTTTTCTTTCTCTTCCCCTCTGTTCATCTGTTTTGTTTCTTAAAGTCTACATGAGTGAATCATATATTTGTCTTTCTCTGACTGACATATTTCACTTAGCATGATACCCTCTAGTTCTATCCATGTCATTGAAAATGGCAAGATTTCATTCTTTTTTTTTTTTTAAAGATTTTATTTACTTATTTGACAGAGAGAGATCACAAGTAGGCAGAGAGGCAGGCAGAGAGAGAGAGGAGGAAGCAGGCTCCCTGCTGAGCAGAGAGCCCAATGCGGGACTTGATCCCAGGATCCTGAGATCATGACCTGAGCCGAAGGCAGCGGCTTAACCCACTGAGCCACCCAGGCGCCCGCAAGATTTCATTCTTTTTGATGGCTACATCTTCTTTATCTATTCATCTGTCAAGGGACATCTGGGGTTTTTCCATAGTTTGGCTATTGTGGACATTGCTACTATAAACAGTGGGGCACATGTGCCTCTTCAGATCACTACATTTGTATCATTGGGGTAAATACTTAGTAGTGCAATTGTTGGATCAGAGGGTAGTTCTTTTTTTAATTTTTTGAGGAAACTCCATACTGTTTTTCAGAATGCTTATACCAGTTTGCATTCCAACCAACCGTGTGAGAGAACTTCCCTTTCTCTGCATCCTCGCCAACATCTATTGTTTCCTGAGTTGTTAATTTTATTTGAGATAATACAGCTTGTGAAATCATATATGATTCTGTCAGTGAAAATTTTATATCAAGCTACAAATGCCAATTCACCTCAATTTTGGACTTTTTTTCCTTATTAATCAAAGAAGAATATATTCATGATTTTGACAACTTTTAAATTTTAAATGGATTTTTATTCTAATAACCAGCCTTTTCAGTTGTGAGGTCATTTCCCATTATACAGGAATAATTTTTAAACCAGTTTTAGATTTATTTACCTAATTATTTGAAAGAATTCTATCAGATAATTACCTAAGTACCCAAAATATCATATGAAGTAGTTTTATTTAAAATATAAATTTGTTGGGAGAATACTATAATTGAAAGACTTTAAGATCTTGACTATATGGTGACTCTCCTTTCAGAGGGATAATTTTTAGGAGTTACAGTTCATCTTAAGTTTGAGTATTTATAGCTCATTTTGAGTGAATTATTCAGCTACAGACTGAATTACGTCTGCCCCAAAATTCACATGATGAAGTTCTAACCCCTAATGCTTTTAGAGATAGGGCCTATGAAGAGGTAATAAAAGTCAAATGAGATCATAAAGGTGGTGCCCTTCTAAGAAGAGATAGGGGAGCTCTCTCTCTGTGTTAGGACATAGAAGACTTCTAACTGATATCTAAAGAGAGCCCTTCCAAGGAACTGAATCACCTGGCACCTTGATCTTGAATTTCTCAGTCTCCAGAGCTATGAAAAATAAATTCCTATTGTTTAGGCCTATTGAGGTCACCCAGCCCATGGCATTTTTTACCCCCAGTGGCATTTTGTTATGGCAGCCCAAGCTGTTTAATACAATAAATAAATAGTATCACAGCAGGCAGGTATTCATGGTAAAAAGCAAGCATCAGTGGAAAGACATAAAATGTTCCTCCTTTCTCTGCATAGGTATAGTACCCTTGGATGGCAGAAATTACATTCACACATTGGTCCTGTTCAAGGCTGGGAAAAGGGAAGAGATTTAGACAGTGAGTGACAAGGCCACCAGTAGTATAATAAATAGCACTCATACCACATCTTCCCACATTATAATAATCTCAAACTCCATGGAGTTGACACATCTAAATTGTTATCTAAACAAATTACTATTGAAAATTTTTACCTGGATAATAGAGGAACATAAAAAAGAAGATAAAAATCACCAATTAACTCTGTCATCTGGGTCTAATCCCTATTCACCTTTAGTATATGTGTGTGCGTGCATACACAAAAAATTTATATTTTATCATCATGGAAAAACACTGAATATTCATTTTTATTCTCATTCTTTTTCACTTAAAATTATACCATCATAAGTATTTTGTCATGCCATTAGAAATTCTTCGTGATTGTTAATTATAATAGTTGCATAATATGCCTAGGTTTCCTAGAATATCTTTAAAAAGCACACAAATTCAAAGTTATCATTAGCCTCTGAGAGATCTAGCCTTTGGGGGCAGCTGGATCTGTTGACAAGTATATTCTTCTTGAGGGGCTAAAGGCGGCTATTCCCAAGGAAAGCTGACTGCTGAGTCAGGTCTCTGCTTGGTGTCATCATTGCCCTAGGCATAAATTTTGAGCTACCCCAACAGCTAGTAGGGATCCTGTGCTCTGCTAACTACACTGCCAGAAAAGCCAAATGATGTGCCCCCATGTGGTACTCAGAGCTTTCTTGCTTTCATGTTGCTTCTCTCATTTAATTCTCTGAAGAATCATGGTGAACATTTCAAGATAAGAGAACCAAGATTCAGAGAAGAGAGATGATTGTCCACGTACACTCACTTAATGAGGGTCAGAATAAAAGAACTCTCATGTGATTTAAGTACAATACTCTCCCACTAACAATAGAGCTTCTCCTCAGTAGCTTAGCAGAAAGCACACAGCTGAAAAAAGAATATACCACCTGATCTTTCAGACTAGCTATGGAGTTTTGTGAAGTTGGATTCTAACTCTACACTTCCTCAAAACTGACAGACACGAAATCAGATCTTAAGCCTTCTTATCCTCACCAAAATTGAAGAATGAGCTGGAATATAATCCTCAGCAACCTACAACTTCAGGCTGCCTTGAAGGCTTATCCCAGATCAAAGAGAAAAAATTGTGTTCCCAACTCCCGTACTCTCTTTTTAAATCAGCATTTGGGCTAAGATGCTGAGCTCTTCAGGAACTTTCTGCTGTGGGTCAGATAAATTACTCTGACCTAAATAAGATTCTTGTTTCTCACTAGTCTGCGAAAGGGAGGGACAGAACTAGATGATGTAGCATTCATTTGAAATATTCACATAAGATATGAAGAAAATTACAAACCCACCAGAGGTCACTTGGTGATGGAGTATTGAACTGAATTCCATGGGAAGACCAAAGATCCAGTTACCCTGAACTGCAGGCCACAGTAATATTTATTTGGGTATTGGGTAGCCCTCCTAGATTCTGCCTTCATGTTCCCTAAGCACTCTCTCTTTGATGCAAAGCGTTCTTCTCCTAACAGCTGAGCATTCTAAGCAGAATTGCACTATTTTTCATTCCCTGGCTGGTATTTTCCCTTGACATGCTAAGCCAAGTGGATGTTGCTGCCTAGGGACATTTATTAATACCCTTCTGAACTCAGAGGAATGGCTCATACAGATTTTATAGCACAGTATTTCTCTGAAATTCATATTCTATTAAAATTATTATGAGCTAATACTTGGAAAACTTAGATTAACTTCTTTATTTCTGGATATCTCCATCTTTTATCTAAAAAATCTGATAATTGGTAATAACTTTATTCAATAGTACTATTTGTCTAAATTCACAGGACTTAGAAGTAATTTTTACTTTTACTCAAGGCACAATATATAACTTTTCCTCAATAAAAATGTTACAGAATACATTTGATATGGAATGTTTAATTTATAAAATTCTGGATAGAGGAATCAAATTTATACTACAATAAAGAAATGGGGTTTTCTTAGAAAATTGATCATTTAAGGGGAGATTAACAAAATGTTCTGACTTCTGAGTAGATAGGTTCCATGTTTGAAACTGAGCAAGTCAGTAGGAGACCTAGAATAATTAAAGAAAAATTACGTTTAAAAGTTTAATGAGAAGGTTAAATATTGTGTTTATCTCATAATAGTATTAATATAAACAACCTACGCTACATAACAGAAAATAGATATGAGGTTGTTTATACATCATAGTGACACAAATTCTGTTACATTCAGATCCCCAGAGATAAGCTTGAGAAAGACAAATGTTATTCTTAAAACAATTTTTGTAGGATATATTATATCTGGATGTTAAAGAGAATGATTCAATTATATATCCATTAAAAACATACTTATAAGAGAGTCTACCATATGCCAGGTACTGTTCTAGACTTCTGAGCATAGAGCAATGAGCAGGATTGGAGGTGAGGGCAGGGAGATAAATAGGAATAATCTCAGATACTTCTAATGGTTGTGAAAATAGCAAAACTAGCTGATATCATTGTGATAGAGGAAGAAAGGAGTGGAACTTTAGACTGGAGCTCAGATAAGTGTTTTGGAGAAATAACATTTGAGCCGAGACTTGTACGATAAAAATATGCCAGTCATGCAATAATATCAGTACTTAGAGTGCCAGACAGTGGGAAAGGGTATGCAAAGGATCTACTACCATGATGTGGGAATTTTAGAAACTTTACATTCTTTTTTTTTCTTTAAAGATTTTATTTATTTATTTGACAGACAGAGATCACAAGTAGGCAGAGAGGCAGGCAGAGAGAGAGGAAGGAAAGCCGAGCAGAGAGCCGGAAGCAGGGCTCCATCCCAGCACCCTGAGATAAAGGCCTGAGCTGAAGGCAGAGGCTTTAACCCACTGAGCCACCCAGGTGCCCCAGAAACTTTACATTCTAATGAGGCCAGAGTGTGATGAACAATGGCAAGATTAGGATAATGTACTTATAATTAGGACTCCCAGCATCTGATAAGGCAGGGTCCAAGGGTGGAAGAGATAATGAGTAAAAACCGGTTGTCCCTTATTATCCATGGTGGGGAAATTGAAGTGGTTTTCTAAGAATAGACAAGGCAAAATATAACTGAAAACTATGGCTTTGTCTTTTCCATTACTAATTGTTGACATATGCTAGAAGGTAACAATTCTCTAAAAATAGAAACATTTTTATAGGTCCAGAAGTGTCAGCATTTTGTATCTAGGCTTTGCCTTGATCAGGAAATCTCCGATATGTTGATAGAGCACCCCGGTTGTTTTCAGTAGACCCAGGTTCAAGTCCTGATTTGAATATATGTTAGCTTTGTGGTGTTGCATTGTGCTCACTTGATCCATCGGAGCCTTGTTTCTTATATGTAAAATTATGATTATTATCATATTGTGAAGGCCAGTTGACATTTAGGAAGTTTAAGTTAGGAACAATGATGAGAAATTTTCTCACTACATAGAAGTTTAAATAGAATTTAAGAACATACCTTGTACATTTGTCTTACCTTAGTAAAACCAGTATGATAAATCAAAACTGGTACCGTTTCAATGAATCACTGACATTTCCAATTCAGAAATGTATAGACTGAGAAGAGAAATTTGCCATTGATGTATTAAAAAATCAGAATTACCAGTCACAGCTATCTGTAGCTAACCAAAAATAGCTGGATCGTGGTTCTGGTTCTTCTGGTGGTTTCAGCCCAGTCTCATTGACTCATTGTCAGTCCAATTTCATCTTTAGCCTTTATTTTGGATAAAAAACTAAGGTTGGTAAAATCAAGGGCATGTTCAGTTATGTTATAAGGTCTTCAGATGTATGAAAATTTTGATCACCAAGTGAAAGGGATAATTTTTCAATTATGAGATACATGTTTAACATTTTGTTTTTGTTTTTATTTTTGTCATCTTCGTCATACCCAGTCTCATAGAGTGCTTTGTCAGGCTCAATAAAAAGGTAGACGTACATTTCTAATCCATCTCTATTAAGCCAGAAAAGCCAGAAGGCAATGAGAAATGTATTTAGACAAAAATATTATTTTTCATATCATTTTATTCTTAATCAGCATTGAGTGTATAGGTTTTCTTCATCATAAGATTGGTCCTCACTGCATTTTCTTACTTGTACAGAAAAGTGGTTACAGAAACTTTTAACAAAACCTCAGAGCATCATTGTAGCAAAAGATTCTAAGTGTAGAGTTATGAAACTTGCAGACTATTTGTTTTTAAGTTTATGGGAATTGTTACCCATCATCTCTTCTGTATTACATTTGTTTCTGAATACAGATTAACATTTTTTCCAAAATTTTTTTCAATATTATAATCATGGTAGAGAAATGGTTATTTCAAACCTCTGATAAAAACCTTACAGTGATTTCATATGACAGAATTTTATCTGAGTTTCAAGAAATCCTAATAACAGCATTTACAATTCTTCTATGCAATTTCTCCTCTTCTTGTTACTATAGAAGTATGGAAAACACGTTCCTGCTTTAAAAAGCTAAAAGAAAAAAAAATCAGCAGTTTAATCTGAGTGTTAGGAAAAGGATCACAAATCCTGCTATGGTATTTTGTATTTAAGCTAGTTTCTATAAAGGCCCCTGACATGCCCCCTGGGAGCTAAATATTGACAAGCATGCTTTGGCAATCAAGATCAAGCTTGTTGAATTAACACAGCTCAAGTCTTGCATTGACACTATAACCCAAGATTGAGAACTCTTATCTTACCCCATTTATTTTGGCTTTATAGGTGATACTGTACACTTGAATTAGGGATTTTCACTGTATCTTAAATGCTGCAACTGTGGATTAATTTGATTTCAGAATATACTACTTCTTATCATGTTCACAGTGGAAATTATAAATGAAGTGTAACATCCATTGTTTTCTTTCTCAGCATGGATCTAGAATAAAACTGACTATATACCTAAGGCTGATATTATCTTTTCTACCAGAAAATGTCTTATAATTTCTACCTCCTAAAAGGCAAAAAGAAACAAGAATGTTATTGTCCTTTATGTATTTTCCAGGTAAAAGGAAATGTATCCCCACATTGCTAGTTCTTTAGAGGCTTTGATAAAAAGTTAAGCCAAATATAAATCATAAAAAAAAGATTATTTTTCATCATGACTCCTGAATCTCACATGGCAATCTTCCCATGACAATAGTATTTTTAAAAATTAAAATTAATTGGGTTTAGGTTTAGAGCAAAATATAACCCTTTTCAGTCTATCAGGAAGTTGAGGAATGAATTCTATAAGGACGAGGCTTGTAGAGGTGGTAAGAAGTAGCATTCATTGAGGTCTCACAGCCTCTGTGTGGAGCATTTTCATGCAGTTTCTTATTTCATTCTGCGAGGTAGGTACTTTCATTGTCCCAGTTTAACATATAAAGAAACAGACTCAAGAAAGGTTTAGGAATGTGTCTGCCCATGCTCAATGTTTCCTAAAACTTGCTCTTACTTTCTTTCCTGTGGCTCTACCCACAATTGAGGTAGTCACTAGATATTTCCTCCACCCTTAAAGAACCCAAACTATGGAAGAAGAGGCATACATGTATTTTTATCATTAAAGGTGATTTTCTCCTAGTATTAGAGGGAGCAAAAAAGGGGGAATGTGGTGTTGCAGATGATCTGGAAGGGTCCCCAGAGGTTGCAGTATTTTGTATGGGCCTTCAAGGATGAATAGGAGAAGAAGATGAAGAACATTTAAGGCCTTGAGAATAGGAAGAACGATGACACAGGTGTGAATACATGTGATCTCAAGAAACTGCCATTAGTTCAGTGTTTCGGGGGTTACTGGATGGAGGCCTCATGAATGATGCAAAGAATTTACTGAATTTAAAGGTCAAAACTATACTTACCAGCAGATGGCATCTGTATCTTCACTGTGAACTGAAGATAATACCCCAAATCAGGCCTCCCAGAGCTATTATGAGGATCAAGGAGAAAAATGCAAGCCAGTTGCCCTGTCTGGTCTGCTTCTCAATTCTAAGAATACCATTTTATTTTCTCCAGTAAATTTATACCCATTGTAACCTTCAGAAGTAACGCTGGCGCACCTGGTTGGCTCAGTTGGTTAAGCGGCTACTTTCAGCTCAGGTCATGATTTGGAGTCCCAGGATTTAGTCCCACATTGGGCTCCTGGCTCAGTGGGGAGTCTGGTTCTCCCTCTCACCCTTCCCCCTCTCATCTTCTCTCTCTCTCTCTCTCTCTCTCTCAAATAAAGAAATGAATAAAACCTAAAAAAAAAAAAAAAAGCGACTCTGGAGCTACCTTATGAAACTAATTTATTTAAATAAAATAGCCATTTGGCACAATTTCCCTTCTAATTTCTCTCCTTCCTGTGGCAAGATAGGTGAGAGATACAAGCTGGCTCTTTGTTGTTATGTATGTTCTTCTTTTATCTCTTTCTCAGAGAGGGTTGTCATAACTTGATCCCCACTAGTAAGTGCCATTTGGTGCTAAATCTTCCCATATTTGTGCAGTTGGTTTTCTAAAATAATTTTGAACTGTGATTTCAAATACATATGTTAATAATAAAGTTTAATCATAAGGATGACATACATAAAGTCAAAATAGTCCATCACAGTGCCCAACATGGAGAAGCACCCTATGAGTACCCCTTCCCTTTCTCTCCCTTCACCTTTATATTAATACCCCCTTCAAAATCCATTGAGGGCTATACAGGAAGAAAACACTGTGCATTTTGTAAAGGGCCTGCTAAACTTCACAGTCATTCTAGACTAACTCTCCACGATCTAGCAACAACAACCATCTACTTATAATGCATCCTGCATTTCAGTAACTGTTTTACAGGTTGTCTACTCACGGTGAAGACTTTTCTCCTTGTTCCTTAAAAGCAGTATATGTATTCTCAGTTATAAGCCTTCTTTCAAAACATTCTGAAGTTGGGAACGCCTGAGGTCCACTTATCTGATTTTGTTCTTTTGATGATCACCTTCTTCAAGTATGCCTGAAACTCACCCACTCCCTGAATTCCTCTGGAACTGTCCACTATGTTTCTCAGACTTTTATATATGTTACATGATATAGTTATATAGTCTACAGACCTTCTCTCCAGCAAAATATAATTCCATTTGGGTTAGGGACCTAATTTCTCTATGTATCTGACGCAAAATGAAGTTTTGCTTTTGAAAATGAAAAGCATCATTGCTTTTTCTTTTTTTTTGTTTTTACCAAACTGCACACACAATAAAGTGTTTTTGTATTTTATATATATATATGTCTGTGTGTGTGTGTGTGTACATATATACATATATATATTCACATAGCTATTTCATAAGTTGCTTAAACATTTTAACTTCAGAGTAATTTGTGTCACAAATATCTTTATGCTGAGTTCTTAATTTTGCTAATTAAATTAATGCAATTAAAATGCTCTCAAACCAAACTTTTCATAATTCTTTAAATGGGGGTATCTTTACATTATATGATCTAGTGCCACCACACCTATCATAAATACTTTCATATAGTTTTTAATATATTTCTATATCTTATTTCTTATGTCAGTAAAGAACACTGCCGTATAAGTGTGCTCACAAAAGAGATACAGAAATCTTAAAAACCAAATATTTAGAAATTGATGTAACTAGTTATAAAACCATAATTATATAAGAGAATGTTCTTTTATAACAAGAAGTCTTCACATCTGTCATCCGGTGTTTTAATGCCTATAGTACTTATTAGCTATTTCTGTTATTACCATTCTACAAGTAGCTGCCGTTCTTGAAACTGATTGATGTTTAGGAATAAAGTACATTTATTACATGTTGCCAACTGCAGAGGAGCAATCTTATAACCTACAGCATTTTTTGAGAAGTGATGATACCTTGTATTTCTGGAACTAATCTCTGCTAAAGCAAGTAAAAGGGTGAGAACATAATACTTTTTTCCCCGTGAAGACCTTTCCTTGCATTATATACCATTCAACTTACAAAATGATTATAGTGTTTGATTTGCCAAGAATGATAGTGGTGAAAGGTAACTTTATATGTATTAGAAATATGTGTACATACCCATCTGTACATGCCGGGTTGGGTATCATTTACCTATTTTGGTCTGGCTAGCCTATCTTGAACAGAGATGAGGGAAAGAGGAGGAGAGAAAATAAGAATTAAAATTCTTGTTGACTTTTAATGTGAGCAAAAATGAATGCTGTTAATATAATGGTTTTACTATTTCACGACTTCTTCCAAATTACTGTTTCATAGTCGTCCATCACTGTTCTTTGAAGTTCTTGCCTTCATTTTACCACCTTGGCTTTGTACACTGGCTTTGCCTCAGTCATGCCACCTGATCCTCATCTACTGACCTTAAGTCACTACCCTACCTTGATTGACTGCTTTGGTTCACTGGTCTTTCTATCACTCAGCTTCTGCCATCATCATTAAGAGATAATTGCAGAAATATTTAAAGATCTACCTAGCACATAGTAAGGTCATGAATGTTAACTTTCATCATTTCCGTCATCCTCATCATCAGAAACTTCATAATCCATGCTGCTATATTTCCATCAATTTCCAAAACTATTTTTCAGATGTGGTAACTACTATTTGTGTAACTCCTATACTATATCAAAGCATTTTCAGAATTTTATTTGATTCTTACAACAACCTTATGAGATAGGTGTTGTTAGCTTTGTTTTTAGATTGAGTAAAATCCAGTTCACAGTTGCTATTAAAAGAGGAAAGCAGAGGGCGCCTGGGTGGCTCAGTGGGTTAAGCTGCTGCCTTCGGCTCAGGTCATGATCTCAGGGTCCTGGGATCAAGTCCCGCATCGGGCTCCCGGCTCAGCAGGGAGCCTGCTTCCTCCTCTCTCTCTGCCTGCCTCTCTGCCTACTTGTGATCTCTCTCTGTCGAATAAATAAATAAAATCTTTAAAAAAAAAAAAAAATAAAAGAGGAAAGCAGAATTTATACCAAGGTTTTTTGACTCTTGAAGGCCCTACGTGGTTTTTTCAGTTGGACAGCATTTTAGCAGACACTTTCCAGTAGTCAACACTGTCTCAACCTTTTCAGATCTAGGCTATTGTACATAAATAAGACATTTACAGAATACCAGTTATACAGGACACTATGTTCGGCAAAGCTAAGTGTAAATAATGGGCTATATTCTATCTTCTTAAGTAGCTCAGATATTTTCCACCTAGATAACCTCAGGTGCTTGCCCAAAGTCAAATGTATTATCCTCTACAAACCTTACGAATCATTATAGTTAATGACATTAACCTCTGAGCCTTCCTGATACCTCCCACCCTCTTACTCTGCACATCTAATTAATGACAAGTTTCTGATGAATCTAGCTCTGAATGTGCCTGAACCTTTTAACCTCATTTCTTATCTCTGCAGTCTTGACTTCGTCCGAGACCTTATACTTGCCTAGGCCTAGTAGGTCCTTGCTGTGCCAGCAGATGTTCTGGGGCAAAAGTAGAATGAGATGTGGGTCACAAAGTTACCGCCGTATTATCTACCCAGAATTGTCCCCTTCTTGTCTTTCCTAATTTGTCCTTTACTTTTAGGCCTTGTTACACACCTGATTTTCCAGTTATTTCCCAATCTTTTTTCTTTTGCTCATACAGTTCTGTGATTCCTATCCCTGCCTTCTAAAATTCTACCAAACATTTAAAGAAGAACTAATTCCTATTCTCCTAAAACTGTTCCAAAAAATAGAAATGGAAGGAAAACTTCCAAACTCATTTTATGAGGCCAGCATCACGTTGATCCCAAAACCAGGCAAGGATCCCACCAAAAAAGAGAGCTATAGACCAATATCCTTGATGAACACAGATGCGAAAATACTCAATAAAATGCTGTTTATCCTTTAAGACTTAGCTCATCATCTTCTGTTAAAGGTGACCCAACCAAAAAGTAAATTGCACCTTCCTCTGAGCTGTGATGGTCACTTGCCTAGGTTTTATTGAAGCCATTAGCAGGTATTAAAATAAATTATATCACTACCTCTAAACATAGTAGCTGCTTTATAGTTAGCATTCAACAAATGCCTATTGATTTAATAGATGAAAATACTTGAATACTTTAAATGTAAAGATTAAATTCATTAATTCAGATTTTATTTTCCAATTGATTGTATAGAACTTCCCTTAAATTGAAAAGAAGCTAGAAAAATATTCATACTCATAATATATATAAACATATATATATATATATATATATATATATATGAAACTTCACTCTTAATAATAATCCTTAAATCTCAGGCCTCATTTATTAGAAGATAAAAGATCTCATTTATTTAATATAGGTGATATATGATAATTATCTAAATTATATTGTTTGAAGTAATTTGTATTCTAATAACAAAATATCAGATACAGAAATTTTACAATTCTATGAGTACATATTTTAATATTATCCAACCAATTACTTGAAAAAAATTCTGTGCCTCTTTTTTGTTTAGTACATTTAACAATTTTGCCACACTTCAGTTTCCTCTTTTGAAATGCCAAATAGCCCTATAATTAATTATCTCAGAGTTTTCCTTTTCGTTATAATATGTTAAAAGTATGTTCTTCATATGTCAAAGTGGCCTCAATCTCCTACTTTTTACCAGTTTTTGGCCTTGAGATTACCAAAGGGGTTGGTTGCTGTTATTGGATTGAATGTTTGTGTCCTCCCAAAATTTGTATATAGAGATCCCAACACCCAGCGGTATGTGTAGGTGGGGCCTTGGGTAAGTAATTAGGTCATGAAGGTAGAGCCATGGTGGATGGAAATAGTGATCTCATAAAAGAGACCCCCGAAAGAGCTTTGGATAATCAAGTAGACTGCTACTGGGTTTTCTTGAAAATGGAAACATTTACCAGAATTTTTGTCAGAAGGCCACAGGGACACCCTGGAGGGAATTTAGTCCCTATTAAACATTCTCATTTTAATTGTGAACATTCAACCTTTTTAGGAAAATAAAATCTTAAAATAGGCAAAAGTGAAAGAATGCATAATCAACTGTCATTTACAATCGGTCAATACTAATTTCATGTAGAAACATCACTAACACTTTTTATTTGGTGATTTTGTTTACAAAGGAAAGAAATTTTCACCCATATGGGCTGATCCTGCCTGGAAAATGAAGTGAGGCATTTCACAACTTCTCAACTTGACATAACTTCTAGAGTCCATGACAAAATAGTCTGCTATTCTATTTCTAAAAGACTGCAGCCTAGCACAGGGAGGAACTGTGGAGACTCTGGGGCTAACTGCTTGGGTTAAAATCCTGGTGCCACTACTTACCAGTTCCCCTTACACAAGTTACTCGGGCATCCTATACATCAGTTTTCTCATCTGGAAAAAAATGGCAGAAATAAGAGTACCTACCTCTCTCAGTTGTTTGGGGGATTTAATTCGTTAATATTTGTACAGCACTTAGAACAGAGCTGTGTGTGTAAGAAGTGCTGTGTAAGCACATGCACTCATTGTGCTTATGAAACTTGGACTTTATTCTTAGAAGCTTTTGTTTCCTAATGAGTTTGGGTTACATCAGGCTCTTCACATAAACGGAGACATAAGATAAAATGCATGTTTTCTTTGTAGAAATACCCCAACCAGTACATTTCATTTGCAGTTTGATGCTCAGGTATGCCCTGACGCCTCACAGTTGGTTAAGATAATGGTGACATCTAAACGGAGCCATGGTAGGTGGTGTGGACGAGGAGCTTACCACAGCTACAGAGCTTTCACCAGGTGTGAAGCCTCAACCTCCCCGTAATACTTTCTGATCCAGCCTCCCTAAACCAAGTACTCTAGCATCACAACTTCTATTTTACCCTCTGTGTCTTGGTCTCTTGACAGAATCTTAGCAAATGGAATCCTTCCTTTTTGTCTGAGTGAGCTTTCTGAAGTAGAAAGTGTTGAAATAAATGGGTTATGACATGTATGGCGTTGAAATAAACGTTTATTTTAACACTTCATAAGTCATGAGCCATTTATTTTAACACTTTGCACTTGAAGTGTTTAAATAATAGGTTTTATACAGGGGTGTCATCTACTCTGTTTAATGTAAAAGTGAATATGTAAATATATCCATCTATCTAATCTAGATTTTAAACCCTTTGACTGCCAAAACAGCCAGGTTGCCATAGTTTCTGGAGTAACCCGAAATTAAATTTTCTACTCTTTCTTTTTCAGTTGATAGGTGATTTGACAAAACATAAGGTGAGTGGACATCACTCTATTAATAGAGAAATAGTTAAATACATCTTTTTCTCCCCAAAACCTGAAGAAATGTCAGCAAAGACTAGAGCTGACAGTGAAATAAATGCTTTCATAACTAGAACAACTTTCACTAGAAAGTAGCAGGATCTTTTCTTTACTTTTTAGGACTCATAACATCTTGTTTACAAGGCTGTTTTTGAGCACTCTTACAAATCTATAACTTAGTACAGTGCCTGGAACTGTATTCGTATGAACAGAAATACATACTAACTTTTTGAAGCAAGGTAGTGTGAAAAGCAGCACTCATTGAGTGAACTCATCTAAAGTCTTCCAGTTACTAATACAAAGGCAAGATATTTTGCCATTTTTGACATTGAAAAGTAATAGCTTTGGGGATTTTTATGAGATTTAAATGAAATAAGTAAAAACCTTAATAGATCTCTGTGCACATGTTAGGCAGTTCAATAAAATATAGCTATTATATTTGCTATTATTTCTTAATAAGAAATGACAATTAATAAAAATAACTATAGGGCCGCCTGGGTGTCTCAGTGGGTTAAGCCACTGCCTTTGGCTCAGGTCATGATCTCAGGGTCCTGGTATCGAGCCCCACATTGGGCTCTCTGCTCAGCAGGGAGCCTGCTTCCCCCTCTCTCTGCCTACTTGTGATCTCCATCTGTCAAATAAATAAATAAAATCTTTAAAAAAATAAAAAAATAAAAATAACTCTAAATGCTATGTTGAAAAAGTATTAATATTCACAAGTTTGTTACTGTGTTTATATAATATTTTTTAATATAATATTTTTAAATAATATAGACAAATGGATATTCTCATAAAAACAGGAAGAATCCAAGTGTTGTATAAAGAGTAATTTTTTTTAAATAAACTTTTTGTTTTGGAATGATTTTAGATTTATAAAAAAGTCAAAAGCATAGTACATAGAGTTTCCACATACCCCTCACCCAATTTCTCCTATTTTTAATTATGAGAAGTATTTTAATTTAAGAAGTTACAAAGTAGTATCATGTGGTAGGAAGTATTTATGCCAAAACCTTTAGTTTGAAGGCTAATGAAGACTGACAGGAAGTGGAGGGAACTAACGAGAGGGTAGGAGACCAAGAAGTACATAGAGGGAAGAAGCCAGAGGAAGGCACATTGACTAAAGGGCAGAGTTTAGAAAAACATTAGTTCACAGGAAGACTTGTCATTTCCTGTATATAAAGCAGCTCCCTCCTGGGTGTTGTATGGAAGTGATGAATCACCAAATTCTACTCCTGAAACTTACATTGTATTGTATATTAACTAACTGGAATTTAAATAAAAACTTGAAACTGGAAATAAAAATAAAGCATATCTCTGACAAACCTAAATCTGTTGAAAGAGTTAATTGAGACATGAGAGGGCAAATGTTAGCTTTTGCTTTCAGGTACTAGCAAATCTTTTAAGGAATAATTAAAATCCTGGTAGTAAGAATGCTCTAGAAAGAATACAAATACTGGCATTCATTTTCCATTTTCCATTTGACATTTTCCAATGTCTATAAATGCTATTGATTTCAAATTCCAAATTATTTCACTTCTGAACATGCCTTGTAGAATTATTACAATGCTGTTTGTGTGGACTTGTAATTATTGATTGCAACATTATACTCTCCATAAATGTGCCATTGTGAATAATTAAACTTGTTAGCATTTTGTTTGCCTACAGTCTTTAGAGTGCTAGCCCTTTTTGGCAATCACAAATATGTTTCTCTAGTTCAGTTTGTGCTAGATATGGGGCATATTTCATTTTTCCTGAAATTTTTTAATACCTTGCCATTTTTAAATTTCAAATTTCAAGAGCTGCCCTATAACAATTCCGCGTCTAGCACATAAGAACTCTGGGAGTCTTATGATTTGTATTCTGGAGTTTATAAATAAATTATCTTCTAGAATGTAAACAGGAGACCTTTTTTTAAAGCCACTTACTGCCTGTGAGCATGCCATTTCTCACACCTTCATTCTTATTGCCTAGGGTAAAACAAATATTAGTGTTAGAAAAAAGATATACATTGTGACTGCTGGCCCTATTTACACCCGTTGCAGATATACTTGAAAAGATTTGAAAGACTGGTATAGTCTAATATGATTTCTGTCAGCTTCTACACAATTACAAAGAGTCTCTGAGCTCTGTTGAGAAAACAGTATATAGCAGTTCTGGCAAAGGTTACTAAAAAAATCTATCCCCTTGAGGCATGGAAACCATGTTCTAGTCATGCCTCTGTAACTGAATTTAGCACATCTGCGAAGCCCCAGTGCTCAATTCTGAATGGCCCAATGCTATTTGGAATCATTATGCACAATTTAAGCATTTGGATGATGAAACACTTATGGCAACAATATAAATTGAATGAGCGTCTATGAATGAGGAAAAACATATGCATCACATTTCTGCTTAGATATGTGCATTACATACTGACTGTATATCCTTTTTCCACCAAGTTGGTCCTGATAATAGGCTGTCTCCTTTTCATGCATGCAGAAGTTAGCTAAATGCCATTTGGCAAGGAGTTGAGTCATCCGGGGTTGCACTCTTGCCAATTCAGCCTAAATATCCATGCCAATTGACAAAGTAACGACCTTGATTTGACAAGAGCTTGAAATTTCATCAGAAAAGATAAAAGATTGGAAAAGTAACAAATAGAGAGAGGATATTTCATTGCAAACCCATCACAGACTTGACGTAAACTATAAGCCAAATACTTTTTAAAGATTCAGCTGGGAAGATAAGTTTATGATTACAAGGTTTTAATAGGAATAACACCCTCGAGTGCTTGCTTTCTTGTTTTGGAGAGGTAAAGATATACTCAAATAGCAATTTGGGCATAAAGTGCAGAAACAGAAACTCCCATTATGTGTTAATAATATTTGTGATCAGTCGATGACATTTTTGAAATTTGGCTCTGGGGTCTTACTTAGTACAACAGTCAGCAAAGGGCCAAACTGCCTTTGTGGCTTCCTGGATCTGTGCCTTTCTACAGAGTGGTGCTTAATGTGCCTGCCTAATTCAGGAGTTGTGATTTAGATCTGTGGTCTAGCCATGATACCTGTCTTTATATTTGCATCATTTTTTTTTTTATTACTCCATGTGTCCTATTCTTAACAATTAGTGATTTATCCCTGACTGTGTGTGTGTATGTGTGTGTGTGTGTGTGTGTGTGTGTGTGTACATCCTTGCATGTGATACATGTGGCTTCTTTTAAAGCATTGCTCTCTAGAAAATTTCATGGAAATTACAAACATTGGAAAGGCCAACACCACCATAAATGACTTTTATGAGGTATTGCAGATGATGATCTTTAGTCCTATTTCCCTTTAAAATACAAGATTCACTTTCTCACAGGTTTAGCTTATATCTGCAAATGGGAAAGTGGTCTCATATTTTATAATCTGAACCTTTGAATGATCTGATCATTCAGAGATTTCTTAGAAGTGGATCCAAATAGGAAATGCTCACTTTTGTCATGGACTTTTTTTTGCTACTTCTTACATGTATTTACATATTTTTAAATTTCTCGAATGAAGTATATTTTACATATAATACAATGCATAGGTATTAAGTGTTTGTCTAAAGTAGCTCTGAAAATTTTATACATCTGTAGTAACTACAATCTGAAACAGGATCTTGAATACGTGGGTGCACACATACGCATGCATTTGGCTTCATTTGTTCAACATAGTTGTTTGTTTTTGTTTTGTTTTGTTTTGTTTTGTTTTGTTTTGTTTTAATCCATCTGTATTGTTGTAGGTACCAGTTAGTGAGTCTTTTATATTGCTGGTAGTTTTCATTAAATTAACTGACCAAAAGCTGTATTTCCACTCTCTATTGATGAACCTTTGGATGGTTTCTAGTTTGAGGCTGCTATAAAGTAAAGGTGCTGTGAACATTTTTGTGCATACAATTTTTTAGCCTTGTTTTCATCCTTCCTGAGTGAAAATCTAGGAATGAATTTGCTGAATCATAGGCTAGATGTATACTGAATTTTTAAAGAAATTTTCCAACAATTATCCACAGTGTTTTTATAATTTATGCTCTTATCGACAATGTATGAAAGTTCCACTTTTCCCACATCCTTGTCAGTGTTTGGTTTTATCAGTCTTCTTGATTTCTTTTAAAGATTATATTTATTTATTTGAAAGAGAGAGAAGGAGAGAGAGAGAAGGAGAGAGAGAACACAAATGTGTGTGGGAGAGGAGCAGAGGGAGAAGTAGACTCCCCACTGAGCAGGTTTTCCTACCT
The DNA here is from genome assembly GCF_011764305.1 of Mustela putorius furo. Taxonomy (NCBI): domain Eukaryota; kingdom Metazoa; phylum Chordata; class Mammalia; order Carnivora; family Mustelidae; genus Mustela; species Mustela putorius. The sequence goes on along the minus strand of NW_025422005.1, from coordinate 82,298,436 downwards.
GGGCTCATCCCAAGACTGGTCACAAAAACCAATCCCTGGGATCATGACCTGAGCCAAAGGCAGATGCTCAACTTACAGAGCCTCCAGGTGCTCCAGTTTTCTTGATTTTTCTAATGGCTGTGGGATGGTGTGACTTTTCATGTATTCATTGCCCCTTTGTATCTTGTCTTTTTTGAAATTTCTGCTCAAGTTTTGCCCATTTGAATTGAGTTATTCATCTTGTAATTATTATTTTATAGGAGTTCTTTATACATTTTAGATATGAGTTCTTTCTCAAATAAATGTGTATAAATATAGTATTTTTCCTAGGCTTTGGCTTCTTTACTGATTTTTGATAAAGCCCAGTTTATCAATTTTTTAAAAATTTTAGTTAGTGCTTTTAATTTCCTTTCTAAGAAATCATTGCCTAACTCAAGTTTACAAAGATAGTGTCCTATTTTTTATTTCCTTAGGAACTTTATAGTTTGGGGTTTCACGTTTAGATTTTCAATCCAGCTTGAATCTTAAAAAGAAAATTTTTTTGTATGAAGTGACGTGGCAGTCAAGATTTTTTTTTCTTCTTACTAATATCTATCCTAGCACCATTTGTTAAAATGACTTTTCTTTCCCCCACTCAACTGACTTGGTAACTTGGTCAAAAATCAAATGACCTTTATATATGTGTGGACTATTTCTGAACTTCATCCTGTTCTATATTCTTTTTTTTTTTTTTTAAGATTTTATTTATTTATTTGACAGATCACAAGTAGGCAGAGAGGCAGGCAGAGAGAGGAAAGGAAGCAGGCTCCCTGCTGAGCAGAGAGCCCGATGCGGGGCTCGATCCCAGGACCCTGGGACCATGACCTGAGCCAAAAGCAGAGGCTTTAACCCACTGAGCCACCCAGGTGCCCCCTGTTCTATATTCTTAAACTATTGTCTCAATACTGTAGATTTATAGTAAGTCCTGATGTGTAAAAGTGTCCTTGAATTCTGGTTTTTTTTTCATGATTGTTTTGGTTTATTCTAGGATGTTTGTATTTCCATATAAATTTTATAGTCAGCTTAGTTTCTTCATATAAAGCTTACTGGAAATGTGATTTGGGTTTTGTTGACTCTGTAGATAAATTTGGAGAAATTTTACATCTTAACAGCATTGAACCTTCCAGCCTATGAATGTATCTCTTCTTTATCTTAAACATCTTTGATTTTTTTCAGAAATATTTTATAGTTTTTGGTGCAGAGATGTTACATATCTTTCACAGCTTTATTCTTATTTGTTACTTTTTTGTGCCATTGTAAAGTTAAATTTTAATTTTCTGACTGCTCATGCTAGTGTACAGAAAAAGATAAGAGTACATAGTACATAGGGAGTATGTAAAGTATACAGAGAAAGATAATGTTCAACCAACAAGCATGATATTAGCTCTACACTTTTGGTTAGATACCCTTTGTCAGAGATTGATCTCTTTTATTCATGTTTGCTGAGAGTATTCATTATGGATAGATTTTGAATTTTCTTAAGTGCACTTTCTGCAGTCTTTTGAAATGCTAACATGTTTCTTCGCATTTTTTTCTTTTATTTAATGTTAATATGGCAAATTACATTAATTGATTTCCAAATGTTAAGCCATCCTCCCATTCCTGGGATAAGCTCCGTTGATCACAATGCTTTGCTCCTTTTATATATTGCTATACTCATTTTTCTTAAATTTTATTAAAGATATTTGGTTCTATGTTAGTGAAGGATATTGGCCAATAATGTTATTTTCTTTTAGTATATTTGTCAGGGTTTGGTATCAGGATCATGCTAGCCTCATAAAATGAGTTGGGATCTGTTTCTTCTATCTTCCGCAAGTATATAGACTAGTATTATTTCTTCTTTGAATTTGATAGAATATACCAGTGAAGCCATCTAGGCCTGCAGTTTGCTTGATAAAAATGCCTTTTTATTATGAATTCAATTTCTGTAAGAGTTATGGGGCTATTTTTTATTTTGATTTTCTGGGTTTTGTTGTCAGTTTGGTTAGTTGTGTTTTGCATGGAATTTGTCCATTTCATTTCAGTTACTGGATTTATTTCATAAAGTTGTTCTTGTTGTTCTCATTATATTTTTATTGTTTTTAGAATCTGTATTAAGCACTTGGTATGTTCTTGTCAATGTGTTACCTGCTTTATACAGATGATTGATTTTACCTGGTTTTATTTAGGTCCATTAAAAGTGCTTTCTTACTCCATAGTTACCCACATAGAGACTGATTTCTAACCACTCATTTGCCTGAGGAGTGTCCTAATTTACCATTCAAAGCCCCAAAATATCAAGGGTCCTGGGGGCCTCACTGATATGCACAGCTTGAGAAGGAATGAGCAGCTGTATGACATGCTAGGAGAGGTTTCCAGACTGAGGCATATCCTCATGATGTAGGGGCACAGGAGAGCTCCTTTAGGGAATACTTTGGGAGATCCTTTCTGAAGTAATGTAGTATTAAAATCTTTTCCCTTGGGGCGCCTGGGTGGCTCAGTGGGTTAAGCCGCTGCCTTCGGCTCAGGTCATGATCTCAGGGTCCTGGGATCGAGTCCCGCATCGGGCTCTCTGCTCAGCAGGGTGCCTGCTTCCTCCTCTCTCTCTGCCTGCCTCTCTGCCTACTTGTGATCTCTCTCTGTCAAATAAATAAAATCTTTAAAAAAAAAAAAAAATCTTTTCCCTTTCCTTAGTGCTTGATCATGCAGTCTATTTTATACATGCTACAGATTCCTACAATATCTGTGATGTTTATTAAAAGTATAAATGCATCTATGATAATACAAATTACAGGACTGGCAGCACTTGTTGAATGTAAAATGGAGTAGAACTTGTATTCTTTTTCATTACATGAGTCCTCTACACCGTGAAAAAGAAATCTTACTATTTTAGTCCTAACCCTTGTCTCCTCTGACAGATAAAAATCCTATTACTTTTTTAATCAAACTAGAAAGGTCCTTATAATCTATAGGAAGGCTATAGCCAGGGACATGTACATAGAGCTTATATTCTTCTTAGTTTTCCCTAATAATTTTTTTTATTAACAATAAAATAAATCTAGACTTACTTCATACTATAATATCTTTTATTCAAGACACTGTTGAAATTCAACCCCCCCCCTTTTTTTTTCTTATGCCATATCAGTATTTTAAAAAGCCTTTTTAAAAGAAAGTATCGTGGTTATAGCTAGGGGGTCAGGGAAGGGCTGTTCCCTCTGTTCACCAGGCAACCCTTCTCCCTATCTAAATGCTTTGTATACCATTTCCCAAACTGCAAGGCCACTTCAGTTTTGCTATTAATGTGTTTCATGAACCTGATTTGTTCAGGAGTATATCTGCAACTTTGCTCACCTTGTCCCCAACTCCTGCCAGGTTTGAAATAGCCTAGTTCTCAACCCCAGACCCACCCAGACCATCTTTCAGGAGCCCAGTTGGAGTCCTGCATGTGCCATAAAGCCTTCCTGGACCTCTTTAGTTAGTCTTTCACTCATCCTGTCCTATGACTCTTCTGCCGCCCCACAATCAGGCCGAGGATATCCATCAATCATGTTTTTATCTCCTCTGCTCAGCCTCATAAGCTCACTGAGAGGAGGCACTTCTCTTGCTGCTTTTTTGCAACTGGTTATGATAAATAATTTTGACTGAAAGTGATTTCTCATTTTTTGTCCTATTGAAATTTACGAAGAAATTTTATTGTTGAGTAATTAAGGGAGCAATTACTAATCAGTAGAGCAAATATGAATGGGCAGAGCCCCTCCTTTGCAAAGTGCCCAGGCAGTCCATAGAAAGCATTGGTTCTCAGGGTTCAGATGGGGTCCAGCTGGAGATGTCTTTGTCCACATTACTACCTTTGAAGAGAACAAAACCTTATTGCCTGCTGTACAGCCTGGGTTTCAGCAGACTCTGAGGAATGCAGCCTGATCACAGGGCACAGAGATTTACACATGTAATTCATTGTCAAGCGAAAAGAGAATGTATTCCCAAGAATGAAAGCAAAGGTTTTACAGTAAGGCAAGTGCTACCATGGACACCCTGGCCAGGGAACCACCCACAGAGTGAAAAGAGTACAGAATTTCAGAGAGAAAAGAATTCATGGATTTCCAAAGAAAGAAATAATATGATCCTAGTGGATGCAGAAACTTTTTTTTTTTTTTTTTAATGTCTTCGGAAAAATGCTCACTTCGGAATGATTCTGGATTCTCCATGGATAAAATGTAGTTCTGGTCATCAGCGTTAGCATCTTCATTATAATATTTCTCTTCCTTTTCCTCCCCCTCAGATAACCATTTTGAGTAGACATTGACCGGGGAGATTTTTATCTGGTCTGATAACATTTGCCCTGCACATCCCATAGGCAGAATTCCATGAGAAATGTTTATGTTCACCAAATCTATCATGGTTCTGAATTTCTTGGCTAAGGAAATATGTGTATTTCTAAAAGTAGTCCATATATTTGTATTTGTAGGTAAACTCATTATATTTATATGCTAAAAGCACAGCCAGAAGTACTTATTTGGGAAGGACTGAGGCATACGGTAATTTGGAAATAAAGAAAAGCCCTCAAATTCAAATGTAGCATTGAATTTTACTGTCCTATTACATCCTGATTGTTTTATTGTTGTAATACATTATTTTACCACACACCCCTGCCTCATACAATTTAGCCTCTTGGAGCCTGAATTTCCTCATCTGTACAATGGGGATAATGCCTCTGTGGCTTACTGTGAGGATATACATAATGTATGAATAATATAGCAACTAGTACTCATTAGACTCTCAGATTATTTCGTTTTAGCCATAAAATGATATCACCATTGGCTTTGAATTCTAATTCCCTTTTATCATATGAAAGGCAACAGCTTAAAAATTATGAAAGCCTCAAAGAGTTTTGTCACTGGCAACTCAGAAACATTGTCTGCCCCCTCTTAGTGGAATAGAGAGCTGAATTGCAAGGAAGAACTCTGGCCCATTTTAAATGTTAAATACCAGCTGAGATCTAAAAAACCATTTGCAGTTTTTCATGATATGTCAGCTTTGAAAATTTGCACCATTTTGTAAGCAAAAACATACTTAAACATTTTAAAATGAAAGTAAGAAAAATTCCCTGCTTGTTTTCTCCCGTGTGGAGGTTACTGAACAAATAATATGATGAGTGTATTTTACTCATAGATTCATATGATTTTAATTTACACACACCCATTACACGAATCAATTTACAGAACTCTCCATTCTTATTTCCGAAGAGAGTGCATATGTTGCAGCATCTACTGTGAAAACTAAACCAAGTTGGAAATACCAATAATGTACTTATTTCATTAACGTTTTTTCTTCTGGCTGTGTGTCTCTTCTTTGTGTAAACATGTCTGCACACTGGATTTGTTTCTAAATCTGAATGTCCTCACTGGCCATATTGAAGAATGTGCTTACTGTACTGTTTCATTAAACTGCTGTGTTATCGGGTAATTGTTTAAACATAATGCCATAGGACTATCAAAAGGAAAGGTGAACTAATGGCATTTGCAAATGTCAGGGATTATCTTAACACTTTTATTATAGTTTATAAAAAAGTAGGTTCAGGGCATTTCATGGCAATTATTTCTACAGAAATTGGTTATTTAAATAAATTGCTAATTATCTGAAGATGACAGTATTGAAAATGCTACTAATGAGTTGTTTAGTAAGTGTAGCTTGTGGTGGCCACCTACAGGTTGAAAATAGAAAGAACTTATAGACTAATTATGCCTAGCTATCACATATGAATGCCATATATTTCTCCCTCGAGTATCAGATTTAAAGACATTTATCTCTTCATGCCATTCTTTTAGTCAGTTTCTGAGTTCTTCATAGGTTATGGTTTTAGTCTAAATCAATTTCACTTTGCTTTCATAATTATCTTTGTGCTGTAATTCATGCATATAATATAATCATCCAAACTGAGATACTTTTAGACTGAAAGAAGATGCTACTTATAATTACATCAGGTAATTACAAATAAATACAGGTATAATAAACTGGGACTCTAATTCCTAGCCAACCTTTAATATAATGCTAATATTTTTGGTTTTCTCATACTTGGACAATATATCTTTATGAGCTACAAAATCAGTGACTACTCTTTCTGTAACTTAATTCAGATCCAAACATTTAAAATAAGGAAGAAGGGATGCCTGCGTGGCTCAGTTGGTTAAGCATCTGCCTGGGGCTCAGATCATGATCCCAGGGTCTTGGGATTGAGCCCTGCATCCGGCTCCCGGCTCAGTGGGAAGCCTGCTTCTCCCTCTCCCTCTGTCCTCCCCACTGCTTGTGCTCTCTCTCTCTGTCTCAAATAAATAAGTAAAATCTTTAATAAAATAAAATAATATAAAGAATAAGTATAACATTATGGCTAAGAGCATGATATTGGCAATCAGGTTGACCTCCATTCAAATACTGAACCCATGCTTTCTACTGAGTGATCTCTTGAGGGTGAGATATTTATTTCTGCTGAGTCTTGTTTATGCATCTATAAAAATGGAGACCAAAAAAATCTATGGTAATGTCATTGACACAATGTATACAAAAAACACTTAAGAAAATCCCTGGCAATTAAAAAGCACTCAAAAGAAGAGTCTCTATATTGAGTGTGATTGTATTTAATGTTAAAATTTTATTTTAACTTGTATCTGGTTCTTTCTAAGTTAGCTTCATCACAGGTATCTATTAGAAAGCACAGAGCATGTAAAATTTCTCCTAAACTACCATGGGAAAGTTCATAGTGTCCTTGAATTTTGAATTCGAAGATATCGTCTAATCTAATATTTGCTATAGTAGAGAGGTCATTTTATTGTATTCTACCTGCCAAGTATCCATCTAGGTTCAAGGAATAAGGATGTCCCAGTGTAACTACTTGTGCTGCTGGATTTGCAAAAAAGTGATGAAATCATGGTAATAATAAAACTATTTGGGGCTCCTGGGTGGCTCAGTCATTAAATGTCTACCTTCAGCTCAGATCATGATCCCAGGATCCTGGGATCGAGCCCCACCTGGGGCTCCCTGCTCAGTGGGAAGCCTGCTTCTCCCTCTCCCACTCCCCCTGCTTGTGTCTCCTCTCTCACTGTGTCTCTCTCTCTGTCAAATAAATAGATAAAATTAAAAAAAAATTAATGTGTGCTTAACCATTAGTTCTAGTTATCTTTTAAGAAAAGCATAGATGAAACCTTTCCTCTATGGTTACCTTCAATATTTGAAGACAACTATTGGGATTCCTTACAGCCATTTCATACACTATGGTGTGTGTGTGTTTGTGTGTGTATGTGTAGGGAGGGAGAGATCATTATGTTCAGGATATATTCTGAATTTGTTAATATTTTGCTTAAAATGTTGGATAAAGGACTAAGTGTACTCTCTTAAATATGCAAAATATACAATCCTTGCACATCCTCTCTATAAAAGTTGCACAACAGAAAATCTGATAGTGCGTATTTCTCTATTGTAACTTTTTGGAGCATTGTAAAAACTAGTCACTTTTTATTGCAGAAGTAAATTATAAACACTTTTTATCTAAAGGAATCAAGTATGGAAGTTTAGATATCAACCTGAGACTTCTTCAGCACCATCCCCAGAGTTAACTGTTAATAGTTTAAAACTCAACATTCTATGCATTTACATGCCATGTACTAAATGTAATCATACTTTTTTTTTAACCCAAAATGGAACCACATCATATATATTATTTTGCTACTTGTTATTAACATTTCAGCATTTGTACTAGAGATACTTCCATGTTAGTTTTCCTTTTTTCTATTTATTTGTTTTTTTAAAAAAAGATTTAATTTATGAGAGAGAATGGGAGAAGATAGGCATAGGGAGAGAATCAGGTAGACTTCCCTCTCAGTGTAGAGCTTGATGCATGTGTGAGAGAGTGCTTTGATCCCACGATCCCATGAGATCATGACCTGAACTGAAACCAAGAGTTGGACAATAAACCGACTGAGCAATCCAGGTGCCCTATCCATGTTAGTTTTAAAAATGTTCTAGGATATTGGATGCCTGGGTGGCTCAGTCAGTTAAGCATCTACCTTCTGCTCCGGTCATGATCCCAGGGTCCTGGGATGGAGAGCAGGTTCCTCTGCTTTTCCCTCTACCTCGGCCCCTCCCCCTTGCTTGTGCTTTGAAAGAAATAAAATCTTTTGTAAAAATTTCTAGGATATTGTATGTAGATGAACTATATTTAATAGCATAAACTATTGGTGATCATTTATGTTGTTTTCACTATTTTGCTATGAAAAGAAATACTTCAAGGAAGATCTTTGTACATGTAACTTTGTGTCTATGTACTAATGGAATGGATTCCTCAAACTGGAGTTTCTGGATGAAAAGACATATACATTTAGATATTGCCATTGCCTTATAAATCTAATAAAGATACGTTTACACAAATACGTGCATTTATAATCATAGACTCAAAGTATTTTTTTACAAATTAAATGACATATGAATTACAAGCAAATCTCCAAATTTGAGATCTAAGAGGTTAATTAAATACCCCTTAAGTATTAAGTGTTTATCCCCACATGTTTGTAGCTGAATGTTTATTTTTCTGCTTAGTTTACTCTAGCTTTGACAGTAATATTAGCCTATGTATACTAGAAACCAGGCAGTATGCCAAATGTTTTCGGTGAATTCTATCATTTAATTCTCCTCAGTTTGCTCTGATATTGTTATTAATGACCCTGTTTCACAGATAGGGAAGACGGATGCTTTAGGAAGTTAAGGAGTTTGCTCAAAGTCATACTTACATGAAGTAAGCAAGCTGAGACTTACACCTCATTGGTTGGACATTAGAACCTATGCTCTTAGCACTAGGCCATTGGCCATACTGATACTGGTTTTCTTGGGCAAAGACAATATGAAGGTGATCTTCTTCATAAATGCTGCACTGTCATTTCTCAGTAACAGCTGAAGAGTACAGCCTTTCATGTCATAGAGACTTGGTGTTTGATTTCAGTCTATCCCTTTTAAACTGTGTGACATCAAACAGTTTATTTATTCAGTTTGAGCTTCCCTTTCTTCATATACGAAATAGAGATGACAGCATCTACCTTCACAGCATCGTGAGGGTTACATTGCACAATCTGTTTGAGTCCTCAACCTCAGGTCTGGCGCGTGGAAGTTACCCCGTGAACGGGTGCTCCTAATCCTTCCACTACCAGCAGCTGATACTTTCAGAAAGGAAAATGGCCCCTTCTTTGATGAATTGTCTTAATTCTTTTGTTTTAAGATAAAATGCTTGGCACATGCTAGGTACCAAGCGACTGAATGTGAATTGACTATTAACATACTGAATATGTTATGAAGAAAATAAATATAGCCACAAAGATATAAAGACTTAGGAAAAAATTCTTGAAATAGTCAACTGAAATTAAAACATTTTCCCAAGGTAATTTTCATTTTTTCCAATAAAAGTAAAATAACAACAACATAAAACAATTGATTTTCTTTCCCCCATTTCTCCTCTTTAAATTTCATATCTCTACATATAACCCTGGATCCTTTTAGTACTTCAATTTCTGGTTGAATTATGCTAATTTTCTCAGAGGGCTTTAATCCATGTGTAAAGCTGTATTTTTAACTAGCTATGTTTCACATATTTATTAGTATATTAGGTTCATTAACATATTAAGCTTGTTTTAGTAAAGCATAAATTTTTTGGTGCTTGACTTAGGTGTATTTTAGTATTTTTTAAAATCAGTTTCTCAACTCCTAAATCCTTGAAATTCTTGATTTGTTAATATTTTCTTTCTTCTCGATGATGTTAAAATTATTAACAATTAGGTAGGCAAAGTTCAATTTCTAATGAATTTATTATCTACTTAATTCCTTATATTTTAATTAATGTAAGCAAATTAAAAGTACATTTTCTTTTTGTATACACAGTGAGCATGAGTGAGTATTATAACCCACTTTCTGTTTTATTGCCAGCTAGGGCTATTATCAGGGAGTTTATTGTGGACTTAGCTCTAACAATTAATTGTGCAACAGTAGCTGTCCTAGGAGTCAAATGATTAGGGAAAAAACAAACAGAATTAAACTCAATTATTCAAAATTCCAGTTATCCAAAATTAGCATATGTTCCACACTGTCTTGCCCATTAAAAATTCCTTTCTCTTCAAGGATTTAGTCTTGCAGAGTAAAGCTCTACCTCCTTTTCACCAATAAACTTGAGTTCTGAAGCTGTCATTAAAATCCTGTATATTGGTTTAGTGCTTGGACCTTTGGATTCTTAAAAAAAAAAAAAAGAATTTTTTTAAAATATATTGATTTTTGCCTCTGAGACTTTTGCCTTTGGAATCAGTGAAAGTAATCTTACCAACAACGTTATGACACTGCTGAATGAGAGCTGTTAGGAGAGGGGAAAGGACTGTGGATGTGTGGTCCTTGTAAGGTTTCAGGGGATATCGAGTTCTACCATCAGAGGCATCATGCTTTTTTTTCTCTATTAAAAAAAAATGGTTTAATAGCATTACTAAATATACAGCAGAACCACAACAGGCACTGTCAAAGTAAACTGAATAAATGCTCCCCCTGAAATCAATTGTCCTTGTGGATAGTGCAGATCAGAATAGCAAACACCTGTATAGTTTTTATCCTATGCTAGCCCTTTATATATATTAAATCACTTAATCCTCAAAAAAAAAAAAAAAAAAACCCTGTGAAGTTGTGATTGTAATTTTATTATTTTAATGTTGAAAAAAATGGAGGTACATGAAATGAAGAAGTTTTCACAAAGTCACACAGCTTGCTGGTGGTGGAGCTAGAATTTTAGCCTAAGCTGTTGGCCCTGTTGTGTCTCTGATGCTGTCCAATTGCTTTCTTTCTAAAATTCATATTAATAGTATTTATAAAATGTATATGTTTAAATGACTATGAATTTTTTCTAATGGAACATCTATACAGAATAAATAATTGGATTCATATTATTTGCCTTAAAACCACTTTCTAAAATCACAGGGATTAGTATTTTGGGTATCTGCATTGGTGACAAGGTGGGACACAAATTGATTAAATGGGATCGCTCTTGAAAGATTTTCAGCTTTAGTACAATTTTTTTTTAAAGGTATAGGTGCTTAATAGACATTTCTCAGATAGACAGATGGACAGATGAGTGGACAAATGAGGCCTGCATAAGGAAACTGATTAAGTCATAATACCTTAATATTTACATATCAGTACATAACACTATTGTTAATGGTAGCATTTAAAAATTGTTGAAGTGATATTGGCAAGTGATGCTATCATCTTCTTAGGAAAAAACCTCATCCAAATCAGATTGATTAAATTTTAATTAAAAAATCTCTGACTTATAAAATTTTTTCTTCTAGAATAGGAATGAATCCAAAAATGTTCTGTGAAGTTTCTTCAGAGAAGATCTATGACTTCAGCATATTAATTGGCATTTTAAGTTTTGACCCTAAGGAAGGCCTAGACTGATTAGATGTCAAAAGTTACATTTCAGTCTAGTCTACCAGCTTTTCTAGTAGGCTGCTTTCGAACCAGTCAGACTCTTGGTAGCAGTGTTGGGGCTGCACTTCATTTTTTGTTTGTTTGGTTGTTTGGTTGGTTGTTCAAACCTTCAGCTTGTTTTGAAATTGGGGAATTCAGAATGGCTTGACCTTGATTGGAGCATTCCACACAGCTGGAACAGAATGGCTTGATATAACTGAATTTCCCATTAGGCATCAGGCTCATCTGGCCATCCCATGTGGATGAGGGCTTAATTTAAATTGCATGTTGCCTATGAGTTCACTTAAGCTTATAGGATTTCAACTTCTTGATTTTTGAACCTTGTCATTTTCTTATAGATGGAGTCCATATTCAATGCCTTAAGCCTCTCAAACTGGCTTCTTCCTCCCTGGTCTTTGGTCTAAAATCGTTAATTACTACACAAGAGACAAAATCGTAAAAAGTCCTTATCTGATACCTGCTGTGATCCTGGAAATATGTATGTGTTTTAATTGACACGTGTACAACTCTGTATAGTATAGATATATGTGTTTTACTTATACTGAAACTTTTATTTTTATCTTGAACCTATTATTTCTTCATCCCTGTAATTTTAAAACTAAAAAGAAATTTCTATATAACAATTTAGAAAGATCCTTTTATATACTTTCAAAAGATTTCCTTCTAGAAACCTTTCATGGTAGATAAAAGTCATTTTTAAAACCTATTCCCCATAAAAATGCTCTCCGAGAACAGATAGATTATATTTCATATTAAACCAGTTGAGTCACAAAGAAAACTAATCAAATGGAATTCATAATGGAAATAAAAACTGAATTTACTATAACCCAGTAACAGAAGGATCCATTTCTTCATTTTTGGATCACATTTCCTGAGAGAACATAATTACTCTTAATTTTTAAGAAGATACCTTTATTAGTTTGAAAGGTTTTCATGTTCATTAAGTAGATTAGAAAGTTTTAGGAAAGAAAGAAAAACATGAAATAGAAAATGTCTTATTGACCTAATTGAACATTTTCAAATGCCACTGAGGATTTGCTGGTGTTTTTTAACACCTGTGTAATAATGTTGCCCTTTAAATGTAACTGGTTAAATTTTCAAAGCTGTGTTCTGGGATTTTGCCATTTGATGTCCATTAATATCAATTGGAATATGTGGCCAAATCCCTGTGTACCACTTTGAAATTTTATTCCTTAGTATTAATGATAGTCTTCTAACAGTGCAGTTAGAAATAAATTATTTATCTGCTTAGCTCAAATTTCCTTAACTCTCTAGGGTGAACTAAATAAGAAAAAAAAAAAAAAAAAAAGGAATCCCAGTGTTACTACTTCAAAGTAACATGTATATAAAGAAGCCATCAGCTTAGTATGTATTGAACATATCTGTTATATTATGCAAATAGATATATGTCAATCCAAAAGATTTATTTAAATTACAGATGTCCTTTAAAATGCTTTTCTTTAACTTTTATTCTTACTCAGATTTCTTTTTAGTACAGCTAAAGATTTGTACATTTAAATGTGTATGTGGGTGTTGGTGTAGGTGTTGGTGTACATTCTTGTTATGCATTCTTCTGTCTTTTACCTTCTCTACCTTATCAGACAGATGAAGAAGTCACAGATAAACACTTTGAAGTAGAAATAGGATCTTGATATTCAGTTTCTAATTCACCCTAACTTACTGCCTTGTATTTCAGTGTCCATTATGGAATTCTGAAGTGTCAGCCTTGAACATTCTTGACTAAGAAACATTAATATCTAGAGGAGGATTTTAAGGTGTGGGAGCAATAGGAACAGATATTTCCAACAAACATTTTTGGTGTTAAATGCAAAGCATGAGTTACACATAAATTTAATATCATCAGAAATGGATATGAACAAGATAAAAAGAAATCCACTAATTTTTAAGGAAAATTCTTTGTGCTTCCTGAGGGTGAGTCCTCCCATAAATACATATTGGTCTTGAAGATGCTTGTGGTGGTAGAGGTAATGATTAAAGTACTCACCACATGAGGCTGATTTTACCAGTTGCTTATTTGTGTTTTTGAGGCAATGTCAACTAGAACTATTTTTAGTTCAGAAAATACCTTTAAAGAACAATGACTTATGAATCTGCACCAGAAATACCAAATTATAGTCCAGTGTGATAAAAGCATTAATTTACTTTGCATATGTTAACCTTGAGAGTTGAAAGCATCTTTAATCCAATATAATCATTTAAAAAATGACCGTCAAATGTTCTGTCCATCTACGAAGTTTTCATTATGATTAGGGAATAATATATTTGTAATGCCTGGTTGAGTGAAGTATAAAAATTAAGCACATACTCTTTAATTACTGAATTCGAGTAAATTGTCCTTACTTTGGTGGAAACCTAATGTATGAAAAATTCGATTAGGCTCACTATATTTCATCAAATTGCAAGTAATGCATGTAAAAAGCAATATGGAATCTGTAAGTTCATCAGCACCTTGCTTGTTTTCACAGTATCTCTATTCACACCAGCTGCTTTATACTTAGTGGAAACATAACAGAGCTGTATGTCTATTTATGCACTGTATGTGATTGTTTTTCTTTTTCAAAATCTGCTGTTCCTTGTTCTTTTTAAAACAGATGCTTGAGCGTTCCATATAATCTTTTACACATTACTGTATATCAAATTGTATTATGTATGTATTTTATGCAGGAGTTCTGAAGTTGCTATATCCACTTGCATAACACGTTTGCTTGCAATAATAGCATCAAAATTCTTTAAATACACATCCATTTACAAATTAACATACTTTAAAACATGGCAATGTATATGTATCACACATACACACACGCATATCTTAAGTAACAATAAAGAAAATTGACTTTTGTCTAGTATAGCACACCATTGCATATAATGATTATAAGGCAGTATGTTTAAATGGTCAATATGCTAACCATTGATTATTCTCATTTTCTGTAGGCACAGCAATCAGACCCATTGCTTTGAGAGCTGTGACCTCTATTGCTCGTGCCTTGCCTGGATTTCCCATTTTGGCCACTGGTGGAATTGACTCAGCTGAGAGTGGTCTTCAGTTTCTCCACAGTGGAGCCTCGGTCCTCCAGGTAGTACCTGTATTCTCCCCTTCAAAAAGCTCCATCTAATACATCTAGTGTAAATTATGTGACAACAAATATATTCTTGTAGGATCTCCTGAGAAAGAGACAGTGTGGGATTAAAATGGCAGCTCTCATTAAGTTCCTATTATGAGTTGAGAACATACTTGAGGTTTATTTTCTGTCCTAGTTAGGGCTTACAAGCCCTCTATCTTGTAAAAATATATTTGCTTACCTCCCTGTTTCCAAAAGAAATGAAATTAGATAACAAAATGCATACTCTAGAACTGGGAAGAAGAATAAATACATGAAGACATCTGGGTAAAAGTAAAATTTTCTTTGAGAAATAAAATGAAGTCATGGGTAAAGCCAATACACAAAACCTATGCCATAATGTACTGGGGGGATTACCAAATTTGACTGAACTTCCTGGCAGTCAAAGCAAGGAAATTATTGGTTTCATAGCTTTTGAAATATAGATATAAATTGATTATTCAACTTCTTGTGATACAGAGCTGAGAGATATTCTTCCAATACTGTCATAAAGGGATACTTTGAGATGTAGTACATTATACTCTTAATAGCATTCCTACCGATAATCTTTACTTATTACTTATATACTTGCTTCTTATTATGTTTCTCAACAAAGGCCCAGTACATTGCCTTGCCACATTATAGCATAAACATTTCTCTGAGGCCAGATATGCAGATTTGGATGGTCTGGCTTGACCCAGGGATAAACTTTTTCATATGATGACTAGACTATTACTTCCAAATGAAATATTTCAATGAAAATTATAACTGAAATTTAAAACTCAGTTAATGGGCTCAAGAGCAGAATGGAGAAAGCAGAAGAAAGAATCAGTGAAGTAGAAGACAGAACAATAGGAATTAACCAATCTGAACAACACAGAGGAAAAAGACTGAAAAAATAAGCAGAGCTTCAGAGATCTGTGAGACTATAACAAAAGATCAAACATTCAGAGGAGAGGTCACAGAAGGAAAAGATGACAAAGAAATAATGTTTGAAAACTTCCCCAGCCTTTTCGCAAAAGAGAAAAATCCTATAGATTTAAGAAGTTGAATGAACCTCAAATATGATATATCTAAACAAATCCATACTGGGGCACCCAGTTGACTTAGTAGGTTAAGCTTCTGCCTTCAGCTCAGGTCATAATACTAGGGGCCTGAGATTGAGCCCCACTTGGGGCTCCCTGCTCAGCGGGGAGACTGCTTCTCCCTTTCCTTCTGCCTGCCACTCACCCTGCTTGTGCTCTCTCTCTCTTACTTTCTTTCTCTCCATCAAATAAATAAAGTCTTAAAAAAAAAAAAAAAAGAAATCCATACCAAAGCACATCATAGTCAAACTTCTGAAAACTAAAGATTAAAAAAGGACCTTGGAAGCAAGGAAAACACACACACACACACACACACACACACACACACACACACACATTTTACCTGGAAGGAGCAAATAGTTTTAATGGAAATAGATTTCTCACCAGAAAGTGTAAAAGTCCAGGAAGTGGGACAATATTTTTCAATTGTTGATGGAAAAGAACTATCAACCCAGAACCTTGTATCCTTCAGGAATGAAGGAGAAAGCAACACATTCTTGACTGAAGAAAAGCTAGAAGAATTTGTTGCCAGGAGACCAGAACTAAAAGAATGGCTAAAGGAAGTTCCTTAGAAAGGAAATATTAAAGAAAGTATCTGGAGACATCAGGAAGGAAGGAATAAAGAACAGGGAACAACAACGTCAAGAAAAATCTGAGGATAAATCTAGGCTTGAATATCACCTGAATTTACATTCATGAACAAGGAGAAATGTAGGGACTGGAAGATATGAGTGGGTTGTGAGTAGGTCCCAGAAAAGATGCTTGCTCATTTCCCAACATGTGATTTTTGGCAGGTCATAGATGGGGGTGAAGACTGTTAAGACTAACAAGTGTTGCTTTTAGCTCTACTACAGATAGTCTTTATACACCTACCTGAGAGTGAAATAGTTTTATCATGCTTCACTTTATTGTACTTTATAGATATTGCATTTTTTACAAATTGAAGGTTTTTGAGGGTGCTTGGGTGGCTCATTGGTTAAGCGTCTGACTTCAGCTCAGGTCATAATACCAAGGTCCTAGGATTGAGCCCCACGTTGGGCTCCTTGCTCAGTGGAAAATCTGCTTCTCCCTCTGCTCCTTCTCCTGCTTGTGCATTTTTTCTCTCTCTCCTACTCTCTCTCAGATAAATAAATAAAATCTTTAAAAAACAACAACAACAACAACAATGAATTGAAGGTTTGTGGCAACACTGCCTCAGTCCACTGTCACCATTTTTCCAAAAACATTTGCTCACTTTGTGTCTTTGTGGCACATTTTTGGTAATTCTCACAGTATTTCATATTTTAAAAAGTATTATATCTGTTATGATGATCTAGGATCAGTAATTATGACTTACTAAAAGCTTAGGTTCTTATTAGCATTTATTAGTAATAATCTCTATAAATTAAAGTATGTACTTTTTAAGACATAATGCTATTGCACACTTAATACAGCATAGTATAAACACAACTTTTATATGCACTGAGAAACCAAAAACATTCATTTGACTTACTTTAATGCATTATTTGCTTTATCGTGGTGGTCTGGAATCGAATCCACAATATCTTTGAAGTTTGCCTGTGCTTTGATCGACATTTTGTGAGGCTTGGAGGATGAAAGGAATGTAGCCAGTCACATGACTAGTGCTGGAGCTGGAGCTCAAAAAGCAGCAGGTTTCACAACTGTGAAGCCAGTGCTCTTCCAATGGCTTATGTTGCCTGTCCCCTCCTAGAACCTCTAAGGTGAGAATATCAGCAATAGGTAGATCTTCCCTACCTACTCAAGGCTTACATATTCAGGCTACAGCTTCTTCCTTACAGAAAGGGTGCAAAGAAGAGAAGAAATGTGAAAACATAAAAAATAAGTCAACATGCATTCCAAGAAGAGGTGTACTTAGTGTGTGGACCATAGTATGTGAATATATGTAGAATACCATGTGTCCTTATAGAAATGTGTATGTGTGGTTAAAATAATCATTCATGTTATGGTTTCTGCTTAGCCCCATTTTGGATCAAGAAGTAGAGAATCACTCAAAGTTCCTTAAGAAAATGTAGTCAGTTGTATTCTCTGAATCAGGGGACCCTGGAACAAGAACTTTAAAAACCGGTGGGGCAGTTCTCAGGAGAAATCTCCTCCATCTCTCTTTTATGGTCCATGGGATTTCTCCCTCAGAGGAATCTAGAGTTCCATTCACTCCTTCTCTCTTCATAGCTTCCTCCTTCTTCTGCCTCCTCTCAACTTCTGCCACATGACACCTGGGCCCCCTCTACATGGTGGTTTTCAGCTCCAACTTCCAAGTGAAATGCTTCATAGGCTTAGTATCTCTTAGCTCAGATTTCAAAAGAGGAAATTTGTTTTGTTCAATTATCTTTTCATGCCAGGCCCCATTTTAAAACACTAGTCATCCAGTGTATTGACTGCTTGGTAGATAGCAGAAACACACTAAGTATTTGTTGAATGAATTTGTTAAATGAATGTGTTGGAGTTGAGCTTTTGTTTGTTTGTTTGTTTGTTTGTTAAAACCTGATTGTGAAGAGGAGATGAAAGGGTTAACATGGTCTAGGTGGTGGTTGCCAAAGGACTTGCCCTTCTGTTCCAGCTAGGAACTGCAGGGAGACTTTCCAGCTATGTAAGATACTGGTTCCCAAATGATATGGTTAAAAATGTGAAGTTCCACACATAGGCTTCTACTGGTAGAAGATTACAGATTATGTATCAATTCCACACCATTAGCTTGAGTCAGAGTTTTATTTAGCCGGAACATATTTTTAGACCAATTTTAACTGAAGTCTGAACTGAACTAAAATCAGTATTAAGATACACTTGGGATGATTATGAGAGGGGAAAACCCTTGAATTTAGAATTCTGGCTTCCCATTTAAATGAGGTGGAGAATGTGCAGTATTTCTGTGTCTCTTCCATAGTAACCGAATTTCACCCCATTCTGTTCCCTTGGCCTTTCTAGTCCTGGGTTAATCTAGCCTTTCATTTTCTATGCTTCTGGGCTGCTGAATATTATTAGAGAAATTCAGGTAACTCTGCCAATTGGATTTACTGCAAATTCACAGTGTTTAATGTCAGCTGGGCCTTGGGTGCTAGTCAGCATCTGTTTTTATTTATCTTTATAAAAAAAAAAATCCACATCAGATTCTCCCCAGTAGTTAGTTCATATTTTTTTCATATACCTCAAGGTAGATTACCCTCCATCATCACCCTCTGTTTCTCTGATACCATTTGTTTTCTGGCTCTTATCACCAATTCTATACCCTTCTCTGGTTCTATAATATTTCTCTTGAAGAGCTCATCCACTTATATATCTTTGGGTGGAGTACTGTCAAATCTATCTTTCCAATTATTTCCAATCAGAAGTAAAGTACATACTGACAAAATGCATTTTTGCAAGATATGATCAGACAAATGAAATGTATTTAAATATCAGGGTGGCGCTGATACATTGGGGTGTAGAAAGAGAAGTAGTGGGTACAGAAATAGTGACATAAATATTTTGATCCTGATCTTCTTGATACACATACATAGACTGCGTAAATAGGTGAGTTCACTCTTGGAATAAGGATTTAGTCAGTAGTTTCAAATGCCATTTTAAATGAGTCAGACCTTCTATGTGACTTTAGAGAAAGTACTGACATTTCAAAATGGAAAGCTAAAATATTTTCATAGTTGGGTAAGTGCGATAGAACATGCCTTTTTTGTTAATCATAATGCATCACAGAGAATCATACATACATTTTTTCATTCAAAAAGTATTTATTGAGGACCTACTACATGCCTGGTATTGTTTTAGGAATTTGGAATTCTTTTGGGAATAGAACAGGCAAAAGTCCATTCATTACCTCTGGGGCTTACATTTTAGTATGGGAAGAAACATAGTATATAATAAATATGAACTGTAAGTATATTTGGTATGTAAGATGGTAAGTGCTATGAAAGAAAAAGAGGCCTTATTGAAAAGGTAGCACTTATATGAATAATTGGGGATGGTGAATCAGGGAAGGAAAATACATCGTAGCATCACTTGCTTAAATTTTTTTTTTTTAAAGATTTTATTTATTTATTTATTTGAGAGAGAGACAGTGAGAGAGAACATGAGTGAGGAGAAGGTCAGAGAGAGAAGCAGACTCCCCGTGGAGCTGGGAGACCGATGTGGGACTCGATCCCGGAACTCCGGGATCATGACCTGAGCCGAAGGCAGTCGTCCAACCAACTGAGCCACCCAGGCGTCCCACTTGCTTAAATATTTAATTGAGAGCTATCTGAAATATAAAAATTACAAAATATTGGAGGTCACCTTGCAGTTTATAGATAGAAATGCCTTTTATGGTTTCAGGTTGCATTTAACGGGTAATTTTTGAAGTCTTCTTGCCATTTCTAGGAATGTACCATTTCTCTGTGGCACTGTTTATTTCTATTATCTTACTCTGTAACTTGCTTTGACAAGGATGTTAACATTTCAGGCTGAAACATCCAATAACTCTCCCTTCAAAATGCTTCAGTGGATGTTGAAAAGAAAAACTAAGGAATTAGAGAGTAATTTTGGTTCCAGATCATTTCCCTAGTACATTTTTGGAGTGAAAATGACTATTAAAACAGAACCAGATATAGTTCTGTGGCCAAGAAATAAGGTTCAAAACCAATTATAGGTTTGTGTTCTTGTGTAACTGCTCTTATAACTTTGTCAGTCAACTAAACTGACTTCTAATTTATTTATGCAAACTCCAGTGTATTTGAAATATGATTTTTGTTCTTACTTGATAGGCTTTCATTAGTTAGAATATGAAATTTAGAGCTCTAAAAAGGACAGATGAAAATTATTAGTAAATTTCAACTACTGAAATTTATAAATACCTCCTTGGTAAATTATGTTTTGTGGACTCTTAAGGTCTTAAAAATCTTTTGGGGGTTACTCTGAGGAAAAGAAGTCGACTTCCGGCTGCCAATTGTTTATTCATGAAGAGGATAGCAAATAAATAACTTGTATAATTGCCCTTTGACATAGTTTGAAGAGAAGACTTTAATAAATTAAAACTGGGTTGGTTTTTTTTGTTGTTGTTATTTTTTTTACAGTTAATTTTAGTTTTTTGAGTCCCAGACCTACCTTCCTGGTGAGCCCAAATCTCTTTCCTCTGATTTAAGTACTAGATTGAAGTTTCTGTTAATGAAAAAAACTACATAGAGATTTTCTGTTGCAAACAAACCCCAGACTGAGTCAGTTGCTTTTAGGGAAAGGTTTCATCACAAAATGTTCAATCTCCTCTGTTGGATATAGATAGAGAATATAAGAATGACACTACCCTTTTTTTTTTTTTCACTGAATGACTTTGGGTGTCTGTAGTTTAATTTAGTGATATTGCCATTACAATTTAATCTGTCAAGGACTTTGATTCAGGACATCACAAATTATAGAAAGCCATCCGTTCATTCATGTACAATTATGACCTGTGCCTTCACTGAGATTGTACAGGTGGGTATTCTTAATCCCATTTCTTTTGTTGGGGTATGTCACTGAACTTAATAGAAAATCCTGAAATACAACAGGAAGAGGGAGCTCAGTGGGCATTTACTGTGAAGAGTCACAGTCATGTGATAGACACTCACTAAACATGGATGACCAAATCAATCCTTAACAATAATCAAGCTGCTTTAATGGAAGTAGTCCAAGATAAATTTTTTTTAATGTGGAATTTTTAATGTGACCACGTAATGTATAATTTTACTAAAACTAGGGAAAAAGAAGTAATTGAAGCAGATAATGACACTGTTTCCTCACGAGAGCAGATGCATTACCGCCATTTTCTTGTGGTCATAAAACCCAGGAAGACTTTGGTGCTTCAGCTCTATTGATGGGGGGTTCTTGAGGTGATAAAAATTTAGCACACTATACTCCTAAATTTTATTGGGTAGGTGGGCAAGAGTTATTCAATGATTTCCTATTTTTTTCTTCCACCTTCATGCACTTTAAAGTCAGGGTGTGATATGTGAAGGAAGAATAGTTGATGCCATTCAAAGTTATTTTAAATGGCATTGGAACTGTTTCACATATTAGAAAAATAGACATATTTTTCTTTCCACTATGCAATTTCTTGTTTCCTAGCTTTAATGAGTATTGCATGTGCAATTTTAAGAACAATATGCAAGTGGACATTAAAAAAAATTAGGAACTCTGTATCCTCAGAGTAATATATAAGAAAAAATATGCTCTTAGTATCCCTTCAGTGAAATTCCAATTACCGTGTCAATTATTACATTAATTTAAATTACTTTAATGGATGGTTACTTTTAATGGAAGAGGTTTTAATTTTTGAAAAGCATCCTGATTTCAGTGCAACAATGTTGTTTATAAGCAAGTAAAGGAAATTAAATGGAAACCTGTTAGGCCTTTGAATGATTATACACTCTCCACTGGATAGAAAGATTAATATCTAAATTCAATGAAAATTAATTGAAATTAAGTCTAGTTTTTTTGAAAGACAGTTTTACCATAAGAAAAAGTAACAGTAACACACAGTAACTGTTTTTTGTGAGAAAATAACCATGTGTTAACCAAGATGTTTGCAGATATAGCCATATGAAATTTCTAATCTTGTGTAAACTTCTTTGGCTAAAGTTTTTTTCCTGACTGACTCGATCCTTCATGTTGTCTGCGCCCTTATGCACTGTATGCAAAGATATAGTAAACTACTAGTTACATTTCTTCATCAAAAAAACCTTCATATTCCTGACCAAAGTTTTAAACTGCTATTTATCCTTTTGTGAGTTTAAAAAAAAAAATCCCAGTTGTATAGATATTCTTATGTTACATATTATTTTCCAAACATTGTGTTTTCTTTGTTGCTTTTCTTTCAACCTTTCAAATTTATCAGTATCATTTGAAATGAGTTGTGATTGGATGTAACTGATTTTTTAATAACCATCCCATAGCTTGTCCATCCAGATGACTACTAGAAATAGTCATTTTGGGAGGTAATGTATTTTGAATACCATTGGTAACAACTCTTCATACTTTGAGAGTGGATTTGATTTCCTGTAGACAAAACTAAAGACAGCCAAGTTGAGTGAACAAAGTTGGCTTTTGAATTGAGAGATACAAAGTCATGGGTCTCTTTTTCTGGCAATTAATAAACAGTTCAAAGAGAGGTGTTACAAAATTCTGAGCAATGCCAACATCTACCAAGGTGATTATTTTGAAAAAGCCACACTCAATTGGATATGTATTATTGTATATTTGTTAAAAAATCTACTTCAATATTGTATAGACTCTCTACTAAGTTAGGGTTCAGAATTCAGACTGTATAAAGATCTAGAAAGATCTATGCTATAGCAAGTTTATGGTAAAGAATATTAATGATCTAATGAATATTACCTTCTGTTTTTGAAAAAGTCTCTTCCAGTTATTAATTCATTTGACTCTTACAAAGCTGTAGGCCTATCAGTAAGCATTTTAAACCCCATTTTACACATTTGCAAGTTGGCAATTTCCTTGAGTTTATTTCATCATTTAGCTAACTCAGTAGGATTAGAAGCCATGTTTCCTGATTTCTGCTCCATCATTTGTCTCTGCATCCCCTACCATCCATGTTACTGTGCTTAAGAAACATGCTAGCAGAGTAAAAGAGAAATTCATCATAAACATGTGAATGCTCACTCTGTCCTTGACTTATTAACAGATGATTCATTCTCAATCCTTATACTACTCCTGTGCAGAGTTTACCCCAATCTTACATTTTACAGGCGAACTCCTTGTTCTTTGTTAAATAATTGTTTTCATCATGATAAGTGTAGTCTTTAATCCCCATCACCCATTTCACTCATTCCCCCCACTCCCCCCACCCCGATAACCATAAGTTTGTTCTCTGTAGTTAAAAGTCTGTTTTTTGGTTTGTCTTTCTCTCTTTTTCCTTTGCTCACTTGTTTTGTTTCTTAAATTCCATATAAGAGTGAAATCATATGGCATTTGTCTTTCTCTGACTGACATTTTGCTTAACATTATACTTTCTAGTTCTACCCATGGGTTGCAGATGGCCAGATTTCATCTTTTTATGGCTGAATAATATCCCATTGTATGTATATACCTCTTCTTAATCCATTCATCTATTGTTGGACACTTGGGCTGCTTCCCTGGTTGGGTTATTATAAAAAATGCTGCAATAAACAAAGGGATGCATGTATCCGTTTGAATTAGTGTTTTTTTGTATTTTGGGGTAAATACCCAGTAGTGTAATTACTGGATCATAGAGTAGCTCCATTTTTAATTTTTTGAGGAATGTCCGTACTGTTTTCCACAGTGGCTGCCCAGTTTGCATTCCCACCAACACTGCAAGAGGCTTCTTTTTTCTCCACATCGTTACCAACATTTGTTTCTTACATTTTTGATTTTAGCAATTCTGACAGTTGTGAGGTGACATCTCATTGTAGTTTGTTTTTTATTTTAATTCCAGATAGTTAACATAAACTCTTATATTAGTTTCAGAATACAGTATGGTGATTCAGAAATTCCATATTCTTTTTGTAGTTTTAATTTGCATTTCCCTGATGATGAGTGATGTTGAACATCTTTTCATGGTCTGTTCTCCATCTCTATGTCTTCTTTGGAGAAATAGATTTCATGTCTTCACGTTTTTTACTGGGTTATTTGTTTTTTTGGATTTTGAGTTGTATCAATTCTTTATATATTTTGAATACTAATGGATATGTCATTTGCAAGTGTCTTTTCCCTTCAGTAGGTTGTCTTTTAGTTTTATTGATTGTTTTCTTCACTGTGTGGAAACTTTTTATTTTGATGTAATCCCAATAGTTTATTTTTGCTTGCATTTCCCTTGCCTCAGGAGACATAGTTAGAAAAATGTTGCTATGACCAATGTCAGAGAAATTACTGCCAGTGTTCTGCTTAAGGATTTTTATAGTTGCAGGTCCCACATTTACTCTTTGCTAAATAATTTATCTCTGAATCCTTCAGAATCCTTTGAATTCTGATAAATTTCCACATGCTGAGCAAAGGACATTCTCAGTTTTCTAAAGACTGGGAACCCAGGAGTTTCTGCGTTCTGTTTTGGGACAATCTAAAAATCCACATTCTTAAGTAACATGAAATATGGAGGCAGAGTAGCTTACAAAGTAGATTCAGCACAAGCAAATGATATATGCATGACTGTATGCAATATGAGATGGCAAAGTTGATTAATGACAAATATAAGAGTAATCCTAGGGTGTAGAAACATAATTATACACTTAAAATGGGGATGACCATGGAAGAGAGAAAATTTTGTGGAAAAATTATAGAGGGGTTTACTTAACAATAAGGTCAATACAAACAGCACAGTGATATAGCTTCCCCCCAAAAGCTTATATGAACTTGGTTGCATCTGAAATAGGATATCTAGACTAGAAAAAGGTAAATGATGTCCCCATCGAACTCTCTTCAGATGACATCTTCATTCATCACATGATGGGTACCCACAATTTGCCAGGCATGGTTTTAGCCATGAAAAAATCAAGGATGTTCTCAGACAACGGAGAATGCTCTCATCAACCTCACATGCTGTAACCTTCTTCCAAGGGTGATAAGATAATCAAGTCCAGGGGCTCCTGGGTGGCTCAGTGGGTTAAAGCCTCTGCCTTTGGCTCAGGTCATAATCCCAGGGTCCTGGGATTGAGCCCCGCATCGGGCTCTCTGCTCAGCAGGGAGCCTGCTTCCCTTTTTCTCTCTGTCTGCCTCTGCCTGTTTGTGATCTCTGTCTGCCAAATAAATAAATAAAATATTTAAAAAAAAAAAGATAATCAAAAGTCTGGGGAACAGTGTCCTTCTGGCAAAAGGAAGAGCAAGAACATACATACAAAGTTCGTATGATGTTAGGGTGAGAGCAGTTATGCCCTGTTTCAGGACTGGCAAGGGGCACAGCAGATTTAAGGATGGTAGAAGATAAAGGTGCATAGGCTGTGGAGAATCTCATAGGGCATTGTAGGCCATGATATTTAGATGATTTTTTATGTTTAATGGAAAACTATTGAAGAGTGACAGTCTTTATGATCCCACAGGCTGACACCACACCCCTTTTCCCTCTATCTCCTCAGATCCAGGAGCAAATAAATGCCCAATGGGCCCTTTCCACATTGTACTTCCATGGTATTTTGTTCACTTCCTAAGGAATGGTTTTTATCTTCCCAAGATTTTAGTTCCCTCTTCTTCTAAGAATACTGGCAGCCTCTTTCATCCTTGGTTAGTTGCCCGTAGATAGTTTTTTTGATTATTCCCAAGGACAGTGGTCCCCAAAATGTGACTTTATTAATACAAACCACTCGCTTCTAGAGGAAACTTATCTCAGAGTTCCTGTTTTGTTAATGGTAGAACATCATCATCAACTTTCTACACAAAAAGACTATTAAATATTAATCTAAAAATCAGACCAACACAAATCCATTTCTAGAAATGTTCAGTTCTGTCATATACTTCATATGTATGAATTTTTTCCACAAGGATTCAGATTAGAATAGATTTTCTGTGCCATTCTGAGTTTTCTCTTGCAAGAAAAGAATAAAAATCCAGGCCACGAAAAGACATTTCACAGTTGATTCCTCATAAATACCTACCTTCCTACGAGTTTCTAATTATGACTTTCAATTTTGTGCCCCACTATTTTGTTTTATAGGTACTGTCCCACTTCCTTATCACTTTTCTTAGTTTCATTTTTGAAATGACACTGAATTATTAGCTTATTATAATAATGATGTTCCTGAGTTATGGCCACTCTTCTTTTTAAATGACTCTGTCTGCCTTATACTTACTATCCTTATTTTAATGGGAACAAAACAGATTTAGATATTTTTCCAAGCTATTTTAAGACTGGTTCCTTTGAATTTTGAATACATTTTTATGTTTGGGATCCCAGCGGTTTTGTTTGTTTTTTTATAATCATAACAAACCAAACCTTAAAAACTTTTATCCTTCTGACACCTACATACATGTGTGTCCAAGGTTCATGTAAATCTTATAGTAAGCCTCATGCTTGGTCATAATCCCCACAATATATTCACAGCAAACTAGGTTCCCTGGAGTTACTTTCTTCTGGAAAGATCCAGACATCATTTTAGTTGTAGTGCATTCTGATTTTACTCCAGTTTTCCTCTTTTTCTTCCTGTTTAGATACTCTTGATTTTCTTGCTAGCTCATTTCTAGTGGAGAGATTTTGTTCTGATTTCTAACCATCTTCAAAGATTAGAAACTGTGAAGGTTAATTTGTTCGCTTTCTGATCTTGATGTGGGATGTGTCTAAGGCTGTGAGAGAGTAGAACCGAGAAGGGAGGGAGACCCTGCTAGAAATAGCTGCACCACAGAATGCCTGGGGCTCTGAACCACACCGGTAACTGATCTCTTGAGAAGGACTTGAGAAAGGCTAGTGGTATCTCTTCTTACTAAGGTACAATGGAAGCTCACTAGTCTGCCATATCATAGCCTAATTCACAGCTTTGGTTTTGCTGATCTTGCAACCTGAGGTTCTCAACTTCCTTGTTCTTACACTTTTCTTTAATAAACCCTATTGTTGGTTCTTTCTAGTTTTGAATATTCTCAACAGTATTGTGTGCCATTCTTATATATCCAGATGTGGTTGTATTGCCATTTAATGGCTCGATAAGTTTGAACTAATTATTTGATTTCTGTAAATTTTTGTGTATTCATCTATAAAATGGAAGTTATGATAGCTATCTCATTAGGTGGTTACAAGGAGGAAGTGATATTTAATATGTTAAAGGGAATACCACAAGTGAGAGTCCCAGTACTGGAGTGTCTCCTTGCTCCAGCCTCCCTGGCTCAGCTGCTTTCTCGCCGTCCATCAATGCCTAACACATCAGGGAGACGTCAGCACCCTGGTTCAGCTCTTAAGGTTCACTGTGAAATGAGTATCAACGGTGATTGTCTCTGTCTCTAATTATAAACTCCTAGAAAAAAAGAATAATAGGATTATGTAATTTCAGTCAGACAATTGACATTTATTAAGGGCTTCTTTGGTGCAGATGATAATGATTTACTGAAAAATAAAGAATAAGCAAACAATTTGAGTGCACATTTATGTTTGCAGTATTAATTGTGAGTCTTGATGCAAATAATGATTGTGAAAGAAATTATAGTAAAATATCAAAGTCCTTACAGGCCTAAAAACATTTTAGGAAGACTTTCGTTAGAAATCACAACTCTGTCTCTGTTTAGTTTCGAAAATCAGTGATAAATTTTTTAAGGTTTATGAGAAGTTGTAAAGGCAGTTACTGTCAGGAAATCTCTTTAGTTCAATGACTCCTAACTCCCAAATTCAGAAACCAGCCTTAGGCCAGATGACCTGTCTAGCCTAGGAGTATAATCAAGTTTAACATTGAAAAACAAGCTTATGATTAGTTCCCGCAGATAGAATTAATATCACTTAAGAGTTTGACACAACATGAGGAAAGATAAACTTTGTCAGAAATATTCTGTGCGGATAAATCTTTACTGGATTGTTGCATCTTCCTTTCACACTTACACTCTTTAAAAAAATCGTTAGGGGCACCTGGGTGGCACAGTTCATTAAGTGTCTGCCTTAGGCTCAGGTCATGATCTCAGGGTCCTGGAATCAAGCCCTGGGTTGTGCTCCCTGCTCAGTGGGGAGTCTGCTTCTCCCTCGCTGCCTCTCCCCCCGCCTGGTGTGTGCCTATGTGCATGTGTACTGCTCTTTCTCTCTCTCAAATAATGAATAAAATCTTTAAAAAAATCATCTCTGAAACAAGCTGTTTATTTATATGTGAAAAGTTTGTTCTAGGAAAGAAAATCTTACCATCATTGCTCCTGAAGAAAATGCTTTTAGGGGAAATTTTGAATGTTTTGTTGCAGACTACTCAACAAATTACTATTTCAGATAGAGGACCAAATGGTTCTCTGTCTTATCTAAGTGGAAAAAAAATCATTCAAGAACTTGGCTCTCTAGAAATACATATCTGTGCATCATGTATGTATTTTATGGCATCAAAGTTATAGTTCAGTATATTTCTAAAAGGCTTTTGAGACAGAGACATGAATTTTTACAGATTCTAATTACAAGTTAGAAGTCATCTCACTGTGGGAAATTAAAAATGGAGATAATTAGGGAAAATTCCAGTTGAAAGAAAAATGCATTATGGAAAAAGCAATAAAAGCACAAAAAAATAGGAAAGTAAAATCCCTTCTCAGTAGCTTCTATGATTCAATTGTAGATCAATAGTCTGTATTTAATGCATTACCAGGAGAGCATTAATTTGCAATTACCACAGGTGATCTGATCCTCTGTGTTCTGTCCATTGACACAAATGACCTTTTGTTGAAAGAGATTCTGCAGTCATTATTTTAAATAGAGCAACAGAAAAGCAAAAGGAAAGTATAGGTCACTTTCAGGTGTAAGTGTCTTACATTACACAAAATGGAAACCTTTGTAGTGTAGCCCTGAATAGTCACGTTACAGAGTATAATGAGCTTGAGCACAGATATGTCTGTTTGCATACAGGAGGGATATAACATGCACTGTATGGTGGTGGGTAAATATGATTCAAGGCAAAGCTACAAATGCCCTGAATTAAGTATAAAATAAAGTAGACCTTTGATAAACCTCTACAAATAAGGGAAGATTGAGAGAAGTTGGTTCAATGAAATAGGTGTTTTGTAATGCTTTGTTTCGAAGCAAGCTGGGTCGCCTTGGAGGTGGAGAGTCTGATGCCCCAACAATGACACATTCTTGAAAGAAAGCAGACCTTGGCTCTCTAGAGACCGTATTCCAATCATAAACAATGTGGCAGGAACCCCCATGGCCCTGTCCAGAGTCTGCTACACAAGCAGGGAATTGCCAGCTAGGTACAGGAAGCCTGACAGGACTGCATCTTACTGATACATGCTTCAACACAAATGAAAATGCATCAAGTTGCTTGGAGGGGCAGTGCTGCTCTTTAGATCTGTGACCTCGGCTTTATGAGATATGTGACCTTTGTATACTTCAGGTTTCTTTTCTGAAAATTAGGGTTTCATAAGATAGTTGTGAGGATTAAATGTTATCATCTGTAAAGCATTTCAAACAGTACCTGTAACACAGTGCCCAGAGATGTTAGATATTAATTATCATCATCATCATCATCATCATCATCATCCGCTAGGATTTTTATTCACTGACATAGAATTTTCAAACAAAATTTACACCCCCCTATTCTAGCTTTGGACTGGCATGTGTCTTGGCTCAGGCTGACTGAAACCAGAACCCAAGGAAAGGGCTGAGTGGTAATGTCTTGTTGGAAGGTAAAATCAGTAAAGTCTGCCATAGCTAGAATAAGAGGAAATAGAAGAGACAGACAAAGATGGGATTTGAATACAAGGTCATGCATTACTGGGTAGTCCACTGCTTCACAAGCTGCAAGAGAGCCAGTTAGTTGGCCACATGGTACATCTCCGGCGAGACTAGATAGAAAATAGTGCCTCAGGATGATGCAGTACAGGAAAAGGGAAAGAAAATTTATCCACCATTACTTTCAGCCTTCCTTCTCCCATTGGTTTGAGTTCATCCTTCTGGATCTGATTATCCTGTAAAAGCCTGCTCCCACAACCTGCTGTGTGGCTCATTCTGGCGCTTCATACAGGATCCAGATCTTTTCTATGTGTCTGGTTATCTAGCCTTTAGACTCATAATGACAGATAACTTATTATCTTATAAGTTATCTAGTTAAAATTATAGGTAAATTCTGTCTCATACTGTGAAAAACCTACCTCCAGATATGTTTTATCCATTGTTCCTACTTCTTTTTAAAGCTAGAGAGAAGAATATATCCATGTTATTTTTATAAAAGCATAGAATTTCAGAAATGAATAAAACCTTGTTAGTGCAGAGACAGTTAAATATTATATTTATATTATCCTTATTATCTGTGTTTATGACTAGTCGTAGTAACCAGGTAAGTGAAAATACCAGCAATTTTATAATAATTTTATAATAATATTATTCTTAGTATGCTACAACCTAAGTTGCTTCATTCCCAGAATGAGACAGAAGTCTAAGAAGATGAGTGATTTCAAAAATTGGCTTGTGATAGAGAATTAAATGGGTATCCCAGTACTTCCTGAAACCTGGAGAAATTAGGACAACAATGACCTCAACATATAGAAGGGTGCCCTGTGTGTATCTGAAAATTCAGGAGAAGTGCTCTGAGAAGCTTTCATAATGTTCTTTAAATACTGAATAGCATGTAGGCAAAACATCTTTTAAAGTTATTAATCAGAAGTATATCTGATAAGCAGATGGGACTTGTGCCTCTCTAGAGAAGTATCTAAAGTGGTCATTGTGGTGATTTGAGAAGGGGGTATGCTATCCTTTGGCTGCCTCTCCATTCATTCCTTGGTCAGAAGCAGCAGTGATCCATTAATCATCCAAATAAGTAAAAGGAAAAAGAGACTAAGAAACAAATAAACGAAGTGAAGAAAAAGGGAGAAAGAAGGTCCTTACTTGTCAAGTAATTGAGAACAGAATGAAACTTTATAAGGGAAAACGACTTGTTTATAGCAGCTTTCAGTTTTTTCATGGACAGATACATTTTATTAATAAATGAAATTACTATTTATTTATTTTTTTAAAGATTTTATTTATTTATTTGACAGATAGAGATCACAAGTAGGCAGAGAGGCAGGCAGAGAGAGAGAGGAGGAAGCAGGATCCCTGCCGAGCAGAGAGCGCAACGTGGGGCTCGCTCCTGGGACCCTGAGATCATGACCTGAGCTGAAGGCAGAGGCTTTAACCCACTGAGCCACCCAGGTGCCCCTGAAATCACTATTTAAATCAGTCTAATTCCCATTTTAACTGAAGTTGCCTTGTAGGTCATTCTGGCCAGTTGGAATATTGCCCATTCTAATTATTTGTGGGATCTGTAGTTTTTTATAATAGATTTTTATAGATTTTGTAGATTTTTATAGCATCTGGCATTCTAGTGCCTGGACGCCTAGTGTCTGGACACCAAGTGATGCCTAGCTTAGTCCAACACATATAAGGAACTGATAATTAAGAAAATATACTTTTTCTCAAAGCTAAAATGTAATCCAGATCCAGGTTACAAGTACATTATAACTTTGCAAATCATAATGCCAAAACTGTTATAATGGCTAATGCTTACATAGACTTTACTACAGGCCAGGTACTGTGTAAGCTAATAATTATATGTGTTTATTTATCCTCCATTAATCCTATAAGAAAGATATTAGTATTACCCCCTTCTGTAGCCAAGAATGTTAAATTATAAGATGATAAATGGCAAGGCTGTGATCTAAACTCAGACAGTTTGGCCTAGCATCTGATTTTAACCACTATACTGACATTTTGCCCACTAGAATGACTATTATCAACAGACAGTGATAAGTGCTGGTGAGGATGGGGAGAGACTGGAATCCTTTTGTATTGCTTGTGGAATTGCAAAGTGATATAACTACTTTGGAAAACAGTTTGGCAGTTCCTTAAGAAGTTAAGCATAAATTTACCATACAATCCAGAAACTTCATCCCTGGGTATCTACCCAGATAAGTAAAAACATGTCCACAAAAAGTCTTGAACACAGTCATGCAACATTGTTCCTACTACCCCAAACTGAAGACAATACAGATCCCCATCAGCTGATGAGTGGATAAACAAAATATGGCACACGTAGTTCATACATACAATGTGACAGTATTCGGCAATAAAATGGACTGTTACCATAATAAAATAGATTGCCTTAGCATGTGTAAAAAACATGATGCTAAGTGAAAACAAGCAGATACAAAATACTAATATTTGTATTGTATAATTCCATTTATATGAAGTGATGAGAAGTGGCAAATCTAGAAAGACAGAAGACAGACCAATAGTTGCCTGCAACTTGGGAGACTGAAAGAGTGGCCGTAAAAGGCACAGGCAACTTTGAGGTGATAGTGATATTTTATTTTTTTTTTAATATTTTATTTATGTGAGAGGGCAGAGATAGTGAGAGAGAGCATAAGCAGGAAGAAGGAAAAGAAGCAGACTCCCTGCTGAGCAGGGAGCCTGATGTGGGGCTCAATCCCAGGACCCTGGGATCTTGACCTGAGCTGAAGGTAGATGCTTAACCAACTGAGCCACCCAGGTGCCCCAATGGAAATATTTTAAACAGGGTTGTGGTGATCATTTCACAACTCTATATATTTACTAAAAATCATTGACTTGCATACTTATAATAGATAAATTTTATGGTATTAAATTATGTCTTAATAATGCTGCTTTTAAAAAAACCCACATAATTAGAGATAGCTTATGTACTGCATGTAACAAAATTATTTAATATGAAAGTTTGAAATTTGGGTTGAGGGATTCATAGTGAAAAACCTGAAGGGTAATGGTGCTTAACAGTTGTTTCTTTTTTTTTTTTTTTTTAATCTGTCTCTTCAATCTTACTTGAAAATGACATAATACCTTTTATAAGGATCCATTAATATTTATAGTATTATTAGTATCTCAAATGTATCAAATTAAATAAATGTTTATGAACCCTGCCTAATTTAAAAGTAAGCACATTCAAATAAGTCTGCCTGATTAAGGCATCCTTGGTAGAGGCCTTCCTGGATTTCAAATGTGTTTTATGCATTTAAGTATTAAAATTAGACTATTTTCTTACAAATAAACATTGATCATACTTGGTATACATGCTTATATCTGATATAAGTATTTTAATTTTTAAAATTACATATCATTTAGGAAGAATTAAATAGACCAGAGGGAGATTGGCTTTGATGGTATCAACAACTAACATCTGTTGAGAACTTCATTCATGAGGTTCAATATTATCAAGCCATATTATGTAATGGTCATAATGTCCATTTACTATTGCATTAATGGTTATTGAGTGTCTAATAGATACAGGCACAATAGTGAGAAACAAACATGTAAGAAAAATGTCAAATAGTGATAAGTGCTATGCAGAGAATGTAAATTAGCAAATGTGTTAGTGACTGGCTGGCTGGAGAAGTTCTTTGGAGAGGTGATATTTAAGCAGGGAACTGTATAAGATTCACCCAGCCAAGTGAAAATAGGGAAAAGAGCATTACAGGCAGACAGGGAAAAACCCTGACCGAAAAAACGAAGGCATGAATGATAAAATAAAAGCCATGTCTTTGAGGGAGGGGGGACATGCTCAGAAAAGGCCATTGTGGCTACAGCAGAGTGGGGGTGAGTAAGAGAGGTAAGCAGGGACCAGATCATGCAGTGCTTTATACCAGGTGTTCCTACTTTCTTTCAAAGCAAGGTAAGACATTATTGGTTTTAAGCAGTGGTGAGATATCTAATTTATATTTTAAAATAATCATTCTAGCTGTCGTATGCTTAACGAATCCAGGGATGGCTGATAGTAAAAATGGAAACTGTGGCAATAGTCCAGGATTTGAATAACAAAAAGCAGTGGATGTGGAGAGAATGGATAGATTCTCAATGGAGATTCGAAGTAGTACAACGAGGCAACTGAGAGATTATAGTTTTCTGAGCCAGAAAAATTAAGGAATGAGGAATGATTTTTAGCTTGTGGACTATTGGAGAAGTAGCTCGCAGGAAGTGGGGAAATTAGGAATGCTCTTCTGGCCACAGTCAGGATGCCCAGGAGACACCACTGGGGATGTCAGGTGGGCACTTGCCCTCCTTTTTTCCTATCCTATTATCCAGAGATGTACCAAGGCTTCAGAGGCACCTATCACCTAATGCTGTTAAATGAACCCATGTCTTCCCCCATTCCTTCCCGCTTCTTATGAATGCCTCACAGTGACTAGAAGAACCCAGCACAAAGTAGATACATGGATACGTGCTCGTGAGTAGATGCTGAGAGATGACTGGGTGGATGTCTAGATCCATGAACATTTAGAAAGAGACAGTAGGCATCTGGGTATTGAATATTTCAGAGGCCAATTTCATTTATCTCGTATCATTCTCAGATACATATTCCTGAAGCTGAGCTTAAGAGGATCATGAGTGTTAAAGGAAAAGATTACAAGAAGTATAATTCCCATCAAGTGCAGATGTTCAAATAAAGTAAATAAAAAGTCTAGAAAATATTTCCCTTCAAAGGAATAAAAACCTAAATTTATTAATCTTTAAAAACACTTTTGTCCTTTTCCCTAACCCATTTTCTTCAAATATCCAGGAAATACTGCTTTTCTGCTGTGGTCAGATTTCTCACACGTTCAATGTTTTTATGACTGATGAATCTCTGAAAACTCAAACCAGATTCTCCTCGTTGAAATATACATATTTCTAGTTAAACACCTCCTTACTCTGTTCACTGATCACACCCCACAAAATCTGAAGAGAGAAAGACAATGATTGCTGTTGGCTTCTTTTATATAAGTGGACAGATCTGAACCAAGAGGACCTAAGGACTTCTGGAATTAAAAATTTGGGCATGCAAATATAAACCTTCATTATCCTCAAATCAATTATGCTGTGTTTGTAAGACAAAAGAAACTAATATACCCAAGGATCTAAATATCAAACTTCTGTTTCAGAGAGCTGGCTTAATCCCACAGTGATAGACACGTCAGATATTATAATATTTAGCATATTTCCTCATGTGGAAAATGATAGGATTTCAGTTGTCATGCTTTAAGGGCATGAGCCATAATCTCATTATCATCTCCCTAAATCAATCACTACATCCTGGATATTAACTCTGTCCTAATGACACCAGATGCAGTAATGTATATGAGGTGAGAGACAAGTTCTATGACTCATCATTGGGCCCAAAAACAGTGATGCAAACTAAAACTCAGCTTAATCACTGGGAAATTCAATACGGCCAAATACAGCGTGCACTGCACATGCCTAGTCTTACAGAACTAAATTAAGAATAATGTTACATATTCATAGTGCCTGATGTCTCTAAAACACACAAAATAAATATGAGTAATATAGAGACTTTTTAAAAAATCAGTTCTGTGGCATTTTAAGGGATTATATAATTAGCTAATGTTCCTTTTAACAACCTCAGAATATAAGCAACAGTTTAATTTACAATGTGACATGTTATAGACAAGACTGAAGGGTAAAACAGATAAAGTTCACTTACCTGCATTTACCTTATTTATCTGTTCTTTCATTCATATTCATATTCTAACTCATACTCAATAATTCATTTAGAGCCTATAGTATATTGATTTGTGGGGAGGGGGACAGTAATCAGAATTTAGTTTATGCTCTTGAAATATGACAAGTGACATTCTGTCATTTTTTGTTTGTAACAGTCTATCTTGTATGTTCATCTGTGTGTCATAGGCCAGTTGTTTACAACATACAAGTGATCATTTTAGTCCAGGGGCTCAGCTAGTAACTTACCTGAGAAACTAGTTAATATGGGGAGAGAACTCAAAAGGCACTAGTTTCACATGAAGACGTATAATTAAGAACTTGAACAGTTATTTCTTTCCCCTCTGAATGAGACCCATTGTGTCACACATCCCCTGAGAGAGACTTCCTGGTAAATAGCACTTCATAATTCTTATCTCATTTGGTCCTCACAACAGCTTTTCAAGGAAGGTTTATTCTGACAAATCTAAAACGAACAGTATAACCCCAGGCTTTTGCAGTCAGAAGTTTTGTTTGATAATAGAATTTGAAAAGAACCAGAGGACTGGGTTATAAATTAGTATCTGCAGAATGAAAGAATAAATGAATGAGTGGGTAATTTTTGACTAATAGAGAAAGACTTTTTGAAGAAATGATGTCTTAAAATTGCTCTCTTATGATAAAATCCAGAACAATCTATTAAATACTTCTGGCTATATATCTCCAGCAAATAGAGAAGGCCTTTCCCGGGAAGATGAGGCAATTTTACAGGACATATATTAGAGTAGAGCAAATTATTTTAAATGCCAGTGTTTGCACAAATCTGTTCTGTAGTAAATTTGATTATTTACCTTGATCTTCTTAGTGTAAGTTGATGAATTTCTGAACTTCAAATTTAAAATATGAACTTGAAATAATTAAAGATAGAGAAAGAATTCTTTAAAATGAAAATGTCATTTCAGATCCAAGGAGACACTAGATTTACCTGGGCATATGATGCAGAAATTAAAACATTAAATAAGAGAATCCAGACACACAACAAGAATAGAGACCTTTCCCTTAAACTTTTCCTGGCTCTGTTTTATCTTCCTTCAGTGTAGCTAGAATCTAGATTGTTGTATATGAAAACTTCAATATATGTACAGACATGTGAAAAGGAGTTGTTTAGAACATCATATACACTGGACATGAGTTCAATCTTTGTTAAACAAATGTCTTCATAGAGTTCTGAATTACATAGTTCTTCAGTTCTTTTTAAAGGGGACTTCCAGGGGCGCCTGGGTGGCTCAGTGGATTAAAGCCTCTGCCTTCAGCTCAGGTCATGATCTCAGGGTCCTGGGATCGAGTCCCGCATCGGGCTCTCTGCTCAGTGGGGAGCCTGCCTCCCTCTCTCTCTGCCTGCTTCTCTGCCTACTTGTGATTTCTGTCTGTCAAATAAATAAATTAAAAAAAAAAAAACCTTTAAAGGGGACTCCCAGGAGAGAATCAAATGGTGGCTGCTGTCAAGATTCAGGTATCCAGGGGTACCTGGGTGGCTCAGTCATTAAGTGTTTGCCTTCAGCGCAGTCATGGTCCCAGGGTCCTGGGTTTGAGCACTGCATCAGTCTCCCTGCTCAGCCGGAAGACTGCTTCTCCCTTGCCCACCCACCCCCACCCCCGCTTGCATACCCTCTCTTGCTGTGTCTCTCTCTGTCAAACAAATAAATAAAATCTTAAAAAAAAAAAAAAGATTCAGGTATCCAAACTGGAAATATGAGATAAGCAATAAGCCATATATAAACTCTGTCAAGTTTGGCTGTAACAAATAGTACTCTGAGTATCAAGAAGAATGCTGAAGTAGATCTACTTCTCTCTATCCTGGAAAGGACACTGGTAAATCCCCAAAATAGTTAAGTAATAATGCAAAGGTATTCATGTTTAATGGTGCAATAGGGGCATAGACTTTAAAAGCAGTAGAAGTTGAGATAAAAATATTTTATTGTGGGTTGGTGTGAATTCTGAATTATGATAAATTTGTATAAGTAGAGGGAGATGAAAATATATCATTGACAGGAAATTAAAGAGTTTTGCTTGTCCTTGGATGGTATTAATATATCATTAATTCATTCATTCATTTATTAATTTGAACAAATCATTTACCAGGCACAGATCTTTATGTGCTAAACACAGTGAGAGTGCCATGATGAACAAAACAGATATAGTCTGTACCCTTTTACTGTGTCTTTGAAAGCTGGAGAATGAGATCTATATTGTAATCCTTACATGTATTTTAGGTATGTTCTAGGTACTTATATATCTTTTTATTTAATATATTCCCCTCAAGAATTCTACTTTGGATAGATAGAAAGATAGATACATAGATAGATAAAAAGATAAATAAGATAGGAAGACATATGTGTGTATATATAAATTATATATATGTATGTATGTATGTATGTATATTTATTTCTGTTTTCACAGGAGAGCCAGGTGCCTTTGTAGTGGTTTAAAAAAAAAAAAAAATCAAGATTAGCTGCTATGAGAATGGATCCTAGGGACAGATTGATCCAGGACTTGAACCCTTGTTCTGCTGTTTATTAGCCATTTGGTGTTAGGGCCCTTAATCTCTGACCCTCTGTTTACCCATCTGCTAAACTGAAGAAAATAATACTACTACTCTGTGGTGTTATTGTGAGGTTTAAGTGTGATGCTACATTGAACATATTTAGCACAGTGCCTGGAAAGTAATAACACCAAGTGAATTTCAGTCAGAGGAATTTGAGTAAAGCATAAAGAAATGACAGTTACGAAAGAACAGACTGAGAAGAATGTAAAGTACATAAAAATCTTCTACCCTTAGGGTGTTTCTGTTTAGCTTACAGGATTCAGTTTGGGCAGTCCTTTACCCTTCTTATCCTTCTTGAGTTTTTCATATGCCAAAAGATACTTGGAGGTCAAGAGGGGAGAGCCCTAGGATCCTCTGGATCAGGTTAGGTCTCTGAGATCCCAAATCCACAGGTAAACAATAAAAGCCCTGTGACTCCAACCCAATGAGCTGAGGCCTGCGTAAACTACCTGAAGGAGTGAATGTTAAACCAAACAAGAAGTGACCGAGCATTCTAGAATGTGTTCCATGAGGGTAAGTCAAAATCTCCCTCCAATCTAGAGAGGGGAAAAACCCCTTTAATAAGTAAGGGACTCAGGGATGCAGGTTTGTTCAGGACAGTTTTAGTGTGTGCTCACTGTCCTGGTATTTTCATTAACAGTTTCCCTCTTACTCTCAAGTGTCTGGATGGTAAATTATGCAGTCACCTCTAAGCATCATTCTAAAACCCTCAGCCTAGATTGCTAGTCTTTGTCATCTTTCTTCAGGTTAATCGTCACACTCACAAATCATAACATATGTGCCCTTCTAGTGAGAAATGCGCAGATAAAAGTGTTCATATGGTCATTACACTCATTCATATCTAACCATATTGCACCAACCCAGCTCTGGAGGCTGAAAGGCAGGCATTTTTTAATTATTTCAATAACATTTTATTTATTCACTGCAGGTTAATTATTTATATCGGAAATGTGTCATTACATGTACAGATAATTTTTTAACTAGAATAGACTGCATTTGGTCAGTTTCAAAATGTGATAGCAATTTATGCTAACATTGTACAATTCTTCAACTAGTGCCAGTGACAACATCAGTAGTATGTAAGATAGCAGTGTCCCCAATATTTTTCATAAAGCAACTCATAAAAAGATAATACAATAACAGGCATTTTATTTTTAGGTTCTTGGTCTTTGCTTATTAAAAGCAAAACTAAAACAAACAAAAAACAAAAAGTAAAAAATCAGACAGAACTTAGCATACAATTTATTTCTCTGTTTTTTCCACGTAATCACAAACTTTATAAGCCTCATATTTTCCACTTGTGTAGTAAAGAAATTATGAGCACGTTTTTAATTTTTTTTTTAAATCTCCTTTTAAAAAATTCAAACCTTTGGCTTTGCTTCTCCAGCTCTCCAAAGCACTGTGCTTTCAGTATATGAATTGAAAGTAAGTTTTGTTTTTGTTGTTTTCTGTAGCCCTTAACTCATAAATAGATGATTCACTCTCAGTCATCTGAACTTTGTCTAATTTTTGTGTATTTTTTTTCTGTATTGGCAACTCAATCAAGATCATGGACTCACTGATAATAGCCACACACTATGCTCACAAATTTGTGTTTTTATCAATGATAGATTAACCATAAAATCAACTTCTGAACTGTGAGTGCTTTAAGAGGCAGACAGTGTGATTTGAGGTCCTCTTTCCATGTTAACATTCTCATTTCTGACGGATAATCCCCATTTCTTGGAATGTTGAGTGTCTGCTTATGTTGTTGAGTAACCAAGTGGCTTTATCTGTCTTCAGAGTCCAGAAAATAATTCCCATGGGTGAATTTGCTCAGTAGACTTTTCCTCTCTAGGCATTACGACTTATTCTCCTATCACCCCAACCCCACGTGGTTATTTTAGTAAATGATATTGTAAGTCAGATTTTGCCAGCTGTGTTGACACTGCTGAAAAAGAGAGATTGCCTAAAATTATGGATTTTAGTCCTCTGACAGCCATTGTTTGGATATTCAGTTTCCTCTTCTTGCCCCACTTTTATCATGGGAGGTGCTGAGCTTGCACGATGCCACACGCGAACCCTGACACCACCACCTGTGTTACTACAGAATAATTGAAAATTACGGTGCTAACTGATGCGGCCCCACAGCAGTAGCCTCAGATAAAGAGACTCCATCGTAGAAGAAAAATGCCCCTTCTCCCGAGGCAGAGTGGCCGAGCTTCCCCAGACTGTAACCGCAGCCCCTCCCCAAAGACTGGGCTGCATAGGGGAGCGCGGTCCCAGTCGGAGTGCGGAGGGCTCCAGATCTCGCCCGAGTCTTTTTATACTTCCATTTGTGTCTGTGGGGAAGCAGGGCCGTCAACAGCGACATCTTTGAAGACGCAGGACAGCAGTCCCCACTCTTTGGCCCTCTGGGTTGTGCCTGACTCACCCATTTTATCTCTGTCCCTTCATAAAAGGCAGAGAGAGGGGCTGTGTCTCTGTGTGGTTCTTTTTCATTATGATTTCTTGGTTCAGGTCATCCCTGAGATCTGAATCCGGTTGAAGCTGACTTTGCAAAGGGCAGCCACAAGGAAGGGGACAGAGGCGATCTCGCCTGCAGGGCACAGCATATCCCTTTGACTCCTCAGCCTAGGCTGTCCCCAGTCAAGTTGTATCATGAACAAAGACAGCAGAGAAGATCAGCCCCACCATGTTCTGAATAACAGTCAGGTGGGTGGCCCGTCATCTATGCCACATTGGAGAAAATACTTAGAGAACTGACACTTAGACTCCATATTCCAGTTGGCAGAATTGGTTTGGATCCCAGTACCAAATCTGTTGGAAACATTTTATTCTCTCTAGCCCATCTTCAGCTGAATTTGGGTTAAGAAATTAATCAGATACAGAATGACCACAGATGGGACATTTAAAAATAACCTTTCAAACACCATAAAATTCCTTCTTGACTGGGGGACCAAGGGGTTATACATATACATAGAATTTGTCAGAGAATATATAATTTAAAAGACCAGATAAGAGGATAAGTAATGTGATTGACAATGAAATATAGGATATACAAAACAAACTAAGTGACTTCTCTACCTTTAGCATTTATCAGTGAGTAGCAATTAAAGGACAACATTAAAATGTAATTAATAAGCAGAAGTGCTTATTCGTTTTTTTTTTTTTTTTAACCTGAACCCTTAAAAAAAACAACATCTGTGGGACTATTCTGTTGTTCTTTTTTTTACCCCAGCCCAATTTGGTACAGTCAGAACATAGAAAACTGAAAGCCAGGTTTCTTGATAGCATGGTATTTGGACAGCTATTTTACTTAGTGATCCTGTACAGGTTAGTAGCAAAGCTGAAATAAGCTCTCTCCTTTTGGGGGAAACAAGATGGTATTTTGCTGGATGCTAGAATTTTATCACTTTGGGGGAAAAAAAAAAAAAAGAGCTGCTTGAGAGACCTAAGAGTATAAAAGCATTTGAGATCTCAGAAGGAGTTTAAATCAATGCGCTGCCACAGTTACAGAGCAGATGAAAGAACCTGCTGTCTCAATTGCCAGGAAACTACTTAGAAACTCTCACTTTGATTTCTTCACGGAGTCTGTTACATTACTGCTAAATACAATATATAGGGACATCGCGACTTTGATGTTGTACACCTTCAACAAATGGAAACTAATATGATAGAACAACTAAGATTGGTGGTTTTATGTGGATATACAAATATATACCCGTCTGGTTCCTTATGCACTATGTATCTCCAGGGGCTGTCTTTTCACCTATAGCTTTATAAAATTATAATTTTGGTGTTTTATTCATGAATTCTAGTAAGTGCCATGTTTATGTAGCACCAAAAACTCATAGGGAGATATTGTTATTCTGATATTATCTTAACAATATGTATTGTACAGCAGTTTCAAAATTATAATATGGTTTCGTATGTCTGCTTAGAAGTACTGGACAGAAATCAACTCAGTGAGGGATGACTGATTCGGTGCCTTTAGAACATCTGATGTTTTTGCTCAGTGGGTGTGGACAGATGAAATTAGAAACTGCGTTTCCATCCAACAACAGCAGAGGTCTGTTTTCCAGTTTTCGTCATAAACCTTCAAGTGATCGCCCCATTATTAAAATCCTGGCATTTAAAAAATCTGTGGATTTCTGCCATAATTCATTAATAATAAACTTGAAATCATTTTTAGTAATGTGCTTCTTCTTATGGAAATTATAAATATGTGCTTCTTTAATTCTGTGAGACATCAAATTTAAGATTGTGAAACTTACAGAAGGGAGAAGCTCTTAAGGATCTTCTGACTTCTAAAGATCTTCATTACACTGTTGGCTCTACCACCTACTAATCTTTTGAGTTGGGGCAAAGCATTCAATATTTGGTTTTGATTTCCTCACTTACTAAACACTTACTGGCACCTTCTCTGACCAAGGAAGATGATACTGGGGAGGCAGTGCTATACTGAAGAGAGCGTCAGGCCAGATGGGGAGACCAGCATCGCCTCTAACTAGCTGTGTGACCACAGATCGATCATTTAGCCTTTCTGGACTCCTACTCTGTGAAATAAGTAGGTTGGTCTGAAAACATTCTAGATTCCCTTGTGCCTTATTTGTTGGCATGCTTTGAAAACTATAAATCACTATGTAAGTATTTCTGAATTTTTGATAGCATTCTTTGAAAACTATAAAGCACCAGATAAAATATTGCAGGTGTTTTGCATTGTTGAAACAGTTTAACGCTTTATCAAAATAAATTAGTAAGGGGAGTGCATTGGATTTTTTTTTTTCTTTTTCTGGGAACTCTTTAGGAATTGGATGGATAATCCTTCTTATTCAATCTTTTATCTACAGACTGTGTTCACAGAAATACTCGTGAACTTTTTTAAAAATTTTTTTATTTTGTTATGTTAGTCACCATACAGTCACTCATTAGTTTTTGATATAGTGTTCCAAGATTCATTGTTTATGTACCGTACATAATGCTCCATGCAATACACGCCATCCTTAATACCCATCGCCAGGCTAACCCGTCACCCTGTCCCTCTCCCCTCTAAAACCCTCACTTTGTTTCTCAGAATCCAGTCTTTAATGGTTTGTCTCTCCGTCTGATTTCCCGCCCTTCATTTTTCCCTTCCTTCTCCTAATGTCTTCTGTGCTATTCCTTATGTTCCAGAAGTAAGTGAAACCATATGATAATTGACTTTCTCTGCTTGACTTATTTCACTCAGCATAATCTCTTCCAGTCCCATCCATGTTGATGGCAAAAGTTGGTATTCATCATGTCTGATGGCTGAGTAATATTCCATCATATATATGGACCATATCTTCTTTATCCATTCATCTGTTGAAGGGCATCTCGGCTCTTTCCACAGTTTGGCTATTGTGAACATTACTGTTATGAACATTGGGGTGCATATGGCCCTTCTTGAACTTCTTCCAGCTACACGAGACTCTGTTACT
This sequence comes from Mustela putorius furo, assembly GCF_011764305.1. NCBI lineage: Eukaryota > Metazoa > Chordata > Mammalia > Carnivora > Mustelidae > Mustela > Mustela putorius. Next base: position 82,254,616 of record NW_025422005.1, on the reverse strand, counting down.
AGTATAGTTTGTAATGTGATAAACACTGCAGAAAAATTTCCTTTTTTACTTAAATCCAGGTACCCTCCAATGCTCCTTTTACTAATAAACTTATAGCAACTTAAAGGCTACTTTGGATTAAATCAGAAACATATTTTACTTGCATATAGCCTGGTGGCACATATTTCTAACACCTGGAGTGTAGTTTTTCCACCTATGTGATAAGAAATGAAAAGCGGTAGTTAATGATCATGAATTCTTCTGTATTGCGTCTGGTAGTTTAACATTCCTATTTAAGAACCTTGTTACATTTTGAAATATCAGATGAGAGATTGCTGCTCTATTACACAAAGACATGGGCCAGTCTACAGTGTTCTGATTCTGTAGAACTCTTCCTTGCCAAATTATTTACCTGGGATTAATATTGGTAATCCAATTTGGATTCAATTTGCTATCTTCCTAGTAAATTGTCTTTTACATTTCAAGGAAGTTGTTTTTTTTCTTTCTAGGCAAAGTTGGCCTTTTCTTTCCATTTTGGGCTCAAAGACACCTTCAGCTTTAAATTACCCAGTAATAACTATGTGGTTTAGTACAATTCCTGTCCTTTCTGAGCTTTGTAATTTCCACAGCACTGCCACCTACATAGTACAGTTTGATCCCCACAACAAGAAATTAGGTATTTATTATCATACACTTTTTTTTCAGATTTGGAGGTGGGAGAGGGAGACTCAAGCCTGATTAACCCCAGTCACAACGGTTGAATGACAGAGCCGAGTCTCAGACGTGGTTTCTGGCAACCAGACCAGAACTTTTTTTGAGATCTCTGCTTACCACAAATAAACACAATGTCCACAACCTTCTTTTACTGCATTAGACCAAAAAAGTATTAGGCTTAAAAAATTATATCGTGCCTAATTCATGCTCTAATGATTTATTCATGTTACAAAATTTATTTTTGTGCCAATCTAGCTTACTAAGTACTAGCTACTATTTTAAGGTTCAAGCATGTTTCCTTTTAGTTTCCTATGCACTATTCCCATTTTTAAGTAAAGAAAGTTGCTCATACTTATGCAACTATGATGTAGTTTAAACCTGATTCTGCTTGACTTCTGTGTGCATGCTCTTTGCCTCTGGGCTATAGGACTTGATATGGCATTAAAAAACCACTAGATTGGACTTGAAGAAATAGTTTTTCAAATTCAAGCTCTTACCATTTTTTAAAAAAAGATTTTATTTATTTATTTGACAGAGAGAGAGATCACAAGTAGGCAGAGAGGCAGGCAGAGAGAGAGGGAGAAGCAGGCTCCCTGCCAAGCAGAGAGCCTGATGCAGGACTCCATCCCAGGACCCTGAGATCATGACCTGAGCCAAAGGCAGAGGCTTAACCCACTGAGCCACCCAGGCGCCCAAGCTCTTACATTTTGAAAGGAAAAGCATTATCCTCTCTCCTGCTTAACTTGCAGGTTTGTTCTGAGTACTGAAAGAAATGATGTAGGTAAAGGAGATTTTTTAAAGATGTAAATCCACCATAAATAGGTAATTTACTGTTAATGTGCTTAATCTCACTTAATGAGAAATAATGAGAAAGGAATAACACCCCACAACCCTCTGTCACCTTGCAGGTGTTTGCACACTCACTTTGCATAGGCAGGCTTTTACTAAATGTGCCTGCCTAAACTAAGAATTCAGGGCACTGTGTCAGACCTCTGGAGGAGGCTCTTCAGTGGCAATAGGAACTTCATGACACTCCTCAACTCCTGCTGCACAGGGGGCCACCACCTACTCAGGCCCTGCACGGGGCTCATCCTGCTGAGAATCCAGGGGCCCCTATTTAAAACAGCTCACTATAGGGATATTCACGGTTATGGAAATAATTAATGGTGGCAATGATCCTTATAACGGCACCTGATATCCTGCTGGGAAGAAAGATAAACCAGCCTTCACCATAAAGAACTTACAAATTATACTGAGCAAACATGTTAACACCTATTAAGAGTCCTAATCAGAGCTGTTAAACAAACAAAGAGATGTCATATAAAATATACCCATTTAGGAATAGCAGCTACATGTTTGGAGTTTTAAAAGGCGCCATTTACCTTGAAGATAGAGATAAAGGCCTCAGTGGAGTGTAAAGGTTAGGCAAGAACAAGATACCTTTCTGAGCAAATCCATTCTCTGAGCATCAGATCCCATGGCCGGAGCTCTGTTCCCAAAGCTGTGTTTGCATCCTAAGATTTATTTTGGGTCTTATTACTATTTCATCAGAAAATTACTCGTCTCTCAAATGGGACTTATTATTATTAAGAAGTAGTGCTTCTTTAAAGGCCATGAATATGTTGCTACAGTGTAATGGTAAAAATCAAGAAATTGTTAGTTGTAAGAAATTCACTTTGCAGACAACATTTCAGGTTAAGATAAGATTCATCCCTACTGGTGCTTCAGATCTTGCTATTCCGAGGGTGGCCCAGCAGCATGAGTACCACTTGGGAGCTTGTCACAAATACAGGATCTTGGGTCTCATTCCAAACCTGTGGCAACAGAATCTGCATTTCAATAAGATCCTCAGATAATTTATATGTGTATTGAAAGTTTAAAAGAAGATATCAGCATGCAGAGCTCCTACGATCAGGCGTTCTGTCAGGAAAATTAACAAGTTTAATCTTATCAGAAAGTAGAAATTAAATTACTCATTTTAGGAAGGTATACAAATAGTCTGGCATTTGCCTTATGATGAAACGTACCTGAAGTGATCCCTTTAAACACCTATGTCTGATGGCGGCTTCCAGTGTTTCCAGCATAGCACACCATCCCAGCCATGTTCAGTTGCCATGTTGTAGTCTCTTCTCCCTCTTGAGGTTTTATTTCCCTTCACCTACTCAGAATAGCTCCCTAATATGTGACACAGTAACACTTTAGGATGGAAACGTGGGAGAGGGTAGGAAAAAGGTAGTCTTCCCAGTCTTGAGGCCCACCATGTTCTTCCATAGTTAAAAATACACCAAGTCTATGTTAACTTACTTCAGTTAAAAAATAATGAAATGAAATGAAATATAAAATGAAATACATCGAATCTGCTCTTGACCACTCCAGCACCATGGAGCTTAGTCTACCATATACAAATTGTGCCATGTTTGTGGATTAAGAGAATTAGAGGCTTTTGTGTCTTCTCATTGGACAACTCAGGATAAATGAGATTTAACATTACCATTCGTATGTTACAAATTAGATACCTTTTAGCAAGCAAGTTTTTACAACAATCATGAACATCCCATAAAGAACATGATATGGTGTGTTTTCAAAATTTGATGTCTTATGGTCATATGGGGAACTATTTTAAGACTAGAGTAAATTATACCATAAGCATGTACTACAAAAAATTGGAATCTCCTTGTGAACGAAGAAGGTAAAGTAAGGCATCAGTTGACTTACAGTTTAAAAAAATCCTGTGGAGGAAATTATAATAATGTTTTTCATCATTGTTCTAAAAAAAACAACTCTCAGTAAGTTTTAAGAGGCCTAATTAATACTCAAATTGTTCTTCCTAAGAAACAATTTTTTTAATGTAATATAATGTGCTTCCTAGAAAATATTCTTCTCAGTATTTATTCAGTTCTCTTCTCTACATTGTAGTAACATACAGCACTTCAGAATACGAAATGAAGGATTTTTTGTGCCTGCTTTTGGAGGTGTCTTTGGTAATAATTAACCTAGAAGTGTTTTTCTAAATCCATTAAATTCAAGCTCTAACTCAAAGCCCAACACAGACTTTCAAGTTTATTTTTATTGGAAGTATCCTAATTTTTCAGATTCAGCCTTCCTTTACTCTGGAATTTTTTTAATTCTTTATTTTCTAACATATGGTCACTCAAATCAAAATACCTCTTCTAAATTATCCAGGCACTCCACATAGATTTATTAAGAGCAGAATAAGTGACAAACACTGTACTCGACACTGGGGATAATATGGTGACCAAGATAAGTAACAGGTTCTTCCCTCCTGAAGCTTCAGCCTGTTGGGGAGTGAGCTGTACATCAAATGCGATAGGATATAAGGAAAAAAATGTAGTAGTAATTGAAGGCCTTAACCTATTCTGGGCTCTCTGAGGCCTCCTCAAAGAAGTTATATTTACCATGATAAGGGAAAGGGCCAGTAGTCAACCATGGGTAGAAGGGAAAAATTTTCTAGACAGCAAGATTTTATGAAAAAGTCTTAAGGCAAAGAACGAACATGGCAGATGTGAAGAAGAGAGCAAAGACCTGGTGACTGGAGCATAGTGAACAAAAAGGAGAACACCAGTAGACAAAGATGAAAAGGGAGACGGGTCAGTGGTGTTCGAGTTAGTGATGAACAGCATTCCAGCCTTGGCATGACCACCTCTGGGCGTGAGAACTACCTCCCGGCAGTACATCCCAAAGGACAGAAAACGAGAGAGTTAAAAGGTTGTTTCTTATGCTATGCTACATTGGATTCTTTGTAAATCCAACTGACTGGATCTGATTTTTTACAGCTGTACTAAGGTTTGCCTGATGTACAGTGAACTGCACATATCTAACGTGTCCAATCTGGCCATTTTTGAAATACATGTATACCTGTGAGGCCATCACCACATCGAGTTTATGGAAGTAGTCGCTGTCCCTAGAAGTTTCCTTGTGCCTCTTTATAACCCCTCCCTCCCCACCACTCCCATCTCCACAAAATGATGGGTATGCCGTGCTTGGAACAGTGCCTGGAACGTAAATCGCTTTCCTTGAATAGATGCAAAGTGAGTCCATTTGGAGAATTAGCTCTTAGATTGACATTTGGTTGATTGCTCCATCTTTTCTAGGTATGCAGTGCTGTTCAGAATCAGGATTTCACTGTCATCCAAGACTACTGCACTGGCCTCAGAGCCCTGCTGTATCTGAAAAGCATTGAAGAACTAGAAGACTGGGATGGGCAGAGTCCAGCTACCGTGAGTCACCAGAAAGGGAAACCAGTTCCCCGTATTGCGGAACTCATGGGAAAGGTATGGGCTCACTTCTCCTCTTGTCCTTAAGAACTCTACCTCGGGTGCTTTCTACATCAGGTCTTGTTTTCCTTCCCACTATCTCATTAACAGAGGAAACACAGTGCCTTTTGGATGTTATTTCTGTAGTGGAATCGTTCTGAAGGAGGCTTGATTACAGCTATATGATAGGTCTTTGAGTTACATTTTTATAAAACCAATATAACACAAGGTCATGTAAAGGAAAAAAGATTGAAGTTTGTAGTGTGAAGTGCCTCCAGATTCTTGCTTACTGTGGTGATGACTGGCATTCTCTCCAGTGGGAGGCTGGGGATTTCTTTATTCTTTAACAAGCTCTGGAAATTATAACATTACCTTTTATTTTCAAGACAATCAAATCACTGGAGCCCTGAATAATATGATGAAGTTTTTAAAATTAAAATCTAATCAGTATCTTTTGTAACTGCTTCCGCTATGTGGTTAAACCTGGGCTCAAAAGGTTATGTCCCAACTTTCTCACTAACTGCTATTTTCAGAGAAATATATACTACATTTACATTTTGTATAATATAGTGATTTTAGCAAATCTTTTCTAAAACAACATTCAGCATTTTGCCTTTGTATTTCCTTTGTGTTATTCTAAATAGACAACCATTGTCAGAAGACGTTTCTTGAGTCCTGAATGAGGGGAGGAAAAAATTATAATTCTGAGTCTTTTCAGCCTGTCACTACATCAATAATTAACATTAAAAAAAAAGAAAGGCAAGTATAAAAAGATTCTTTAAGGAAGCATTTAATAATTCAAATGAATCTTAACTTGAAACAGGTCACATGAAAAAGAATGGAAAACAAAAACCCTGGCTACCCTGCTTTGGATGGCAGGAGTAGAGACTCTGAAAGAATGAGGGAAACATCATATAACTGACTTGGATTTGGCTACTTCTAATGCAAACTATGACTCCCCTCCCAGATAGCCAAAAACAAAGGCTTCTTGAAAAATAATGTACGTGATTGCAAGTCCAGGAATGAGAAACAAAAGGGAGAAAGAAAGAAAATCTTACAGTGAGAGAATTCCTAGAAAATATCGTGATGAATGACTCCATGAGTGGCAATCAAACAGAAAAGAGAGTGGGTGGCATTAATATTTATAATATTGTAATTAGCAAGACTGCGCCTAAGCAGCATTATTAATGTAACTAATCATATTATCATAAACTGAGTCTGCAGTATTTAGACAGTGAGTGCTCTTGCCTTTATCAATGACCATCCATATCTGGAGGTTGTTCACAGTGTAAAAAAAAAAAAAATTTTTTTTCTCACAAATAACTTTACACTCATTCAGTGTAAATATCCCAAGTAAATTGGTTCTGACACAGTAGTTTTGATGGTTTATGACCATTCCATAAAAGCATCGTCTCAAATTCGAGCGGTCACCGTGTAAGCTGAAATGTTAAGTAGGCACATTGTACTGTGCTGTTTTGTCTTTAAAAGACTTCCATGCTCATCTCAAAACTTACATATTCAAATAAAAGATGAATAATGGTGGAGACACTTGTGTCAATGACATAAGTGGAAATTGATTTTCTGATAGATGGAATCTAGATTCTGACTTTCTTTTTTTTTTTTTTTTTGGTGAGCCCAGACTTCATCAAAATCGTGTCATTTTCAGCATTATCATTTTAAAAAGGTTTTTTTTTTTTCACATAGATTTTGCCTGTGTGATTATATTGGCGATTCAGTGCTCAACCCCAAGTTGAGGAAATAGCAGTTGGTCTGGTTGTAGAGATATGCTCCTGGATACCCCAGTGTGGGCTGATGTGATCAAAACAACAGAGGATGGTCCCCTTGAGCTTAATGTCCCTAACAGTGAATCAAAGCACACTGGATCCAGGGTCGGGGGGGGGGGGTGCTTCTTAACTGTTCCTTCATGGTGCTGCCGGTGTGGGGCGCCTATCTTCGAAAACAGCTGGGATTGTTCTCTCATTAGCTGAAGAATAGGATTCCGTTCTTTGCAGTGTTTTCATGTTACAGGGAAAACAAGATAGTGTAGACCCTTTTCAGAAGGACCTGCTAGAAGTAGCTGGCTTCTTTAGGCAGGAAAAGATTTGTTCGGCAAGTACAATTGCGACTCTACTTAATCTTTCACTCAGAGGTCAGGCTAGAATAAATTAGAGTAGAAATTTAGAAGAAACCAATTACAGTACAGTGTTTGAAGATGGAGAGAAATGAGATGTTAGCTATGGAAACAAGGATTTGGCCAAATTAGTTGTGTTATCTTTTAAGTAATTAGTATCTTTAATATACTCTCCCTTTGCATACCCTCACTTATTAATTCTTGAAACTTCCCAAGCGATGTTTCTTTAGGTGGCTTTGAAAAGGCAAGAAGTCAGGCATTTATAGTTTGCTCTGCTCTTATGGTGCAAGGTGTATAAATCTGTACCTGCAAACATGAGAGCAGACCCCATACGAAGAGCTTTGCACACCACAGAGCAGTGGGTCTCAAACTGCTGGTGCTTAAAAACCATGTGGCACACTTGTGAAAAATGCAGATTCTCTGGCCCCACTCCCAGAGATGCTGACTCAGTGGATCAGAGGTGGGTCCCAGAACCCATCTTGTTCTGATGGACAGATCCAAGGACCCACATTGCCAAAAGTAACAAAGAAGAGAATAGCAACAGAATAGCGTTAGAGACTGAGAAGTGAGCTGTGAGCACAACACAAGCTTTTCTTAGTGGAGGAAGCCGGCACTAAATGATGTTGAGCTAGAGAAGAAGTGAAATAGAAAATCAGGCAAGGAAGTCCAGAGAAGCAGTGAACTAAGATCTGAATGGCCAGTGCTCTGAAATTACCTGATGAGGAAACTGGGGCAGGGAATTAGTGCAGCAGTTAGGTCCAAGGCAAAAAGAATCATGAGGACAGAGATGCTTTGCCATCAAAGATGGAACATCCTCAGTCCATGCAAACAGTCAGCAGTAAGGAAATCTGGGAGGATAAGGAAGCAGAGGCTATTCCCAGGATCTTCGGAAAGGAGGGGTCTCTGAAGCAGAGTGCCCACTTGGTTTGTACTCGGTAATCTCAAGGCCTCCTTACCCCTCGTAACAATCTAGGCAGCTCAGTGAAAGTGAAGTGGTCATTTGCCACACACTGGACAGAGGTTCCTAGCAGAGACCAAAGTCAGACTGGTGGGTTTGCATGATGTTTTGTTACTTAACTAGGTGAGCAAGTTGGACAAGTTAATTAATCTCTCCAAATCTCTTTCTAAAACTATCAAAGGAAGATAATCACAATCTAAGTCCAGAGTCCCTCATTAATAATTCTCAAATCAAAAAGTCCTGAAACCAGGTGTTTCATTTGCCAGCAAAGATGACCTGAACTGATATGAGACTATTACTAATTTTTGTTTAATTCTTTTTAGAGTGAACATTTACGTGTTTACTGCAGAGAGACTAATGTGTTTGATTCCAGGTTGCTAACCCACATCTTGCTGGGGTATTGAGTAAAATGTGGCGCACTCACCATTTTACTTTTCTAAAGCACCCCCTGAAAATTCTGAATTCCGAGCTGTTTTTGGCCCCAAGGGTTTTGGTTAAGGGGTTGTGAAGAATATTTAATTGAGACTATCACTGCAACTATAACTTTATCCACAAATTCTTCTTTAGAGTTGGAGGCAAAATATCTATTTTAGTGATATCAGAAAATGAGATATTAGTATTTGGAATTTTTAGATGTGGCAAATCACAGTATGTTGAGATTATTTGCTTGGGAAATATGAAAGAAATTGGATGCTCCAAAATTAGAACAGAAATTTTGCAATCAAAAAACATGGAAGGAAATGATTTCACCTTTTTTTTTTTTTTTTTTTTTTTGGTGCTTAAGAGGAGAGTAGGATTCCTAAACAAGAGCCCTCGAAAGGGAAACAGTACAGGCCAAAACTACTGATTGGTTGGGATCTGCATGCATTTTCACTTTCTGTTTCCTATATCTGGAATGTCTTTCCTGCTCACTGAAGAGAAATTCGCAAGAACCCCCTTTTCTTTGAGTTATTCTTTGAGCTCTACACCAGAATTAATTTCTCCTTTTCTTCAGCCTTAGTTGTAACAAGTATCACACAGCATTTGGATTTTTAAATGTCTTTTTCCTCTACCAGACAGCAAGCCCACTTCCCAATTCCTTCGACACCTACTGATACACAGTAAGGACTCAGTAAACGCCGCTTTTGTCAATGAATGAACTCTGTAAGAAAACAGCGAAGTGGTAGCATTAAAAGCCAGTAGTCATTTGACTTGCCAAGCCATTGCTTCCCCCATCGCAGCAGAAATGAAATGAGTGTAAGAAGGAAAAAATAACTTTGAGCTTAAAGTCCTAGTTCATGTGTGAGCCTAGTTTTGTAAAAGGAGTTGGAAAGAAGTCAGAGTGGAGTGAGGTGGGCAGGTCAACAACATTTATTCCTTCGTAACTTAGCAAAATACCTCGAGTCTAAGCTTCTTGAGGACTCAGACCACACACTGTGTGCCCGGGTCTGACACGACATGTACCACTAGGAGCAGTGGCATGGTAGCTGAGTTGCTGAATAAATATATTGATCCATCGCTTATTTATTGTAAGGTGTACTGTAAATGTCACTTCCTTGGTGAAGTCATCTACGACCCTCTTCTCTGTCTGGGAAAATTGAGTCCCTCATTTCTCAACTAGTATTGCAGTTATTATATTACCTTCTGGTTATATGTCTTCTTGTTCATCACCGGAGTTATTATGAGCATCTTGAAAACAGAGACGATGTCGTATTTATACTTGAGCTTTTCAAGCACCTAGTACAATGCTGCATGGTTATAGGATTAAACTGCACAAACTATCTGCAGTGTCCTTATTTGGAAGGAAAAAAGAAAGGCAATTTATTACTAAAATTCCAGCCAGTCCCTTTTAAGAACAGCAGAGATTGTAGAAAGAAACAACAAATATGCCAGATTACTTTCAGTAGGTATTAAAACATGGTGAAATATACATCAGTGCTTTAACCAGTGAATATAGTCTGTGCTCATTAAAAGGCTTTCATTAGGATAAAATCAGGAAAACTGTCATTGTGTTTGTATAGCACCCCTTGAAATAAGGCTTTATTTTGATGACAGAAACAAAAATATGTACATCCATTTGACCAGATACATCATTCTCATGTCATTTTAAAGCCACAAGTGATGTGATTTTATAAAACTATTGCTCTCTGATTGTAATATTTTATTTTTTTGATATTTTATTTCTTTACTTGACAGAGAGAGAGAGAGAGAATGGGCACAAGGAGGGGGAGCAGCAGGCAGAAGGAGAGGGGAAGCAGGCTCCCCATAGAGCAGAGAGCCTGACGTGGGGCTTGATCCCAGGACCTTGGGACCATGACCTGAGCCCAAGGCAAACACTTAGTTGACTGAACCACCCAAGTGCCCCCTGATTGTGCTATTTTATATGTAAATGTATAACCATCTATTTATTTGTTTCTGACATGTTATCCAACACAGAGAACAAAGAACTGTCCAAAAGGACCATATGACGTCATGAGCATGACCTTTACTAGAGGCCTAATAATCCCAGTCTTAGAGGCAAAAGAGCAGTAGTACCTCCTCTTCACAACTTTAAAAGTTTTCTGTCTTCCATGCTATTTATTTTTTCATGCTTTTCCTTTTTCCAAATTGTGATACAATTTGCAAGAAGAAAAATGCACAGGTCTTAAATGAACCATTTGATGAGTTTTGACAAAAGCATACATCCATGCAGTCCTCACTTCTGTCAAGATAGCAAACATTACCAACATCTCGGAAGACTTCCTTCTGCCCCTTCCCAGTCATTATCTCTCCCACCTCTCCACCAGCAGAAGTAAAGATAATTTAGTTTATATCGTCATAGATTAGTTTGTTCATCTTCTGTAGCGTCATATAATTAGAATTCTAGAAGATGTATGTTTTTGTGTGTGTGGTTAGTTTCACTCAGCACAGTGGTTTGGAGATTCATCCCTGTTGTTGTGGATGTCAAGTAACTCATTTCTTTTTGTGGGTGAATAATATTCCATTGAATAAATATATCACAGTTTGGCTATTCATTCAAAATGCCATTTGAGCTGTTTTCACTTTTCCAGTATTAGGAGTATGTTCAAAATAAGCATTCAGGCATAACTGTTTTTGTGAATACCTATTTTCATTTCTCTTGACTAAGACTTAGGAGTGTAGTGTCTCGGTCCTAACGGGATGTAAGAGCTTTAGAAGAAATTTGCCAACAGATTTCATAGTGGTTGTACCATTTTATACTCCTGCCAACTGCGTGGGTGGGTGTTTCAGTTCTTTCACACTCCAGCCAACATTTGGCATTCTCTGCCTTCTCCATTTGAACCATTATAGTACATGTCCATTGGTATTTCATTGTGATTTGAATTTCCATTTTCTTGAAAACTAATGATATTAAACACTTCCTTATTTTTTTATTGGCCATCCATATACCTTTTCTGTTAAGTACTTATTCAAATCTTTTGCCTGCTAAAAATTGGGTTTATTTTTTTACTGAATTTTCTTTACGTATTCCAGGTTCAAGTCTTTAGATGCAGAAAAAGCATTTAACAAAAATTCAACATCCATTCATACTAAAAACCCAGTTATAGAAGGTAACATGCTCAGTCTGATAAAGGATATGTATAAAAAACTATACAACACAAATCATATTTAAATGGTGAATAAATAAACTTACTTTTCTAAGACCCAGAACTAGGCTGGCATGTCCACCTTCATCCCTTCTATCCAGTATTGTACTGGAGGTCCTAACTAGTGTAGTGAAGACCTGAAATAAATGGCATCCAGATTGGAAACCTACTAAAACTGTCATTTGCAGATGGTAATATTGAATACATCAAAAATCCTCAAAAAACTGTAAAAACACCATTGAAAATCAGTAAGTGAACTTTGGAAAGTTTCATGATATGAAGACAATATACAAAGTCAGTCGTATTTCTAGATGAACAATAGAAACAATGAACAACCAGAAAATTAAATTTTAAAATTTCATTTACAATAGCATTTAAAAACCATGAAATACTTAGCAACAAATTAAAATGTATGCAATATCCACACACTGAAAACTATAAGGGATTGCTGAGAAAAAATAATGAGAAAAAAAATCAATGGAGAGATAACGTTCTCTCCAAATTAATCTGTAGATATATAGCACAATCCCACTCAAAATCCCAACACATGTTTTTGTAGAAGCTGACAAGCTGATTCTAAAATTTTCATTGGTATTTAAAAGAGCTAGAATAACCAATATGGTCTAGAAAAAGAACAAAGAGGATTTGAACTATCTGCCTTTAAGTTTTTCTATAAACCTACAGTCATCAAATAAGCATGTTTTAGTGTCAGGATAGACAAATAGATCAATGGAACAGATAGAAAATCCAGAAATAGACCCACACACATATACTCAATTGATTTTTCACAAAGGTGCCAAAGCAATTCAGTGGAAAAAGGAAAGTCCTTTCAATAAACGGTGCTAAAATTAATGGAACCTCATATTTTCCTCACACAGGACATAAGAGTAGTTTTAAATATATCATAGACATAAAAGTATAAAAATTTTAAAGAAAACGTAAGTAAATAGCTTCATTATCTTAGGATAAGGAAAAATTTCTTAGATAGGATGCCAAAAGCACTAACCAACAGGAAAAAAAAATTGATAACATTTCATCAAGATTAACTTCTGGCCATCAAAAGATACAGTTAAATAAATAAAAATTCAAGTCACAGAATGAGAGAAAATATTCATAGTATTCACATCTCACGAAGAACTTGTGAACACAGTAAATGTATATATAATACTTAAAACATGTAAACTGGAATAATATGAAATAATTTAATTTCATCAGAAGTATCTGGAAATCTTAAAATAAAAAGTCCATGATGAGGGACACACCTGTAGGCTCTTGCAACTAACCCTCATCCATCTATGATAACATTTTTTTTTCTCTTTTCTCTGATACAACTTGCAGAGCTAGCCCAGAAAAGAGGAAGTGAGGGAGATGAAAGCCACTTTCCTTCAGGTTTATCTTATAGGCCTGTGATTCTCGTCCATGTTATTTTTTCCCAGTGCAGCTTTGAATCACTGTAGTTCTTCTTTTTGAGGCTTTCAGTTGTGTACTTTATATTATTAGAAAACTTCCAGATGACATTTTACATTTCTATCAGTTACTTGGGTACTGATTGAAACAGGAAGCAGTATTATTAAGATCTTTTTCTTTGACTAGCCAGGTTGTGTGGGGATAAATATTTTTATTGATGGAGCTCACTTCATAAGACATGTCAAAAAACAAAAACAAAGCAAACAAACAAACAAAAAAAACAAAAGCACCAGTTCCTGGGGGTTCAGATTCAAGAATTACCAAATCAGAGTCTACTGCATAGATATTATGGGGACTTAATTACATCTCTAAATATCATTAGATGGTTTGAGTAGTATCTTAGGTAGAATGCTGAAATGCCAAGTATCCTTTAACAATAGGGTAGACACCTGTTTGTAAATGGTGATTAGTCCCACTTAGAAGGAAAAAAAAATGTTGAATAAGATTTGATAGTCCCTTCTTGTAGTTCTGAGTTTCTAATCACAAAGAAGTCCGTGTGCTGTAGTGAAAAGAGCACAGTGTTAGAGTCTAGTAGGTCTAGAATTCAGGCTTAATGGCTTACTTCTGGGTGAACCTGGGCCAGCTTAATGAATCACACAATCCTCTATTCCTGTACTGGCAAATTGAGATAATGATATCAGTTTCACTAGTACTTTGTGAGGATTAGAAATCACATATATGAAGTGCATAACACATAGCAAGCAGACATTCAGCACATGCCTATTATTGTTATTGTTCATTCTAAAATAGATGATGGAGAGGTAGCTACAGAGCCACATAGATACATAAATAGAACACAAATAGACATAGAGAAATATTGGGGTAATTTGTATATGTGATACTTACACGTTATTTGTATAGTTTCTTTTGACTGTTTACTGATAACATGATTTTGCTAGCTTACTTTGGTTTGATCTGGTCAAAAGCTTGCATCTTTGTCCTTTGAAACACTCCCTTTTGAAAAAAAAAAAAAAAGCTTCTAAAAATTCAGAAGTGTTCACTTTCCAGGTAAAATTTGTTAATTTGGAGTTTGGGCAGTAATATAGCATGAGTGGTCCTTCCTTCTCCTAAAATAGGTAGAAGGGCCGAGTCTATTACTGTTGCCAAATCCCAGTAGCAATACCAGAATTTAAAGTGAACCATTAGGGGATATGCTGGTAGGAGTCTCTCATGTTGTAGAATGAGGTAGTTTTGCATTTCTTATAGCCAAAATAGTTTGTGCCGCTATCAGCCTTCTCATAATGGTCTCTCTCCCATCTCTGGGGTAAGTGGGTCTATTTCACAGGGCAACTCCACGATCAGTTGGTAGTGGTGGCTGGCAACAATATATAGAAGAAGACTATGATCCAAAGCCAAGTCCAGCAGAGTTGTGTGATCAGGTGGCAATGCCCCCATCCGCATGGACACAAGACAAGACCTGACAGGATATAGCTTCTCACTTCCCTGAGTGTGGCGCACTGACCACTTGCCCACTGGCCAATCTAGGAATTGCACAGCACTGAGCTTTGCAGTCTCCATAACCACTGCAGCTGCTTCTTTGCAATGCTCCACTGTATGTCTGAAATAAAGTGTAAACCAAACATTTTTACTGTTCTGCATCATCCCACCATGCTTTGCTTCATCCATCATGCTTTTAAAAATCATGATTTCTTATTTCTCCTCATTCATAAACAGGTATCTAATTGCCAAACACAAATGTGATTATTCTTTTGTCACTTTCATGAAAATATACAGTTAAGTGTAATTCCTCATATTCCATCAAATATACTACTTTAATCAGAATGCACCTTATTGATATTAATTATACACATAGAACTTGTGTAAAAGTACTTTCCATCTTCAACATACTTAGCCACATTAATTTTGATGTTACTTTTACACCAGGAAAAAAGAAAACTTAGGATTTTTCTTGTTCTGGGTGGAGATTGAGGATTTATAAAGAAAGCATTACTATCAGCATGTAAGATGAAATTTGAATTCAAATACTACCCTCGAACCCATCCCCTACACTTCCTCCTAAGAACTCTACAAAATCAGTGCACATTTATTGCAAACCAGTTAGCTTTCTTCCTAATCCTGATTTTATGGAGTAAGGCAAAATATCTCTGGTGTAATGCTGAGCTATGACCTTGAGATTCTCCCTGAGAAAAAATATATATTTGTTTTATCTCTGTTTAAGCTCATCTGCCCACTTGAATAAAGGGAGCATTAGATAAAAGATATAATTTTCTGCTAATTAAAGGGGTCAAAGAGTCACTTTGGTAATGTAAAGAGTCAACAGAAATTCTAATTAAGTCAGCTTTATGCCAATTTGTTCTAAGATTTGAGGGAGGAAAAATTAAGTGTCTACATTTCGAAATTAAAAGGGGGATCTGATTTACCCCCCAAAATAAATAAATAAATAAATTTTAAAAACATAATAAGTTAGTTAGTGTTGTTGTTTGTTTTAGCTTTCAAATTATACGGATCATAACTGCTATTGAAGAGATTTACCAAAACCTTAGAAGCTTAGGAAGGATAGGCCAAGATATCTTTAATTGCACTGAATGATTATCAGTCTTGTAGTTAGCCAAATCAGTTCATATATCCAGATGAAATATCCATCCCTTTCCTCTTCTCCTTAGAAACATGATCACTCTGTTAGGTTGCCCATAATCAATCTAGTTAACCACCTAATATCTCAATCTCAATATATTTTGTGTTGTATAGCTACTAGAAGTGATTTTATTACATGACTCAGATCCATACCCTATAATAGTGTGTGCTTTGTGGTCACAGGTGACGCCTAGAAATGTGTTTGAGATACGACTACAGCCTACACAGAAAAATGTGCAAATGCTGCTCAGAGAATCCTTTGGTTTGCAGCTTCAGGCACCTTTGTAAAGTTGTCTCACTGATGGAAATGCCTTGAAGACCTCACTCCCAGTCCCTCATGCCTGCTGGCCGATGTGCTATAGATTGTTCATGGCAAACACCGTCAAGATTATGCCTTTTGAAGATTTGTTAGTATACATCTTTAAAGCATTTTGCTTGTCTTCCCTGCTTCTCAGTTTCATCCCATGTCATCTCAAACTATAGAACCTTCTCTAGATCCTCTTCTGGCAGTTCATTTCAGCATGCACCCAGGCCATCTGAGCTGTACAGTGTCACCCATCAAGCTAGTGATCTTTCAGAACCTAAATATAGCCAAGTCTTTGTTTCCATTTAAAATAGATCCTGAGTGAAACTTATGACAGTAAACATAGCATTTGTGGTAATCCAGGCCTCCTAGGAAGATAATTCAGTACTACTCTATACAGTCTTTATTGAGATACAGAAGAAGCCTGCTTTAAATATTCTCTTACTCTGTTCACATGTTTGGTGATGGTGGTAGGCATTGGTGGTGTCCACTAACATTTTCTGTTTCTGTAGGAGAAGCAAACTCCTTGCCTCTTGGCTATTGCATGTGACTGGGTGACTTTCTTTAGTTAATGAAATGTGATGGTATGTGATTCTGAGTGGAAACATGGAAGCTGGCACTCGATTCTCCATATTTGCTTCCCTTGCCTCAGTGAACACCACAGTCTCATGTTGAGAAGGTGGCAACATAAAATGGATGACCTAATTTCTGAGGCACCACTTCTAGGACATCTGAGATAGCAGACTTTTTGTGACTGAGAAACCAACTTTAACTCTGTTAAGTCACAGAGATTTGGGAGTTGATTGTTACCACAATACTATCAGTTGGTAAGTATTACACAGAGTTCCATATAACTTGTACCTGCCACCAGAGGCACTGATGGCTACAGAAGCAACCCTTTGAAAAATTATAAAATGGAAACGCTCATCTTTAGTGATCTTCACCTTCCTTTCTGCGTGTGGTTCCACATGCTGGAAACCAATTCCATAATGCAGTTTTCCATTATGTCACTCCAACCGGTGTCCAATTTCTCTCATGATAGCAGAGAGCCTTTCTTTCTAAACCATACAGTGAAAACATTTATTCTGACATCCAACAGCCAGGCTAATCCAATTGAGGAAACAGAGCATAGCATGTACCTTACATAACATCTTTCTTGTTAGTAATAAGGACGTGAGCACCTTATGTGCTTTCTCTTAGCCACCATTTTCTCATCCAAAAACTTGGGATAATAATATATATCTCATAGGATTGTTGAGAAAAACAAGTCTAAATTTCTTCTGAAAGAAAAGTTGGGTTCTGGAAAACGTCATCTCCACTCACTGTCTCTCATTCCTTACTGGTTTTTCTATCTTCAACCCATCAAAATTAGATCTCTACCTATCCCCACTCCCCAAATCACTAGAACTGCTCTTGCTGAAGTTGTCAGTGATTTAGTTCTCACCAGTAGTTTCCAAGTCTTTACTAGGTCTTGTTATATTCTACAGTTGACCACTCCTTCATATTTGAAATTTCTTCTTTGATTTTTAAATACTCTTTTATTCCTGGTTCCTCCTTTACTTTTTTCAAGCAGACAGTTGTTAGCACCTAGCATGTGCCAGGCATCGTGGAGGCAAATATTAATAATAATGTAACTGCCCTCCCTTAAAAGGATCACAGACTACCGTGGAATTAGACAACTTAAGAGTTATTTATAACATAGTGATAATTACAGTGATAGATATGCACAGGATAGTAGGGGTGGTGGGGTGTTTGAGAACATTTTCCAGACCAGTGTGAAACTTAAGATCTGTAAGTGTAGGAAGAATACCTCAGGCTAAGGCAGAAAGCATGGCAAAGTCCTGGACATAAATAACATTTCTGTGTGGAGACAACCATCTTGGACTTGATCTTTAGGACCCCTCCTCTCTTTTTTTTTTTGGCCCTTAAATACTAATATTTCCCCTATTCATGGCTCTCATGTTACTATATGTGCTTCTCAGACCCATGAAGCCAATTTTACTCTCCTTGTTGTCATCATCCACAGTCGTGCTCTCACCAAAGACCTCCCTCTGGACCCTACACACCCATCTCTTCAGCTTTCTGGTGGACTTTGCCATGCAATAGCCCTGCTCAGTGCTCTTCCTGCAACCTAGGAATAAAACAACAGTAGTGATTATCCATGACAATTATATAAGCACTTTATAATTTACAAAGCACTTTGGCATACATTATCTCACCAGCTGCTTCCTTAATGTAATAGCAGCAGTGGGCAAAAAACCGTGTCACTGCCAACAGCGCTTTTCTGACCTTGGTCTCCCAGCCCCACCTACTAAAAACATGAGAGCAGCTGGATGGGAGCTGATTAGAGGCTGGAAGCTGACCTTGTCTGGGGACCAGGGGAGTATGACAGCAGCAGTTGCCACCTCCACCTTCTCCATCTCCGTAGGGGCAATAGAGCAATCCAGAGGTTTCGTGGCAAAACGTGGGGGGCTGCACGGAGCAACCAGGCTTCTCGTGAGCTGCCTCAGTGCAGGCTGAAGATGGCAGGCATCAGCTTGTGGGAGGTTAAGCGCTTATCCACTCTCCCCCACTTTTCTGATTTCTTATTTCTTACATGCATTAACTATCATTTTGAAAGTTTCAGTGGGTTAATTAAATTCTTCTAGTGTTGATGCTAAGAAAGCTGAAACATTTTCAACTGAGATTGACACTACTCAAGACATCGGCTTCACTGATGTTTGTTCAGCAACACTCCAATATGTCACAGGATTGCTGAGAGAACATCTGAGAGCTATAATGAGCTAAAAGTCAAGTACAGGGGAAAATGTGTTCCAGACTGCTGCAGATGTTCTCAAATCAAATCATATTTCTGTGAAATGCCATATAGAATATTCAGCAATTGAAGGATGCAACATGAAAGGACAGTTCAATTGATTTGCACTGTTTTAAAGTTTTATTTAGACTAAATTATATGAAATCTGGTGGCTTTTTTTTTCACTTTGAATCAATTAATAAGAGATGCTCTTGATCCTAATGAGCTTCAAGGATAATATTCTTGTGCTAACAGGAATGTATTAACTGGTTAGGGAGGAGTCAAAACCTAGAAGGGGGGGCAGTGGAATAAGGGAAACAAATTAGAGTCTAAGGACAGACATTCCATAGCCCCACTTTCTTGCCTTTATTCCTCCTTTATCCCCTTGGCACCCAAATTGAGCAAACCTCTGTTTAATTCACCAATATCCTGATAAACCTGTGTTTACCACTGTGTTGACAGTGGTTCATTCTCTTCCTCCTGGGCAACCTAAAGGAAGCTTAGCAGGAGTAGGTCAAGGAAGTATTCTGACAGATGCATCTTTTTGTTGTCACCAGCTTATATTCATCACACAGGCGGTCTTGCATTTCACCATAGTTTGGATAGTCTGGCCTATGATTAGGGGCGATACTGTCCTAAGTGAAGGGTAGCACAAGGTAAGAACCAATAAACCCATTAAGAAAAAACAGAAAATGGTTAAGTGACATTAGAAAGTGCAGTAAGACAGCACCATGAGATACCACCCCACAACCTGTATAATGGCCAAAATTTAAAAGGATTGACAATATCAAATGTTGGCAAGAATACGGAGCAACTAGAACTCTTGTACTTTGCCAGTGGGAATATAAAATGCTACCATGACTTGGCAAAACTCAACATTTTCTTATAAAAAAGCCCAACAGTTCCATTCTCAGGTATTTATCCAAGAGAAACAAGAACACATTTCCATAACATCTGAAATAGATGAATTTTAAAAACAGTATGTTAAGAGAAGGAAGCCAGACACAAAAGAATACTTACCAACTCATACCATTTATGTGAAGTTTAAGGGTAGGAAGAAAAAAATTATATCATTAGAAATTACAACAGTGGTCCATATCTAACAGAGTGGAGAGCCCAGATATGGACCCTCAACTCTATGGTCAAATAATCTTCAACAAAGCAGGAAAAAATATACAGTGGAAAAAAGACAGTCTCTTCAATAATGGTGCTGGGAAAATTGGACAGCTATGTACAGAAGAATGAAACTCAACCATTCTCCTACACCATAAACAAAGATAAACTTGAAATGGATAAAAGACCTCAACATGAGGCAGGAATCTATCGGAATCATAGAGGAGAACATAGGCAGTAACCTCTTCGACATCAGCCACAGCAACTTCTTTCAAGACATGTCCCCAAAGGCAAAGGAAACAAAAGCAAAAATGAACTTTTGGGACTTCATCAAGATCGAAAACTTCTGCGCAACAAAGGAAACAGTCAACAAAGCAAAGAGGCAACCCTCGGAATGGGAAAAAATATCCGCAAGTGACACTACAGACAAAGGGCTGATATCCAAGATCTATGAAGAACTCCTAAAGCTCAACACACACAAACCAGATAATCATGTCAGAAAATAGGCAGAAGACATGAACAGACTCTTCTCCAAAGAAGACATACAAATGGCTAACAGACACATGAAAAAATATTCATCATCATTAGCTATCAGAGAGACTCAAATCAAAACCACATTGAGATACCACCTTATACTAGTTAGAATGGCCCAAATCAATAAGACAGTAAACAAGTGTTGGAGAGGATGTGGAGAAAGGGGAACACTCTTACACTGTTGGTGGGAATGCAAATTGGTGCAGCCACTTTGGAAAACAGTGTGGAGATTCCTTAAGAAATTAAAAGTAGAGCTAGAGCTATGACCCTGCAATTGCACTACTGGGTATTTACCCCAAATATACTGATGTAGTGATAAGAAGGGCCGTCTGTATCTCAATGTTCATAGCAGCAATGGCCACAGTCACCAAACTGTAGAAAGAACCAAGATTCCCTTCAACTGGACGCATGGATAAAGAAGATATGGTCCATATATACTACAGAGTATTATGCCTTCATCAGAAAGGACGAAAACCCAACTTTTGTATCAACATGGATGGGACTGGAGGAGATAGATTATACTGAGTGAAATAAGTCAAGCAGACAAAGTCAGTTATCATATGGTCTCACTTACTTGTGGAGCATAAGGAATAATACAGAGGGCATTGGGAG
This sequence comes from Mustela putorius furo, assembly GCF_011764305.1. NCBI lineage: Eukaryota > Metazoa > Chordata > Mammalia > Carnivora > Mustelidae > Mustela > Mustela putorius. Next base: position 82,233,557 of record NW_025422005.1, on the reverse strand, counting down.
ATGGAGAGAAGTAATTTGGGGGAGTTTGGAACGGCGGGTGAACCGTGAGAGACTGTGGACTCTGAGAAATAAACTGAGGGTTTTGGAGGGGAGAGGGGTGGGGGGTTGGGTGAGCCTGGTGGTGGATATTATGGAGAGCACATATTGCATGGAGCACTGGGTGTGGTACATAAACAATGAATTCTGGGACACACACACAAAAATTAAATTTAATTTAAAAAATTTTAAAAAGAAAAGAAATTACAACAGTGCTAAGTAGAGCTTAACCGGGATAAAATACAAGGGAATTTTCCAGAGTGGTAGATATGTCCTATACCTTGGTTGGGGTGACAGTTTCATGGATAGATCTATTTGTCCAAATTCCTCCAACTGTGTGCTTGCAGTCTGTGTAGCTGTACTGTGTGTGTATGTATAAATATATCAATTAAATTAATTTTATTTTTTAAAGCATACATCAAACTCTGACAGAAATTAGAGGACAAGCATTCAGCATACTTTTAGGGACAAAGTGAGACATGTCATATAGGAAATACTAAAGACATTTTTTTATGTCCAAATTACTTTTAATCAGGTAGCCTTTGGGAACTAAAAATCTTGTGAATTTAACCACTGGAAGAGAATAACTGGTACCTTGATAAAAATCTTGGCTGGAAACCAGCTTAAAGAAAATGGATGGCTGGGGGCATAAACAAATGTATTTTCCTCTGCCAACTTGCGGGCAGCTGGATGTGGAATTGAAGTAGTTTAGGCCTTGCGCATCAGGGAGACTGGCTGGGACTTAGAAATCAAGAAGGGGAACATCTGGCTTCTTGAGAAATGACAAAGGTAAGGGAGGTGGCATCACAATGCAAATGAGAAGCTGCTTCTTAAAGATGGAAAATTTGATTAGGTCCTTTGGTAGGCTTTCAGCTTGCTTTGCTTTGTAGGATCAGCCGGTGCCTGCAGCCTCTGTTAACAAAAGCTAGCCTTGCCTGAGGCCACAGCTCCCAGAACGGAAGCCTAAGTTGATTGCTGATAGGGTGTTGCATTGTAGGTCTAGGTGTTTTCACCCTACTGGTCTACCTACCCTCATGCAAACAAACCCAGTGGGGCATTTGTCTGGAAGCCTTAAGTCATATACATTTCTAATGCTTTAACATATGCACTGACATCTTCTCTTGCAATAGCTCTCTTATTATTTGGTAATAACATTACAACTATGGAAATAAAGACAAACTCTTTAGGCTGAGTTTCCATTCACTCAGGTACATTTTGTTCATTTTCTGAGGCACTACTATTGCAAAGTTGTAAAAACTCCAAAACTATATTTTGATTCTGGTATTTTTTTTCCTTCAAGTTTCTGCTTTTTACTTTCTATTACCTAAGATGCATCTCCTACAAAATTATGGCTGGAAACAAATATCACATATCTTTTTTGAACTCACATAATTTTTGTGAAAGATTTGATTTTTGGTACTAATTGAATTTATTTTACATATCTCTGCCTAGCGTAAAACTTTGAGTTTGGATGGTAGTACTTTAAATATATAATCTAGTCATTCAACAAACATCGAGTATATGTTACATGCCAGGCATTTTGATAGATAATTGAGATTGAGTGATGAATAAAGATAAACCCTTTATCACTGAGGGACAGTCAACTGCAAAAAATCGTGTTACTAAAAAAATCATGCTTTACACAATTATGTATGCTTATACATGTATACATACATTTACGTGGGTGCCTGCATGTGTGTTTGTGTGTGTGTATTTCCCCATTTTACAAAGGTAGAAACAGGCTTAAAGAGGTTTCATTATTGCAGTGGAAACAGGATACAAACCCCATTCTGTTTATTGCAAAAACTGTACCGTTAACTACTTAACTACTGTTCATCTCAACATAACTGCTATTATGATATCAGATTTATGGAAGCTAAAAGGAACAAGTGTTCTTCTCAACCTGGGGCATCAGGAGCAAGTATAAAGGGACAAATGAGCTGTGTCTTGAGGGATGAAACAGTATAAGTTTTATGTAAATGTCCTCATTAATTCCAATCTATAAGCAAATGGCTGTGACCAAGTGATCACTTGTAAAAATTGCTACATTTTTATTTACGGTGGTAAAAGAGTTATAAAATCTGTTAAGTAATTAATCCCATTCCCTGATAGGGCACAGGTTTCGTTCTTAGTTTGTGCTTTTGGGAGCTGTTGTCTTTTAGCATACATCCCATCAAATCTTTGTGAGTTTTGCCTTTACATTTCCTTCATCTGTGACGGGAAGATTCTATTAACAACCCTGGCACCTTCCATTAAAGTCTACAACTTCCAACTGCCAGGAAGGGATAATGAAGTGATAAATTTAATTTGCTACCAAAATATGTAAGGCAGAGATATCTAAGTGAATTTATAGCGTTAGCTATGTCTTTCCTCTTAGCATTAACAAAAGTTTTATGGCAGGTTATCAGAACCAGTGCAAAAAGAACAAATATATATGACTTTCCTTACACAGAAGTCAGATCTATAACTCTGTATCAAATCATTTCTTTCCCTCTTCTTCTTAGCATTTCTAGGTTCATCAGAACTTAATACAATAAGTTTCAAATATTTTTTTACTTGGAGAATGTAAAAAAAAAACCAAAAAACTGTTAACCAGACTAAGAAACACTTTTTACTCATTAATAAAGGTCCTCTGAGGTTTATAAAACATGTATCCCCTTCTCATGCCCCTGCTAGACTCTAAGGGCTACCAAGGAAAGTAACAACACCGTCCATGTGGGATCGTGACAATGAGGGTGCTTCAGATTCTATGGGGCACAAATCTACTTTCCCCTCATTCTTTAACTCTGTGCCATAGTTGTAAAAATGATTCTTTAATTTAAAAACTTGTGTATATATTGCCATTTCAAGAATTCCTTTTTTCCAGTGAACTTTAGCTCACAGGATCTCATCTTTCCATGTCTTGGCATTGGGATTGTTCGTGGATTGCAGGGGGCCATGGGTGCACCCATTGAATGCAGAGCCAGGATGTTTTGCTTCTACCATTCAGTGATGCAAGTGTCCCTCTTGTGAAACAGACAGAGCTGTCAGATTCAGTTCTTGACTTCAAGGTTAGGTGCCCGAAGAAATGTAGAATTGATCACTAAGATATGATAATAAAAACAAGGTACATTCAAAGGGCTGTGATGTTATACTCTTTCGAGGGCTTTTTATGTCACCTACTTGAATCCTTGCAACAATTCATATCAGGTTTGAATCACTATTCTCTTTTTCCTGTTGAGAGAAGACAAACTTGGGAAGGTTAGGAAAGTTGTTCAAGTTCCCTTGCTGGTAGGAGCAGAGACAACATTCTATCCCAGGTCTACGTGTTCACAAAGCCTGCACGCTTGCCTCCTACACTTCACTGCCTCCACTTATTATCCTGTGCAGAGGATCATTGGTTCTGAGGCTTTAGATTTGATTCTTGGTTGACAGATAGCAGATTAAGATTCTATTAATCTTTGGGCAAGAATGTTGAACTTTCCACCTCTCTTGCAGTGACCTGTGGCAGTCGATTGTACTTGGAATTACACGAAACCTGCTTGCTCACTTGCATTCGGGGGACTCAGGATGAATCAGTGTTTTTGCAGGCATGTCACCCCCTTTCCTCAGGCCCTTAGCCACTGACATCAAGAGCATTAGATGCATTGCCATCCCGCTAGCTGGGCTGATCCTCCCCACACACTGCTCACACTCTGTTTCTTGGCGAAGGTCGTGGGCTCGTCTCTTCTTCCTTCTGTTCCGTCCCTTTATTCTGGTTTACTTGAGTTTTAGCTCCTATACAACAAATCCAGTTTGGGTTATGAATTCATGTATTTATTTATATGCATAAATTTCCCCCACCAGTTACCTTAATGAGCCTAGCCCTTCTGGTCTGCTGATTTATGTCTTTGAAAGTGAGATAAAGAGAGCCAGAGAGTAATGGAGAAGAGCATGAGGAGAAGCCTGGATCCCAAGGTCTGCGTTGTGCTCCCCCCGACTGCTTCGTCCTCCCCCGCATTGGGCCTCCCCTTTAGCAGCTGCAGGGTCTATCTAGATATGTTTAGATGTCTGGCTGTATGCCCAGCCAAAGTTTTGATGCCTTGTTCTTCTCTTAAGTCACCTCAGTTTCATATAAAATCAGCCATGTAGGCAGAAGCTAGGTATTCAAATGGACTTTAGATTCTTCTGTGTTAAGTAGCCTCCTGTGGGCGTCTAGTGGCCTTTACTGCCCAGGGTACCAGGCGGTGGTTTATACTTAATGGCAAGCAAATGCCTAGGTACACCTGCCAAGGATGTTAGAGCTTTTTGTTGCTATCCAGGCAAAGCTTCCATTCATACAGTACTTGTAATATAAACATCGTGGTGTATGCAGGTCTGTAGAGAACTAAAAGCAAACCTGTAAGTGGTATCTGAAAGTATTCTAGCTCTGGATATGGGTACTCTCTCCTGACTTAAAATGCTTGTATATTTCCTGTATGTACCCCTCTATGTTCCCCTCTGGAAGTTTCTAGAGCATACCTAGCCTCACATTCTTGGGCCACAGAAAAATTCCCAGAACAGTTATTTAAATTTTTTCCACTGTTTAGTTTTTATTGAGTGTCATAAGGTACAACATGCCAGAGCTGTGATGGGGTGAGGTGAGGAAGTGGCAGCAGTTGGGTGTGGAGTGGAGAGCTCCAAGGTTGACTTAGAGGAGATGTTGGTGTAGTGAGTATATAAAGTCAAACGACAGTCCAAGCCAGAGCACAGTTGTGCAAAGGGTTATACCCCCAGTCAACATCAGAATGTATTTTTGAAGTTTTCATTTGTGATACCAAATAGATACAGAATGTAGGTTAAAACAGTATAATCTCTGAGTGATGATTACTTGCTATAAGGTGAGAAGAGTGTATTACAAGAGGAAAGTGGCAGTGCTTCAAGATTTAACCCAATTCATTAAAAAAAAAAGCATATATCTGATCATTACCACAGACATCTGTAAGCACATCTTTATATTAATGGTATTTCCCCCAAATGTTTTGCCTTCAAAAGAAGTGGATGCTTCATCCGAGACAGAATTGTAGTACAGATGCCAATATGTACACATTTTGAGTTGGAAAGAACAGTAAATTATGGATGATACTGTTCCCATCAGCAAATATTGACTCTTTAGAGCTACCAAATGAAAATTGTGGTGATTAGACCATTCCTTAGAAGAGTTAATTTTGAATTTTAAAATGTTTACTGGTGACAACAAAGTTGGCAGAACTGTTCAACTCCTATTTTCTTTCCATTTTTTTTTCCCCCCACTAAAATGAATAATCTCAATCTGGAAAGAGAAGAACACAAATCACTACATCAGAACTGAAGCCCTAGCTCTCTGTGCATTAATTTAGTCAGATAATACTTAGCCACTTCAGATTCAAGTCTCCAGCCCCACACAAATGTCAAAACCCAGCTACTGGTTATCCCTGTGAAACCATCACACACAGGAGAAATGCCAAAATCTTGAAAATGAAGGGAAAAAGTGTGACTTCTGAAAATTTCTGAATGTTGAAGTTGAATGTGGTAGGGGAATCTAGGTAGGAGACCTAGAAAATATTAAACTCATTGTTTTAAAAACATATAATTATAAAAAAGGTAAAGGAAACCCTGTTCCTTTGGCAGTAGGATTTGTCTAAAACAATGCACATGGGCAGGTGGAGAGGGGAATGAAAACCCAATCTAAACAATTCATGCCAAATGAACCCAATTTCCTTTTGATGCATTTCTAGGCAATAGATAACAATTGCTAACTTTCTCTTGGCTTTTACTAAATACCATGTGCTGGGCTTAAGTTTCCTCATTGAACCCTTAGAGCAACCTGTGATATTAAGTCTTACGGATATACCTACTCTTCAGATGAGAAAAACGGAGCAAGGCTAGCACATCACTGAGCTGGAATTTGGACCAAAGAGTAAATCAGAACCCGAACCCCAGACCGTTCCACATCCTTCTGAAAAGCACAAGAAGCTGTGGCTGATACAGTGTACCTTGATTTCCAGAGGATGTCTGACAGATGACTGCACTAGCCTGTTGGATGCTGTGAGGAAGGCAGTCACAGAGCTAGATAGGTATTAGGCCTCATAATATTCTCATTTCCCTATGAAAAGCTCAACTCGCTGTTTGGGACATACCACACTTAGAAAAAGAGTTCATGTTCTCAGTCCCTCAGATTTACAATTAGAATCTGTGGATATGTGATATCCACTGTAGAAATCTGTCACCCAAACTTGAAAACATTACTCCATCAGGATATGATAATTAATTAAAATAATATATTTATGAATAGTCAATGAGAGCACAGCCCCTCTGAAAAAAAAAAGGCCTAGAATTTTTCCAGAGACTAGTAATATGAAAAGCTATAAACTTGAACACTTTAGGTTTAGCTAAGTTAAAATGCGGGATGTTGGGGTGCCTGGATGGCTCAGTCAGCTCCACGTCAGGCTCTCTGCTCCATGGGAAGTCTGCTTCTCCCTCTGCCTGCTGCTCTGCCTGCTTGTACACATGTGTTCTCTCTCTCTCTGTCAAATAAATACATAAAATCTTAAAAAAATAAAGTGCAGCATGTTTAGTCATTAGAAACTGTAATATACCTTTATATTATAATATGAAAAGGCTTGCTTTGCTAAACAAATCGTTAGTAGAAACATATTTCAAGAAACTGTTTAACCTACTTAAGATAATTAACAGCTTTCGAGTATGCTATCAAAATTCATATAAAACCAACAATGAATGTGCTATTTTAAATGAGCATTTGGTAGCAATTCCTTCCAGTGGATGTACCTGAAAATGGGTTTCTTTCCTAATAATCTATAAATCAGACTATTCACTGAGTCAAAAGAACCCTTCACATAATTCATCCAAATTAACTGTAGACTTTCACAGAATAGAGAAAGCACCATATTCACTGTGGATATAATTTGATCTCTGTTATATAGTCATTGTCTCATTCTATCTGCTACCAGAAATCTTTCATTAGTTGCTTGCTGATCTTACTCTAGAGGCTTGAAGTAATTATGTCCAAGAATTGTACAGTGTCAAAACATGGTGACTTACAGGAAATGGCGCTTTAATTTTTTTAAATCTAATACTAGGACACTAAATAAACCCAGGGAGTATATAAATATCAAGTTGATATTCCACAGAAGTATATATTGTGCTCTTCCTGTGACCAAATGATTTTTAACTTTTAATCTGTTCTAAAACTTTTGATAAAAATAGACTTTCCATTGGACATCTTGTGAAATTAAAAAAATAAAAGATTTTCCAGTATAAAGCCTTAATGTATAAATCTGTTCATAAACAGCCTCATCTGAAGCATAATTCTATATTTTTATAAATTCAAACTTTTGCTATCAGAAATCTTTCCATTTCCTAATTTCACACAAATATACCCTACAAAGTGATTGAAAACATTGTGGTAATAAAAATAAAATATAAGGAAACTTTCCAAAACATTCAAATAATACAATGCCTAAATAATATTCCTGTACCTGCATTAAATTCTGAGTTTTTAAACTTTTTAAAACACAAGTTTTGGTCCATACGGCAAATCTCTGGATTTTCTTTCTTATGTCTGGAGAGTTCTCAACTCAAACTGTAAATTCTGGCAGGTAGTTTCTGCTCCCTATGAACTGAGAGAAGAGGGAAGTTTGGAAGGAGCAGGTTCCTGGGTTGGTCAGCTGCCAAGAGCCGAGCGTACAAGTAAACCACCAATCATCTTAAGGAAACCCTCAAAGGAAAGGGAACTTTTTCCCATTTGCATGAGACGTCAGTTTTACCTTTGTAATCTGCCGCTCTTTCTTAAGACGCGAACTCTCTGGATCAGAAGGAAGTGAGTATTGTCAGCTTGTCCCTTCCCCGCTTGTTTGGGGTCATCCCACCTTCTTCTGCTCTTGTTCACCAGACTCCGTATATGATGCGTCTGTTTGGCTGTTGTCTTTCCATTTGGAAAATCATTTTTCACATGGTGTAGACTTCATGTGGAATGAAAAATGGAGGAGGACACCTCTATAGCTTCCAAATACATTGCTGGCTATTGGCTGGCTTAGGAATACCCTCAAATCCTTCATGACTGCAGTTGCTTTCGGATGGCGAGAGTTCTTCTTTATAGTCTTAATTTATCGGAGTACTCGTATTTCGTAGGCTTATGTCAGTGTGGCAGAATAACGGTGGGCTGCCCCCACAGAGTTTCCAGGCTGTTTTCTGTGACTGAGCCTCTAACATTAAAAATGAAAGAATTCAAAGATAGTGCTGTATTATATAGTCTGGCTATTTGAGACGTTCCCTGCAGCTGTGTAGAAAAGATGCTTTATTTAAGGAAAAATCCTTGGAGAAATTAATTGATATGAGCCAGAAGTTGTTCAGCCAATTTAATCACTAATCTGCTGTTGTTTCTAAATTGCATGAGGTACAGAAGGAAGTCTGCCTGCCTCCAAAGCAGCCAATTCAAGAGATGAACACAGGACGGAATTTAGACCAACTATATGTTAAAATGTCTGCTTGAAATTAAGCAGGCTTTGCTTGGGGTGGGGGTGAGGGGGAGACTGGCCAAGTTGTTAAACATGCTAATTTACTTCTGAGGGCATTTTGCCAAATTAACGAAAGCTATCCTGAAGCTATTTGAAGAATTAACTGGAAAACAAACAGTGACCAAGTCCAAATTTCTGTTTTCAAAATTTGGTATGAACTGGGCTTTGAAAAAAAAAAAATGAAAGCAGTAATTAAAGTAAGGCTTTTATTCAGATATCACATTACCGAATCCCAGTAATACTGTGGTCTCTTGTGGATACATTAAACAATTTGGGTGGTAGCTTTCCAGCTCTTATTGATTCTATGTGTAAGGCTGACGTATTCTTTCTGAAAGTCAGATACTCTGTAGGTGACAATAAGGGAAAATTCAAGTACCAATGAAATTATAATTGAGTTTAATCCTTGGGAACTAGAGGGGGCTTTACAGGAGGGGGTAAATCTCACACAATCTTTCTATTCTAGTTAAGGAGTTAGCTTATCTCTCAGAATCATACACCCCGCTACTTGGCCTTCATAGTTCTGCCAGACTCTCCAATCACACATGTGTCAGGTGGTATAATAAAGAGGCATCATTTTTAACTCTCTTACCAATATTATAGAGAAGATACAGAGTGTTAGTTCAGTTGAGGATGTATGACTAACATTCTATTATGAGTAGCTTAAAGAGAACCTTCTATCTCGCATTTCCAGTGTGACTTCCCAGTCACCCTATTCTAGTATTCTGAATGGATAAAGGAGAATAACTGTCTTTGTTGTTGTTTTTTCTTTTTTGCCCATTTTTGTAAAATAATTTTCTGTTTTAATTTCATATCTTTTAAATAGAAATTCTACTAAATCATCTTGGAAAGTCCAGCACCCTACCGTATAGTAATTGTGGAGAAATGGGTTAAATATGCAACATTATAAATATTAAAATATTGGTTATCACAATAACTCTTGACCAAAGTCATAAAATGTCACTTCTTCTCCAACTAATGGTATCAGTTAGAAATAGTATCCTTGGCCTGTCTCCAGGATAAAAGACTAGAAGAAAGGGAGGGGAGAGGAAGAAAATGAAAGGAAATCTTAGTGATATAAGTGACAGAGCAACTGAATAATATTATTTTTGTTTAATTACCTCCTGGATAGGTTCCGTCTATACTTCTATTTAACATTCTAGCAGTAGATTTAAAAGGAACAGAATGCATCTCAACTTCCTTTTTGTAATATTTCCCTTTTCCACATCCTCCTTGCTACAGCTTTCTCTAAACGTATCACAAATGCAGAGTCCCAAATCTTTTTACCTTCTTGCCCTCTGCATGATATTAAAATGTTATAAACCTTTGAAATTCATCTATAGTTTTGTGTGTGTGTGTGTGTGTGGTTTCGTTTTGTGTTTTTTTTTTTTTTTTTTTATTTGACAGAGAGGGAGAGATCACAAGTAGGCAGAGAGGCAGGCAGAGAGAGAGAGAGAGAGAGAGAGAGAGAGAAGCAGGCTCCCTGCTGAGCACAGAGCCCGATGCAGGACTCCATCCCAGGACCCTGAGATCATGACCTGAGCCGAAGGCAGAGGCTTAACCCACTGAGCCACCCAGGCGCCCCACATCTATAGTTTTTATTCAGCTTAAGCTTCTCAGGATCTTTTGAGTATTATAAATGCATGTGCCTTACCAAATGTGGAAAATATTGTTATTATTTCTTTTTCTTTTTAAGATTTATTTATTTATGTCAGTGCAAGAGCCCACACAGTGGGGGTGGGGGAGGGGCAGATGGACCGACCCCAAGCTGGCTCTGCATGGGGGCTGGATCCCAGGACCCTGAGATCAGGACCTGAGCTAAAACCAAGAGTCACTGGTTAACTGTCTGAGCCGCCCAGGCTCCCCAGTTATTATTTCTTTAAATAATTGTGGTCTGTTCTTCTTTTCTCTTTCCTTGGACCCCAGTTAAATGTCCATTAGACTTTTTGATATTGTTCCACAGGTCTCTAAGCAAAAGAGCTTTTTTCCCCAATTGTCTATTTTTCAGACTGGATAATTTCTATTGCTCTCCAAGTTTACAAAGTTTTCTTCTTTTACCATCTCCATTATGCCATTATAAACCTACTCAATGAATTTTTTACTTCAGATACCACATTTTACAGCTTTAGAATGAATGTTTTTCTGATTCACTTTCAAAGCTTTCCTTTTTTGCCAGGTTTCTTATCATTCATTATCAGGCGTATTTCTCCTTCTATCCTGAGCATAGCTGCCTTAAAATCCACGACCTCTGGTCCTAACACCTGGATCATCTCAAGACTGATCGCCATTGGTTGCTCTTTCTCTTGAGAATTGTCACAACTTCCTGCTTTTTCATATGGCTGGTGATTTTTTATTGTATCCGAACTGTGTCAGTAACACATTGTAGCAAGACCCTGGACCCTATTATTTGCTACCTAGTACTGATTTCTGTTGTTTTAGCAAACAGTTAACTTCTCAGTGCAAACCCCAGACTCTGTTCCCTCTGTGCTTAGAAGCAACTGAAATATCTTTTCAGTTACTTCAGCCTCAGCTGGGCTGCTTGCAGTCTGCCAAGCAGGAACGTAGCTCTAGCGCAGTAGTCAGCCAGAGATTTGGTTGCATAGGGTACATATGCTAAATCCAGTATGCTCCCTCTGTAGCTTTCCCCCTTCCTAGATGGGCCGACCCCCACCCCCAAGTTTGCTTTGATGGCGTAAGACTGCATTTCTCTTTGAATTTTTACCTCCCTGCTTGGTACCCCCGGGCCTGTCCTCGGGCAGAAGAATGGTGTCTTTCCCTTCTTCTGAGTGTCAACTCGCCTCCGGTTCTTCAGTGCCTTTGGATGGCTTCTATCTGTGTGCCTGGTGACTCTATCTGCAGGAGAAGTCCAACACAAGGTCCCCTGCCATTACAAGAGGGGGAGCTCTGTACAAATCATCTGTCATAAATAAGGAACATGAAGACTCCTCAAAGAAAAAACATTCACTGACGCATTAAACTCTCTGAAATTGCAAATTTGTACAATTTGAAGACTTAAATGTTTTCTGCTGCTGTTGTTTTTAAATTCTCATCCCATGTACTGGCATCTCTAAATCAGAGCAATGAATTCAGTGGTTCTGAGCAACTTGACATGATTTGTAGAAGCACAAAAGGCCCTGGGGAATTGGACTTGGTATTGCTCACTTTTAAGCTAATAAAGAGAAAACCCTACAATCAAATGCAGTGAAGGGTATAATTGGTGCAATACTGCTTGCTATCAGTGTACTTTTCAGGGTCATTTTTGTTAACTGCAGAATGAAGTAAAACATTTTTAAGCACCCAGGACTTCAATAAGAATATATATGGTTACCCTGAGCAGTCAGGTCCAAATACGTGATGTCTGATGATTACAGAAGCACCTATTCAACACTGCTCATTGTAAAGAATCTTATTCTCTAGTTGCAGATATACATCACCTGAAATCAAGCCATGTCTAGAAAATATATCACTTTTAGCTCCGTGTACCATTAAGGGTGAATAAAAGTGTCAAAAGTAAAGGAGAGCTTGTACACATATTACAGGTATGGGAATGCTTGTACAACTTGAAAATATATCCATCAAGAGGTGTGGGCAGTTTTCACAGAAAGTGAAATATTTCAGAAGTGTTACTCCAACCTGTGCCATAGAATACATATTTCCTGAGTCTGGAGAGATTCCAAGCCTCCTTTTTTTCTGTCTCATATGCTTTAGCTGACTATAATCATTGCTCCTTCAAATCAGTCACCATGGAAATGAGAGGACTTTGCTGTCCTCTATAGAGAACTGACTTAATAGGAAACCACGGATGGGGATAACCAGGACTTGTGTTACTTTGGGGTCAGTAATAAACCTTATCTCATCTGAGGAATAAAATTCCACATAAGTAGGTAAGTCTTCACAATCAGCAAAAGGCGAAATGATGGTAATACACTGAAAAGGGGTCTCGAAAGTTGTATGAATGGACAGAAAAGTTGAAATGTGTTTGGATATAAGCAAATACAAGGTAATATAGATTAGTATCAAGAAGGATTTGAAAAGAACCATTAAGGGCGCCTGGGTGGCTCAGTGGGTTAAGCCGCTGCCTTCGGCTCAGGTCATGATCTCAGGGTCCTGGGATCGAGGCCCGCATCGGGCTCCTGCTTCCTCCTCTCTCTCTCCGCCTGCCTCTCTGCCTACTTGTGATCTCTGTCTGTCAAATAAAAAAGAAAAGAAAAGAAAAGAACCATTAAGCATTTTCTTATCCAAGAACAGAACCGTAGTCTGAAGAAGGGAAAGCCAAGTTATATTCCTCTCTTAGTTCATATTTAGAAGTGAGATCCTTTCCCTAAGCCGAAGTCAAAGAAATTCATTCATTTCAAATAGCCACCGCTTCAAGAAAATTCCATATATAAAAACATGAACATTTTCCTTAAAACTTCATCTGAACCCAATTAGGTTATTTATGTTGTTTGTATGAACTGGAATTGTCTAGATGAGTGCTGCTGGGAGCATGGTGTCCAAATCAGCAACGTCAGCATCACCTAGAGATTGTTTGAATCGTACAGTCTCAGGTCCAACCCCAGATCTGTTGAGATCTATCTGCATTTCAGCAAGATCCCTGGGTCACTGATATGTATATTATAGTTTAAGCACTCCTGGGATACATACTACAGTAAAATCTCAATACCAGAAGCACCTCTTTTGTCTTATTTAGTGACGTCATTGGAAAGTGAGGTCAAAAGAACATTCAGGAAATGTGTAGATGGTTATAACTTGGGAGGTCCTTTTACTTCTCAGAAAAAGATAACTCACACAAAAGACTCTAAAGAGGTTACAAAGAAGAAAGAAGAAATGAAATGAAACCTGGGCAAATGTAAGATATGAATCCGTGAAATAATAATGCCAAATAAGACACTTAATAGACACAATTTAGAAAGCAGTATTATCAAGAGACCTGGAGCTGGGATGAAAGTGAAGAACAAATTATAGTCAAATCAGGCTTTCAGTGTATTAGGATAATAAAAACAACTAATGCAATTTGGGGCCTCCTACCCAGAGACGAATCATGGAAGAGGCAGATAATGTTTCTTTTTTAATGACTCAGGTGAAAATTCAAAGAGACACAAAAGCAGAAAAGCACAGGCTTCATACAGGATCCAGAGAACAACAGGTTATAAAATTTGAGAGCTACAAAGAAGTCTGAGTAGTTTAAACGATGATTCCAAGGTAAGACATCTGGCAACTTGTGGAAATAGGAATTGTGAAAGCCTTTGTTTTTAGGAAGCTTGAAACCTGAAGCATAGTAGTGAAGTCAAGCATAAAAATAAGTCCCAAATATTAATACACATCCCACATATTTAAGAGTACCCGGTCCCAGTCTACATGCTCAGCTACTCAGGCTAGACGAGCATCTCCCCGAGACAAGATAACCAGTTGCTGCTAATGCCCCCCTCCTTTCGCCGGTCTTGAGAAAAGCTCAGCCTAATACTCTGTCTTGCTCCACTTCTACGTGTGACACAAGCAAAATGCTAACTTAACCAGGATGAGGCTACCTACTGTGTAAATTATCTAAGTACATATTCATAATACTGTCCTCACCATGTCCTGTGCCATACAGCCTGGCCTAAACTCACCTGTCATCCTCTGTCACCACATTGTCTGTAGGTACAGTAGTGATGGGAGAGGAGTATGGGTGTAGTATGGCTGTTACCTTCTTTTCCCACATCTGGATGGAAATCCTGTTTTGGATGACAGTTCTTCTCATTAGGCTCTGGACTAGTCTTATAACAGCAGAAATGCAAAAAACCCAGAAAATGAAAAAATTGGGGTTTTTCTAAGCTATCACCAGATTAAGCTACAGAACATGCTTCAGGTTCATCCTGCAAAAGAGTACCTCTACTCTATGAAAATCAGTGGTTAGAGCACAAATAAATAAATTGCTTATCACAAAAGATTTTCTCACATTTCAGAAGGCTTCTCCGTAGGGTTCCTTTTAAAAATGAACTCCTCTAGTGTTTTTAAGTGTTTTACAGATCATTAAGTACATGGCAGAGGGGCAATGAGAAGGGATTTCTAAATTTAATGAACTAGGAAGCACTCAAATTGAGGGCAGTTAAATATAAGACAAGTTATATTTAAAATTCTGTTTTATCAGTGGGAAAATAACAATAAAAATCATTTCAATATAAACTTGAGAAACGGTATCCATTTCTCATGCTATACCTGAGAGAGTAACAACTTTGACCAAAAAAGGATACTATTAATACCATACAGATAGTTATATATAAATACATTATATATTATATATATATCAATGTCTCATATGTATGCCTATGTGTATATATTATGTAAGTGCAATATATAAATATCCATTATAACATACAACATATAGATAGATATCTATTAAATATGGGTATCTGTGTATGTACATGTGATATCATACCATAATTTAATAGATATATTGATAGATATTAAATGTTCATCTGAATATGTGCAAGTAGGTGTATATGTGAATCAGTCAACACCTAACAAAGTGGAAGCATCATTTAAACTTCCTACCTTTACATTTTACACCTAAATTTAACACTGACATTGACCTTGAAAATCTCATTCTTCTGATTAAAATGTAACCCAACTGTACATTCACTCCCAGCTTTTAAACTCTTAAATCTCATTTAGAGATGGTGTAGGGCAGGAAATAAATCAGCCACATCCCTGGAAACTTTGGCCGAAACTGCATAGTATATTTTTCCACCAGAAGTATTTAAAATGTTTCCTAGATGTATAATAAGTGCTTTACAAAGTTAGTAGA
This sequence comes from Mustela putorius furo, assembly GCF_011764305.1. NCBI lineage: Eukaryota > Metazoa > Chordata > Mammalia > Carnivora > Mustelidae > Mustela > Mustela putorius. The sequence goes on along the minus strand of NW_025422005.1, from coordinate 82,218,224 downwards.
AGGAATTTCTTGAAAATACCAATATAAATATTCTCAATTGCATTTTAATAGGAAACTAAGAAGTCATGATAATTAATACTTTATCCATAAAATTACTTTATCCATAAAATTGGTCTAGAAAACATTTTTAAGTAACTGTAGTATTAATATAATCACCTTTTGATAGTGAAAGGCTGAAGAGGACTTAGTAAATAATACTGGACAGATTCAGATAATGTACTATTATAAAACTTTTTCATTAATTAAGTTTTTCTATTAAGTTCTTTCATGGCATAGTAGAATATGTTAGATTGTTTTTAATCTAAAATGCATTTTAGAGCCCCTGGGTGGCTCAGTTGGGCAGGGGCTGCCTTCTGCTCAGGTCATGATCCCAGGGTCCAGGGATGGAGTCTAGCATCAGGCTTCCTGCTCAGCAGGGAGTCTGTTTCTTCCTCGACCCCTCCCCCGACTCGTGCTTGTGCTCTCTCAATGTCTCTATCTCTTTCTCTTCTCTCTCTCTTTCTTGCAAAATTAAAGAGAATCTTTTATTTTTTTAATTTAAAATGCATTTTATGTCTCTAATATTTGTTAAACACAGAACTGTAAAATAGGAAGAACAGGAACCTGAAGATCTGAATTCTGACTCTACTGTTAGTTGATTGCATGGTCACAGATAATGTTTCTAAGCTTAGTTTTCTCATCCAGAGAGTGTAGGTAATTAAATCTTACCCTGCTGATTTCACAGAACTGTTATAAAGAATCAAAATATATTATATATATATATGTATAATATGCACACAGGTATGTATATACATATGTATATATAGTACATTTTGATATATGTGTATATATGTTATATATATATATATATATATATATATATATATATATAATAAAAACCTCCTAAATGCAGTAAGGAGCTATATAAGTATTTTAATATTTTCAATAGTGTTCAAGTTATAAAAGGAATACATTTCACAGAAGAATATTATAAAAATATATTGATTTTTCATTTTGAGCATAAGATAGCTGGATTTGATATCAATATTCATTTTCCGTATTCATACTGATTTAGCTTTGCTGTTTATCTTATAACAAGAAGCCTTAATCGGAACATAGTTTTTTCCATAGACTTTATTACTTTATTGAAGTTAGTAATTATACTTCTAGTTTTTCCACACGAACAACAAAAACAGTTGAACATAATGCAATGAATATTGTTATGAAAAACATTTGTCATAATAATGAATTAGAATCCCAGGAAGATGCAATAAACTTCTTTTGTCTGTAGTTTCTTATGAGCAGCCTTAGTTCTGTTTGAAGCCAAAGAACAAGGTGGCTAGTGAAAAATACCTAATAGCTCATTCTTCTTAAATAGAATAGAAAATATAAAAGAGAAGGCCCTAGAAAGAAGTATTACATTTCAGCTCATACAGAAGCCATGAAAGCAGATGATGTGGGAATGTACTTAGTTCTCCGGTTCTGTTTTGTATAAGAGAAATAAATATTAATAAATACTCATTATCCTAAGAAAATAGCTTTTTCATGGGTATAGAACAGAACCTAGTCTCCCCTCAAAAATGTCTGAGTGAGGATGTTTTATTTCTGGTTGCCCAAGCAAATTATATCTTAATTTCATGAAAAGAATAATAATAAGAAAAATGTCTTTGAGCACTGGAGTGGCTCATTCATTCATTCACTCATTCAGTTGACAAATCCAGTCATCAACAAATATCTATCATTAAGCACCAATTATAAGCTAGGCAGTATGCTAAACTGGGTTCTCAGAGGTTACAGTGAGGTAATGGAGAGAACTGTTTCAATTTTTTTTTTTTGTAAATTACAGTTTCTGATAACTAGCATGAAAGAGAAAAAGACATGCTTCCGAAAATAATGTGGAATGTGTAGCCACTTTAGTTTTGGGAAAGGGCTCTTTGAGGGAGTGACATTTGAAATGAGATCTGAGGCCTGAGAAGGAACCAGGGAACAGCATTCCACTGGGAGGGAATAGCATTTGTGAATGTGTACAATAAACTGAAAGAAGGCCTGTATGGTCAAAGTTAGAGGAAAAGGGTAAAGATTAGAAAAGTTGACAGTGGCTACATCATGTAGAGCCTATTTTTTTTTAATTTTTTATTATTTTTTTTAAAGATTTTATTTATTTTATTTGACAGACAGAGATTACAAGTAGGCAGAGAGGCAGGCAGAGAGAGAGAGGAGGAAGCAGGCTCCCTGCTGAGCAGAGAGCCCGATGCGGGACTCGATCCCAGGACCCTGAGATCATGACCTGAGCCGAAGGCAGCGGCTTAACCCACTGAGCCACCCAGGCGCCCCCATGTAGAGCCTATTTGCCGTGATGAAGAATTTAGATTAAATTAAGCATGCAAAGGGAAGCTGTCAAAATGGTTTTGCACAGAAACAATGATATTATCCAGATTTCATTTTAAATACATCTTTATGCTGCTATGTGAAAATAGATAGGGAAATGTGCAAAATCAAAACCAAAGAGATAATTAGGAGATTCTTATCCCGCCCAGCTTCATGGGTGCATGACCTATCAAGTCTCACAAGACTCCCTTTTCCAAAAGGGTTCTGCTCTTTGTTTAATGCTCTGCTGACTCCATCTTGAAGTTCTTAATAATTTGTAAACAAGGGGCCTTACCTTTTAATTTTGCCTGGGACTCCTAAATTATGTAAGTGGGTGCTGACTGTTACAGAAATCTAGTTGCAAGATGATGTTGCTGTACACTAGGATGATGGTGCTGGGAGTGGAGAAAGGTGATCTCTGTTTTGCAGATGAAATACAATTAGAATCCAGTATCAGATTGCCATCAATATGAACTTTAGGCTTGGGCCGTGTAGAACATTCTAATTGTTTGTGCAGCCTTAACTTACAGAATCAATACATGTCCCATCCATTTAATAAACACTAGTTTTCAAAAGATAACTATTTTTGTCATCCTTATGTTAGTACATCTGCATATCATGTATCTATGATAGAGTGAACTCTAAAGAGTGTCAAACATTTAGATTTATCTTTCCGTTTCACTAATACCTGTTGAGTCCAAAGCTCCAAAGCACATGAAAGACTGTGCTGTGAACAAGAGTGATGCATTGTTATCAATTAAGAATTTGGAATTTAGGGGCACCTGGGTAACTCAGTTAGTTATCTGACTTTGGCTCAGGTCCTGGGGTCCAGATCTCAGGGTCCTGGGATCAAGCCCCATGCCAGGCTCCACGCTTAGTAGAGAGTCTGTTTCTTTCTCTACCTCTGCCCCTCCCCTGGCTTGTGCTCTCTCTCATAAATAAATAAATAAATAAAATCTTTTTATTTTTGATTTATTTGTTATTTTTTTAAAGATTTTATTTATTTAACAGACAGAGATCACAAGTAGGCAGAGAGGCAGGCAGAGAGAAAGGAGGAAGCAGGCTCCCCGCTGAGCAGAGAGCCTAATGCAGGGCTTGATCCCAGGATTCTGGGATCATGACCTGAGCTGAAGGCAGAGGCTTTAACACACTGAGCCACCCACATGCACCCGAATGTTTATAGCAGCAATGTCCACAATAGCCAAACTATGGAAAGAACCTAGATGTCCATCAACAGATGAATGGATCAAGAAGATGTGGTATATATACACAATGGAATACTATGCAGCCATCAAAAGAAATGAAATCTTGCCATTTGCGACAACATGGATGGAACTAGAGCGTATCATGCTTAGCGAAATAAGTCAAGCAGAGAAAGACAACTATCATATGATCTCCCTGATATGAGGAAGTAGTGATGCAACATGGGGGCTTAAGTGGGTAGAAGAAGAATCAATGAAACAAGATGGGATTGGGAGGGAGACAAACCATAAGTGACTCTTAATCTCACAAAACAAACTGAGGGTTGCTGGGGGGAGGGGGTTTGGGAGAAGGGGGTGGGATTATGGACATTGGGGAGGGTATGTGCTTTGGTGAGTGCTGTGAAGTGTGTAAACCTGGTGATTCACAGACCTGTACCCCTGGGGATAAAAATATATGTTTATAAAAAATAAAAATTAATAAAAAAAATTAAAAAAAATAAAATGTTGGCTAACTGAACACAATAGAATAAAAAAAAATAAAATAAAGAATTTGTAATTTAGTTGAAAGGTGAGACTCAATAGCTATAGCACAAGGAGGAGTATACAGGAATAACACAGAGGAGGCAAAAGCAATGTACTGTAAGGGAGTGCATCTGTTCAGAAGGATCATTAGAAGTTGTTTCCAGTGCTCTGCTTATTTAACAGGAGTTCAGTGCTTTTTGTCATGACATCAGAATGTGGAATGACATTATTGTGACATTTAATTTTAATTAAAACCAGGTAATTTCAGAGATTTCATAGGAGATATCTTCCAAAAAGTAGTAAGCAAATAAGATATCCTGATCTTATTGAGGATTCCATGTAAAAGATAAATATTATTGGGGCACCTGGATGGCTCAGTAGGTTAAAAAACTGAAGCTTGATTTTGGCTCAAGTCATGATCTCCAGGTCCTGGGATGTAATCCCCCAGCGGGCTCTGCATTCAGTGGGGAGTCTGCTTGTCCCTCTCCCACTGCTCCTCCTCCTGTTCTCTAAATAAATTAATTAATTAATTAATAAATTAAAAAAATATATATATAAAAGTCAAATATTATTGAGGTCTCTAGGGGAAAAAAATTCAAAACACCTCTCTGTATTCCATATGAAATAGAGTAGAACTCTAAGTAAAATAATTCTTAGTAGTCATCATTAGAGTTGAAAAATAAACCCAGAATTTTGACCAAGAGATAGAAAGCTAATAGAATTAAGAGATAAATGAAGGCATTCTGGTTACTGTACAGCCAGATTTGTCTTAAGTTTAACAAGCTACACAAACTGCAGGCAAATGTGGGTATTTTCTGTACAGTATGGAGCTCTCACCAGAGAAAAGCCGAGTTTGTTGACCAGCATTCAAAGAGAATGTTCCAGAGGAGAACACACACACATGTACCCCCCAAACAGAAGACTCTTGGGCAGTGGAAGGATGTATCAGTGCCCCAGAGACTGGGGCAGTCTCTGGCTCTAAAGAGTTTCCCTTGTCATGCATCACAGCCTTAAGAGCCCAGACATTACATCCCAGGACATTTGTTACACTTTCAGACTTCCATGATTCGACCGTGGGTATAACCTCTACCTTGTATCTCCTGAGATAAACTCAAGGCTCTGGTTTGCCCTGCACTTACCTTCTTTTTCAAACCTGCACCTGTAGGATAAAGTAGTTATGTCCTCCAAGTGCTCACTTTTAAACATTAAGGCAAAAGAAAATGGCTACTAGCTTAGGCCATACCAAGGCATGTCAGTGGACTCATCGTCTTGGCCCTGGACATTCTCAAAGTAGAGCCCTAAATTTATCACCTGCTCTTCACTCATTGAGCCTGAGACATTACACCGAAGAACACAGAAGACAGGAAAAGAAGATGAACTGGTGGGTCGAAGACATGGAAGACACTGAGAAGATGTGATATAACCTGGGACATAGGTGTAAGTGTTCTAGTAGGACTATTTCTAGTAAGAAAGGATAGGAGCACTTGAGCAGCCCCATCTAGCCACTGAAATATCAGTATCCCATGTCAGCTTTCAGGACCTCTCTCTTACTCTTTATAGGCCTTCTCCTTCTACCTTCTCCCTCTCCAGCCCTCCTCTGTGTCACAGCCAATTTACTTTCCAAAACTCATTTTCCTGTTCAGAGCCTTCAATGACACTACTTGATCAACAAACGTAAGGACATCTTTCAGCTGACATTTGAGGCTCATTGTAATGTCACTGGAGCCTATTTTACCAATCTTATTTTTGTTATTCCTCTGCACTTACATTACCTCAGGGTCAAGTGGTCCCTAAATGTGCCCCGCTCCTTTTTCTTATGAGCTCAACATCTTGGCTTCTGACATTCAAATAATTCTTCTGACTCTATCCTCCCGGTCCAGTGGAATTCTACTGATTGTTGAAGGAATTAGTCACTACCTACTCCAAGGGAGTTTTGTTTATTTTCCACCATCAGGTAGGATATTTCTCTCCTCTGAACTAAGAGATCATCTAGTTCACACCTATTTTAACATATACTATGTTATATACCATCTTGATACCTGTCTTTAACCATCTTTCTGACCCCATCCCTGGTTATAAACACCTCAAGGACCACACTTTTATATCTCTCTTTTCCTCGTAGTGCATACTGATCATAAAACAAAGGTTTAATAATGGGTGGCTAGAAAAGAGTAGAAGAGTGGATTCTTCTCCCTATTCTGAAATTGTCCTCCACAATCATTATAATTCTAGTCAGACCTTATGGAAAGCCCATTGAGTTAAGGCAAAGCCAAAAAATCAAAAACAAAATAAGACAAAAAGACCACAAAACAAAACAAAACCCACCCCAAATCTTTGATACGGAGTGCCTAAAATAATAGAGTACATTCTACTGCCTTAGGTCATGATAAGCTTCTTTTGTATTTGCCAATCCAAGAACCAATGATTGGGATAATCACATAGGCCCGTTTGCCCGTATCAGACCTGGTGTTCATGCCTGTAATTTTTGATACCCCTCTCCCTTTCATTCTCAGAAGAGTTCTGGTTTAAATGGTAAATTATAAGGTCACTCTCCCTAAAGACTATTTTCGTTGACAGGTGAGATGACTCACCTTACATACCATTATTGTATTAGTTTTCTTAAACAAGGTAATAATAGAAGTAAGATGGGTTACCATCCCATCTATTTCTTCTCAAAGCTTCAGGTCAGTCTAAAAAGCAAACCAACTGACAGATAAAAAAGCGAGAAAAGAGAAAACAGAACAATACAGAACAACAACAACAACAAAGCCCCCACGCTAAGCCATTTGAAGTAGGAAAGGATAAAACATACGGCTCAGTATCATTGGGAGAGATTTTCTTATCCTCCTTTATTTCTTTTGTCTCCAAGGAATTCTTCATTAGACTCAATTTAAGCCTTGAGTTTGAGGTTTTGTATTCTCAGTTGGTAAGCACACCTATTAAAAAGCAATGTATTCACATTAACTCCCTGGCACCAGCAGGCTCTGTGTATTCACCGCTAGCAGTGGACATCATGCCAGGAGAACCTGACTCCTGGTGCAAAAGGATTTAAAAAAAAAAAAAAAAATCAAGCAATGCCAAAAACAAAACAAACAACAACAACAACAACAACAACAAAACCCCACATCATTTTTTTCTGTACTCTGTGGTTTGTTTTGCTTAGGAAAACGGCCTGGTTTTACCCCGCAGCACGCATTCATTACAGTGATCTTTGACTGGCAGATGCAGAGTAATAGGATGCATATTTTAGTGCTTATTATAATACCCTGTCCAAAAACAACTTGACAAATTTGTGATTTCGACAATATCTCATTTTGCTGGCTGCAGTGCTCTGTGATTGTCTGGCCCACGTGGCTTCCAGATTATGCATACCACCAATACTTCTCATTAAAATGGCCACAGTTCACCAGTTTCGGTAGCTTGGAACGAACTTGGAATGAATTATTATACAACAAAGAGGCTGCTGTCATGCAGAACAAAAGACAAGCAAAAGAGAGCTTTGGCTTAATGAGGCTAAGTGAGTGTCTCTCCTGCATCACAGCTACTTGACGGCCTTTGAGCATGGATTTTTTTCTCCACAGGCCAAAACCTTTGGTCTATTATTTTGTGTTTATGCACCTTGAGGCTAATATACATTTTAATATGCTGCACATGGAGAAAAAAAAAATCAGCCATTAGATTAGAACATGTGCACTCCCTGTTAAATTAATGACAACCGAACATAGAGATAAATTTAGGTTTTCATATTTAATTATAGCACACTGCAGTACGTTTAGCAAGGATAAGTTGCACTATTATTATGCTTCATTTTTTTGACATCTTCTCCTATTAATGGTGCACACTTGCCCCCCACCACCACTGACACCCTGTGCCATGCTAACATCTCTCTACTGTGCCATGCTAACATCTCTCTACATATCATCCTCTCCTTAGTATCACCCAATCTTAGCTATCACATTGAAAGTTATCCTCTTTTATTGGTTGAATGTAGTGAGAGAACTAACGCTATTTTGGTGCCTCCGTGGAATGAAGAAGAATGTGATTTGTAAGAAGGTGATAACTCATTTAAGAATATATCAGTTGTCACCCATCCTTGCTGCATCAGATTAGAGTGATGGACACAAGTTCTCTGTCTTTCTGATCTACCAAAGGCACAACGCAGACTCTGAATAGTTGTCTTACTGTGACTCAGATGACCTGTTTGTCAAGAAGTAATCACAACAATCTTCCAATAATCCTGTTACTCTTTGGGACTTCTCTCCAATGATTTTAATTTATTTGTTACAGAAATGAGAACACTTATATCTTGCACTATAAAAAGTGCAAGTTGTAGGGTAATAAATATCCAATGGTCTTCAAGAAAATAACAAGGACAAAAGGAAAGATTATGAATATTGCTGTTCATTTTTCAAGGCCACCAGAGCAAGAACAGATTGTTAATACAACAGAAATGTCGAAATGGACTTTTCATGAGAATGACCTGATAACTTTTAGTTCTTTCTGTTTGGGGGCTGTGACTTTACTTTTCCCTGATTGAGTGTAATTGTTCCCTGTTACATGTGGAACATATAGTTTAGTTTACCTCATCTACCAGTTAATAGAGTTCTAGTTGGTTACCCACAATGTAAAAATTCTTCTTCTATCCTTGTGTAAAGCAGGAAAAAAAAGCATTTGCCCATGTATCTGAATTAAGGAAACACACCTATTTCTTTTTCTTTTGCTTTGAAGTCACATGAATTAGCAAAAGCCTCAAAGTCAGAGAATATTTTTTCATGGTCTGAGAGTCAATATTCAGCTCTGGGATCATCCTGAGACAATCTTTTATTGGACATTTGTTTCATGGCAATACATATTGGGGTCTATGACCAGAGAAGCCTAGCAGGGTAATAATTACCATGTAAAGAATGTCTGGAACTGGGGAAAAGCCTACACCAGAGGAATCCCTCAGCATGTCCTGGTGGATAACTCTTCTTGATAACACAGAAAAGCAGCCACTATGTGTTTATTAAAAATAATTCTCTTTGCCCAAAGTCTGGTAGGGTGAAATTTACAAGAGAACATATAAGAAATAGCCTTACAAAAATGGGTTGTGAAATTCATGCCTTTTGATTTAAAATTTTACTTATCTCAGAAACTAAAATGGTGAGGTAATGAATAGCTGCGTAGCCTGGTAATATGGAATGGTTAAGAGTTTCCTATGATTAAAAAGAACTGTACTTTTATCTCTAAATTCTTGCCAAGCTTAAATTCTAAGAAAGCCCTTGTGGAATATAGATAAAGATTGTATTTACTATTTTATAGATGTTGACAATGAGTCATTAGATGGAAGTGTCTATCTAATTGGCTTAGTCACTGGAAAATACTAAAATTCCTTACTCAAGAGTCTTCATTCGGGGCACCTGGGTGGTTCAGTAAATTAAGCATCTGCCTTTGGCTCAGGTCATGGTCCTGGAGTCCTGGAGCTGAGTCTTGAATCAGACTGCTTAGCAGGGAGTCCACTTCTCCCTCTGACCCTCACCCTGCTTGTGCTTTCTCTCTCTCTTTCATTCTCTCTCTCTCTCTCTCTCCTTTTCTCTCCTAAATAAATAAAATCTTAAAAAGGGAGGGGGGAGTCACCATTCATCCCTGAGGTTTATTTCCACCCAAGAACAAGGGGTTCAGACTTCTCAATCAGTAGTAGTTAGTGGCTATCAAATCACATTTCTAGGTTTATTCACTTTGTCGTTCAAAGAATTTATGCTAACTGGTCAAGAGTGCTCAGTCCCAAATACTCTGGCCATTAGACATTCCAGTGTATTTAAAGCAGATGCTGAAATATTCCAATTCTTACATAACTGTTCTACCAAGAGGATTTCAAAAATATACCTGTTGTTGGGACGCCTGGGTGGCTCAGTGGGTTAGGCCGCTGCCTTTGGCTCAGGTCATGATCTCGGGGTCCTGGGATCGAGTCCCGCATCGGGCTCTCTGCTCAGCAGGGAGCCTGCTTCCCTCTCTCTCTCTCTGCCTGCCTCTCCATCTACTTGTGATTTCTCTCTGTCAAATAAATAAATAAAAATTTTTAAAAATATACCTGTTGCAAACATCCCTGGTAGAAAGAAAGAAAGTAATTTCTTAAATAAATCTCACACTTAGAAAATAATATATACTGGCCCTAGAAAATACTCATATTATTAAGTCAGAAAAAATGCAAGAAACCAAATTATATATAAATATAATTCCAGTTTTGTTAAAAAAAAATATGTGTATGTGGACCAAAAAAAAAAAAACCTATAATGACATCCAGATATTAACAAGCATTTCCGAGCAGACATTCTGGGTGCTTTGGGTTTCCTTCTTTTTCTCTGTATTTCCTCAATTTCTTGTAATGAACATATATTTTTGTATTGTGAGAAAGACTAAAAATGAAAGTAACTTTCAAAAGTTTTGTATGAGTCTCTAAAGAATATTGATCAAATATTTCATCAAAATAGCCCCAGAAGAGCCAAATTTAAAATAATCAAGACTATTCAAGTGTCAAAAAGTAAAGCCAAGAAGTGCATAAGGAACTAGCATGATTTAGTTTGTGGAATAAATTAAAATTAACTAACAATGAAAGGCTGAGAAAAAAAAATGCTAGTTGCTTTTTTTTTTGCTAGTTGCATTTGTAAGAATGGTATTACCTAAAACTTTGAAAGGAAATAAGTTTCCTAAGTCCACTACCGAGGATGAGAAATAACTGAACGTAAAGAAGTTAAACCTGATAAACGGTAAAGTCCTACTGAAGATAGATTTATTTATCCTCAATGTGAACTATGTCTATTTTTTGCCACAGTCCAGTGTTCTTTGAGTGCAAGTTGATTTGAAGAACTAGTTAATCTAAACTGATTGCATTCCAATTTATTTTAATTTCCATCAATATCTAAGTTCCTATCTCCTCTGCATTACATAGGGATAGTTCTCAAGATATAAAATTTTAGGGTTTCCAAATATAATTTTTCTGCTTCCGAACAGCCAGAAAGGAATCAAAGGGAGCTCTCTGACCTGCCATTTGACTCAAGAGTCCCTGAGTCATTTTTTCCAGCTTTAATGAAGTACAGTTGACAAAATTGGAAGGTATTTAAAATATACAATATGATAATTTGTTATATGTAGACATTATAAATGGTTCCCTAAGAGTTAATTAACACATGCATCACCTACATATTTACCTTTTTTGTTTTTGTGAAAACATTTTTAAGTTCTAGTCTCTTAGCAAATTTCAATTATACAATAGTTTTATCAGCCTGAGTCACCATGTTATATTTTAGATCCTCACACCTTGCTTATCTTATAATTGAAAGTTTGTGCCCTTTTATCAACCTTTATTTCCCAGCCCCCAGCACCTCAGAGTCAATTTTCTGTTGTTTTTCTATAAGTTCAACTTTTCCTTTTTCTTTTATACTTCTTTTCTGTTTTTTGTTTTGTTTTGTTTTGTTTTAATGTCACAAATAAGTGATACCATGCAATATTTGTCTTTCTCTGTCTGGCTTATTTCACTTAGCATAATGCTTTCTGGGTTTATCACAAGTGACAGGATTTCCTTCCTTTTTAAATCTGAATGATATTCCATCATATATATAATGTATATATAAATATCATATATATACATATTGATTGATTAATTGATTCATTCATTCATTCATTCTTGGTCCATTCATCTGTTGACAGGCTCTTAGGTTGTTTCTGTATTTTGCTACTGTGAATAATGTAGCAATGAACATGGATGTACATGGATCTGTTCGAGTGGTCCCGAGTAGGTCTTGAATATATGTTTAGAGTAGGAGTTTTGGTAGGAACTACTGGATATATACTGCAATTATTTGGCAAAGGAGTCAATGACTGTCACTTGCCCCAGCATATGTTCCTCAAAGGGAATTCAGTTTACATAGCACAGAAACCTCTGATCATGTATAGTCATTTTTCATTCAACTAAGATAACTATTAAATCCCTACTCTCAGCCAGAAACTGTTCTAGACACTTAGGATACATCAATGAAAAAAAAAAAAATCCCACTCTTGCAGAACTTATATCGAGTAAGGAAACTTAAAAATGAATAATAATGACAAGGGATGACAGTATGTTAGGTGACAGGGCTATGTAAGATGGAAAAGTGAAGCAAGCAAAGGAGTCAAAAGTATGGGAGCTAGGAAACAGGTTGTCATGTAAGTGTTGGGGGGGGCGGTGAGTGCAGACTCAATTGAGAAGGCGACATGTAGGGACAGATATAAAAGGAACGAGGAGTAAGTCACGCAGATGTCTGTGAGAAGAGATTTTTTGGTAGAAGGAACAGTGGGTGCAAAAGCTCTAAGGAACAACAAGGACCAGTGTGTGGGAGTAGAATGGGTAAGGGAAGTGAGAGTAATGGTAATGAAGGCAGGGAGGTAATGCCAGGTGAAGCAAGGGTGTCCATCCTCACACCCTAATGTGGCTCCCTTCTAACTCAAGAAGTTGTTGGCCGTTTCCTGTGCACCTCCGTCCAGTTTTCTCCCAAGATTCCCAGTTCAGTCTTACATGCATTTAACAGTCTTTCCTTATGTGCCAGAAACTGCTAGAAAAATGCAACCGTGACCTTGTAAGAAGCCAAATCACCGTACGAGTACTTCCCATTCTACCTTATTTTGGATTATAACAAAAATATGTGAAAGTACAGTGTGTACTCAGAAGAGAACTTTCCCTACCCTTGCGATGTCTGCAAACTTGTAAGACATAAAGTCCATTCTCAGCTCGTACTTACATTCAGCTTTGTGGTATAACCCCAAATGGAATTACTTGATTATTGGGAAAAAATACATACTGCAGATTATTGACTGAGCTGTATCTTCAGAATAAGCCAGAACCATCCTTACTCTCTCTCAAACCCACTAGGTTCCTCTTCTTGCCTTTGGTTAAAACCGTGGGCCCATCTCACGCAGGGCTTTTCTTGTCACTTTCAGATGGTGAACACTCTTGGGTAGTGAAGAGTCCAGCCAGGAAACTTCTAGCTCTCCTTCTATTTACATATCTCTGCTTCAACCTGCACTTCACCCTTGAATCCTCTACCAGCAGTAGGGAAGAGGTTAGACATGCTTAGGTCTTCTGTGATGTTCTCACCTCCGTCTTGTACACCCGCTCTCCTCTTCTTAGTATCAACTCTGACTCCTCCAGTGTGCTGGGATCAGAGGAACATACCAGGCTAAAAGACATGGGTTTGGTATTGATGCCAACCTGGCAGGGCAGGAATACCTTTGAGGGATCTTCAAAGAATGATTCCCTTTGCAGTCTGTAGCCCTGGTGATAACCTCTTCCTGTGTGTCAACATTTTCAGCCCACAGTCACTCTCTACTGAGATCACTTCTCCTTGGCAAGACTTTCAAGATAATTCTATCACAGCAGCCTTCCTCAGTGTCCCCACAGTGAGCACAGAGCACAGAGTCCCTGACCACTGAGGTAGCAGAGCTTACTAATGTTTACTTACTACTAATGCAGATCCCCCACTAGCGGGGAACCCAAAGAGTCAAATGCTAATATATAGATCTTTCTAGGCAATAGTCAGTAATCAGTCTTCTTATTTTCACCATCCTACAGCTGTCTATCCCAAAACCTAGGGGCATGTCCAGGTCCTATTTGCCAAAATCACTTTTAATAATCAGTAGCTATCTCATGAAAGCAGATTTTTGTGAGTAGCAAATGTATAGCCCCATAGTCAAAAATGTCAGTTGCTTCTTTGGACAAGCACCCCATTCTTGAGTTATTTTCTAGAGGCCCTGTCACTTGGCTTGACATCACACAGATTCTATAAGAGAGGGGAAAGAAAAGTATAGCACTTTTCTAGGTGTATAATAAAATATCTTTTCTACAGTTTCTTCTCTCAGTCTCATTAGAGGTAGGCTAGGTTTAGGTGATGGGGGAAGATCCCAGACCTACAGAAGAAGTTTCAGTCATATCTTACCACGTCCTGCCCAATCCTCTTTCGAAAGAAGGAAATTTGCCAATATTTCATTCATCTTTGGGGCCTCGTCTAAGACTAAGAAACGTCTCATAACATCCTAATACAGTAGTGCTATTAAGTTTGTTTTCAATCTCTGCTTTTGCTTTTAATCTGTTGTTTATAAACATAAAAAAAATCTTTCCAGGCTAAAAATATCAGGTAGTATGGTAGTAACTTTCAACTAAGGATATAGTGATGCGTCAGTTGGTTAAACCCAAATTATAAGAAGTTTTAAGTACTAGAAGTCCAAGATTTTTTAAATCCATGAATAGAACCAAGTCTTTGGGTTTGGCACTGTTTCATTGTTCTATTGCGTATCTGGAAGTTGTATTTTTAGGTTTTTCATAATGTTTTGATTTTTCTTTAAAAGATTCATCTGTGAAACCACATTGGGAATAAATATTTTTATTTTCATGACTTGTATCTCAAAAGAATGACAAGTAATATACAGTTTTCTAACAATTCCATTTACTTGATCCATTTGTAATTTGGGAAGATCCTACTGTAGCATCAGAAATGAAGGGGAAGCATCTAAGTAACCAGGACAGGCATGGATCAGAACAGGACCAACAGAATTCCAAGATTTCCAATTTGGAAATCCCAGGAAATTAATCTACATTTTGAATAATACCCATGAATCCACCAAGCTTAAAGAGAAATATATAATGGTAGCAGATTTCTTATTCTTCAGAAGGACCACTGAAGTAAAAGATTGACAAGTTCCTGAAAAAAAAGTTAAAGGGAATCACCTTGGTGTTTTATTCAACAACTAATGTGATATTTCTGCTCACAGTTCTTTGTTATGAGAGTCGAATGTGCCATGTACAACAAGTCAGCCGTGTGACTAGAATCCGTGAAAGCTGGTCTCTGCTGCCACATAATAACCTACAACCGATCATAAAGCCAGACGAACTCTTGGCTCTCTAAATCCCTGGAAAATGAATTTCCTTAATTAGCAGACACCAACTTGAGTGACTCCCCCAGAGACTCCCAATTAACTAAGCTTCTAGAATAATGTCATTAATACTTCCCTATTATTAGTTTATATATATGTATATATACATACACTTTATATATACACATATATACACACACATATATAATTTTTTTCAACAAAAATTCTCAACACTTTGTCACCCAAAACCAAACCTATGTGAATATTTCCTGGGAGTAAAATGTGAAAGAATGAAAATAATGCAGTTTATTAAGTGAGTAGAAGCAACATACAACCCAACCGCTCACCGGCTCACGAGCTCACCAGATTCTATTTCCTGCTGTTTTCAGTTACTTCTATTTATACTTCTAACCGGATGAACTCACCATGCCCCCTACTGCTTAGGAGCAATACTGCCACAGTGTAGCACAACACAACACATCCTGGTATTCTCCAGAGATTTATTTCTGGCCATATGCTATCTTTCAGAATGCTTGTTGAACAATGTTGTTTGAGTCCCCTTGGTCACCAATGCCAGGATAAATCTGCGGAGTCATGCTGGCAGGAGAAATGGCCTCCAATCAGTGACAACAAACAAGTTCCTTATTACTGACCCTGCCATCTGTCTCAGTTTCCACATGCCACACTCACATAGGAACAGGTTTCCGCCGGGCCACATTCAGTGTGCAGCCAACATCTACCAGTAGGGTCAGCATGCATATCCAGACTGCAACTGTGCTTAGTCCCCAACCTAGCTAACATCCTTCATCCAGACTGGAGAGTGGTTGGTGGATGCTGAAAAAAAAAATGTTTGAGAGACCCACTGCCAATAAGAAATGTGTTCCACCAACAGTTTGGAGCAGGGATGTATACACAGTGGAATCATTAGTCTCTCTTTTTGGCAAAGGCAAGATGTAGGTGTTACCCACTTTGGTGAAGGTGTGTAGCGGTCAAGATTACTCCACTTGTACGCGGTAAATATGAAAGAAGGGTTACCCAGTACATTAAATACTAGCTCTTTAAAAAATATACAGAATAGCCAAACATATGCCCAAGATGAAGTCATTTCCTAAAGGCTCATTTTGAAGAGGGAGATGATCCTATGTGTTCCGGCATTGTAGTCTCAACACAAATCAGTGTACCTGTGCTTGCGGCATATCTTGAGTTCTCAAAGTATCACATTTGGCGACAAGAATGAAAAAGTGCTCTCAAACCAGCCATCCTAAAGTAAGGGTGCCAAGAACACATTATGGAAAAACTGATAGAGATATAGAGCCGATGAAATGTCTGCAAAGAAGCACAATGAGAGAAATCGTCTTTTCCTGTTAATACCATACGAGAAAGCTTACAGAAAAGTTGTTCTGTTAAGTGTTTGTGTTATTAAAACCTGCTCCCCCATCTGGAATTTTATGCTACACAATGTACTAAATAGTCAAGCTTCAAGAGAAATGATAAATCTGGAAGAATTACATTACTACCCAAAGTATCGGTCATTGTACAGTGATTTAAAATTTAACAACCACATTAAACACCAAGCAGAATCAATAGTAATATTTTCAGTCTCTCCAAAGCAGATGACTGAACATGCTGCAAGAGTTCTGGGGCTGTGTGGCATGGTGTTCACTGGGACATGCATCAGTGAGGCTGGCATCCCAGTATAATCAGCTCTGGGGAGCCACTAGACTCAGCATTTTCAGAAGAATCTGGCCCACAGCTAGTCTCCAGCTACACAAGACTCACAAGCAAGACACAGTACTGTGGTACCCACACCGAACAGTGAATCTGATTCGAATTGAACTATTTAGTTGGCGTTTGCCATATCATTCCTTAGTCTTCATCAGAAAAAATGACAGGTTGTTACCTGTAGCAAATACCACGGTTATGGAAAGAGGGGATTTGTTGGCTGAGACTTTTTCTCCGATTTATGTCACTTTGAGAAATGATCCTGTTGGTTGTCCATTTTAGCTATCCTTTCTAATCCAATATCATCTAACATGCTGTTCTTAACCAGTTTTGTGGCATAAAAGAAAAAGAAAGGAAGGAAGGAAGGAAAAGAAAGAAAGGAAAGAAGGAAGGAAGAATGGATGAATCCAGTTGCTTTTGGTACATATTTACCTTCTTCTTATCATAAATTTGCATTCCTACATTTTTTCCAAGAAAGTCTTTGTGGCACCTTATTTTCACTGACATTCCTTTGGGAAGGTGCAGACTATTCTTCCCCGATTTATCCACATACATGGTGTTCTCCTGTGTTCTAGCCCTATTTGTGACTTTTCAGCCCTGAAGCACGGAGTATGAATTCCAGTTTTGATGGCAGGACGTTTCTAGGAAAAAGATCTAAGGGGGTAGGAATTAAGATTTCTGTTAGAGAATTATTAGGGTAAATCAGTCTGGCTTGGGAGAAGAAATTACCTTGTGTATCGAAGAAGGAAAGCATGTCAGTGTTTGTACACTAATGGATCTGTAAGGCAGTACACACAGTGAATGAGAGCTCAACTGAATCCTGGTGCTAACCTGCTGTTCATTTTCCTGCCTGTAAAGCTGGGAAAATAATAATACTTGCCTCAACAGGTTATTGTAAAGATTATATGAAATAATGAAACATGCTTAGCACGGAGCCTGAAACAGAGAGTGCTTAGGATTTTGTTATTTCTCTCATAATTCCTAGCACTTTTAAAACAGGGGTTTATGAATAGAGATTCTGATTAGGGTCATGTTGGATTTCCAGCCTTGGAAATTATTCAGGTCATTCTTATTGTGTGGATGCATACAGAAACTGAGTAAATGGATTGACCTTCGGTGCCACGGCTGGATAATGGGAAGCCTTAGTTCCAGTCTCGACTTTTTAATGATTTAACATGTTACCTTTGCAAATGATATTAACTCTCTGGACCTTGTTTTCCAAATCTCAGAAATGAGGGAACTAGGCTCTATCAAAGTCCCTTCTAAGTGAAGAATGGTGATCCTGAATATCCTCTCCCTTCCCGTATAGAAAGTAGCCACACTCCATTGCGTGGTAATTTGAAAATAACAGAAAGCCTCTCTTAGCTCAATTTCCTGCTATAAGCATCATTTTAAATTAAAATCTATCACTAAAATCCTCTCTGGTCACCTTTAAAAGACATCCATCAATGAGTCAAGTTTTTCATTGGGTACCTCTAAGTGAGGGGTAAAGATGGTACAAAACAAGAAATCCTCTCTTGTGA
Organism: Mustela putorius furo; assembly: GCF_011764305.1. Lineage (NCBI taxonomy): Eukaryota > Metazoa > Chordata > Mammalia > Carnivora > Mustelidae > Mustela > Mustela putorius. The sequence continues at coordinate 82,200,028 of NW_025422005.1, read as the reverse complement.
TGAGACCTTGAAATTCACTTGGAAGAAAAGAAGTTACCACTATTTTTTTTTAAATCAACATTTAGTAAGAGTCAGAGGAGGAACACAGACAATAACTATTTCATTCATGCCCATATATGCCTTTTTTTGTACATATATGCCTTTTAAAACAGCTTACAGATTTAAGGCATTTAGGACAATACAGTTTTCTAAATTTAAAAGAAATGGGGAATCACTTAAGAAGTAAGAAAAACTTGTATCAGAAACCAAAGATAAACTATGCTGTGAAAACAAGACATCAAATTTAGCTCTAAACTTATTGGTAGTGAAGAAACTAAAGAACCCCATGGGCTTTACAACCTTTGTGGTCTGAGAAAAGACTGCTGTCTAGGTTTGTCTTAAGAGACAACATTTGGAGGTGCCTGGTTGGCTCAGTAGGCTCAGGTCATGATCCCAGGGTCCTGGGATGGAGCCCAGCATTGGGCTCCCCACTCAATTGGAAGCCTATTTCTCCCTGTCCCTCTGCCTGCTATTTCCCCTGCTTGTGTTCTCTGCTCTCTCTCTCTCTCTCTTTCTCTATCAAATAAATAAATAAAATCTTTAAAAAATAATAACATTTTTTCTTGGCACCAAATACTAGGAAAATGTTATTGCATGGATCTATATTCAAGAAGACTTTATTAATAGATTGTGCAATGTCTATAGTTATTGCTTTGCAAAAGATACGAAAAAAGATCCTTCAGATAACTATACCATGTCAGTTCTTAGTGGAACCCGAGGATCAGCTAAATCAACTCAATAGAAGTATGTCTGAGCAAAGCCAAGTAAATAATTTCCAGGAATTTTTCTTCTGGGTAACCAAATTTAATGCTTAGAGAAACCAAATCAATGATGGAATGGTTACCCTTTAGTCTGACTTTTTAAAAATATCAGTCATCTCAGACACTTTTTATTTTTTTTTTAAGATTTTATTTATTTATTTGACAGATCACAAGCAGGCAGAGAGACAGGCAGAGAGAGAGAGGAGGAAGCAGGCTCCCCGCTGAGCAGAGAGCCCGATGCGGGGCTCTATCCCAGGACCCTGGGACCATGATCTTAGCCGAAGGCAGAGGCTTAACCCACTGAGCCACCCAGGTGCCCCTCGGAGACACTTTTTAAATTAAAAAAAAAAAAAAAAAAAAAAAAAAAAGGTAAGATCCTGCCTAGAAGGAATAACCCAGTAGATACTGTTCACCTTTGAGTAAATTGTTTTACAAGATCCTTTACCATTTTATTCCCAACACTGGGATACTGTTAGCAGCATCCTACTTCCTCAAGAGTAGGTAAGTGACAAAAGCAATACTGACATACTTCACCATTAGTTCTAGGGCTACTTGGAAAAAACAAGGTCCTACATGCCCTAACAGAGGTGGGTAGAGCCTTCTGAAAGTATGCAGTAAAATTTCTCTGCTAAATAGCCAATCACTAACTTCAGAAACTCATGTCAAACTGGGAAATCCAAATAGCGAACATCTACTTAAGCTGTATAATTTAGCCCAATGGTAAACTTCTCTAAAAAGTTGACACACTTTACGGTCTTCCTCCAAAATTAGGTAGAATAATACAAATATTCATTTAACCCCTGTAACAACATCAGGAGACAATGACTTATTCTTGCCATTTTGCATATGAGGAAAGTAGTGCATGAGGAGGTTAAGAAATTTGCCCTGTCCAGCCTAGGATAGCCAAACTCTCCAATCTGTCGGTAGCAGACGAGAGAATTGCACTCAGGCAGTCTGGCTTTGGAATTCAGCCTCACAAATACTTTGTGATGATATGAAACTCAGTCTTATTTTAAACTGGATGCTTACCAAAGGAAAAAAAAACATGTACACTCAGACTTAATGAAAACGGTCATTTTCATTTTAGAGATAGAATAATAGCTCCAACAATTGAATGTGATATTCTTCCCATTTCTTGAAAATTTAGGATCAGCTCAGAGCCAGTTCCATAAAGTCCCAGCTTGGTCAGAAGTCATTACCTAGAAGATAAATTATTATCAGTGAAGTGTTATTTCCCATCTTCTCCATTAATGTAATTAGAATATAATTTTAAATAAAAATAGTATCTAATGTGCATAATAATTCAATATATATCATAGAAGATTTCATACAAAACAGTGGGGAAAGGATTCTTTTTCCTGTTTTGTTGAGAAATAATTGATATACATCAGTATACAAGCTTAAGGTATACAACATAATGGTTTGGTTTATACATGCCTTGTGAAATGGTTTTTGCAAAATGTTCAACTAACATCCATCATCTCGTATAGATACAATATTTTTTTAAGATTTTATTTATTTATTTGATGGAGAGAGAGACAGAGAGAGAGAGAGAGGGAACACAAGCAGGGGAAGTGGGAGAGAGAGAAAGAGGCTCCCCGTGGAGTAGGGAGCCCAAGGAGGGGCTCTTTCCCAGGACCCTGGGATCATGACCTGAGCCAAAGGCTGTCGCTTAACAGTTGAGCCACCCAGGCGCCCCAGATACACCATTTTTTAAAAAGAAAGAAGAAAAGAAAAAAACATTTTCTCCTTGTAACAAGAACTTTTACGATTTAAGCTCTAACAACTTCCCTGTATATCGAACAGCAGTGTTAGCTATAGTCATCATGTCGTACATCATATCCCTAGAACTTATCTATCTTCTAACTAGAAGTTTGTACCTCTCAACCACCATCCTCTAATTCCTCCTCCCCTAACCCTCTGCCTCTGGTAACCACATGTCTGACCTGATCTCTTTTTCTAGGAGTTTGGTTTTGTGATTTTTTTTTTTTGCCTTTTTATTAGATCCCACATATAAGTAAGATCAGACAGTGTTTGTGTTTCTCTGTCTGACTTATTTCACTTAGCATAATGCTTTCAGGGTCCATTCATGTTGTTGTAAATGGTAGGATTTCCTCATTTTTTTTATAGCTGAATAATACTCCACCGAATCTATGTATACCAAACTTCTTTACCCATTCATCTATTTATAAGACACTTAGATTGGTTCCCTGTCTTGGCTTTCATCAATAATGCTGTTATGAGGACAAGGTGCAGTTATCTCTGCAAGGTAGTGTTTTCGCTTTTTTTGGACACATTTCCATAAGTGGAATTGCTGCATCGTGTGATGGTTCTTTTGTTTTTGTTTTGTTTTGTTTTGTTTTTGTTTTTGTTTTTGAGGAAACTTCATACTGTTTTCCATAGTAAACATAGTAAATTGTACCAGTTTACAATCCCACCAGCAGTGCATTAAGGATTCCCTCTTGTCCAAATCCAGTCCAGCTATTGTTATCTCTTGCCTTTTTGGCGATGGCCATTCTAACAGGAGTGAGGTGATATCTCATTTTAGTTTTGATTTGCATTTCTCTAGTGACTATAATTGTTGAACAACTTTTCATGTACCTTTTGCCCTTTTGTGTATCTTCTTGGGAAAAAATGTCTATTCAGGTCCTTTGCCCATTTTTTTTTTTAATTTGGGTGTTTATGGTTTTGTTATTGAGCTGTATGAGTTCTTCCTGCATTTTAGATATTAACCCCTTATCCAATAGATAGTTCATGGATATTTCTCCTACTCCGTAGGTTGTCTTCTCATTTTGTTGATGGTTTCTTTTACTGTACAGAAGGTTTCTTTTAGCTTGAGGTAGTCCTATTGGTTTATTTTTGTTGTTGTTGTTGCTTGTGTTTTAGGTGTCATATCCAAAAAATCTATTACTAAAGTCCATGCCAAGGAGATTTATTCCTATGTTTTCTTCTAGAATTTTTGTGTTCCTAGTCTTAAATTTAAGTCTGTCTTTGATTTTTAAGGTAATTTTTGTGAGCAGAGTAAGATAAAGGTCTTTTACATAAAGGTATCCAATTTTCCCACCACCATTTGTTGAAGAGAATGTCTTTTTTTCCATTGAATGTTCTTGGCTCCATTTTCAAATATTAGGTGACCGTAAAATATTGGGTTTATTTCTGAGCTGTTCATTCTGTTCTACTGGTTCATGTGCCTATTTTTATGTGGATACCACATTGTTTTGCTACTCTAGCTTTAGAGAATAGTTTGAAATCAGGAATTGTGATGCCCTCAGCTTTATTCATTCTCAGGATTGCTTTGGCTATCCTGAAGAAAGATCACCTTTCCTACTTCTGTAAATATTGCAGTTGGAATGTTGATAGAGATTGCATTGAATCCATGGATGGCTTTTAGAAGTATTGACCTTTAAACAATATTGATTCTTCCAACCTATGACCATGGGACATCTTTCCATTTATTTGAGTCTTCAGTTTTTTTCATCAGCATCTTGTAAATTTCAGAGCAGAGATCTTTTACCAGCTTGGTTTAATGTATTGTTAAGTGTTTTATTGTTTTTGATGTTATTGTAAATGGGACCGTTTTCTTTATTTCCTTTTTTAGGTAATTCATTATTAGTGGATAGAAATGCTACTGATTTTTGTATGCTAATTTTGCTTCCTACAACTTGACTGGGTTTTTTCATTTGATCTAACAGGGTTTTGTTTTGTTTTTGTTTTAGATTATTTACATTCTCCTGGATTCTAACAGGAGTCCTTAGGATTATCTATTTATAAAATCTTGTCATCTGCCAGTAGAGATAACTGTAGTCTTCCTTTCCAATTCTGAAGCCTTTTATTTATTTTTCTTGCCTGACTGCTCTGGCTAAGACCTCCAGTACTATGTTGAAAAGGAGTGGTGAGAGTGGGCACCCTTGTCATGTTACTCATCTTAGAGGAAAAATGTTCAACCATTTTCCCTTGTATGTTATCTGTAGGCCTATCATATATAGCCTTTATTATGCTAAGGTACATTTCTTCTATACTTAATTTATTGAGTTTTCATCAGGAACAAATATTGAATTTTATCAAATGCTTTTTCTGCATCTAGTGAAGTGATGTGTGGGTTTTTTCCTTCATTCCACTGATGTCGTATATAACGGTAATTGATTTGGTTATATTGAACCATCTTTGCATTCCAAGGATAAATCCCACTTAATCATGGTAAATGATCCTTTTAATGTGCTTCTGAATTTGACCTGCTTGTATTTTATTGAGAAGTTTTACATAGATCTTCATCTGGGATATTGGCCTGTGGTGTTTGTTTATTATAATCCGTTTCTGGCTTTGGTATCAGCAGTGCTGGCTTTATGAAATAACTCTGGAAGCATTCCTTTCTCTTTAAACTTTTAGAAGAGTTTGAGAAGGATTGACATTAATTCTTTAAATGTTTGATAAAATTCATTAGTGAAGCCAACATGTCCTGGGCTTTACTTCTTTGAAAAAGTTTTGATTACTAATTCAGTCTCCTTATTAGCAATTTATCTACTCAGATTTTCTATTTTTTTCATGATTCAGTTTTCATGGTTTGTATTTTTCTAAGAATTTTTCCATTTTTTTCTAGATCATGCAGTTTGTTGTTCCTAGTAGCCTCTTATAATCCTTTGCATTTCTCTGGTATTCATTGTAATGTCTCCTTTTTTATCATTTTGTTGACTTGGGTCTTCTTTTTCCTTGGTTTGTATATCTAAATGTTTATGAATTTTAGCACATGATATAATGAGCACTGGGTATTATATACGACTGATGAACCACTGAACTCTACATCTGAAACTAATAATACATTGTGTTAAGTAATTGAATTCAAATTAAAAAATAAAAAGAAATAAAGATTTATCAATTTTATTTATCTTTTCAAAGAAACAATTTTTAGTTTAGTTAATCTTTTCAGCTGTTTTCCTGTTTTCTGTTTCATTTATTTTTCCTCTAATCTTTATTGTTAATTTCCTAACGCCAATTCTGGACTCAGTTTTTTTCTTTCTTTCCTAGATCCTTAAGGCATAGGGTTAGGCTGCCTTTTTGAAATATTTCTTTTTTCTTAATGAAGGTATTTACTGCTGTTAATAACTTCCCTCTTAGAACTGCTTTTGCTGCATTTCATAAATTCTGCTGTTTTGTGTTTCCATTTTCATATGTTTCAATATACTTTTTTACTTCCCTTGATTTACTTACTAATTTGATCTATTGTTTGTTGAGTAGAGTGCTGTTTAATTTTTATGTATTAGTGAATCCTTCTTGCTCTTGATTTCTCTTTTAAGGCCATTGTGATCGGAGAAGAGATTTCAATCTTTTAAATTTGCTAAAACTTGTTTTGTAACCTAACCTAAGGGTTATCCTAGAAAATGTTCCATGTACACTTGTTCAGTGTTCCACATACACTTGTTCCATGTTCCACTTGAAAAGAATGAGTATTCTATTCTGCTGGTTGGATAGAATATTCTGTATATGTCTGTTGGTCTATAGTTTTGCTCAGATGTGCCATTTCCTTAATGATTCTCTATCTGGACAATCTGTCCATTGTTGAGAAGGAGTAATAAATTCCTTAACTCTTACTGTGTTGTGGTTTATTCCTCCTTTTAGCTCTATTAGTTTTTGGTTTATATACTCAGGAGCTCCAATGTTGGGTGTTCTGGTTCAGACCTTGTATCATCATTATGTGTTTATTAATGAGCAGGACTAAGAATTAGTTTTCCTGCCAGGTGCAGTGAGAGAAATAGCTCTAAGGCTGGTAAAGCTCTTTGTTGTCTTAACACTGGCTTGCTCTGACAATCATGGGCTCTTCCTGCCCTTCTCTTGACTCTACACTGGACCACATAGCTTACAGCCAGCCCTTCTGGTGAGATAGGACCAGGAACCACAGTGGGTAGGCAGATCTTTGTCTGGCTTTCTTGCCTGGGAGGAAAGGAGTGGGACTGCTCACAACTTTCAATTTCCCAGACAGGCTCTTTGGTTTGGAGGGGCTAGGAGGTACCCTGAGCCTTGGCTATAAATTAATCCCCGTCTGTGTGTCCATGTCCTGAACTGGCTTTGCTCTTGTGACACTCAGCTCTGTTTGCCCAGCTCTCAGCTCAAGTATTGCTGGGCTATGCAGCTTCCAGGGCTTCCCACTCTTTCCTCTGGTCAGATGTGGCCAGGAAATGGTCTTCATAGCAGGTGGAGCTATGATTCAGCTCCTTGCCTGGCTGGGGGCAAACCAGGCTTGAGGGCTGGCATAACTCCTTGTTTGAGGATTTGAATCAAGCAGATCTGCACCCTGCCAACTTCCCTGGTCAGAGAGCATCACTGACTTAGTTCTGCAGATGAGCAAAACTGCTGACTGCAATTACTACTTGGGCACTGCAGGTATGAGTTTTGTTTGCCAAGATCCATACACTGGTTGTTGGATGCCTCTCCTTTCTCCGTCATGGTCAGATTTCCAGTGTTGAGCCCCACAGATTCCCTGCAACCCTGGGTGAGATCAGAGTAGAGACTCCCACAAAGCAAGCTGTAATGCTGGGAGAAATGCTGATTGTCCTTTCTGGATTCTTTTTCCCACTGGAGGAGCTAGAGTCTCAAGGGGCACCTCTCCACATGTACTGTGCTGGCCTGGGGAAGGGACAATGTGGTCAATGTGTACCTGCTCCTCTAACCCTTCTAATACCATCTGTTTTGGTCTTTGTTGTACAGAGAGGTGTTCTAGCCTTACCCCCATGCCCTTGGATTCTTGCAGTGGTGTCTTATTCTTGAATAGTCAGTTGTTATTTGTTCTTCTTGTGAGTGGCAGCAATGTCAGGAGCAACATATATCATCATCTTGGTGATATTACCCCTGAGAGGACTTTTTAAATTAAAATGTAGTATATGATAATGCATAGCAATTACAGAGAAAAATTAACCTCATACCACACACCAAAACAAATTTCAAAAGGGTGAAATAGTTAAGTATAAAAACAAACTAAAGAAGAGGTAGAAGAAATTAAACTAAATGTTTATCAAACTTCAGTAGATAATCAATTTTTTTAAAAGCAACAGAAAGGAAAATGATACCAAGAAATAGATCTCTCTGCATGTTAGATATAAACCTTAAAGAAATCTATAAGGAATTAAAACTATAATATCACTATAGGTTATCACTAACAAAAAGTAATATAAAAATAAAATAAAGGCTGAGAATTATGAAATCTATTTATTTATGTAAATATAAATTATAAATTATATACTTAGCTGCCTAAATTTTAAAACCGGTGTACATAATATATAGCCCAAATTTGAAAAGGCCAGCAACACATTTAGGGAAAGTTTAATAAATGTGACAGAGTTAATGTTTTTATTTAATAAGAGATTAAATTAAAAAATTTTAAAAATATCTTGACATCTCTATAGTCAGTTCAAAAACAAGAAACACAACTAATAAAGAACAGAAAAAACTGCAAGCCCACTCGTTTTTTAAATACTTTATTTTAAAGGAAAAATAAGGTCTCGTTTTGAGATCACATAATAAACAAAAAAATACAATTATGTATATTAAGAATATCAAGTATTGGTTTGGAACTGGTGATCTCATACATATTGATGAGTGTGGAAATGGCTTTAACTCTTTGGAAAAGAAATCCTATAATCTAAAGCCTTTAAATTAATTCTAAGGAAATATTCCAAACTATATTTTTCAAGGCGCACACAAAAGTTCACTTCATCATTATTTAATAATCAAACAGTACTAACTGTAAAAACTTGGAAGCAGTATAGAGAAAAGTTGATTAAATTATGGTACATTATTGGATAGAATATTTCAATTTCTAGGCAGCTATCTGGCACACTCCACATGATAAAATGCAAAATGAGCAAACATATTTTAAGAGTCGTTTTACATCATGATGACTTGCACATGAAAAAGATGGAAGGGGGACCCATAAGAATGATAAGAATTTTGAGCATGCTGGGTTTATGTGTGACTTCTTTTACTTTTCTTCATGTGTCAAATTTTTCTATATTACTATTTTACCTTTATAATTGAAAAATATAGAGACAAAATTCCATATGGAATATATGAAATAAGAAATATGAAGCTGTGAAAATTTCCTCCATCTTATTCATTTCCTATCCTAGTAAACTCTCCTACAGCCAAATACATGAATGTGGAATAGATTAGAGGAATGATAGAGCATTTTATATATCTATAAGGGCATTTCTTTATCACTTAAGGGAAAAAATTCTTAACATTATAAATTTTTATTATTAATAACAGTTTTTGCATTGAAAGTAACCTCAGTCAAGAAGTTCCTGTTGATGGAAGCATTTAGCAGCAATTTGACTAACTGACCTAAAGAATGCTGAGCTGTAAAAAAGTCCAATGAGGATAATGAAGCGATTACGTTTTTGTGTCTTTAAATATCTTTTTTTTTTTTACAAAACACTTTTCCTCAGCTTCTTTCTACGTGTCCCTCCCAATTTTGTTGTGTTCACTTTTAATAGCACAGTAACCATGAAGGTCACGGAAATATTTTCAAACGTGTTTTATATTGTAGGCACCTTAGCAACCATATATATTCATTTAAAAGGCATTTAGGCAAAGGAAGCTAAGTGACCAAAAAATTGTCCTTATGTAAAAAAGTATGATAACTTTAGAAACTAAAATTATTCAGTCTTAAATGATCTTTCCTCATTGCTAGTCAATCCGAGCATAACATGAAAAGGTTGTTCATGGCTTTCCTTCGTGTTAGGCCTGGATCTCTTGGCTTGCTGCGGTCTCATTCGTCAGGACTGTGTACTTTTACCTTCTCAGTAGGGGCATCTTGATTTCACCTCGGTATTGAGTCATCTGTGATCAGGTCATGAAGACTGACATTTATACTCAGGTTTCTTCAGATCCTATGAACATTCACACACACACAAATAGTTGTCTCTTCAGCTTCCACTGCACTTGACCTTCTCAGTGTATTTCACTTGTCTTGCTCTGACATATAGCAGGGACCAGCAATCTATGCTCCTTGCCCTTCTTCTTGTGCACATCCCATAACACTAACCTTTCTCAGGTGGAGCTAAGAGAGATATTGATGTTCTTTTTTGTGACTGCTGTCTAACAGAGTTAGTTTATAAAGTGGTGTCTGGATATTATTACATGCATAAAAAGTACCATTCTCTTTCAAATCCTCCGTATGAGAACTATAGTAGGGGAAAATACTGCACATGTTGCCTCAGTCTCTACCTGAGGTTATGAAGTATGAGCCCACTAAGAACAATCAGTGAGTGGGCGCCTGGGTGGCTCAGTCATTGAGCAACTTCCTTCAGCTCAGGTCATGATCCCAGGGTGCTGGGATTGAGCCCTGCATCAGGCTTCCTGCTCAGCTCAGGGAGAAGCCTGCTTCTCCCTCACCCACTCCTCCTGCTTGTGTTTCCTCTCTCACTTTCTCTCTCTGTCAAATAAATAAATAAAATCTTTAAAAAAATCAAAAAGGATCAGTGAAAACCAATAATGATGAATACCATTATTGTGTTCAAGTTTGACCAAAAGCCTATGTGGGTTCCTTCAAGTGACTGTTTACATCTGACCTATAGCCGTTTTAAACTGGGACCTTTCAGTACTTTGAAATTCTTTGGATTTAAACAGGAGACCCTGAGTAGCTTCTATGTACAAAGCACTATTTTATGTACTTTATATGAAATAGAAATTACTAGAATATTTATACCCCAAACTTTTTCATGTTTAAAACTTCAACAGTTTTCAGTAAAAATATAATAACTGGCTAAGTAGATGATAGATAGATAGAAAAAGAAATCAGAGGGTAGACATTAAGACAAGAAGAATAAAATAGAGAGGGAATGGAGTTAGTGGTATATATCAATAGTTCTATATACTCTAATATAAGAAGGTTGAAAATAAGACTGAGCTGCCTAATAACTAATATAAAAAGTGGAGTAGTCCTATATGCAATTCACCAGTGGAAGAGAAGCACATCTTTTCCTGGTAAGAATCCCTCAAGAAATGTCTAATATCTACTTACAGAGAAGATGTATTCTAAAGCTGTAACTCTGATACAAATGTAATAGTGGGTTTCATAGCACACTACTTGGTACTTCATTGTTGATGGTGACAAGAATTTTACAAATGGCCATCCAGTTATGTAGATCTCTGAAGCTTAAATTTAGAGCACCTAGAAATAAAATGTAGAGAATCCAGAAAAATGAAGTCTTCAGACCCTTCTTACATACTTTATTTTCAAGTCTGAGTTTGATCATCGCTGAGTGGCAGCCAGCATGGCAGTACCCTATCTGACTTCTAGTGAAGTATCCCCGTGTTGCCAAGCATGGCAGATTCACGCCTTTTTATTTTTTCTTTTAATAGAATATCTACAGGAAAGGCTATACATTTAGAAATGTGAGGATATTTACCAGAAGAATGCTCAGGAGTAGAGCCAGTATTTTGTGCAAAGATAATTCTGGGTTCACTTAAAACTTGCTATCAAATGAGTAATGGAGATGCTGACGAAGACTTAAAGATGCAACTTACAGTCACTGGGTACTACAGAAGCTGAAATTGCAAACTATAATAAAAAGTGGAGTAAAAATGCTACAGTGGGGATGCAGTCACAGTAGTGTCTCAGGGCAGGGAAGGGGGGTTGTTTCCAAATGGAGAAATCCAGGAATACATACAAGAGCCAATGAGCCACAATTTGACAGGAGACCCGTATTTCAGAGGGTGAAGAAGTTCTAGAGGATTCGAGGGTAAGCAGACTGTACAGAAGACCATTAGTTCATCCAAAGAAGCTGACGCAAAGGGTGTGTGGAGCAGTGTGGAGGGGGACAAGCTGCAGAGGTGAACTAGGTTGAGATGTTGAAGGGATGTTAGCTATAAGCAAACAATATGGGACTTAGTAGACAGGACAGAAAGGGGTTATTTATTTAATGACTATTTAAGTCTTTCTTAAAAGGCATCATGATCTTGTGGATGGCATGTTGGAGGGTAATTTGAGTGAGAAAGGCTACAGTCAGAATATACGGATTAAGAAATTATGGGAAAAGGCCATGCAAGAAAAGGTCAAGGCTGAAGCTAGGGAAGAGGAACGAAGAGGAAAGGCGGATGCGGGTGGAAGAGAACAGAGGAGAAATGCCTGCGCTACACTTGATCACCAACTAGGGGGCAAAAAAAAAAGGGGGGGGGGTAGAGATCATGCTAAGGTTTTCAGTCTTTGTCTGTGTGATTAGGTCCGTGATTGTGACAAGGAAGACAAATAAGAGGTATATATGGGAGGCAGCTGGAAATCTGAATAGAGCTGAAGAACTGAAGCATTTTAAGAACATAGCAGGATCTTGCAGAACCAGGATCTATAGACTTTTAAGAATGCTTGTGGAAGGACAAGTTCCCCCAAGGAGCACGGTTGGTAACTCTGTCCTGGGCAAAGTCTGGTGGGCTCCAAGGGGAGAGAACATTACCATTGTATTTGGCATCCCACCTAAATTTTCTCTTTCCTAACAGATATTACTCTACAGCAGACAGAATTAATATTGTTTTAGGAACTATTGACTTTAGTCTTCAGCAAGGGGAAAAACACACACACACACACACACACACACACACACACACACCTAAAAGCATCAAAGTTGGCATAGTACGTTCCCAGACTTGTATCTCTTGCTGAAGCAGAAGGGCTCTGAGGGAGGTCGCGAGAGCCTGATATACTGCAGTGTTCTGCCACACAGGCAGACAGCAATCCCTCCCCAGGTCCCGTAAGAGCACTTCACAATTTCTTCCCATCTTTCAGCTCATAAACATGTTTCTCTTCAGAACACACACCATATGCCATTGGAAAGGGGTTGTAAAGTTTTATAGATATATTTGAGAGTATTATAAGAGTATAATAAAGCAAAAATAATGCAAAGGAATGGGAATTATTGAACAATGGAATTAAAATATTAGGCACGGATAACTCTAAGCACATTCAGCTTCTGTTTGTTTGTGCAAATCATAAAACCCAGAACTCTTGTTTAGTTCAAAGATTTGAAGCCTTTGAGTTGGGCTTTAAAAAGGAAATCAGCAGTGGCTGTACTTTATTGAAAGCTTATAGGCCAGTCATCAGTAAATGAGAGCTTATTATCTCAAATACCATATATGAGGCTCTGTGTTTTTTGAGATGAGAAAAAAAATTTTTTTTACTCCTTTGGGATTTTTCTACAGGCGTCCCTTTTTCTGAAGGGATTAACTACATTTATTTGATTAGCATTTATGGAGTGTCTGTGCCAGTGAGAGTGGTTGAGGATGTAGAATACAAAAGATAATTTTTATTACCGAGGAACATGTATTCCAACATATACCAACCTTCATTTATTCATTCATTCCTTTATTCATTAAGCATCACTAAGTACATAGTACTGTGTGTGTGGTTCGTGCAAGATCAGCAATACTTACAAGGCTTAGTATTGCAGGTTCTAACGGCATGTGTGGGGTTGGCTTCTGTTTGATACACTTTTTCTATAATCCAAGAGGATATCTAAAGGAGTTCGGTCGTGAGTTGGTTTAGAAAAAGAAAGACAACAGAGAGGCGTGCAAGATAAGGAAATGACTCTAAAAATGGAAAATTGGAGGTTGGGGTCTCAAAAGGACTAGAAAAATGTGTAGCAGGTAAATTGAAATTGGAAGGATGCCAGTAGGAAAGTACAGTAGAGGCCAATTATTGGGATTTTGAACCTGATGTGAGTAATAAAGCTTAATGAGGATGGGGAAAATGGTGGGACAATGACCTTTTTAGCAGCCTTCAAGTTGAGCTTTTTAGAAGAATCATTTAGTATGTCATAAAATAATTTTTTTAAAAAAGAAAACTAGTAAGGGATGAGAGGTGTTTCTATAGCTTTGTAGAAAAAAAGAGTTACATGCAGAAATATTGTGTAGGAAGATGAAGCACGGCTCAGACATGGCAATGAGAGATTCATAGCTCTGCTCATAATCATCAGTAGTATCCTGTGTCTACCAAAAATCTAATCCTGCAGCCTGGTATTCAAGGCTCTCCACTGCTGAGACCCAGGCTCCTTTTCAGTAAACCATCAACAATTCTACAATTTATCACAAACCCTGAGCTCCAGTCAAGCTTTACTCTATGGGTTCTATATTTTCTGTTTTCCTTTCTTCTTTTTACACCTTATCTTGTGGCTTAGAATGTCTTTTCTCTTCATGCCATGCTGTCCAGACTCTACACATGCATTAAGGCCTTTTTCCTATTTAAGAAGACCTGTCTTGTCTCTCCAATCGCATATATTATTTCCCTACCATGACACCATTTTCTACTTTGATGATCATGTTCTTTAAGTCTGTTGTCCCTTTTCTGTTAGACTGTAAACCCCTTGACAGCAACACTCAGGTATGACCTTTCTAGGAGTTCTTTCCACAGTCTTGCAGAGTGCCTTGTACATAAACAAAACCCAGAAATATTGGTCAAATGAGTCAGTGACTGTCCAGGCAGAGCAAGGCAGAAAAGTCCCAAAGAAAACATAGGATTTGAAGGTACTATTCCAAGGTACTATTTTTCAGGGATTTAAAAAGAACTGAAATGGGAAAATCATGTGCAGAAAGCACATAAAAAAAATACAGTTTTTACTACCCATTCATTCATTTATTTACTCAACAAATGCATTTAGCACCTCTATATGAGAGGCATTCCTTTCAGGAATAGCCCAGAGGGGAATTCAGTTCCTGACATAATGGAATAAATGCTAGGAATGGGTTAACCCCATGTGTTACGGAAGGAAGTACACGTTAGCAGGGAGTGCTTCCCAGAGACGACAATCTCAAAGTTGAGACCTGGAGAAGTAGTAGGAATATGCCATATTAAGACCAGAGGGAAGGGGGTTGCCTTGGTGGCTCAGATGGTTAAGCATTTATGATTGCAAAGTCTTGGGATCAAGCCCTGAGTTGTCAGGCCTCCTGCTTGGCAGGGAGTCAGTTTCTCCCTCTCCTTCTGCCCTTATGCTCACTTGTGTGCTCACTCTGTCTCTCAAATAAATAAAATCTGGGAAAAAAAAAAAAAAAAATAGAGGGAAGGTAGATAAGACCCAGAGAACAGCATGTGCATAGACTATGAAGCATGAAATGTTATGGAGCACTTAGGGACTGCAAGGAGTTTAGTTTGGTTGGAGATGAAGTGTGGGCAAGTGGAAGAAGCGGCCAGGGAGGCAAGCCAAAGCAAGTACTTGAGAGCTTTCAAAAAGACATTTAAATGGAAATGTCTTAAAATCTATAGATGATAAAAATTATTAGGATGGAATCAAGATTGTCCAAGTTCTACTGAAGGGTATTTATCTGATACTCATATTTAGAAGTTACAATCTAAAGACACGATATCCCAAGCTAAAGCAATTGGGAACTTTGTGCTGAAAGTGAAGAAATGACCATTGCCCCTCAATTTTTCCAGCTGTTTATCATTTAATACCATATCTGTTCAGATTACAGCCAAAGAACAGTTCTTTTGTCTCATCGATACAGTAAGTTTCACTCATTTTTATCCTGAATATTGAGAATCTATGACAAGTTGGACAAGAGCAAAACTAAAGTTAATCATTGAACTATTATGTCCTCAAAGGGATTGATAAGCCTTTAATAGTCCCCCCAAAAGAATGATATATATTATTTACTTACGAAACTGAATTAACTAAACCAAGCATATTAAAGGCATCCATTTATATAAAAATAAGTTATTGCTTATCATAGTTTATTCTGTCCTGTTCAGTAAACTGAGTCTCTTAAACCCCAGGCCTATGCAAATATTTAGCATAGTTCTAACAATTCTATCTACTCGAACGTTATAAAACTAGAATTTTTCTTTGACAACTGGGTAGGTAGTCTGAGTTTTTTTTTTTAAATCTGCTTAATTTTCTATAACAAGTAAGGTGCTTTGTCTGAGTGATTAGAGAATCAGAATGCCTAAGATGTGATACATTTTTGGTTTGTTTGTTTGTTAAAACAAAATTTTGTCATGTAACTAAGATAGTTTTTTGAAAAAGGTATTCATCAACACAATAGGAGACATAGTCATATGTAGTCAGTTTCCATTCACCTTACACAGGCAAACAAACAAACAAAAAACTGGTTTATTTCTTTCTCACTAGGTAGTTCATTGTTATTGTTACAAATAATCCTTTGTAAAATATTCCAAAATTAAGGTTAAAACAAAATTATATTCAAGTTGTGGTTTTACATTACTAATTCATTTCCTCCAAATGTTATTCAGGTGAGGTTAGAGTTTCTCTTTCATGCACTGTAGAAAAGTTAAATACTCTCTCCCTTCCTATGTGAGGCCCCACAGGTTTTTAGAGAGCATGTATGGTCCCATAGTCAGAAGATTAAAGGAGTAAGTGGCTTTCCTAAATTCACAAGGCAAAGGCCACCTCACTAATCACTAAGAGATTATCAGAAAAACAATTATCTGTGCGGATGCACAAATATTTGAAGCAGGAGAGTGGGAACAGATCACCCAGGGTGTTCAAAGATGCAGGCAAATTTTAGTAGCATCTAACTTCTCTTGGTGAACTTATATTCATTGAAGTCAAATATTTTATCCCTGTATCTGGAGGGATAAACTCCAAATGGACCATGGCAGCCATATTTTTTCATCCTTGGTAGACAATGAAGCATGTTGAAGGAAATAATATAAAATGCAAACCACAAAATCTTAGGTGGACACTGACCTCTTGAATCTGTGCTTGGAATAAATCTAGTTCTTTGGTTTCCCAGCACTGTCCCCTTGGGAAATTGTGCCTTTCTGTGTTTTTAAAATTACTCAGAAAAGTTACCAAAATTGCCTTGTTAAAGCATTGTGACCCAGTTAACATGACTTTTTGCCTTTTCTCATAACAAAGTATTAAGAGAAATAAATAAACTAAAGATTAGGAGTATTATTTTATTAGGGACTAAAAGCTAGTCAATCTATTGATACATTAAAATTCCAGAAATCTATGTTATTTGGAGCAAAGCAGGGGAGCCATTTGCTTTGCAAAGTGATAAAGAAGAAGTTCATTATGAAGATTTCCTCTGGTTTCTATACATCAGGCTTTGTCATTCCAAACCATAAATCCACCAGTTGATTTCATACAGAAATCAAGAATGCATGATGCTTCTTCCAAAGTTTTTAATGAAACAAAATCAGAGCAAAAGCAAAATCCAAGCAACTCCATCATGATTTATAATGCGGGCTGGAACTTCACAAGTGGCAGACCAAACTTGGCAGGGACCCAGATCTGTTCTTGCACATTGCCCCAAATCACCTAGGCTACCTCTCTATGCTGTGGGGCTCGAACCTGCACCATCCTGACAACTCGGGAAAGGTGTCTGTCCAAACACAGCTAAAGTGGCGAAAGAGAAAAGAGGATGCTTAGGGTATTGTAATAAAGCTTTCAAAAAATCTGTTAAAGATTAGATAGAAAAGACAAAAATTAAGGAAAGATGAATGAAGGAATAAAAACACAAAAGTAAATGTTGCTATGCATTCATGTATGTTTTCTTGGCCAATAAATGCTCTCATCCATCCATTCTTAAAGCATCTAAATTGTTGATTCTCTTACATTCAAAGGGCCAATAAAGAAAAATTTCATAAGTAAGCTAGTATATAAATGTGATGTCAAGGAGTATATGCATTTTTCTTCATATATTTACTTTGCTGATCGGATTTAGAAAATAAGAGAGTCCTCTGGGCTATTGAAGGTACTATATTTCAAACCCTATTCAATTGAATTTTTACTGGTTTTCCTAAACTCATTGGAAAGTACCAATTTCAGAGGATAATAAAGGACCAAGTCTCGATGAACTGGTCAAACCCCAGCCTCAATATTAGAAGCAGAATTTATTAGAAAAATAAATTTTAACTACAGGAAGTGTGGTAAACGCTTTGTGTGTATATCTTTGTACTGGCTGGTATGTAAAGCATCAGTTTCTAATATATAAAAATACCCAATTTTCAGAATTCAAGTGAGGACTTATAATGTTATTGTTAGCATTAAAATTTTCAGTCTCTAGTTCATCAACTGAAAACTGAAGTTATAGCTTTAAAACTTAAATAAATGTGTCAGGACCATGTTTCACTAAATCCTGGCCACATGGTAGTTAACTTCGACTTTCAAGATAACAGAGGCTGGGCTAATTAGATCCAAATATAGAAGAAAAATATCTGAGGGAAAAGGCCACCTTGTATTTAATTTGACTAATCAGAGCAGTTACAACCAAGGACTAAAAAGTCCATCAGAGGCACCTGGGTGACTCAGTCAGTTAAGCAGCTGCCCTCGGCTCAGGGTCCTGGGACCGAGCCTCGCATCAGATTCCTTGCTCAGTGAGGAGCCTGCTCCTTCCTCTCCCTCTGCTGCTCCCCATACTTGTACTCTCTCACACTGTCTCTTCGTCAAATAAATTCTAAAAAAATCTTTAAAATCAAAAGTCAATCAATGGCATAAAAGAGTCACAAAATGATGATCCACTAGTCACTGGATTTTATTGTCAGTTTTCAGAAATATAAAGAGAGCAAAGATAGCTAAGAGCTACTTTTTTAAAACTGAAGGACTGAATGAGTTAAATAAGGAAAGATGAAAGCAGTGGGATTTCTAGAGAATAGTATTTCAGCAAAATTTCCTTGCTTACTCTCGTCAAGCTGACTTTTGGTAATGCCATATGATCATTCTCTGTGCCCACAGAGGATAATATCAAATAAAGTTGATTCTAATGAAGGTTAAAAAGCTTGCTTTGGAAAGAAGGAAGAATTCCTTAATCAGTCAGAATACTCGAAAGATTGATGAGCCAAGTTGCAAAATCTCTGTCCGGGAGGTCTTTTGAAAAGCAAGTACATGACCCTATTCTGGAATTTTCAACTTTTATCTCTTAATAATTGGAAATCAGATGAATTCCATAGTTATTAAGTTTTATAGTCCAGTACTTATAAATATTTATTTACTTGACTATTTATATTCACCAACACCAGTTACTCCCACAGAAACAAAATAAAATAAAACATATTTCCTAAAGCGTAGACTTCTGAAGGAATCTGTCCTCTCCTTACTAGCTATAGGTGTTTCCCACATAAAATAATATGACCTGTTAAGCCCAATCTCCAATATGATTAGCCACCTATGATTTTAGAATTATGTCACTTTTAACCTTCCTTCTAGAAAGCATGTCTATAAGGTAAGTGGACTACATGAGGCTGATTGCTTTTTCTCCCGTGCGTCCTGCTTCTCTTGACACCACTCCCCATGCTTTTAACTCCATTTATCTCATCTCTGCTGCTGAAAGCATTGTCTTTCAAGATTCAAGATAGTATATGCTATGTCCTGCTTTGGACTGAAAACATATAAACTAACCTCCCTAGATCATAATCTACCCGAAGGCATAGGCCAGGGTGCTGTCTCCCCTGGGGTGCCTGGCTAGGTACCCATGCCATCATGGCCCTCGCTCAATTACTCTACCTGACGTAGGCTGAACTGGTAGCTGAAGGCTTGCGTCAAACTCAAACCAGCTAGATGTGTCTCTGCAACACCCAAGTCCACAGCTCTATTTACAAGCCCACACTTCGGCTAATTTCTTGTCCTGGGTTTGGAGTTGAGCTTCCTCTCTTAACACCAAACTCAAGGGTTCTCAGAGTAATAGGTAGTTTTCTTTTCCTTTCTCTTGTTAAAGATTTTATTTACTTATTCTAGAGAGAGAAAGAGATAGGAGAGAGGAAGAGGAGCAGAAGAAGACAAGCGGACTCCATGCTGAGCACAGAGCCCAACAGCAGCGCCAGATCTCACCACCCTGAGATCATGACCTGAGCCGAAATCAAGAGTCAGACAATTAACTGACTAAGCCACAAGGCGCCCCTTTGAGCTAACGGTGGTTTTCTTCCCAAACGCAGTCATTATGTAGATTGGCCTCTCTGATCAGAACCCCTCTACATGAAGCCGTAGTTCTGGGGTGCAATCCTGCCGTTTCCGCACACAAGATGTGTGACCTCATTACATTTCTTGGGGAAGCATATTTATTGAGCACCTACCCTGTGTCAAACACTGTGCCACGAGGATAATTTAGTGAACAAATTGTCATTTCCATTTTACTGGGGATGGAGATGGACAATAAACAAAATAAATACATTATAAAGTAAGGGTGAAAATCAGAAGTGCTAAACAGGAAAAATGAAGGCGTGGAAGGAGTGCAGGGACAGGAGGGACATGGCAGGAGGCAGGAAAGAATTTTCCGTTTAAACAGGATGGGTAGGCAAGGCGATATTTGAATGAAGACTTTCAGAAACAATTCCTTTGACAGGAGCTTCCTGCTGAAAAGGCAGCAGATTCACCTCCCTTGTGGGAATCTTCCGTACCCTTCCCACCGTGGCACTGTTTGCTGGATGGTATTGATCTGGCCTCCCACTCCTGTGAAAGCACAGTGCCCAAAGCAGGGTAAGGCTCTGTCTGCAGGTTATTCTCAAGTTCTGAAATACAGAGAGAAAAGAGTGAAACCAGAGAGTCATTTTTTGGTGCACTGACAGAAAACACCCTGATGTTCATTACTTAGAACTCTCCTCAGGGATTAAGCATGATTAAATAGCCCCGGTTTACTAAAAATGACCAGGTTTCACCACCAGATACACACGCCACACACTTGGCATCCCATTTTTGTGGTGTTTCACAAGCATCTTTAGCAAAGCTAACAATGGAGGCCCAGATTTCTTTCTCCCTAGAGACGCTACACATTTCTCCAACTTGCTGTGTTCACATTGATTTCAAAAGGAGCTTTGCACTCACAAGAAAAACACAGAGGGCTTAGCGTGTGACCCATGGTTTTTACAGCCACACTATTAAAAAAAGGGAAGAAACTCAAAGCATTTTCACATTTCCACATTGACAGGAATTGGCTGTTTTGACAAGGGAAAGTCATGGCATAGGATTTTTTAGATAAATTAACAGAATGAAAGTGCTAAATTAAAATTGCAACATTGATTTCCTTTTTAGCTCAGCTGTGCATTATATAAAAGGGTCAGAGGAAGGATTTATTATGGGCGATGAGTCTCTGTCGTTCACTAAGAGAGACCAGTGTATAAAATAAAGTTGTCCATTTCAGACACCCTTTGTCTCCAAGGAAAGCTGTCTAGGAGGCCCACGGGTGGCAGAGGCACTGAAAGGAAATGGAAATTGATAATCGGTCCTGTTAGGCTGATTCTCTGCATGTTCAATTCATATCCTTTTGAAAAGAAGAGATTAAGATGAAACCTCATTGAGGAATACACATTTCGAAGAAAATAGAAACAAAGGTTCTGCAAGGCTATTTCAGTTGGTGTCAAATGTGAGAACAAGGCGACACAAACTTATATGAAGAAAGGGCATTAACAAAATCCCCAGACAAAGGAGAAGCTAATAGCAAATATATGCAGCCGCCTTTGTGGATGCTCACAGGAGAAGTGGTACAACTTGATTTACAAAGGACCTGGATAATTATTTGTTACTTGGAGCCAACCCTGCTTCTCCCTCTGCAGAGGGCAGGCACTGACCATCTGCGTGTCTTAGTTTTGCTTTTGTGCGGCTGAGAATTAGCCACATTTTTGTGTCTGGTAAGCTTTGCATGAAGAGACGTTTGAAGCACTGGCTTTGTTTTGTTTTAAATCTTTAAACTGTTCCCTCGGCTTCAGTCAGAGGATTATTGCACATCTAACCACAAATAAATTGAAATATCAGCTCCAGAGAGCGCATGTTGCTCCCTGACGGAATAATGGACGGCAGGTGGTAGAGGGTTTTGTTTTCAGAAAAGCACAGGAGGCTAGAAGTGACAAGAGGGATTCTGAGAGAGGGCTGAAACTGTCAGGATGGAGTCGTGGGGGTCAGTAGTTCCTGAGCTGACCTTTTTAAACAAACCCTGAGACGACCTTTTACTGCGTCCTCACAGCGGTGGAGCATTCATGCCAGAAAGGTTGCCCCTCCCTCTAGATATTGAGAGTTTGAACAAAAAGCATATTTTCTATGATAGGGCCCGTGTCCAACGCTTCACTCACAGGGTAGCCTGACACTCCCTCTCCTGTCAGCCCGTGACACGCGATCCTAACTGCTCACCTGCTCCAGCACACGCACGAGCATTCGAGCTCTCCCTTAACACCTTTCTGCCGCCTTTGATATCATCTTCCTGTCAGATCAGGGAAGTCGAGGGACTCGGCAGCCGCGCAGGACACCCCGTGGGCTGATTTCCATGTCATTGCCCTGAATGGTGTTCTGGCGCAGAGGTGTGACACGGAACTCTTACTTGACTTTTGGGGACTCGGACGCTGAAGGACTGAGGTGTGTTGTCGGTGGCACAAAATGCACTACTTAGTGTTTGTGAGCCAGAGTTATAGAGGGCACGGGCAAGGCTTTCTTCTCAAATACTGTTCTCTCTGGCATCTCTTATGTCACCTGAAATAGCCAAAAATAATGCACCTAGTGTGCTTCCTACTGAAGGCTCTTTGTTCAAAACTGCCCGTATCTGAAGGCGACAACCAGTTGTCTCCAAGGCCTGTGAAAAACAATGAGGGGTTTTTTTTGCCTTCATCACTAAAAAATATTCTGTTACTCATCCTCCTGTTGAAAATGTTTTATATGATGATAGAGTCTGTCTTCTGTTCTGAGATGTCCGTTATGGGAGCTGTGCTCCTTGCTCAGGTGAACATGCAGATCTGGGGGTCATCCTCGGGTCTGGGATCCCAAAGCCGTGCACCTCAATTTAGAAACTCCTTTTCCATTTGCACCTAGCCCAGTCATTTTCTCACTAAATTTCCATCTTCAAGTGACCTGGTCTAAACCACTGAAATGTAAATCATTAAAAACAAACAAACAAACATGCTTTTTAAAAGTTTTGAAACAAATTTAAGTAACTATAGAACTTAAAATTTGATTTTTTTTCAGTTTGGCTCTACGTATTTCTCTCATCTTTTGAGTAAATAACAAAAGGGATATTTAGTGAAATATTCCCTTGGAAAAGACCCAATTTTTGAATCTGGCAGGAAAAAAAAAAATGATGTAAATAAAGACCTAGAACCTTCATCTCCTGATCTTCTGTTTCCAGACTTGGTACCCTTTTCTTTTCTTTACTCTTTCCTTTTCTTTTCTTTCTTTTCTGGGACTCTTTTCAATGGACATCACTATTTCCTGGTACTCAAGCAAACAGAGAAATTCAATAATATAGCTCATTATTGCTGGACCTAATTTTTAATGTATTCCCCCCATCTCTGCCCCTTTACAGAAGCCAAGAAATGCAGATTGTATTGTATAATCATCTATCATTTCCTACACATGTATATTTAAGAGGTCTATACGCTAGGAAGCCAAAGTCTCTGGCTTGAAAAAAAAAAATGTTAAAAAGAAAAAGAAATGGAAAAATCACCCAGGCAGAAGGTTAAGGGCAGGGGGGAATAGAAGGGAAAAGAAAGAAGGCGTTTTCACAATAGAACCTGAAGATTATAAAGAAAGCTCAGGATGCCGAGAGAAAGGAAGGTCAGCCTGGACTGGGAGGAGATGCAGCAGATCCCCCAGCAGCATCTCCTTTTCCTGGTTGTCAGCAAGATCTGTTTAGGAATAACCACAAAGATAATAGAAAAGGAAGAATAAAACTTTAAAAAGTGAAATTTGAAAAGACCAATGAATGGATAAAACTATCATTGGAGCTCAAAAAAGGAGCAGTAAGAATATATTCTGTAGAAGAACGAAAAAAGAACTGTAACCTCAGGTACAATCAGGGGTGCCTGGGTGGCTCAGTCACTTAGTCTGCCTTCCGCTCAAGGTCATGATCTGAGTGTCCTGGGATCCAGCTCTGGGTTGATCTCCCTCCCCCTCTGCCTCTCCCCACCACTTGTGGTCTCTCTCTCGTTCAAATCAATCAATCAGTCTTTAGGTGGGAAAAATACTATATAACCAATAATCATCCATAGAATTAGAAAGCAAATTTTTAAGTTTACCATTCAGAAGATCTTAGGAGCAAGTAGTTCTGCCACTGAATGGCTGATAGTTTTGTCAGAGTTTCTATGCTATTTAAATAATTCCAGCTTTTAAAAAGATAAAGAACACATGCCCTCCACATCAAAAACTAATGATGTACTGTATGGTGACTAACATAACGTAATAAATAAATAGATAAGAAGATATAGAAAATTCCCTAATAAACTTATGAGCCTTAATCAACTTTACTACCCAAAACCAGGTAATACTAGAGTAAAAAAATAGAGATCATTTTCTACTTACGAATAAAGATGCAAAATTGTAAACCAAGCAATATTAAAAATTAAATCTTTGATGTTATAATGAAACTAAAAGCTCCACTCTGTAGGTTCAGATAATGGATTAAGTCTGTCTTCTGATCTTCTCTTTATTAACTTGATAGAATGTGGATAAACCCCAGGATGTAGTAGGTTGAATCAGCATATGAGAAAGATGATAACAGTGCTTGACCTAGCTTCCTCTAGGTGTCCTCTGCAATTATACAGCAATAATAAAGCTTTCACCTATGATTCTGAAGTAATCTTTTAGGGAAGATTGTTCAGGAAAATAGGCTTTGTTCATCCATACATTCATATACACAGTACTTGAAAGCATCAAATAAATGAGTAACTCTTGACGATGATTAGGCATTCAATCAATAAAGGTTTTATTTGGGAAACCTGTAGTGTTAGCACATTCAACCTGTCATTATGCTTTTTATCTTGGGGGGACTTGAGGTTCTTATTCAAGCGTCTGCTAGGGTAGATATTAGAAGACACTAACCAAAATCAGTAGTTCATCTTCACTACAAAACATTGCAGGAAAGAGACTGTATACTGAAATGAAATCTATAATAAAAGCTACCCATTTCTCTCATTTTACACTGACTAGATAGATAGATAAGATATAGATATCTTAAAATCCTAAAATGGTGTCTTGGTAAGACATACCATAGCCACCCTTTAGAAGGTATCCCAGATGCGCTGAGTTTGAGTCTCCTCCCTGAATAGTGAGTCAGTGAGAGAGATCAATGCCTAAAAACTTGTTGGTGCTCAGTAAAGATTGTTTTAACTTAATTGAATCACTCAGACAGAAGATTATCCAGGCTTCCAAATCACTTTATTTCTCCTCTCCATATACAAACATATGTACAACTTAAGCCACTGATTTAAAAATCATTAGATAGTGCTGTCTACTCTATTAGCTTAAATGAATGTACCTTATCATTCTCTATCTCCTTCTTCCTCTGCCCCTCCCCCTCCCTCTCAAATACATACATACATACATACATACATACATACATACATAATTTTTAAGCCTCAAGACCCCCAGTAATGTAGAGTACAGAATTCGATAACCACCCTAAAGACATGCTGACAGAAGTAATGCTTTACCTAAAGAGAGGCTTCCAGAACTGTCTGTTAGAGCCTAAGCATCCACAGACAACACGATACCAGTTCTCATTCACACAGTTTTACTCTTCAGGCAGTCCTTTATCATTGGTCAGCTTCAACCAGTACCCACTCTGTAGGAAAGCACACAGGGCACGAGATTTGCCAGCGCTTTAAGTTGCTTACTGTTTTCTCTTCTTTAATGAAATGTTGTACCGAACCAGGCTTTACCCATGACAGGCCAGCAACATGAAATTCTATCATGCTGCTTTCCAGGCTTCTTCTGACTCAGCATCTTCTCTCTGGCTTCATCATACACAGAAAGGTTCCATGGAGAAAGGCTAGTTGCATAGGGGTCTTATATTTTAGATTGGTCAAACAAAGAAGTGGTGCCTACCACTCTCCTTTGAAAAAGCTGAACATCTTTTTCATATGGTCCTGCAGCCTCTGGGTTCAGGGGGCCTGTGTATCAATCTTGCAGGAGACTGACCTTGCATACATTCACACCTGCCAGATAGGATTATGGTTCCGCTTCCAGTTTGCAGATGTTCTCTTTACATCCAGCTGGTGTGAGGTGGGATCAACTAGCAGGTGAAAGATGGGCATATCAAGCACCCAGCATGGACATTCACCATCTGGGTAGTTATCGGGGATGTAAACTTAAATACGTCATCTTGATGAAGTCCATGCTGTCTGAATAGGACTCCAAACCACATTAATGCAGAGCAATAAGGTGACTCCGTATAGAGACCGGGTAACTTCTGCTTCACAAGCAAGGTAAATTCTGTCAAGAAAAGTGTATTCCAGGGAGAAGGTTCGTACGAAGCATGTGTGCCACGTGCTGACTGTATTGCTGGAGCAGGAGATCTCAGCTTAGTTATGAGCAGTGCATTTGGGGGACTAGAAGGCAGCTGAGTCTTTGGGGGAGCACATGGAGGACGAATTATCATATCACCTGTGAATGTCTTTTCTTCACCATCAGATCATTTGCATACAGAGCTAGACATGCTCCAGAATGGGTTCATAATGTGGACTCCAAAGACATTTAGTGATCTGTGTCATTAAACTCTTCTGTCTTCTGAATACAACTCCCCAGCCCTGGTTTTCTCCCTGCTAAACAGGGGCTGATGAGTCTGGCCTTGAAAGACTGTCGGGAGGAGGAGGTTGGATAATGCAAATCACTCACATCGGTGCCCATTTTTAAATGCTTGTAAAGTAGATATTACCTTTATGGGTCTTAAAAGCTTATAAAATCACAGCTTTCATTCTCTCTCACCAACTGTTGTTTACAGATCTTCTAACTCCCTTACTGACAACTTATTTTTCCAACGTCAGCTTATTTGCCGCTACCATCTCTAATCTATATATAGTCTTTGTTTCATATTTTTACAATCTGGTTTCATTATTCTAGTGAAGTTTCTCCCATACTCACTGACTTCTGCTTAAAAGGACTGGCCTACAAAAGATCTCACCAGCCCATCAAAAATGTTCTTATTTAATCCACAAATGGACCAGTCGGAACTCGGTGTGAGGGTAACACTTAGGACTATAGCCCTTCTCAGCTCTGTTCATTCTGTCTGGAAGTGCAGATGATACTTGCCACCAAATATCTTTCTAGAGATGCAGTATTTTTAGGCTCAGGCATATTCAGAAATCTACAGTTGTTTGGGTAGATCAGCTTTGGAGGGGCAAAGTTTTATTCTGTGTATTTGCATATGAATATTTTCATGTATATATCTATCTAAATGTATATCTTCTTTGAGAAATATAAATGAGAAATAACTCACTCTTATAAAAACTAGCATTAGAGTTTTAATTCTTGGAAAGTTCACATTACAGTTTAATTATTTGAGGTACATTAATTTACCACCACTCCATATAGGATGGAAATTTAGTCATATCTTCAGAAATAAAAATCTGTAATGTAAACATATAGAATGGTAAAGTGACTGAACATTTCTGATTTAATATATACTGAACCATATTTTAGAATTAGACAGAAGGTCTGCTTAAAGTATTTCTGTCTGTGTAGCCATTACATGTGTACTCTCCCACAGCTTAGATTCATTTGGTAGCTACCGTTCTAAATTATAATTGGAAGATCTTATTAAAAAACAACAATAAGGGTGCCTGGGGGGCTCAGTCAGTTAAGCATCCGACTCATTCTGTTCCGGTGGTGGTCTCACGGTCTTGAGTTCTGCTTGAGAGTCCCTCTGCCCTACCCTTGCCCATGAGCGTATGTGCTCTCTCTCTCTTTCTCTTTAAAATATATAAAAATTTTAAAAGATATTATAAAATAACAACAGGATAATGATTTGGGCCATAATAGTAATTATGATTTTATTCCCATGAGATTTTTATAATATTTCCCATTAGTGTGCCTTTAAGACAATATTTATTTTAGGGATGCCTGGGTAGCTTAGGCGGTTAAGTATCTGACTCTTGATTTTGGCTCAGTTTGTGATCCCATGGATCCTGGGATGGAACCTCATGTCAGGTTCCATACTCAGTGGAGAGTCTGCTTGAAAGGTTCTCTCCCCTTGCCTGCCCCCCGACCATTTTTCTCCCTCTCTCTCTCTCAACTAAATAAATAAATAAATATTTTTCCAAAGAAAATCTGTTTTAATAACAGTTTTCTGATTATACAATAAATGTGCTTACTGAAGAAAATTAGCAAAATACAAAAGTGTAAAAAACATCATCTCTAGAGACACGTGGGTGGTTCAGTTGTTAAGCATCTGCCCTCGGCTCAGGCCATGATACTGGGGTCCTGGGATGGAACCCCAGGTCAGGCTTCCTACTAAGCTGGGAGTTGGCTTCTCCCTCTCCCTCTGCACCCCACCTCCCCACTTGTTCTTTCTCTTTCTCTCAAATAAATAAAATCTTTAAAAAAAAGATCATCTCTAATCTCACTATGAACCGATCCCAATTGTGTATGCACGATTATATATGTATATGTATACATATACGCATATATATACACATACATACATATACATATATATGTATATGTATACATAAAAAACAATAATTAATAATACTGCGTATACTGCTCTAATTACTTCTCTGTCCAAAAAATATATATGTAAGAGTTTTATATATTTCTTATAAAACCCTGAAATATGATTTTCTTTTTAGTGGCCATGTAGGATTTTGAGAAATTAATGTCAATTTATCCAATCTGCTATTTTGAAATTTTTAAATAATAAAATCAAAATCCATTTTGATGAAAAACCAGAGAACTTAACTGCAGCCAGTTCTGGTCCTCAAGAATTTTTCTCTCAAACAGGAAATGCCAGACTATATGAAAGAAGTCTGAGCAGGGGAGGACCCCAAATCCAGTACACTGCCTTAATTCTGTGTGTTGACACAAAACATTGATGAAGGCAAGTAGGGAGTGAGGCTCCCCAGATTATCATATGTGTAATAGAATTCAGACCATTGTATAACCAGTAATGGCTTCTTTAGCCATAACTCAAAGACATCCTCTTTATTCTAGGGTCTTTTTTTCAATAATGAATAAATTGCATTTAAATTATAAACTTAGAAAGGAGAAGTAAAAGGATTACTGAGTGAGAGAGATGAAGAAAATCAGTAAATCCTATGTGATCAGAAGGATAAGTTTCCCAGTTCATCCGACATAAGAGATGGATTAATTATAATGTCTCTGAAGTGGGGGACAATTTTGGCAGTAATTTATATTTAAGTAATCTATTAGTGCCATCCTATACATAATCCCATCATTGGATGACTAACAAGAATATATGGTATTTGCTTATGATTTTATAGTTTCTAATAAAATATGACATTACCTCTTTGAATCATTCTTATTTAGGGAAAACATACTTTCCTAGGACTTGGCTGATGTAACCCACAGCAACCATTAAATGGCATAATGATTCTGTATCTTTTGACGTTGTCTGTACATCTTTCTCTCTGTGGTTCATTCTGTCCTAGAAAAAGTATCCCTAAGGAGCAGTGCTTGGATTAACCCCTGGACAGTGATCAACAGAAATTTTTCCTAGAAATAACTAAGTCTGTCAACTGCTCAGGTATTTAGTTCATGGAGAGACCATCATACAGGAATCCAAGAGGTAAATTGTGCTCTTAAAAAATATACAAAATAAAATAGTCAAACATTATGGTTTTCTTTGAAGGAAAAGTGTTATTTGTGATATTTTCTCCTAGAAATCACCTTTGAAGACATAAATACAAAGACATATTTTATATAATCTTCAGTTTAAAAAAATTGGCATTATCTATTATAGAGAACATATGGGAAGAATGGAATTCAAAAAACAACAGACATCTATCTCAGAAGCATTTAAATCTAGACTCAATCCAAATCAGAAATATCTAGTAACTACCCCTCCCTGCCTTTTTCCTTCAAATATTCACATTGTTTTCTGGGATAAAGCTGGAAGTAGAACATTGTTTATTCCTGCTTTTGTCTGACAATAATTTTGTTGTTGTTGTTTTATACTTCTAAAATTTGGACTTTTATTTACAAATAGGATTTTAGGAATGTTGATGTAATTTTCACATAACATTGCTCTCAGAATAATGAGATAGCACATTATAGCTACTGACAGTGATGAGAAAGAAACTTAAAAATGAACCAGTCAGTATTTGAGGAACATAATGCATTTCATCCATTCTAAGACATGAACTTTTTTCGGAGTGTCTTACAATTAACTTCTCTTTAAACTAACAGACTGAATGTTTAGAAGTTTTAGTAATATTTTGAAAAATTTATTTTGCTTATGATTTTCTTCTTACTATATGAATAAAAGCAATGTATGATAACATCTTAAATGTGATGAAATACAATATTGTGTTTTCAATTTGTAGTAGATAAAGATAAAATTATTCACTGTTTGGGGAGTACTTGTAACTGACATTCTAATTCATCAACATAGACTTTCTCCCAAACTCCACTAGATAGAGAAAAACAAATTGTCTTGGAAAGTTATTTCACAAAAAAAATTCAAAATTTCATCCTCATTCTGTTCAGAAAGTCGCTTTCTGAAATCTAACTAATGGGGCATTGGGCCAGAGTGGATTAATGAATTCCATAGATAATCCCTCAAAACTCAATTTATTCATTGAATTCAGTTCTTTCTCTACTAAATGTATTCCCAAAGCTTGATCGGTAACCAGATTAATTAATTTGTTACATATCCTTACTCTTCCTTTCTGATAGTCAACAATGAATAAAATCCAAAGTCAGAGAGAAGAAGCAGCACAAAGATAATCCCTAATCTGAATAACCACTTCTGGACAGCAGAGAGCCTACTAGGCTTTAAGTCTTTCTATAGAATTCAAAATATTGGACCCAAGGATAGATGCCTTACATGTATTTATATGTGTGTGTGTGTGTGTGTGTGTGTGTGTACACAGAGTAAGCACGCATATATTTAATTACATAGTCATGTGTATTTAAAAGGCTTTGGCCATAATGTTCTAAAACCACTATCAAGAAGGCAAGAATGCACATGTTAACATTTCTTTCTGGGTTAATAGAGATGAGGGGAAAAGTTATTGGGGTTTGCAAATTTATTTTAAATAAATTCTTTTAAAATACCCACTGACCTACATTTATTGAAAGAAAAACAGTCAACTACAATTGTAATTGTTATCCTGTCAAGTATTTATTAATAGACAGGCGGCTGTCATCTTTGTTAAAATGCTCTAAGTTGACAGAATTTCATTTACATAAATGGGTGGAAAATCCGTTTCTTACTTGTCCAACAAACTGGAGACAAAGTGCCTGCCAATGTTTTAATTTCTTTTTCATGTTCTGGTTAGAGAGTGAGAAGAATGCTTTCACTCCACAGTGTCATGAATATGATAATCTATGGAAATCACGGAAAGCAGGTACTTAAGTTAAGCATATACTGTACTATGGGAATCCCTGATGAATTCGAGTCTATTCTGTTTAGAGAAGATGTTGTTGCCTGTGAAGTGACAGACTGCCAGATGTTCCTGAAGTAGCACGGTAATGGGCTCAGATCGTAGCATCTTTCCCCAGCCCCCACAGATGACAGCATTTACTTTAGGCTACGGAATGGTCTTGCTTTCATTCTTTAAGAACTCATGTTTATATTTACTTTGCAACTATCAAATCTTCATTTTCTTAATTTTACTTATTTCAACATGTGGAGCATAAAATTATATAACTATGTGAGTAATCCTTACTTTATAGAGTGTATGCAGTCTAAATGTGATATAAGCAATTCTCCATCGTGTAAAACATGCTTAAGCCATTGATTTACCTTATAAAAGCTGGAAAAGGGGATTTACACGAGGGAGAGGGAATGTTTACTTTAGCATATTAAGCACATAGAAAAATGTGCTAAAGCAAAGTTAATACTAGAAAGAAAACTAGAATGTGTTGCGAGGATTTCTATAATAATATGATGTGGATGATAAAGACTAACTTGGAATAAGTGCCTACTGTTTACCAAGCTCTGGCTTCATTGTATACATTTTATGTAAGTTATATAATCCCTACTACAACCTTATGAAATGTTATTCCCATTTTATGAATGAGGCACCTGAAATCTTATAAAGATAAAACAAAATTTGACCAGGTTAAATAGTACATAATGGAACCAAGATTGAAAGCCAACATGAAGTACTGTACTGTTTATCCTATATATACTACTAACCATACATTTATTCATTTGAGAATGTATACTGGGCCAGGTATTGTTCAAAATTCTAGGGGAACATCACTAAACAAAATTTATGAACATCCTATTTGGTAGCTTGTATCTTCTACAAAGGATGGAGATATAAAGTAAAGGAATAAAAAATATGATCATTATCAAAAGGAAGATATACAGAGTATAATTTAGAGGACCTCCTCTCCAACATAAAGGCCCTAAGACTTTTTAAGAACAGCAAAAAGTACACGAGTGTGGTTGCAAGGTAGCAAATTAAGAGGAGAGTGGTTAAAAAATAAAATTGGGGGCGCCTGGGTGGCTCAGGGGGTTAAGCCTCTGCCTTCGGCTCAGGTCATGATCTCAGGGTCCTGGGATCGAGCCCCGCATCAGGCTCTCTGCTCTGTAGGGAGACTGCTTCCTCCTCTCTCTCTCTCTGCCTGCCTCTCTGCTTACTTATGATCTCTCTCTGCCAAATAAATAAATAAAATCTTTTAAAAAAATAAAATTAAAAAAAAATAAAATTGAAGGGGAAGGTAGGAGCCAGATAAGCCTTCAGTCAGTGCAAAGCTTTTAGATTTTATTTTAAGTATTTTGGGAAATCACTGGAGAGTTTTAAGCAGAGGAGTGACATGTTCTCGTTTCTATTTAAGACAATTGCTCTGGCTACTATCTGGAGAATACATTATAGCAAGTCAAAAGAGAAAGTAGACAGATCAGTTAGGAAGCTACTGACTGCAGTGTTCTTGGTGAGGGATATTGGAGCCTTGGACTAGACCCATATCAATGGAGATGGTGGGAAGTGGAGAGAATTAGGTTGTTTTGAGTGTAGTTTTGCTGAAGGAGTTGTTCTAGAGGGGAGGATACAGGGAAAAATAAATCCAGAATAGCCCTAGGTTTTTGACTTGAGCAAATGGGTCAGCAGTCATTTCATTAACTGAAATAGAGAAGATTGAGGAAAGAATGTTCGGAGTGAAATAACAAAGGATCTGCTTAAGACACGTTAAGTTTGAGATCACTCTACATCTAATTAAATGTTAATTAAGTCATTGGATATAAGAGTCTGGAGCTCAGTATAAAGAACAGAACTGGAACTCTAAATCTGAAAGCCATAGCTTAAACGATATTTAAAGCCATAGGATCAGATCACTTGGAAAGGGTCACTGGCAGAGGGGAAAAAAGAGCATCTAGGACTGAGACTTGGATGTTCCAACCTACGAGTTTCAGAGAAAAAGAAAAGAAAAAAAAAATTACAGAGAAACAGAAGTGAGGTAGAAAAAAAAAAGTAGTACAGTATTTTAGGAAGGAGAGAGGGGGTCATCCTGATTGAATGCTGCTGAGGCAGAAAGTAAAATGAGCACGAAAGTGTGGCCATCCAATCTGCAAAATAAAGGTTGTCTTTGGCCCCATCACCACAGCATTTCTGTGTCTGGGGATGGAGGACCAGCTCCAGGACCAAGTAACTGAGGAGTTGAATGGGTTTTGAGTCTGGGAGATCAGACACTGCAATTACCAGGGCTGCAGGCAGGTTTGAAGGGAACTAGGCAAATGAGGAAGCCTGGAAGTGGCTGCAGAGACAGAGTTCTTTTATTCGTTTTGTGTATTTGTTTTGAGGAGGGGAGGGATTAAAGCACATTTGTATGTTAACAGAAATAATAAGAAAATGAGAGTGAATCATGGGATGGTCAGAGATAAAAATTAAAGAAGCCGATTTCGATTTCTTCCGGTGATCAAACGTATGCAGGACAGAACCCTCGGTGGATCCTGTAAAAGCAAGGGTACCTCCCATCATAACAGAAGAAAAGATGAAGGTTGATAGTACAGATAAGGGGGATTTACAAAATGCAGAATAGAAATACTACTTCGGTATTTTTACTTGATAATGTGAGGGCAGGTCCTCAATTGAGAAGGAAAAGGAGTGGCAGTTCAAGCTTTAGAAGCAAGAAGAGGATGCAAAAAAATGTCACGTGGTAGAGAGAGGAAGCTGAAGAGCAATCGGTAGTAACACAGTGAGGCCCTACTGCGTGCTCACTTGTGATTATAGTCACGAGGTTGTGGGGGGAGCAGTCATACTCTGTAGCCATCTTCGGTTTTCAACTGTAAATAACGAAACGATGGGATGATTGAGATAATATGGGCAAAGATTTTGCCTGGTGGATACAAGAAAGGGTTAGAGGTTGTTGTCTGATAGGACTTGACCTTAAATGATCAGATAAATGTGTATCATTGAAAACTGTGGCACACATTGTATATGTTTTAAGGATTATTTATGTTTAATTCCATTCCATTACAAACTACCATAAACTCCCTGAGGATAGACATCATCTCTGTTTTGGCACCTATTATGTCTTCTTCTTCTTCTTCTTTTTTTTTTTTTTAAGATTTTATTTATTTATTTGACAGAGAGGGAGAGATCACAAGTAGGCAGAGAGGCAGGCACAGAGAGAGAGAGGAGGAAGCAAGCTCTCTACTGAACAGAGAGCCCAATGCGGGGCTCGATCCCAGGACTCTGGGATCATGACCTGAGCCGAAATCAGAGGCTTAACCCCCTGAGCCACCCAGGCACCCCCCTATTATGTCTTCTGATTAGCTCTTACCCTTGGTATCTTCTCCTAAAACATAGGCCATACAGTAATTTTAGGAGACACGGCAGCCAAACAGCTGAGAAAGGACACTGGCACTCAATTTAAAGAAGATTCATGGCTTGGAGGTGAGAGACCTAGGTTTGGTTGTGCCCTACCATTACTGTTATGTGGCACTGGGCTTTGTGTGCTTGCCACATTGGTGGCCCTTAGGTTTCATCAATATTATGATAATTCCGTTATTGTAAAAATTAAATGGATAATATACACAAATAATTTCTATAGCTGGAAGTACTGTCACTGTGT
This sequence comes from Mustela putorius furo, assembly GCF_011764305.1. Taxonomy (NCBI): domain Eukaryota; kingdom Metazoa; phylum Chordata; class Mammalia; order Carnivora; family Mustelidae; genus Mustela; species Mustela putorius. The sequence continues at coordinate 82,165,335 of NW_025422005.1, read as the reverse complement.
TATTCAGTTTTAGAATTTGGTCCTAATGACTCTAGGGACATGTGATGTTCATCCACTGGCTGATATCTGATGAAGCTCAGAAAATTATGTACAGATCATTCTTCTCCAAGCCTAATGGCGGGTCTCTCTGACAACTGTTTTCATTTTGTGGTATTAGCTTTGCCAAACATGAGGTTCATCTTTATAATAGACTCAAGAACAGGAAGGTCTAAAGACGAGCAGTGTGGCCTACGTGGCCATAGGGCCTACACGAAACACACAGATGTCAAGTGAATTATTGTTTCTAGAAGCTTAATGTTTAATGCAATGGTTGCCTAGATTCACAACTGTTCAAAGTATATTTTCAATAAAATAATGGGTTTTTAAGAACTCTGGCTTACAAATTCTTTTGTTGTTTAATTTTTTTTGTTGTTTCTATTTGACTTGGTTGTTTGATTTTTATGAACAGGAGAGTGAAATAATTGGTCGTTATTATTTTCTTGATAGAATACTTTAAGCAAAGAATTAGGAAAATACAAAGAAATTATTTGTGTTGTGCTCTACCGTTGAATATAAATTAATTTCTTGGAACTATACCTTACAATACCTTATCACTCCAAATCTGTCAGGCTGTAGAGGATGTTTTACAATTTAAAGCAAATGTTATTATCGGGGATTGGTTTAAGTAATATTTTGGATGAGGCCAAAAATTAGTTGTTTGGTCATTAAGCATTAGATGATTCTCATTCTTGCCAAGCCTTGTGTATAGAGATAACCTGTCTAGATGTTTTATATGAAAAGTGTTCAGTTATCAGCATTAAGCTGTGACTACACACACATTGAGGTTGTTGAAATTTCTTGTCAGTATAGCTTTTTGTTGGTGTTAATCCCTCATTCATTCATCAAACAGTTAATTAAGGACAACTACGTACGAAGAACTAAGGTGAAGATAAAATATTTTCAAAAAGTATCCTGTCCTCAAAATGTTTATGATCTACTCAGAAAAATAGAGATGCATAAATAATCATAGTATCATTTAGATAGTAATGAAAAAGAAAAAGAGAGGAAAATCCAAAATCTGTGGGGCAATGATTGCCTTCAGTAATGACCCAGGTACAGAGATGAATTTTATCTTATGGATGCTTGCTACTATCTCCATGTCTGCATGCAAAAGCTGTGGTTTATGGAGAATTTTGCCACACATACAAAAGGTTCTGTCCCGTGTTAAACACATCCTACTAAATTTCTTTCCTTTCAACTAAAAACTTGGACTTCCTTTTATTTTCTCTCCAATATAAATCTCCTGCTTAACATAGAAGCCCTAAAAATGGACTTTCATCAAAGTGATGATCATTTTTTCCAATATGTCCTGAACTGTAACTCCAAATAGGGTTTTTGATTGGATCAAAATGTGATATTTTATGCCCTATGCCACACTTTCAGGTAAAAAAAGCTTAACGCAGTCATCCCGGTGTTTCTGTGTAGTGAAAATATTAAGTATCATATTGAATAAATATGGAAAAGATTGATTAATCTTCCACTCTTGCTCCAAACATAGCCTGACCCTGGAATGCTCTTTTCATATTTATAGCAGTCCCATTTTCCTCATCACCCCATTTTTCTGCTTTTCTTTGCTTCTATCCCATTGTATGGGGTAATTTTTATTCCATTTTCCCTCATTGGTTTTTGCCCTTGACATTCTATGCAACATTTAGCCATGAAAGCAGTAGCATTTTGAAGGTGGATTTCCAAAGCAAATTATTTCATCCAAAGTTCTCCAAAGGCACTGGAAGGACTATAGCTTAGGAAGTCTTTCTTTATGTGAGGCTAATATTTTGTGACACTTTTATAATGCAGAATACTCACTTCATCTTTACATTGTAAAGATGTTAAAAAAATTGTACACAAATACAAATCACATTCACTGTAATAAAATAACACTTTGCTTCTGTACTGCTTTATAGTTTTCAAAATGGTAACAGCTGTATTTTAATAATCTATTAGTGCCTTCCTATTTCAAACAGTCGTTTTGAAGAGCAAGTAGGCAGAATGGTCATTGCTATCTCCATTTTATGCAGGTGAAAACCAAGGTCCACATAGGGCAAGTGACTTGTCTTAGAGACCAAGTATCTTGGTCTCTGATCCCAAAATCCAGTGATCGCTCTGTATTGCACTGCTTCAGTAAAAGTTTCCATTTTCTCCCATCCTGTAACATCCTGTAACTGCATATCAAATGCAACCACATGTGTGTGTATGTTTTATTCTTACTGACTTGGCAATTTCATGTCTGGTATCACTTATATCCACTTCTAATATTCATGTGCTTCATTTGTATAGAACGTATCCAGGTGAGTTGTAACTATAAACCAAACTGTATAAAGATAATTATGGTGCAGCGTTGGTGGTAAATGAATTTCTCAATGTATACAGGTTATATTAGCCTTCATTTTAAAAACTTTTATTTATCTTAATTATTTATACAGGTTTTATTATTTCATAATTAGAAAATAGAGAAGATATCTTTGGTTGTACCTTCCACCATTAAAGCCTAGAACAGTTTATGAACTCATCCAACCTTGGGAGTTTGATAAACATTGTCCATATTATTCATACTTCCAGTTTCAAAAGACTTGAAATGTTCTGTAAATAGAAGGAAAAGAGTTATAATTTGTGACTCAGTCAAATACTTCATCCACAAACTGTGGATGTGATGTGGTTAAGACTATGTATGCGATACCACCTGGTCATAAACTCTGAGGATTTCTTTCTTTCCTTTTTTTTTTTTTTTTTTAAGATTTATCTATTTATTTTAGAGAGAGAGCAGTGGGGGAGAGAGAGAGGGAGAGAGAAAGAGAGAATCTTAAGCGGACTCCCCACTGAGTGCAGAGTCCAATGCAGAGCTTGATTCCACAACCCCAAGATTATGACCTGAACTGCAATCGAGTTGGACGCCTAACTGACCAAGCCACCCAGGCGTCCTGTAAACCCTGAGGATTTCTAACTGTGAATTTGAAAACCAAAACAAAACATTGCTGGAAGTTACATAAATTATCTGCTCTGACCCACTCATTTTACAGATGAGAAAACTGAGACCCAAAGGAGTCACTGGCTCCCATGGGTCACAAGATGAGGGGATATCGAGGCTAAGAACACAACCCCATCTTCTAACGCTCAAGTGCTCTTTCCAATATTACCTCCCACGGAAAGAAGCCTCCCATGCGGGCATTGCTTCTTGAGAATGAAGTATATTAAATTCACATTTGGCTGCTAATCATTTTCTCAGCAGCTCTATGGTATTTCATTAACTGCTGCATGTAACACTCTGGCCTTTCACCTGTATTAACTTGAGCTCATTAAACTTGAGGCCAATAATAAACAGGACTGAAATAATACAGATATTTTGCATGGTATGTGTTCAGCTTTTTTTTTTAAACACTATACTGTATGAAACACTTTTCCCCCCTTAGTTTGTGGAATGAGTAAAAATGGGAAGGGTAGATTTCAAAGAATGGATTATATGTGTAGTATGTGTCTTTATATCAATCAAAAATATATTGTACACTTATCTAATACAGAGCTTTGTAAACACTATAAAGAAACGTGAGCGACAGCATAGCACAGGGTCTGGCATCTGGCGGACTGGGATGTGAATCCTAGCTCTGCCATTTGTTAACACCGAGAGCTGGAGCAGGTTGCTTAGCCTTTCGGAAACTGTGATCTGGTCTGCAGCAGGGTCGAGGATAATACCCACTTCATAGGGTTGCAAGAAAGAACGGATAATGTCCTCCCGTGCTTTGCAGAGGGCCCGGTGTACAGCAAAGCTCAGTTAATGTGCTGATTTTGATGAAGATGGTGCTGACAATGCATTTCCTTCCCTCGTCGAACTTATAATCACCTCCCACCCCAGCTGTTGTCGAGGAGGCTGATGTTCCTGAGTCTTCTCCCCACCTCATCATTACTACAGAATATAAGCAAGGGTCCTCCAGAGTGCCAGGAAAGAAAAACTAATCCCAGCTTCCCCACAGCGTGAATTCCCGTTCTTTTTGACTGAGAAGGAACTCTTCTGCAAATTGTAACCTCTGCGGCCACCGGTTAACCACAAGCTCTTGTGTGATTTTGATAGCATTTGAGATTCTGACTGAGCAGGGGATGGTGAGAGAGGAGGGGTCATTTGCAGAAAGATGCAGCAAAGAGAGAGGTCCATCATGATGAGAAGGATTCTGTGTCACAGAGAGTGAAAACTGGGTGGTGTCAGGCAGAAATCACTGAGACTAGGGGTGAAGCAGTCCGTGGGCAGTGTGGGGGTGAAGATCAATGGGAGGCTGTTGGAGTTGAGGTGGTTAGTCAATATATGTTCTCTATTTTCCAGAGTACCATAGACTTTTGAAAGAAACAAACAAAAAAATCTCGTAGGCCGTCTATGTCACTTTTATGCTTCTACCAAAATCTCATCTCCGCCATGCTGGATCATTATCTTCTTTCTGCCACAAACATCCTCACTCCCTCAACCCACCCTTCTTTCGGCCACCAAAGGCATCCAATCGCATATTTTCAAATAACTGTTGTTTCCCTATACCCTGAAGAACAAATATCCAAGCTGCTTTGCCCGGAATTCAGAGCCCTCCCTAAATTTCCCAGCTTTTACCGCTGTTATTCCCCAGTCATGTACTATATTGTACTATATTTTAGCTCTGTAAGAATGAGTTTATCCTGTTTTTTTTTTTTCTCATTCCTCTCCTCATCATTCCTTTATCTGTCTCATCTCTTTTCAGCACCACATACTATTTCTCCCTTTTATAACCCTTTGTCACACTTTAAATTCCCCTTTCACTAGACATCTCCCTTAATCTCTTAGTTGGAATTAAGTGCTCATTTGGGTCAGAGTTACATCAAACTGTTTGTGCATCTCTTCCTCTACTTATCCTATTCTTCCTGAAAACTGCCTATGGAACCAATGTCAGCTGAAATCAGCCAGTCCATCCTTCTGGAAATTGCTGTAAAATCCCTGGAGATTATGTTCTCTAGGTCACTTCCGGCTATAAATTCTCCTTCTTGCCGAGTTCTGCATCTCCCTCAATCTTACTTCTTGTTGGTTCCTATTCTTTGAGCTATATGCCCACCCAACCATGAAACTCAAGCCTATTTTTGCTGATTTTCTTCCAAATTTCTCTCTAAGGCATATAAGTACGTAGGAGACTTATTTAAGTTTTAAGGGTCAGAGAAGAGGATTTCAATCGCAGCAACGCAAACAGCTTCAAATTGAATATGAGCCCTTCCTCTTTTTTAAAGTCCCCCAGCCCGCATACTACCAGGCTCTGCTCCCGTCTATCCCTTCTCTCTTCCTTCGCTTTTTGCTCTTTCTTTTTCTCTCTCTCTCTCTTCTCTCTTCTCCCCCTGTTTCAGAATTTTGCCTTCCTCAGGCACAGTGGTTTGGCCATCTCATTGCTTTTGTTCCTCCTAAATCATGCACAAGGCTTCACCTCCCAAACTCCAAGCTAAAGGTATTGTTTTGGGGAGAGGGTTCAGGTGGGAATTTATTTATATTTTTATCTTTTTTAATTTAAATTCAGTTAGCCAACGTAGTTTAAGATGTAGTGTTCAACAGTTCGTCAGTTGTGTAAAACCCCCAGTGCTCATCCCATCACGTGCCCTCCTAAATGCCCATCATCCAGTTACCCATCTCCCAATCCACCTCCCCTCCAAGAACTCTCAGATTGTTTCCTATAGTTAAGAGTCTCTCGTGTTTTTTCTCCCTCTCTGATAACTTCCCATTCTGTTTTCCCTCCCTTCCCCTATGGTCCTCTGCACTGTTTCTTATATTCCACATATGAGTGAAACCATATGATAATTGTCTTTCTCTAATTGACTTATTTTGCTCAGCATAATACCCTCCAGTTCCATCCATGTCGATGTAAATGATAAGTATCCATCCTTTCTGATGGCTGAGTAATATTCCATTGTATGTATATATGCACACCCACATACGCACACACACACCCCACATCTTCCTTATCCATTCGTCTGTCAATGGACATCTGAGTTCTTTCCACATTTGGCTACTGTGGACATTGCTGATATGAACCCTGTAATGAGGGTGCCCCTTCTTTTCACTACATCTGTATCATTGGGGTCAATACCCAGGAGCACAATTGCTGAGTCATTAAGGGTAGCTCTATTCTTAACGTCTTGAGGAAACTCCATGCTGTTTCCCAGAGTGGCTGCACCAGCTTGCATTCCCACCAACAGTGTAAGAGGGTTCCCCTTTCTCCACATCCTCACCAACATCTGTTGTTTCCAGGCCTGTTAATTTTAGCCCATCTGACTGCTATGAGGTGGTATCTCATAAATTTGTTTCTTTAGAGGAACCTGATAGGCATCATTTAAATAATATTTTAGTATAAATAATAATTTTCTCAACTCAGTTTCAAACAATATGAGTCAGTCTTCCTCCCAAAGCCATGTGCTGCTTTTAAAAAGAACCTCCTCCTTCTAGTTTCTGTGGCTCCACCACCTCCCCAGTGCTTGACCAAAAGCAGGTCTTCCCTCTGTCATCCTCTTTTAGCATTCTATCCATGTTAGATTTTCTTCTCTTGATTGACATTCTTCCTTACGTATGTTCTGTGTGGTTCCCTTCACAGAGGAAACTGCTCGCCCTCTTCTATCTTATTAAACAGAGAGCACTGGGTTAGCAGTCCGCTGGCTCTCCAGCACCTCTTCCAAAGTGCACCCCTTCTCCCTCTGGTGTTTCTTCCACTGGGAGGATTTTCTTCCCCTTTCCTGGCCCTCACACCTCCATCTTCACCATTTGCCAACCTATCCTTCAGAATTTAGCTCAGATGTCAGCTCTTCTAAAAAAACACTCTGACCCCTCAGCCTGGGTTAGGTTTGCATTGTCATTGCTTATCTAGCACTCTGTGTCACCTATGCCCCAGCCTTTGTCCCGGAGGACTGCAGTTGTGATTAACACATAGGTTCTATAGATTAACTATAGGTTCTCTATAAGGTCGCAGATTGTCTTTTATAAATACATCTCAAGTGTCTGGCACTTTGTAAATGTTTTTGAGTTTATGAATCACAGCTCTTATGTATGTATAAATATGGTGGGTTTTTTTTTTTTTTTTTTTTTTTTTTACTGCATTTGATTTTAATGTTAAATGGACGTATTCGTTTAAATTCATTTTTTTCTGAAAGTCATGTTTCAGGTTATCTGACATTTCGAAAAACCAGCTGGGTTTTTAAAATACATTCAAGATATTCATTCATTCATTTGTTAAGCTTCAAAAAAATCTTGTATACCTAGTATCTGCTCGATCAAAAGTAACTCTCTAGGACCTCAAGCAGGGACCGTGGAGGCATAGACTACCAGGGTAAGGCAGTGTGGGGAGTACAGGGGTTAAGGTGTGCTCTGGAGCACCGTGAGGGACCCTAACACTGTGGGGAGGGGAGCCAGTTAAGATTACTTAGATGCTATGAAAACCAAGCTGAGACTACAATGCCAAATGGGCATGTACCAGATGAAAAAGACTGGCAGGGGCTTGCCTAGCAAAGGGGATGTAATAGCCAACATGGAAATATGGAGCATGGTACACAATGCAATATAAGCAGTTAAGGCTTATGGGAATAAATTGGCAGGCATGCACTTTACAAATATTATTCCATTTAATGCTTATATCAACATCGTGTGTTAGATACTGTCATTCTCATTTCATTGATAAGGAAAATTAGTAGCAGAATGGTTAAGTAATTGGCTCATAGTCACACAGCTAATGAGTGTAAAACTGTGATTTTAATGCAAATTTTACTTCTAAATCAGTACCCTAACCGCTATGCAAATGTTGGCTTTCTACTGTCACTGAGAAGCACGAACTGTCATCGCTTTTGACTGACTCAGACATCAGATAGTTTATCAAAAGTTGTCCTCTTCAATTTGCCAGATTCAACTAACAGTTGTATTTCATTAATTTCAGGTATTTTGCATGTCCGACTTCTTTGTCCCCATTTATCCACTGGGCACCATGTAGTATTATGAAATATGTAGATGGTCCTTTCCTCTTTGTCTTTTACTGTTTTCCACTGTCCAAATTTGATAATATCATGAAAAACTGCTTATTGTTATGTCAGTGATTAAGCATTACATGTCAGTTACAGGAAAAATCTGAGTTTCTGAATCTAAGCCATGCTAAAATGGATTTTGAAATAAAAATCAGGATCAAATGTAAGCAGTTCACTACTCTAATAATTCAGAGAAAGGAAGAAGAAAAGTAACTGAATTTGGATAGAGCAGAATTGAGACTTCTCACCTCTGTTTCCCTTACGTATGTCATGCTGAGCACACAGTGGTTGAAATTAAGGTATGCTAGAAACACACTCAGAGAACCCATGTTCCCAGCCATTGGGGTCCAAACTGTATATTTTGAGTATCTAAAAAGTATTCCTTTGCCTTCCTGAGTTGTTTTATTTTTAAAGAGTAACTCTTTTATTTTCTTCATTTTTTAATCTCCAATTAATGGTCATTTAATTGAGATCAAACAGTTTTCCAAGAAGTTTGGTTTATCATTCCTTTAGACAACTGCAATAACCAGAAATATTTAATATATAATTCAAGCTGACAGTACCCTTAATGTATGGCAAGGGATACATAGAAAATGTGTAACATTGTTAAATGTACACATATTATACAGAATTTATTTAACCTTTAATGTAGTACAGGACAGTTTCTGATCCAGAGCTAGTGTTTGATACTGTATTTGTTGAATAAATGGCAGAATACAAATAGTATAACTAAGTCATATGTGGACTTTTGTAAAAAAAAAGGCAATTCTTGGATTTGTATTAAAAAAAAGCAATTCTTGGATAGCTGTGAGACATATATCCTTGAACTTATTTCTTTGTCAGTGTATATATTTATACATATACACATGCACAAGTATATTATACACACACATGCACACACAATTATATATATATATATATATTTGGATTTCAGGTTTATATTGAGTATTATATATATATATATAAATATGTATTGTACTTAGTGTATATGTGTGGTTTTATATATGCGTGTGTATACCTATGTAGGTAGATTACACTCAGTATAAACCTGAAATCCTCTTTTAACTTATTACCATTTGACTGTCAAGTAATTACTTTTCTTGTTGTTATTGTTTCCAATCAGATAAGGCAGTATGATTAGGAAAATAGAGTTGATCCATTATAGCACTGTACACCATTGCTATTAGCCAACTTGCTGCCATTCTCATAAAAATTATGCAATTTAAACTGGAAGATACCAGTACCTGCTTCTATTAGAAACAAGAATGCTTTTCTACTTCATAATATGCTCAATTACCTTTAGATTGATCCATGAATAAATTATAATCCAAATGGACTGCTTTACCTTAAAGCTTTGCTGGCTTAAGATATCATTGTTGATTCATTATGTTGTCACTTTTCTATCGGCAATGTAATGCTTTTTATATCTGGATAGAGACAGTTTTAGTGTGAGATACTGTTATCTTTAAATGAGTAGGATTTAGCTTTTCTGGTGAGAACAAATTCATCAATGATGAATCCCTGGAGAAAGTATTGAAACAAAAATCATACCATTTCAGAGCTTTGTTGAGTTCATCAGTTACAAAGCAGCTTTTGATAGTCGTAAAGAACTTTTTTCTTTGTTTAAGAAATATAGCATGACGCTCAAAACCCCTTGCTTTGAGTTACCGCGGGCTACAACTTTTTCTGTAAGAAAATAATGAATGAAGAGGAAAAGCTCCTGCTGCTGGCTCTGTCAGGCTCTGCTGCTTCTCCTTCTGCAATAGGAAATCAATTAACTATATGTTCAGGCAGAGATTTGAACTAAATGCTTTATTAATCATCACTGATTGCACACATACACACCAGCCAACTATGCATTTGTCTTCACTCATTCTCAGTTTTATTTTGCTTTTTGTTTGTTTCTTTCTTTCTTTTTTTTTTTTTTTTTTTTTTTTTGGCAAGGTCTGAACACAAACGTGAGGCCAAGTGTAGTGTGTGTAAAGGTGGTCGTCTGGTGCAAGAGAGAATTGATCTTTTGTATTTTCAGAAAACTTAACTTTTAAAATATTCAGAACTCAGATATGGTAGAGCCCTCTTAATACATAATAAAGGAATTTTTAAAGAGATTTTATTTATTTACTTTAGAGAGAGACAGAGACAGCATGAGCAGGGAAAGAAGAAAGAGGGAGAGGGAGAGAGAGAATCTCAGACAAACTGCACTGACTAGAGAATCAGATGCATGGGACTCGATCTCCAGACCCCGACCCTGAAATCTTGACCTGAGCCAAAATCAAGACTGTTGCTTAACCAGCTTTGCCACCCAGGCTCCTCTGTAACAAAGTAAAATTTCTTAAAAAGCACTAAACTTTCTTATACTAATTTGCAGAAAGCAAAATCTATGGCAGCCTTGATGTTTTGGAAGTTGGCACTACACCTGGTCTCTGGGACCTCCATATACCAGTGAGAAACTACACACAAATGAGCCTATTTGACTTGGACATGAATGAATGGTAGAAGCTTAGAGAGGGCAGTCACTGGTATCATGTGTGAGTTGCTTTCGATTTAAAGAAAAAATATTGGCAAGAGATTTCCTTCTTTTCCATTGACTGCTCTAACTAACACACAAAGAAAATCCTGTAGGAATCTTTATGTTAAATTGAGAACTCCTCCTTAGGACTAATTAGAAAAGATTATCACATTATACTCATAGCTCTGTTAGCCATAGAAAGGCAATATAATTTAAATAAGGCAAATGTGGTCAATCACTGCCCAAAAAAAACTACAGAAAATATCAGGATGCTAGATGTTTACCCAGGCTGTGTTCTGTTCAGCACCAAGGGGTTTTCAAATACTATAATTATTATTGCTATTATTATTATTATAATCACTGGAACTATTTGAAAATATCACAATTTAAACTTAATTATTTTATTTCCCTTTGGATAAAGAATATTCTAAATGGGGAAAAAAAGTCTCCTCTGGTTTATATTTAAAAGAAGATAGATCAAAAAGTTCCAGGAATGATTTCTTTTGAATAACATTTATAGAACTCTTGGATGGAATCAGAGTGCTCAGTTGGTAAGACTCAGGGAATCTGGATAGTGGTTCGGCATTTCATTGAGCTTGCCACCATGAGGAATCTACTAGAGCCAGAGGTCAATTGTTTCAACATTTAATGACTTTTTATAACCTTCAATAATATAAGTTTAGGATTTAGTGCCCTTGGTATAGAAGCGAAGTGTGGAAACAGTGATACTCTGACAAGAGTGATGTCATGTGGACATGCGTTTACCACCTTATGAGATGTTCTCTGAACCCCATATTATCTGAACTTTGACATCACATATAATCCCTAACACCCTCATCTGCCCCAAGAAAAGGTTATTTAATAAGAGGATATTTCAAACAAGCATTATCTATTCTACATTAAAAGGGCTTGCCTATGTGATAAATGTTGAGGATCTGTTTTATACTCATTGATTTGATGTTTTCTAACAAGATAGCATCATCTATTTTATGGTAAAATAGATACAATATATTCTGTCCCTTCATCATATTATTTCATATTACTGAAATCATTACATATTGTAATTTAGGAAAGCATTGAGGTATAGGAATGAAGTATAGAGTTATAGTTTAATTGTATATAAATAATTTGGCATTCATAACATTGCTTCCATTTGCTCAACTTCCTGACATAATTATAGTAAATTGAGAATGGAAGTAACAATCTTAGATATTTCCACATAAATATGTTCTGCTAATATAAATTTTCAGGGACAGTTTGGCTGAATTGGAGTGTGGGTTAAGTTTCACTTACGTACCCTGCTAACATCTCTAAAGAACTAGAGAACTCATTTTCCTGGGACGTTATGCAACCTGGCAGGTGGAGGCCAATGTTTCAAAACAAGTGTGATTTTTCACCGAAGTATTTGCTAGGTCAGAGATCAGGATGACCTTGGAGTGCTGTAGTTTTCCAAGCCTCTATCAGCTAGATAAATGGGCTTTATTTTGTAGGAGAGAGAGAGAGAGAGAGAAGAAAGGGTGTTTCTGCAGTCTTAGAAAAGAGACCCAGCAATTCCAGGTTATAGGCGGACACAGAACATTTGGAATTTAGTGGTGTTTATCACCAGCTTCATGTGTCAGTAAAAGTGAAGATCAAAGGTTCTAGAAGAGGAGAAGGACAAAAGTGAAGAGGGAATAATTGTGGGATAATGAATAGTATGAGGGCATATTCGTGTTAACTTGAAACCACTTAGCATTTTTCCATTACACCCAGGTATCTTTCTAAATGAACTTTGTAAAGTACAGTTGAATAACCTTGAGATTTAAAGCTCCATGATGTGATTTTGAATACTGATGGAGTTTGTTTAAGCCCTGTGATATTTCCTCTGCTTTTCATTTCTATTTTTGCCTCCTTCATGCAAAATAAAATTTATTTTCTGTACGGAGAAATCAATATTTTTACCATTTTGTTTTTCAATTACTCCAGTAAATTGCAATCAACATTAGTTACAGTCTTTAAAGAGATGTAGTAAGAATTTGAACACAATAAAATAGAGATACAGATTAGAACTTTGGCAAAGTACCTTTGCTATTGACAAAAGCATTTGTCAGGGACTATGGCTGTGTCTATATTGTGCTAAAAACCTGATGAAGAGGAAAAAAAGCATCAATAGGTTTTACCTTCTGTCTATACGAACCAAACAAATGGTCTAATAGCTACCATTTTAAGTGAATGGATTTAGTTTACCATTGTGAACTTTATTCCATTTAGAAATATATTTAATTAACATCTGTGTATTTTTTAAAATTTTATTTTTTTTCAGTGTTCCAAGATTCATTGTTTATGCACCACACCCAGTGCTCCATGCAGTATAGGTCCTCCTTAATACCCACCACCAGATTCACCCAACCCCTTCTCCCCCCAAAACCCTGTTTGTTTCTCAGTGTTCACAGTCTCTCATGGTTTGTCTCCCTCTCCAATTTCCCCCAACTCACTTCTCTCCTTCTCCCAATGTCTGTATATTTAATATGTATATATTTGGCCAAAGTATTGCACTCTTTAATTCTTTTTAATAATTAATGGAATCTGATACCTAATGAGTCTCAAATAAATGAAGACATTGTTACAGTATATAAGAACAATTTCAAAACACACATTTGTGTGTTGATAATACTTATGTATTAATATCCCCACATTTTTCTCTTCTGTGAGCTAACACACTTTCTTATTTGTGCATTTACCTTTTAGAAACTACCAAGTTTTGGACCTTATCTGGAGCAGCGCAAGGAAATCATAGCAGAGAACAAGATTAGACAGAAAGAACAAAATGCAGCTTTGCCACCATTTGAGAGGAAGCATTTTATCCCCAAAAAGCCTATACCTACCATCAAGGTAAAAATTAAGTTATATAAATATATATATATACTATATTGCTGTGTAAATATACAATATAACTCAATATAGATTAACTATTTATTTACTGGGTAAGTATATAATTTATTTTGTTTAAAAATATAATAAAAGTTAAAAAAAATCTGTATGGTGATAAGGATTAGCCTCTTTTATTTGCATATTTTATACTTTTTAGAATATAGTCAAGTATGTGTTTCATGGAAATTTCTGTATGTATTAAATGGGCCAGGAAATATTAAGGTGAATTCTTTGTCTTCTCGTAGTCATTTTAAAGTTATATTCATATACAATTAAATCCAAGAGATATGTTAGTCATATAATACAACTAAATGATTAATATCCAACAGCATCAATTTGAACAAACTCTGTATGATTGAGTCTCTAGAAAGCCTTATGAATTGGGGAATCAGGAGACTTTGATTTGCTGGGTAATAGCAAGAATTATCATGAAGATGGAATGGTGGATGTGTTATATTTCTTGATTTTTTTCTTGCATTTTTTATTTTGAAAGAGTGGCAGATTCACATACAGTTAAGAAATAATACAGAAAGGTCTTGTGAACCCTTTACTCAGTTTCCCCAGTGTAACTTCTTCCAAATATCACAACCAGAATAATGACACCGATACAATATACTGATCTTATTCAGATTTTTAATTTTTTTTATTTTTGTGCACATATCTGTATATGCGCATACATTTGTGTTTACTTCTGTGCAATCCCACCACACGTGTAGGTTTTTTTCTACCACCACAGTTGAGATACAAGACTTCCATCACTACAAAGATCCTTGGGTTGCCCTGTCATAACCACACCTACCTCCTTCCTGCCCACCTTCCCCAAAATAGAATTGTCTTAATGAGAGAAAAGGGAGGTGTTATAGGACTTCTAGAACTCCATTATCCCTGAAATCACCATCACTTAATATGGTTTCAGTTACCGAAACTTACTCTTCCCTATTTAATGACAATCTACTCCTGCATTTCCATTTTCTGTTTGAAGCATCAGCTGAAAATCTTGCTCTTAAGACCTCTCAGGGGAACCCCTCAGAAATTCATCTTTATCGGTCACCTGGGAACTAGAACCTTCAAAATTCCCTCTGCCTGTGAGAGAAAAAAAGATGTGTCCTATGTCAAAAACAGTGGGGTTTACACTTGCTGTTGCAAAATTTAAGTGATTCAGACTTCTGAAAGGAAATATAGAAGTAGTTGAACACAAATTCTACCAGTATTTCAATACCATAATTCTAAATAAAGTGAACACTTGGGACTTTTAACAGCATAATAGCCCCGAATACCATCTTCCCAGCATTATTTGTTACCAGAAGAATGAACTAGACACTGATGATAAAGAGAAGACCAGATCCTTCAGCTCTTCACAAGCCCTGTGTTTGGCTATAATTATTATATGATTTGAGGTTAAGTGAGCATTGTCCCACTTCCATGCCTCTTCTAAATTAACTTGAATTAAATGTAAGATCTTATCTTTTCCTGACATGTAAAAAATAGAAAGAAAGCTATTATTTATATTTGAAAGAAAAGTGCAAGGTGATTATAAAAGCATTTGACCTTTTCTAGTCTTCTGTTCCTTCAGGGAATATATTGATAACCTAGAAGCAAGACAAAAACAGAACAAAGAAAAAGCCTACTAGAGTTGAATTCAAGCTGGTCAGTCACTAATCCAAGTAAAATATCAAACTCAGCAGAATTAAATAAACCAAAGAAATGTGAAGTCAAGGAAAGTAAGTAAACATTTTTTTTAAAGTATCAAGGATGGATAAGTCTTATTAAAAAAAAAAAATAGTGCAAATTAGGGACACCTGAGTGGCTCAGTCAGTTAAGTATCCGACTCTTGATCTTGGCTTAGATCGTGATCTCAGGTTTGTGGGACTGACCCCTGCATCAGGCTCTGCATTTAGCTAGGAGTCTGCTTCTCCCTCTCCCTCTCCTTCTCCCAGAAAGAATGAAAGAAAGAAAGGAAAATATAAGAAAGGAAGGAGAGAAAGTCTTTTAAAAGAATGCAAACTTACATTCCTCTCCTCAGCCTCCTCATTTAAGGTTATCCAAATTAAAGTATCCCTGGTGTTACATTGCATGAGCCTCATGACATTGTAGATACCATCTTCCCAGCACCAAAAACAATAATAGTGCTGATATACTAAAGGACTTCTATGGTAGATTTTCCCAGTGTCTAGTGGATTTTCCACTCCTTTGGCTTCTCTCCAGGATGTCATACCCATTCTATCTGTTGTCATTTCTAGGGAGATGGTATGCCCTGTCAAAAAACGTAATGGTAGCTGGTAATTGTGGGTTGAATTTTTTGTTTGTTTGACTGTTTTCTGCTTATTTGTTTTCTTCGGGTTAGCATTTTCACTTATAAATAGTTATAAGAACAACTTTTAATTATTAGTGCAATAATGGTTATAAATGCAACTATGTCTTTGGAAAATGAGGAATTACATTTGTTAAAAGAATGACTGCTCACTTTATCTTGCTTTCTATAATGCTTTCTATAGGGTAGGGGGAGCATATGTTTTAGAGGAAGAAAGAAAATATAGAGATCTCTTCCTGTCTCCTCAGAGAACCCCAGTTTCAGATGACTCCTGATTTCTAGATCCATGATGTGTGTGTGTGCATGTATGATTGCATTTGTTAAAAGATTTTATTTATTTATTTGACAGACAGAGATCACAAGTAGGCAGAGAGGCAGGAAGAGAGAGAGGGAGAAGCAGGCTCCCTGCTGAGCAGAGAGCCCCATGCAGGGCTTGAACCCAGGACCCTGAGATCATGACCTGAGCCAAAGGCAGAGACTTTAACCCACTAAGCCACCCAGGTGCCCCATATGATTGCATTTTTAATTAGATCAGTTATTCTCTAATAGACCCACATTTATTCACATTCTTACCAGAGTAGGAAAGAAAGAAAGAGTAGGAAAGAAAGTTCATCTCCTGGAAGCATGGAAATACATGGCAACGAGTACATCTAATGTGCCTCTGCTGTTCCAAGTGCTATCCATGTTTTATCTCATGTGATCTTCACAATACCTGGGATAGGTACTATCTTTATATTCATTTTCCAGATGAGAAAACTAAGTAAAAGTGAAGATTAAATAATTTAATTAGTCACATAGTCATCAGTGGTAGAATGAGGGATGGAAATGAAATTGGGAATTGCTGACTTAAGAGATTCAAAAGATTGACTCACAATAGGAGCTATAAAAATTTGGATCCATTCTAGAAAGTGTATGAAATACATCTAGAGATAGGCCATGGAAGATGAAGACATCAACATGGAATACAAGAACATTTAATAAGGGAATTTTAACACATGGGTTTTGTCTCAGTTGTACTACTAATCACTTGATTTGGGGCAAATATCAAGTAAGAAACCTGTAAAATGAGACTACTGGGCAAAGTTAAATACTTCTCTCCAACATTCCATAGTTTCATTTGTTTTTTTCCTAATGTTAAAAGTGCAAAGATTAGTGTAAAAATTACCCATGATCTTATGCAACCACTATAAAAACTTAGATTTATAAAATTCTAGTCATTTTTATATCTAAATATCATATATTAAAATAAACCTAGAATATTCTTACATTTGCTACATAAAAACTTCACAATAATTTATATATCACTTTTATATCAAAATAATGGTTTCATAGGATTTTATAATATGAATTTATTATTAACTTTTTAAAAGTAACTTATTAGAGCCTGGAGGGCACTGTGCTGCTCCCAGAGAGAAGGCAGGCAAACAACACAGAGGCAGACAGTGTGGAAACAGTGATCTGAAAAATGCCTGGGACACACAGTGGGGGAGACTATTTGCTTTCCTCAGAGTGCTTCCCTGAGAGCAAGCACAGAGACCCCTCTCTGAGGACAAAGGAGCTAGCTGGTGCCATGGTCTTCCACACCCCCTTAGCATGAACACAGAACGACCTGCAGTAAACAGCACAGGTCCAATGCTGGCTGCCTACCCTGCTTGTACCAGGTCCCATACCCCTGTGCTCTGGCAGTACTGCCCATGTTGGTCAAGTTTGCCTCAGTCTCAGCATGGCAGGCCCCTTCCCCAGAAGACAAGCAGAAATTCCTATCCATACCCAAACAGAGAATTCTGCTGGGCTTCACTTCTAATGGAAGTAGTATCAGATCTCATTTAACAAGTAGAATAGGGACACCTGGATGGCTCAGTGGATTAAAGCCTCTGCCTTCGGCTCAGGTCATGATCTCAGGGTCCTGGGATTGAGCCCTGCATCGGGCTCTCAGCTCAGCAGGTAGCCTGCTTTCCTCCCTCTCTCTCTGCCTGCCTTTCTGCCTACTTGTGATGTCTGTCAAATAAATAAATAAAATCTTTTTAAAAAAAAAACAAAAAACAAGCAGAACAGAGCACACCTAGTTATAACTCCCCAACTCTGGCCAAGGACCAAACACTGCCCACTGCAGCAAGGGAAGGCTCTGCAGAAGACTGGCCTAAAGAATAGAGCACCCAAAACACAGCAGCAGAGTGCACACAGCACAACACCAGAGACACTTCCTGGAGCACCAGGCCCTGGACACCATATGACCTCTTCTTCATAAAGCCATTACTCTCAGGAGCAGGAAACATAATGGGCTTTTCCAACACAGAGAAAAGGACAGAAACTTAGACAAAATGCCAAGATGGAGGAATTCATCCCAAATGAAACACCTAGAGAAGGTAATGGCCAGAGACCTAGTTGAAACAGATATAATATGCCTGGTGGAGATTTAAAGCAAAAAATCACAAAGATACTTGCTGGGCTTGAGAAAAGAATGAAAGACTTCAGGGACACCCTTACTGCAGAGGTAAAAGAGTTAAAAAAAAAAATCAGAAATGAAAAATGCAATAACTGAGATTTAAAACAGACTGAATTCAATGAACACAAAGATGGAAGAAAGAGGGAAATGAATAGGTGATATAGAAGATAAACTAATGAAGCTGAACAGAGGAGAGAAAGAATAATTATGGAAAATGAGAATAAACTTGGGGAACTCAGTGACTCCATGGACTGTAATAAGATTTGTATAATAGGAGTCCCAGAAAAAGGAGAGAGAGAAAAGGGGTTAGAAAATTTATTTGAAAAAATGATGGCTGAAAAGTTTGCTCACCAGGGGGAAGAAACAGATGTCTCGATCTAGGAGGCACAGAGAGCACCCATCAAGATCAACAAAAGCAGACCAACGCCAAGACATATTGTAATTCAATTTGAAAATATAGCAATAAAAAAAAAAATCTTGAAAGAAGGAAGACAGAAGAAAAGAAGTTCCTAACTTACAAGGGAAGACAAAGTTAGCAGCAGATCTCTCCAAAGTAACTTGACAGACCAGAAGAAAGTGCCATGACATATTCAATGTGCTGAATGGGAGAAATCTGCAGCTATGCATACTCTATCTAGTAAGGCTATTATTTAGAA
Source organism: Mustela putorius furo (assembly GCF_011764305.1). NCBI lineage: Eukaryota > Metazoa > Chordata > Mammalia > Carnivora > Mustelidae > Mustela > Mustela putorius. The sequence goes on along the minus strand of NW_025422005.1, from coordinate 82,146,472 downwards.
AAGAAGGAGAGATAAAGTTTCCCAGACAAACAAAAACCTAAAGAAGTTCATGACAACTAAGCCACCCCTGCAAGAAATATTAAAGGGAATTCTTGGAGTGCAAAGGAGAGACCAAAAGTGACAAAGACAAGAAAGGAACAAACAAAATCTCCAGAACCAGTGACAAAACAAACAATAAAATAGCACTAAATGCATATCTGTAATTAATTACTCTGGATGTAAATGGACTAAATACTCTAATCAAAAGACATAGGGTGTCAGAATAGATTTAAAAAAAAAAACACAAAAATAAGACCCATCTATATGCTGCCTATAAGAGATTCATTTTAAACCTAAAAACACCTACAGATTGAAAGTGAGAGGTGGAGAAATATTTACTATGCAAATGAATGTCAAAAGAAAGCCAGAGTAGCCATACTTATATCAAACTAGATTTTAAACCAAAGACTGTTAACAAGAGATGAAGAAGAGCAGTATATCATTTTAAAAAGGGCATATCCAAGAAGGTCTTTTAAGTATGTATGCTCCCAACATAGGAGCACCCAAGTATATAAAGCAATGAATAACAAACATAAAGAAACTCATTGGTAATAATACAGCAATAGTAGGGGACTTAAACACTCCACTTATAGCAATGGAAAGATTATCTAAGCAGAAAATCAACAAGGAAACAGTGGCTTTGAATAACACATTGGGTCAGATGGACTTAACAGATATACTCAGAACATTTCACTGTAAAGCAAAATAAACAAAAATACAGATTCAGAGGGGCACATACACCACAATATTTATAGCAGCATTAACAATAGCCAAATTATGGAAATAGCCCAATGTCCACTGACTGATGAATGTATAAAGAAGAAGTGGCATATATATATATATATATAACGAAATATTACTCAGCCATCACAAAAGGAGGAAATTTTGCCATTTTCAATGGTATGGATGGACCTAGAGAATATTATGCTAAGCAACATAAGTCAGTCAGAGAAAGGCAAATACCATATGATTTTACTCATATGTGGAATTTAAGAAACAAAACAAATGAATGTGAGAGGGAAACAGAGAGAGGAAAACCAAGAAACAGTTTCTTAACTATAGAGAACAAACTGATGAGGGGAGGTGGGCGGGGAGTATGGGTTAAGTCGGTGATGAGGATTGAGGAGGGCAGTTATTGTGATGAGAAGTACTGGGGTTTGTATGCACGTGTTAAATCACTATATTCTACAGCTAAAACTAACATTATACTGTGTGTTAACTAATTGAAATTTAAATAAAAACATGGAGAAAGAAATAAGTAACCCATTGCTAAACCTTTACGTTGTTTCCAGAATTGTATACAAATAAGGCTATTATAATTATCATTGTATCAAAATCTTTGCATAGAGGTCTTATTGTTTTCTCAAGAGAAATCAGAGGTGAAATTTTAGGTCTTTTAATACATATTGCCAAATTTCTCTGCAGGAAGAGTGTGAAAATTTACATGCCACCAAAAAATACAGGAAGTCTCTGCCTACTTGTGATCTCTGTCTGTCAAATAAATAAATAAAATCTTAAAAAAAAAAAATACAGGAAGGCCCATTTCTTAGGCACCCATCAAAAATGAATTTATGTTTAATTTTAACCAATGTAATAGTCAAAAAAGTGTTTCATTTCTTTTCTTTAATTTTGAATGTTTAAATAGTAGTGAGATTGGCATGTTTTTATAAATTTTTGGACCATTTCTTCTTTTGTGAATTTACTACTCATTCTTTAGACCAGTTTTCTGTTGGAATCTTTATCTTTGCTCATATTTTTTATAAACTTTTTATATATTGCCATTTGTCTCATAATTTGTATTGTAGTGTTTTTATACATATGTAGAGCAGCTTTAACTTTATGTAGTTATATCAGGCAAAAGTGTATCTTGTGATTTCTCTCTTTATATACTTAGTTTAGCTTTATTCCAGTGTAAGATCATAAATATTCACCCCATCTCATTCTTTTAGAATTTTAGTATTTACATTTGACTAATCTAAACTTTTTGTTGCTTTAAAGTATCAAGTATGGTTATAGACTTCCCCCCCAAATAGACAATCATCCCAAGATCTCAATATCTGCACTTCCATGTGGCCCCTCATCTTTCAAATTGTGACTCAGTGACAAAATGTATCTTAAATTGCATGACTTGCTTTACATTCAAGTTTTTTAACTCTCATAACTGGCTAAACGATAATGATGTCGATATTCATCTCTCTGTTTCCTAATTTCTATATCATCTCCTTTTACAATTAATCTAGACTTTTCTTACATGTCATCTCAACTATTCTCTATCACATTCTCTTTTCTATGCTTCAGATGTTTGCAGGCCACTATCTTCTGGATACCTCCAGTCTAAAAAAGGAGCACAAGGGCCATCATACTTAAAACTAAATTGATTATCATTCCAACCAAACTGCTCTCCACCCTGAGTTGTGCGTCTTAGTGAACATTGAGGACCACTCTCTTTCCTAAGCCAGAAACCTGAAATTCAGCCTAGATTCTATTCTATTGCTCATCCCACTCGTGAATGGGATCAGGGTACATTCACCAATGTCTGTCATTTTTATCTCTCATGTCTCCCTCCTCCTCTGTCCTCTCCTTCCAAGGAGACCTTAATACAGTTCTTTATATATTCTTTCACGGAATTTTGAAATATTCTACCACTCCCACCTTCTTTTGTCATTGTTGCCTAATACATTCTCCAACAATTATGGAAAATTCTTTCAAAAATGCAAATCTGATTTTTTTAACCCCTTCCTTAAGATTCCCACATCTTAAGGTAAACTCCTCAGCTAACATTCACACCCTTCATATTTTAGCTTGTCTTGGCCTGAGCAGCTTCAATGGAATGGTAAATTGAAGAATTAATGCAGGTTGAGAAAATAAGAACAAGGTTAATGGAATACTCTTTTCTAGACTTGAACTTGATCAGAAGGAAAGTGACAGGAAGATAAAAATCAGGTAGAGCGAAGGGTTGGTTTGTTTATATGTTAGGATAATCAAGGCTTGCATGAGCTTGTCTCCTCTGAGAAAATAGCTAAAGCTATCAGAAAGAGTGTGATTATGGAACCTATATCTGTGGCAAGTAGGTTGAGGATGGAGTTCAGATAATACATTAAGTAATCTGGCATTAGGGAAAGGACATCTCTTATGATTTTCTACCTACTGCGTGCCATGCCATATGCATTTAATGAAACTGAATTTGGGCTTACTAGTATCATTTTAGTAAGTAGCCATGTTTAAAGAAAGCAACCATAAGAAGCCTTCATCTATTTTCTTTCACTGAAATACATAGTGAAGTTCATAAGATTTTAACAGATTACCTATATGGAGGATGAGTTTCCTGCATTAAGCATGGAACTGCTCTGTCCCACTGCCTAGGTTCAAATTATGGCACTACCATTTTGTAGCTGCATGAACTTTCCTCAGTTAACTTACCTGTGAGACAGGGAAAATAAAAGTCTTCCTCATGGGGTTATAAATTAGGCAAGTATGAAATGCTTTTAGCCAGCATCAAATATATCCTAAATAAATATTACCTACTATTAGTTATTATGTCAAGAATGGACAGGTTGAAGGAGATAATAGGTTAAGGTGACTCTCCATTCCCATTTTCTTCAATAAAATTAACTCAAGAATGAAAGTAAGAGTACATAAAGCTCTGGAGGCCAATCAAGTTGGAAGTTTTGAAGAAGCCCATATATTTTCCAGGAAATCTTTCTTGCATACGTACCATGAGACAAGCAATGTGGTAAGAATTGGGCATCTATAGTATAATAAATAAAGGAGACACAGCCTCTGTCCTCATGAAGTAGAAACAGACTCGAGAAAGAAACATATTAAGCAAAGTATTACACTAATAATATAAAATCATATTTGTGATACAAACTATATGGAAAAATACAGGATGTATGCAGTCTCTTTCATAGGAAGACCTTAATTTAAACCAAAAAAGCAAAGAAGGTCTTCTCTGAGGAACTGGAATTAAGGGAGCCCTATGATCTGGAATGTTTCAGGAGATCCAAAATATGGTCCTGGATTTGGTGGGTGGCCATGGTTATGGAGACAGAGGAAGGGATGAAATTGATGGAGTCATGTTAATTCTCCTTTTAGAACTTGGTGATTCTCATTAGACATTGAGGGACAAGGACCAGTAAGGAGTTAAGAATAAGGAGACCAAAAACAATTAGGTTTTCTATGGTCCCACTAAGTGAAATAAAGAAAAGATAATGAGCCAGGATTTGCTCTTTGTGTTTTTAGATTGAATGCCCTTTTTTGATGTAGGATGAAAATGTAAATTTGAGCATGTTGAAATTAAAGAACTCAACCAAATTAGGGACCCATGCTGGAGGATATAAAGGACACTTTGACTACCTACTACATGCTAGACCTAAGATAGAAGCTTCACATCTATTTATAATTTTTACTTAGCCTAATACCCTACATGGGAGAAGGAAGTTCTGGGGAAGCAGTGAGAAGAACCAAGGGAGGAAAAATAGGAGAATAACCAGAAGGAAATGATAATGTGGAGGAAGGAAGTCTTAATGTAGAAGTGTCCACAGGTCTGAAAGCTGCTCATCTTGGCAACGACACCTTGTATTGTTTCCTTTTCTCTTTCACATGTAACCACTGAGATTCCAACCTCTAGTGGGCAAACATTGTCATATTCACCCTACGTTCACTTTGTCATTCATCCAGCAATCATGAGTGTACACCCACCATGTTCCAACACTGATGTAGTCAGTAGGAATTCAGTAGTGAACAAAACAAAAACCCTGCTCTATTGACTCTTACATGTTAGTAAGGAGAAAGAGACAAACAAGTAAACAAGTGAATGCATACCATGTCAGATGGTCTCAGTGCTGGGAAGAAAATATAGCAGGATTAGGAGAATAGGAATTGCTAGGGAGGTTGGTCAGGAGAGGCCTGCCTGATTAAATGGCATTTGAGTAAACACTTTAAAGAATAGAGGGAATGAATGATATGGATAGATACTTTGGGGGACTGCATCCCATTCAGAAGCAACAGAAAGTGCAGAAAACCTGTAATAGGAAAGTTTTTGGCAGGAAACCATTGAAGGAAGAAAGACATGATCTGATGTAATTTTTCAGAGGATCCTACTGGCTGTAATGTTGATATAAGATCCTACACAGGCAAGGACAGAAGCAGAGAGACTGGTTAGAAGGCTGTGGTAACAACCCAGGCAAGAGATTGGGAGAAGGGAGAATAAATACAAGATAATGTCAGAAGGCCTCGACGCCATTGTTTCGAGTGAAATGATGTGTGTGAAAGTATTGTACACAGCATAGTTCTGTTCCAGGGTGAGGGGCCATGGGTTTTGTTATTTTCATACAAGTCCCCCATCCCTTGGCCCATTATTTCAGACCCCGTCTGGATGGCGTGGCTGTGTGGTTGTTCAGGCCTCACTGAAATGAATAGCTGCATGCCCTTTAAGGGCCATCTCTGTGAGTGTGAATCAGACATTGCTTCTCATGCTTTTTGTTTTCCCCCACCACACATACCACACATACCCAGGCACGCCATGTGCTGCCCTCTGTTGCTTTCATTGCTTTTATGTTTTCCCTATGGTGTTTCTTCTGTTCTCGGCATACGATTTTTCCTTCTTCCCTTTTTCATGGAGGGCCTGGATTGTCTGTTTTCATGCTTAATATTTTCTCTGTCCACCCATCTGTTTATTTGAGCTTGTTTCTTCCCCCCTGTCTGCTGGCCTCTTTATAGATTCCTTTGTTCGATAGTTTAAACTCCATGCCACTGCTTTGTTTATCCTCTCAGCTAGCGTAGTATATTATTCCCCATCTGCTACGGAAAGAGCCCCAGTGCCCCACAAAGTTAACTAAGCCCTTCTTGTCTGAACAAGTTTTTCAGTCATGCATTCAAGTTTCTAATCTACCCCATCTTCCCTGGTTAGGAGTGTGACAATATTATTTCTAAGCAAGCTATGCTCAATAGATCTCATCTTTTGTTCTTTTTTCCTTCAAATGCCTCAGATAAGATTTAATGGTCTGTTGCCTCGAAGGTAGGCAGTTTCAATATCAGTCCATCAGTAAGTATTTATTGAGTATTTGCTATGTGACCAGAGCGTGCTAAGGACCGGGTTTAGATCCAAAGATCTAAACCGTCAAAGGCACAGGAATTTTCTCGATCTCGGTGGAGATACAGCACTAAAATGTATTTACTATGCACTCACTGCAATCCAGGAACTGTGCTAGAAACTAGGAATACAACATGAATTTTAAAAAGAAAGACATCTATCCTTATGGAGCTCATAGTCTAGCAAGGGAGAAAGACACATGTTAAAAATTATTTACAGTTCAATCAAATATGTACAAAATGCTCTGGGAACACAGAGGAGTGAAAGGGATTAGTTCTGCCTTGGGTAATTGTGGAAAGCTTCACAGAGATGGTGATATTTAACATGGAGTTTAATAAATTAGTGTTAATTAAGCAGAGAATTAATAATAAAAGCTAATATTTATTGAGTACTTATGAGGTTTCAGGCACGGTTCTACATGCTTGTGAATTGACTCATTTAATTCTCACAGTAACCCTATCAGGTACCTTATTTTTCCTATTTTACTGATTAAGGAATTGATAAGCAGGTTAAATAACTTGCCCAAAGTCACACAGCTAAGAAGACATCAAAACTAAGATTTGATTCCAAAGTCCGGCTCTAGAACCTGGGCCCTGCACTATCTTCTGCATATCTCACAAAAGAAAATGAAAAAGAAGGAAGACAGTATTTCAAGCAAATCAGTATGTTTGAAAAGCATAGTTTTTATACATGCTGGGAAAGAAATGCAGCCATGAGACCTTAAATCTAATACACCATCCATGGATATCAACCAGGTAGTAGGGTCTGACTGGTAAACCCATCTTTTCTCAGTAGGAACTTATAGAAAGGACCCAACTGAGAGGCAATAATGAGGAAGATAATCCAGTTTTCTTCATCAGTCTTAATGATATAAAAGGGCAAAGGGAAGTACTGATTAAGGTGTTGGCCATGTGAGCTAGAGCATCGAGTGGTTATTCCCAGTGTTAAACTAGGACTACAGGGTCCTGCATGCTATCCCTGCCCCCTTGGAAGCTAAAAATAGCCTCAAGGCCCTCAGTCCTGTATCAGGGATGGTCTGAGGCCCTCAGGTCAACTTGGCACCCAGCTGATTTCCTTTTCAGCAAGCCCACATCTTGACTTCCATTTCATAGTGTACATATATATGTATGCATGTATGTGTGTGTATATGTGTGTGTGTGTGTGTGTATGTGTGTGTGTGTATATACATATATCCCTTTTATGTAGCTGCCAATTTTATGAAAGAAACAGAAATGAAAGGATTCTGAGGAAGAAAACAGTAATCAGAAATAGTGGTAGAAGATTGAGATAAAGGAAGAAAAAGAGGGCTGTCCTCCTACAGTAGGTGTAGAGGTCTCCTTCTGCAAGATGAACCAGGACTTTCTGAAGACGCCCCTGACATTCCACAGGTTCACTTGTGCTAGAGAAAAGAAACTGAATAGGAGACAGTTTTGTCTCCTCACTGAGAACTGAAGTGACAGTGTGCACATTTGGCCCGGCTAAATGAGAAACGTGCTTTATTCCCAGGCAGCATATAACAGAGATTTGAGAGTCTGCCAAGACTTATAAAGTCCCCCGAATGCTTCCCACTTCTGTTGATATATATGAGAATGAATTCTCATTCTCTTTATGAAGCCAGGAATGTATCTCTAACGTCTTTGAATTTCTGGGTAGGAAAATGAATGGTTTAGGGGCACTAGTGATGTTTTCATCTCTTCTTCCTGCTGCTTCGAGTAAGAGATGGACTGCATCTCATAAGACTGGCAAGACAGTGTTGGCAGGAGACCAGTCAGCCTGATCGAGTGGTTTATTATTTCAATTGAATTGTGAGAGAAAGGAGAAAAGTACTCAGATAAAACTGTAAGACCATATTAGATACTACAGAGCATAAAAGAGATGGCACAGAAAGAAAAATAGTGGAGGACTATCCCAGCAATTTTCAGAAGATACCAGAGAAATGGGCTGGGGCTACATTAACATTCTCAGTTGTCTTCTATACCAACAAACAGTGATGAAAAAAATATTAAACTGAACTTTAAAAGAAATGAACAGAATTTGGTAAATATCATCTCTTACATCTTACGGGGATGTGTTGTGATGTGATTCCTGCCTGGAATACGGCCATGGAAAGGTGTATCTTCTTTGGAATAAACAGGTCTAATGGAAGGGCTCGGGGAGGAGCAGTATATGTCAAAAAGATGTACACATGCACGGAAATCACACACCTGAAGGTGAAGCATGGAGGAAGCAGCTGCAGCAGAGTGAAATGAATGAAATACAGAAATGTTACCCTGGGACTATGTCACAGACCTCATAACCAGATGGTTAATAGGGACAGGCAAGATAGAGGAGTGATGTAAGCCTTTACAGACTGCAGATGAAAATCCCACTCCACTAAAGGCAAAACATCTGAAAAATTATTGAATTGCCTTGTTGTAAACTTAGTCTCACAGAAGAGAGTGAAGCAACGAGGGGTCTGGCTGCATTGGCTTGTTTCTGGCTCCTTATAAAAATCTGTTTGGGAAAAGTGGCAGCTTAAAGCATCTTAAAGGAAAGTAACATTCCATATCATCTGTGAGTTCACGAGGTCACAGAAAGGAACTCTGAGCTTGGATGTACAAGTATCCTCTACCTTTAGTAAATCTCATTTCAGGAAGTTCAGACAAAACAATAGAAAACAATCCCATAGTCAGTGACTCTGACCTGAAGACAGATCACGAAGAAAGAGAAGCAGGGTGCCTGGAAGGCTCAATCAGTTGAGTGTCTGCCTTTGGTCAGGTCATGATCTCAGGGTCTAGGATCAAGTCCCACATCATGCTCTCTGCTCAGTGGAGAATCTGCTTCTACCTCTCACTCTCTCTCTCTGTGTTCTCTCTCTCGAAAATAAATAAAAGGTCTTTTAGAAAAGAAGAATGAGAAGCTGTCAAATAGAAATTTGATAACCTAATCACTCCGTTTCCCAAGGAGTAAGAAAAGGGTCAGCAGTCAATGGTCATATTAGAAAATAAAGACAACATTACCAATGATGATCAGAAAAGAGCGGTATCAGGGATTAAGAATGTTTGAGAAGTTCCAAAGCCTCAAATTATCTGAATTTGGAAAAAAATATTAGGGAAAATGAAAATGTATTTTGTCTGTTAAAAGTTAACAAAAAAAGAAGAAAAAAGGAAAAGGAAATACACCGACTACTTAGGGCAGATGGTATATTGTTAACTTATAATTCGTGAGAACTGTTCAATATCTATTATCTTTCTAGCATCCATAGAGAATGCTCTTATAACTGAAAAGGGTAGGGAAAACATATTTGAGAGTTGAAGCCCAAGATAGGTAAGGATATAGTAGAAACATATCACATCAGCTTCACTGAATTTAAATCCATATTGCCGGGGCACCTGGGTGGCTCAGTGGGTTAAGGCCTCTGCCTTCAGCTCAGGTCATGATCTCGGGGTCCTGGGATCGAGCCCCGCATCGGGCTCTCTGCTCAGCGGGGAGCCTGCTTCCTCTTCTCTCTCTCTGCCTGCCTCTCTGCCTACTTGTGATCTGTCTGTCAAATAAATAAATAAAATCTTAAAAAAAAAAAATGCTTCCTCTTATATCCGTAGAGCCTGGCAAGAACTTGCCCCTTTAAAGTCTGAGCTACCTACTTTAAGAGAATGTAATAATCAGAGCACAAAACTGTGCTGAGCCAACCATAGTCATACCCAGACCTCATCTGTCTCTCCCACTTGTGAGTCCCTCCCATTCTTCTCTCCCTCACTTCAGTTCCCAGATTTTCTCTTGCTTCCTTCCCATCTTTTGGTTTACTTGTTTCTCTCACCTTCCCTGCCAATCTACTACTTTATTTCCAGGCTGGTGCTTTGTCTCTGCCCTCCCTTTCAGCATATTCATGCTGAGTCCTCAGTTATCATAGTTCTACTAAATGTAAACTCCAGATTTCCTTTTCTCACTGTACAGACCCCCTCCCTGCCTCCTAGCACAGAGGATATCAAAAATAAATTATATTCTGTATTTTTGAAAGTATCTTTGTATGATATTGCTGTATCACACTGCTGAAAAATAAATGTTGCCTCGGGTTCTTTAGAAAAGGACCTTTTTGGTAGAAGAGAGCTGCAAGCCTGAGGTCTGACCCCAGTGAAATTCCCAAGACCTTTGACTTGAGAGCATTAATGAAGAAAGATGTTATTAAGAATCAGCATAAATTGGGTGGCTCAGTGGGTTAAAGCCTCTGCCTTCAGCTCAGGTCATGATCCCAGAACCCTGGGATCGAGGCCCGCATCGGGCTCTCCGCTCGGCAGGGAGCCTGCTTCCTCCTCTCTCTCTCTCTCTCTCTCTGCCTGCCTCTCTGCCCATTTGTTATCTCTGTCAAATAAATAAAATCTTAAAAAAAAAAAAAAGAATCAGCATAATTTAGTGAGAACTAAGCAAATGATCTCATTTCCTATTTTGATAGGTTTATTAGGAAAGTAGTGAACTTGGAGCAAAAGATAAAATGTGTGACAAATTGGTAATGGTACAAATAAGGATAAATAATAGATAAATAGATAAATAGCTATGTCCAAATAATTTAAATATTGGATCCCTTTCACCCACAAGTCACAGGGATTGCCCACAGCACACTGTCCTTGGTCCTGGCCTTTGACTAGCACTTTTATTGACCGGTTTAGAGAAAGTACACTGATCAGATGTGTAGAAGACTTCAAGCTAGGAAGAACAGTTAACGTGCCAGACAATAGTCACAAGTTGAAAATACTTCAATCACCAATTAAAAAAAAAAAAGGCCAAAACTAATAAATTCATACTAAGCATAATAAATTATAATACAACAGGGATGGGGCTGGGGGCCCCCAAGTTCCTCACTCTTTGGTCCTAAACTTCATATTAAACAGAAATATTGACTGATCCAGTTTTTAAAAAGTATTTTTGATCATCCCAAAGATATAATTAACTGACGAATATGTAACTCTTGGATTCTGTGGTCCTTTGCGATGATAATTTTGAGGAACATTTATATTTAAATCAGATGTGTCTCTTTAAAGACTTTAGCATCACTTTCTCCATACACATGCACAAATGAACATTTCCAGTAATCAAGGATGGCTATAATCAGGGTGTATATCCACACCCTCCTTGGAAGAATGTAGGCTCCCTAATATCCACAAATATGTGTCCAAGAAGGACTAGACCAGCCATCTGTCCTTTACTGATTATATGTGTCTTTCAGTGAACTCCAAATTCCAGATGACTTCTCAGGGGTATTCATAAGCCTATAGTACTAAGTGGAAGCTTTGGGTTTTAAACAAATGTCCACGTTTTTAGGCACAGAAAATAGTAATTCATTTTCTCTGATACTCTTTCCTAAAATAATTTAAAATGGTTACCATTCTTTTAACCTTTTCCAGATTAAAAAACTATACTATCTTAAGAACTACGATAACTTTTTAACACCATGTCCTAATAAGTTTTAGAGGCTAAGAGCACCTTGTTTTATTTAGTTTCTACATTAAACAATAATATTTTAATAAATAACAACAGAAAATCTCTAATACAGAGCAGAAGGCATATTTAATATACACAGAATGTGAACTTGCCTCTTACAATAAAATGTCTTGAAATATACATTGTGTCTTTTGAATAAGCCTTGATGACTGTCTAGGGAGTTTCTTGTTTAATCATTATCTGAATATTTTCTGGTGATTTCAGTCAAGCCATGATCTGATTCAACAAAACAACTGCTTTAACTGATTGATTTCCTGGATTGAAAAAATTATTTTTTATCACATATAAATAGCTTTATAGCTACCTCATGGACTTATCTTAAAATATTATTAGAGATATTAAGCATGTCTAGATACTTTGACTGTGATTATTTTGTATTTAAAGAAGGGCTCGAATATTTTTATAATTCTCATATTAATAAAACTGTTCAGTAAATCAACAAGTAGCTATTAGCCCATACAACTCTGTGCCTAATATTACACTATTTAGTACATGAATAAATGAATGTATGTTTACTTTAACAAATATTTGAGCACCCATTATGTTTCAGTGATCTGCAGGAGCAAGATATGCCACAGGAGACACAAAGATAAATAAAGCCTGCTAGGAAACTGCATATAGGAAGCTAAAGATAGAAAATATCTACAACTTGAAGTAGAGAAATAACAGATGAGTCAGCACAGCAGTGCTTATGACCATAGAATTTGAAATCAGGTGGCACTGACTGAATCCCTGCTTCATCATTTACTTAATTTTGTACCTTAAATCTCATTCACCTCCTCATGTGTTGAGGTTTAAGTAAGACAACACTTTAAAATCATGGCATTGGTCTAATACATAGTAAGAACTCTAAAGCTGTTTGTTATCATTGCTCCCGCATAATAGATAAAATACTATATAGGTCACTGGGGGAATAGAAGAGAAAATGGGGAGGGGAGAAAAACAGGTGGGGGGAAATTGAAGAAATGAAGAAGATAAAGAGACAAAGAGATCACATCTTCAATCTGGTTAGGAAAGGTGGTAGAAGAATTGAGGCCATCTTCATGAAGCAGTGGCATGTGAGATGTCTTTGAAGGATGGGAAGGACATAAGTGGACATAAGAAGGAAGGGTATTCTGGACAGAGCATTCAACATAAATTTAGGCATCCGAGGACTCAGCTGACAGGTGTAGTTCATTGTGGAGCATGTGTTCAGTCTAACCGAAGCACATGGTATTTGGAAGTGACCAAAAAAATATATTGTTAGAGAGCCTTAAATGTGAGATAATATGTAATTTAACAGATTTTTGAGTAAGGTAGCAAGAAATTTAGTCTGTCCTATACAGCCTAGATTAGGATGACAACATTACTTAGGTTGGAGTGGGGAAAGAAAGAATATGAGAATGAGACTTATCATGTGGGCTCTTAACTGCATTAGAAGTAATGGGAAGCTAATTAGTCATGGTTACAGACTGTAGTAGACATGTAGTAGACACAGAGGATTCAAAAGATATTGCAGATCCAGAACTCACAGGACTTGACCATAGACAGGTGAAATGCTGGAGGAGGGAGAAGTTGGAGTAGACTCAAGCTCAGAAATGTCAAGCTTCAGTGATTGGAAAATCCCTACTCTTGTTCACAAGAAGAAGGAAATCAGAAAGAAGACCCAGTTTTGTGATGTTGATGATAAGTTTAGTGAGTGGAGAATTCAAGGTACCAATGTCTAGTGACAGTGTTCTTCATGCAGCTGACAAATGTAGATCTTGAGATCATGAGAGTGATTTGGAACAGAGATATTAATTTGGATATCAAGTGCCCACCTACAGACTATAGTATGGTTGAATCTCTATCACCAACACATGGAAAAGAAAATTGTGAAGACAGTCTTGTAAAGTTTCTATCTTCTTACTCCTTGAGAGATGCACAAATAAACATAAACTTTGTTTCAGTCTGAAAGCTCCAAGTCTCAGCATACTGTCATTTAGAGTTTAAATAGAGAAAAAAATAAAAAGGGGGTAATGAAGGTCATAAAAAGAAGAGAAGAAAATAAAATGCTGAAGAAAATACAGGAAGATAGCGTTAAGCAAGAGTCAAACCTCCTTGAATGCAGACCTTGAATTCAAACAAAAAATTCTCTTGTTAAAAGTTAAAAACAAAAGCAGACAATCTTAACAGCATACTAATTTGACAAACATTGTTACATCCTTCTGTTTTTGTTTTATGCAACAAAGTATTTCTTATTGTTGATGAAACATCTTCTGTGCTTCACATATTAAACACACTTCCAATTAATATGAAGAACAAAGCAATGTGTAAGTGCATGAAAACTCTTCAGGGGTGAATGAAGAAAATCCTAGTTCTTTAAAAGAAACAGAGCATCTTCTTCTAGATATTAGGTGAACCTAATTAATTAACATAAATTAGAATTTTTAAGTAATGAAAAATACTCTTCAACACATGACAGGTGGGCATGCTATCAAAGCACTTTTTTGAAATGAAAATCTAGAATCCAAATGCAGTGATAAAATGCATATCATTTGTGTTTTTATTCCCCTCATTCCTGGCAATCTAAAGTTTTCTAGTTTAAGTGTATCACCCTTTGTCAGTTTTTATTACTTTTGCATCCTTCAAAGTTCAAAATTGGGGGGAAAAAAAAAAGGAAGCCACGATCACTGAAAAGGTTTCATTTCTTCATCCACAGAAACAGCTTTAGATCATCTAGTGGAGAACCTATGGAATACAGTCAATTAGGTCTTGCGTTTCTAAGCTGGAAATAGACACACACACGTGCGCGCACACACACACAATTTGCCCATCTTTCAGAAGACAAAATTTCAAGCTACAATTATGAAAAGTAGATCTATGAGAACTATACTCCTGGAAACTTCCTGAGTTACATAATGCAACATTATATTTAAAAAAAAAAAAAACAAAACAGAGAAATCTAGACTGATCCTAATTATTACCATGACAATGTTTTACAACAAACCCTGTCAGTCATTCAGTGCCTACCTTGTAGGATGTCATTGGAAAAGCGCTGCAGTACCTTGGAGCCTTCGGTGAACTGAGCAACCTAGAGCAAGTCGTGGCCATGATCGATGAAGAAATGTGTATCAACTGTGGCAAATGCTACATGACCTGTAACGACTCTGGCTACCAGGTAAGGATTCTGCGGTAAGTGGGATGCTGTGAGGCATGTTTCTTCTGGCTTTCGTAGCAGAAAGAATCTTGTGTTGCTGAGGGCACGATGGCGACCGGACGTGCCCAGTATTGCCCCTCAGCAGGGGCTTATCTGTTCTCTCATTCTCTAAGCATGGGAATTTTTTTTCGAAGGAGAGCCATAACTTGTCCTAACTGTGCCACTATCCAGTGAATGGTGTTATTTTAATATCACTGTATCACCCAGAACACTGGAGGGAGAAATCCAACCAGAAAGAGAAATCCACCCAATTATGGATGTTAGGAAGCATTAGGCTTTAATACAGAGAGGAGGGAGGAGAACTACCACGTCTTGCTATGACCCTGAAAGGACTTGAGTCTTTCTACAGCAAGAGAATTCTCTTCCATTCAGTTATTGACTGGGCTTCTACTACAGTAAGAAAGAAAAAAGCACCTTCCTACCAGGGAAAGTGTTGGGACCCAGAATTCCTTTGTGACTGGAGAAGCCAGCACGTTGTATTCTTTATCACATGAAGTGAGCTGTGGGTTCTTCCCAGGGCCTCACACTTCTGCAGAGAGGCTGCCAGGGGACCACACAGAAGATGCAGGGATTCAGCTGTCTTCAGTCTCAAAACTACAGACTCATGTTATTCTCATTAAACTTTACAAGCTATGAAGAAGTAGAATAAAGCAACACCTTTTGAGACGATTAATGAAATTTTCAAGGTAGATAAAATGGCCCGTTTTTAAAAATTGAAGTTCCTTTAGCTTATGCAGCCTGAAGGAAGGTCCCATGTTGCTCGTGGTGGGATTTTGCGTATTCTTCTGACCACCTAATAGAAATATAACAGACATATTTTAACTTAAAAAAAAAAAAATCTCTTCCTCTTTGACATTAGTTCCATACCAGATTTTTTTTTACCTAGTGTGTCACTTTTTTTTTTTTTTTTTTTTTTTGTAGCTGAAAGGTGTCTCTAACAGTTATTTTGGAAATGCTAATCCCATCACACTCACTTTCGTCTTTCCTCTAATTAACCAATTTGTGATGAGTTAAGAAGTCCTGTCACTAAAATCATAGCGGCGGGACTCTAATAGCTCAAATCTTAAAAGTTATGAATCCTACCTTAGAATTCTAGCCTTAGTACAATGTCAGTGAAAAACAAAACAAACAAACCAACCAAATAAAAACCCATATTAATGAGGAAAATAACAATAATTATACATTTTAAAAGATTTAAAAAGTCCTCCTTTGACTCTTCTGTCTCAAAAAAAGATAAAAAATAGAAAACCAAATTCTTCAACTGAATATAAAATTTTATATGTCTGCAAGTTTATAAAGCATAAAATTTTTAAGATATAGGCATTATTTTATTTTCAGTTGCTTCTTGGATTTCTATTTATAAAAGGGTACATAAGGAAGAGAAATAGTTTTTACTCATTCAAACAGCCATCCAAGATGTTGTTTTATTTTTAAAAAATGGCAACAATTTATGTGGATGAAGTTTCTTATGGTTTGTCATATCTACAGTTCTTGTTCAGTTAGAATATGGTTGTTTCCTTGAAGATCAGACTTTTTGTATATTAAGCAGTCTGACATAATATAATCTAATAAAACCATCTTCATTTTTATGTGCATAAAAGAGGAAAGAATTATAGTTACAAGTAGCTTCAATTGAGAGAGGGCAACTTTTTTAACCAAAAAATTATTTTCAATTGGATTATGACATATTTTATATGACAGAGGATAAAAGTCAGAATCAAGGATTTATTTCACTGAAAATCCTCACACCTCAAAACTGGCACTAAAGCCAACTTTTTTTTTTTTTTTAACTCCTGTTTTCTTCTAATTTGAAATCCAAGCAAATACATTCATTGCCTCAGCTGACTGTGACACGTTCTCATCCTTGAGAATGAGGCACATTTGAAGAGAAAGCACCCCAGCATCCTCAGGCAGCAGACACCCCATCCTGATAGGAGGGGAAGGACCTGCGCTTTGCTCTGCTCAGAACAAAGCAAACGAGAGAGTTACTGTTCTGCAATCTTTTCTTCGGACCACACAAGAAAAATACCTTTAAGGAATTTTAAACAATGTATTTCTTTTTTTTTTTTTTTAATTTCTTTTCAGTGTAACAGAATTCATTGTTTATGCACCACACCCAGTGCTCCATGCAATAGTTTCCCTCCATAATACCCACCACCTGGCTCCCCTGACCTCCCTCCCCACGCCCCTTCAAAACCCTCAGATTGTTTTTCATAGTCCATAGTCTCTCATGGTTTTTTCTCTCTGGTTTGTTTTCTTTTCCTTTCTTTCTTTCTTTCTTTTTTTTTTTTTTCCCTCCCCTCTGGCACCTCTGGCAGCTCAACTGTTGCTCTAGCTGACCCCCAGGGCTGGGCATCCTCTGTCCTCTCGGAGTGTCTCTCTATTGCAGTGGAGGAAAACGTTCCCACTAAAATGGTGGCGTCCTTGACCTTTCTGGTCAGTGACAGCAATACCCTTTGTTTGCAGGCTATCCGGTTTGATCCCGACACCCACCTGCCCACCATTACTGACTCCTGCACCGGCTGTACTCTGTGTCTCAGCGTCTGCCCTATTATCGACTGCATCAAAATGGTTTCCAGGACAACACCTTATGAACCAAAGAGAGGCTTGCCCTTGGCTGTGAATAATCTGGTGTGTTAAGGTGATTTGTGAAACTGTTGCTATGAACTTTGAGGCCACCTACCTGTGCCGATCTTTTTAATTGTGACCATTATGTTCAGCTTTTGCTAAATTGAAACAAATAGATAATTTTTAAATTTCTAAATGAAAACTATAAATTTCTAAATAAATTTCCAAATTAAAAAAAAAAAGTCTCCTGCCAGTGACCATTCAATTAATGGTCATAAAATGGAATGATTATTTTGTGAGGATAGTTGTTAAATAACTGTGTAGCCATTAATTGGATATTCACCATTAGCTGTCCATTCTGAAAAATATTAACATTTTTGTGGCAATTAATGCAATAGTTTCCAAATTGCCCTATGCCATGCTCTGTCTTTGATTTCTAATTGTAAGTGAAATTAAGTATTTTAGAACAAAGTACCATTTAACTTACAAGAAAATGTTTCCTAGGAAACATTTTATAATTAAAAATTACATTTAATTTTAACACTGTTTCTAAGCAAATGTAATTAGCTCCATAAAGCACAAATGAAGAAAGTCAAATACTTATTTACTGTGACAGGAAAAGAAAGCCAAAGAGGGTTTGCAAAACTTTTTTAAGGCCCCTTTGTCAAAATAGCTTCTTTGTGGGAGGCTAGATACTCAAGTGGAAGTATTTGGTAATCATTCGTATCACTCGGCTGGTCCCCACTCATGCCTGAGATGAGTAGTCAAACTCTACCAATGAATCAACATGACATTCTTCTTTAAATATTTAAACTATGTTCCTAACAAAATAAGATATTAGGATGGAGCCCTGGTTAAAGCCACTCTTTTGCTGTGCACAGATCTGCTCTGTCTGCTTCTAATAGTAGCTTTCGTGATTATAGCAATTAATGTTTGAACAAAGACCAAATTATATGGCAGTGGGTCACGTGCTTCATTATTCAAGAATGAAAAATATAGTATTGGTAATATATATTAAGTGTGCAAAACTAACTTGACTACTCTTTATTTTAGTGTTTCTTTGTTTAATTTTAAAAGTAATCAAATAATAAGAAATATATATTTTCTGTTACTGCCAAATAATACTTTTATATTTCTCTCTTTTCATAATCAGCACATAGCATCACATAAATTCATTTATCTCTTTGTGGCATATTTTAATATGAATCCATAAGTAGCAAATCTTTAAGTAACAACCTGTGGTATATTTCTATGAAAAATGCAAGATCTAGACAAATAAAATGTTTGTTTATGCACTTTTAGAAATGCACATTTACCAGAAAATCTTCATGATTGAATGATATCAAATAAAATTTCATAAAGCATTTTAAACAACATGGTTTTTGGCTGCCTTTCTTGCAAGTACAACATTATGTCAACGATTTAGATTTCGGGGTGAAGTTTTGATTAATCCTATAGTGCATTCCATCCAAATGTATATATGATGCTAGTTCAGATCTAATGAGGGTAATGACAGTACAGTTATTTTAATGTTTCACTTCTAGTCCCTCTTACCCAGGTTGTCCTACTGAATTTAATTCCATTCTGCCAAAATGCGTCTTTCACTGGGCACAGGCCAGATTTCTTGCAAGGGTTCATGGGCAGAGATAAATGAGAAAATGGCAACCTACCATTAAAGTGCCATCTTCACTATAAGAAAAATCAATGTCACTTAATAGGTATTCCTTAGATAGTTGTAAAATATTAAGGACTCAAATAATAGACTCACTTTTTTGTTCCTTTCATGGTGGGGGCATTTTACCCTTTGCACTTGATAACACCTTAGAGAAGGGGTCAAGTTGTCCAGAAAATAAATTTACCAGCACCATGTGGATACCATCACAATGTATTACCCTCACCTCAATCTGATGAGGGTTTTTCATTCTGGGAGTTTTTTTAAAGTACATCCCACGCATATATGCCTGAGTCCTCTTCAAGACTCTGATTGCCAGGAAGAAATTCCCTTAACAGAGACTAAAGAAAAGAATAGTTCATGACTTTTGCATTCTTCTCTCAGAAAGAGTGAACGTAGTGCTGTGGCTCTTTACTTGAACTACTTTGGGGAACTGCAAGTCACCGGGCTTTTGAGTTAGGCTGTGGCAATCTGTGATTTTACACTAGGATGTTCCTCACACATATTTCTGTTGTGTCCTTTTTCTGCTGAACACAAAGAAGCACTTCTTATCTATGCTGTTTATGGGAAACATACTTTAATCTTACAATGTGTGGCTTGCAGAGAGACTCTAGAATAGGGGAAGAGTGAAAATTATGTCATTCCATCCCGAAAGAGACCACAAGCCATTGGCCCTAATACACACGTTCCCATGGTTCCTTACCTTCAGACATGAGTGAAGACATAGGATCAGACCAAGGAGTCTGGTTTTGAGCGTTTCCTATATCTAAGAAACTATACTCAATGTGATACATATGTGATAGTTAATTTTATGTGTCAACTTTGCAGGACTATAATACCCAGATACTTGGTCAAGAATTATTCTGGATGTTTCTGGGAGGTGATTTTGGATGAGGTTTACATTTAAACCAGTAAACTCTGAGTTAAGCAATTGCTCTCCATAATGAAGGTGGACCTCATACTCAGTTGAAGACCCAGATGGAACAAAAAGCTGACTCCCCCTACCTCCTCAGCAAGAGGAAATTATCCAGCATTTGGCTTTTTGGACCTCCTTTGCAACATCAGCTGGCCAGACTCCCCTGTCAGATTTTGGCTCATCAAGCCTCCACAATCACACAAGCCAATTCCTTAAAGTAAATCTTTTTATACACACACACACACACACACACACACACACTGTATTGGCTTTGTTTCTCTAAAGAACCCTTTTGAATATAACATATATTATCTTATTTTACTATTAAAATGATCAAAGGTAGATTGTATTGTTTTTTCTTACTTAGCAAAGGAGGACATGGGTGCTTAAAGGGTCCAAGTAATGTGTTACAGGTCACACAGCTAATTAGGTATGTTTCTAAGTGTGTTGGTTATATCTAATAAACCCTCTGTTTTTCCTTGTGTTCATCCAGCCATCCATTCATTTAACAAATATTTATCAAACAACTACCATGTGCCAAGCACGGGTTGGGCTGAGGTTGTGAACTCAAAGGATGAAGGTTTCCTAAATTCCACCCACTTACAATCCACAGGGAAGTGGGCATGTCACACATGCTACAGAATGGGCGGCCAGTGCTAGGAAAACAATAGAGAAGGGACATCTACAGGCTACTCCTTGGACAAGATAAGTTAAGCCACATTTTTAGCTCACAAAAGCATTTTCTAAACAGGAAACAAGAAGGAAAAGGAAAACAAGGAAAACACAGAGGTATGAAAAGTCTGGACTGTCCAGAAAGCTCTAAGAGCTTGGGGTTAGACAGAACGAAAGGAACATGTGGGATATAAGGCAGAGAGAGAGGTTTGAATCATCTCAGAATCCCTCAGGGAATCATAACCAGCATTCTGTCCATTCATTTATTCATTCATTCAAAAACATTAAGTACCTCCCTAATATCAAGCTAGTTGATGGCGATTCAACCATGAACCAGACAGATATGATTCCTGCCTTACTGAGCTTACATCTTAGTAGAGAATACCAAAAGCAAAAATAAATAAACTGCAAATTATGGTAAGTACTTTGGCAATGACAGCAAGGGCCTGGGATAGGGATGAGGAGGACACACACTTACCTCTTCAAAGAGTGGGGCAGGGAAGTCCTAATTCATGGGAAGGAGCAAACCATATAAAGAATACAGAAGAGTGTTCGTGTTCTAGAAGTAGAAAAGGCTGGTGGAAAGACCCTGAGTTGAAAATAAACTGAGTTATTCAAACTACTAGAAAGATAAATCAAGGAAGGGTAATAGAAGACAATGCCTAAAATCTGTAGGAACCGTGGACTAAAAGCATAAGCGATTAACCTCAATTTCCTTATCTGTAAAATGGAGAAGACATAGCCTAATATTTAGTACATTAGATATAATCATAATTTCTGTTGCTATTATTTATGGACACAGAAATTTTAAACACACTTTAAAGAAATAAAAGTCTACTAACAAAAATCAATGTTTGCTAGATTCAAAATCAGACTGTCATAGTCGTGACCAATGATATGACTTCCTAAATTAACTCTCATCATCTGTACCAATCTAGAAAAAGATATTCCATGCAGTTGGAAGATCAAGGTTAAAAAAAAAAAAAAGTAGGATAATCAATTCAAACAAGAATAAGAGACCCAGAAATAAAATTTAACATATATATAAATAAAATTATCTCTATCTATATATAAATATCTCATTATATGTATAGCTGTCTAATTTTACTTCTCAATTCTATGAGCTGGATATAGCAGAAGTATTTTCTTTATATTTTTTAAAGAGGAAATTTAAAGGAAAAGTAGATAAGTGACGTACATAAATTGATATATTTAATTAGTATCATATTCAGAAATGAAGCCCAGCTAACTCGATTTTCAGACAGTGCTCTCTCTTCTACATCATTCTGCTAAGCAAGTATTCTGTAATTTTCTAAAATATAGATATTTGGAGAAATTCTCCAAATTATTCACTTTTGGTAATCTTCATGTAACAGTAAATGGCCTAAAGAAATCCAGCAGTAACTGCTGTAAGAAAGGGTTAAGATACTGCCCTTAGAAACAAGCTTATTACCTGGCAGGATCTGATCTACTTTTGTCCTATGAAGTTAATTCAATTAACAGGAAAGCCATTAGACACACTATTATCTACCCAGAGCTGTAACTTTTCCTCTTACCACAGATGCACACAATTCAGCAAACAGCCTGCAGAGTGAAAATTTGGACCAAATCCTTAATGATTCTGTGAGGTTTGTGAAGTCTACCTCTCTCTTTTATTCATTAATGTGGTAACACTAATATGGTACCCCTTTTATTAATTAACATGGATTTTCTGCTTAAATTTTTTAAAACTACAGATGATGTCTTTAAACTGAAAGGTTGCATTTGGGTTGGAAACATGCATTGCTGATTCTCCCTTTGTGTTAGCCTTCCATTAACCAATCCGGTGCATTTATAAACTGATACTGGCTATCATTACGTTCATATTTACTTTTCTCCTAATATGCAGCATAGACTGCAGTGCCATAAAGAAGCCACTTTGCCACTGGTAAATGGTCTATAGTGGGGAGTCATATGGGGCAATGCACCTGTGCAGTTATTTATGTACAGGATGTATATGGTGCTCTTCCCTATGCTGTGTTCTGCGTGGACAAACGGCCTTCTGTGTACTCCTGCCTTTCTACTTCCGTGCCTTCTTCATTCAACTGCTATCGATAAATTCAAGTTTATAGACTGCTGGCAGGTTTTGAAGATTTGTATTAGTCAGCATGTGGCTCAAGACCTCTTTGCTTACCAATATCTTTTTTTATGTGTTTCCATTGAAAATAAGATCTACCTGTCTATGAATAGTGTGGGTTTATTAATCTTTCTGGCCTTCTATGGTATCTGTCTGCATGAATGTAGGTATTTGAGCAAGAGAAAATGCCAGACACACACACACACTCTCTCTCTCACACACACACACACACACACACACACTTACTGAAAAGTTTGCATCTGCATATTTTTCATGGAGGCATAAGAACCTGGGCGGAAGATAAGAACATTTCAACTCAATTTATGTCTTTAGGTAAGAAATCCAAAAATTCTTATCTACTCTCTTTTAAAAGAGACTCTTTTGAGTGAATCGGGGACAGAAGATTTTAGGGAGTTGGGACAGGACTCTGGGAAGGTAATCATGAATTTTTTTATGTTCTATTTCTGTTTTGCAACATTTGGGAGAGTACATCTTGCTCCTCCCTTACAGGTGGTGATGCTCCAATGGGGCTTCACCAATCTACAGGGCTGGGTGGGGCATGGAATATTTAATAATGAAAGTTCATTTCTTCTTCTGGGACTGAGCATGACCAATTTTTATCCCACTGCAAAGTCCTGCCAACAGTTATGGCCGATGACAATGCCCGCTACTCCAACGTGATTGAGATAACCCTTTAAATAAGACCTTTGGACGTTTCCTAAAGACAAGAATGTAGTAGCTTTACATTCTCTTCCACTAAATAAAGCAGGATAGGAGTCCAAGGACCTGGCAAAGCAAGAACGGCATGGATAAAACATCTACATGAAAGAGAGAAGGGAAAGGATTTAGAACATCCAAAATCTGTGTGCCATCTCCATTTCTCTGAATTTCAAATGTTTATATCAGAGTGCTAATTGAACAGTGGTTACTCAAATATAAACCCTAAATCTTTATGCCCTGAAGTCAGCTCTGTCTCCTCCTTAGCTCCCGTCATCTCTTCCTTCCTGTACAATAGCTTCCCCTTTGCATACTGCAAATATTTCATAAACAGGAAACAAAAATCCTCATCATGAAAAAAACATTGATAATAACTACATTAAAGTCAGGAGTTTCTTTCCATCAAAAGACCATTAAGAGAATGAACAAATAAGTCACACAGTGAGAAAGTACATTGGCAATAAGGTATAACCAACAAAGGACTCAGGTACAAAACACAAAAGCAATTCCCACAAATCAATGAGAAAAAGACTACCAAGAGACCAAATGGGATAAAAGACATGAGGAGACACTGCACAGAAAGGGGATATCCAAAGGATGAATGAAGAAGGTGCCTAACTTCGTTAGTCATCAAGGTGTTGAAAACTGAAACACTATGATTTCAGAATCCAAATCTTGAATAAGATGCAACCTACTGGACTGGAAAAAAATCTGAAAGAATTGTAGCAAATAGAAAATTCTGAAGCTGCCTGGCCCCTAACCAGATTGTGTAATTGAGCAGTTAATAAAATTTAACCTACAAGTTCCATGCTGAGACAAAATGAGAAATGAAGTACTCTTAATCTTCATGCATTAGAAAAGATTTATTTATGTAGGAAAGGAAGTTTATTAATGTCTGCATCAAGAGATGTTTTAACGAATGAATGACTGTCAACTTCAGCATGCAGAAGATACCTTCCTTAAAGAAGATGTGTGGGATCATAAACACACCCACGTGGAACTTGTCAGGCAGTTAAAATTCTAGATGGCTTGCCTGGTACAGAAACAGTAAAGAAAACCCAATACTTGGCATTTATCAAATAATTATTATTAGGGGCGTCTGGATGGCTCGGTCAGTTAAGCATCTAACTCTTGATTTTAGCTCGGGTCATGGTCCCAGGGTTGTGAAATCAAGCCCCGCGTTGCCTGGGCCCTGCTCAGTGAGGAGTCTGCTTGAGATTCTCTTTCCCTCTCCTTCTGCCCCTTCCCCACTACTGTGTGCTCTCTCTCTCTCTCCCTTTCTCTAAGATAAGTAAATAGATCTTAAAAAAAAATAATAATTATTATTAAAGAGGTTGAAGTGTCAAGCCTATCCATATTATCACGAAACTCTCAGGCCTAAATGTATGTCCATTTAGCTTTTGGATCAATTTTATCAGGTGGGAAACAGAGATTCTTTTAGTGGCAGAGAACAGAGGCTTACGAACCATATCTCATACTACTTAGAGTATGGTGAGAGACATTGGTAGCCCCAAGTCTAACTAGGTGCTGTTACATCGAGCCGAGCAAGAAGTTTTGAGAACTTAAGCTAATAAGGCAATAACAGTGGAGTAAGGGAGGAAGGAATGAACTGTAGAGATCTTCAGCAATAGAGTTGAAAACAACATATATTTATTAAGAACCGGTAGTCTAGCCATTGCATAAAGTCATGAGAAAACACTAGAAATACCTAGTATTACATACTTCTAATAAAATGTTAACATCCAGTTATGGAAATAGCAATAAAGGCATCCTTAAATCCATCTGGGGAAGACAGAGGACACTTCCCAGAGGTATACACCAGGTCAACTGAATCCTTCAGACAGGGGGTCTGGTGTATTGGTGTTGAATGTGGTTTCTAGAGTCAGACTCCCTGTATTTGAATCCTGGCTCTGGCTCTTAGCTCTGTCTTCTTGTGGAAGGTACTTGATAATCTAAACCTGCTTTCTTTCTTTCTTTTCTTTTCTTTTTCTTTTTTTTTTTTTTTAAGATTTTATTTATTCATTTGAGAGACAGAGAGAACATAAGCAGGCAGAGGGGCAGAGAGAGAGGGAGAAGCAGACTCCCCAACAAGCTGGGAGCCCAACATGGGGCTCGATCCCAGGACCTGGAGATCATGACCCGAGGCGAAGGTAGACGCCCAACCGTCTCAGCCACCCAGGTGTCTCCCCCTTTTCTAAGTTGTACACAGAAGTAGCAAACAGTGGGCCAGTAACAACTAACACTCAACACCTGTCAGTACATGTCAGGGCCTATTCCAAACCCTTCCTCCTGTGCTCCTCTCCATCACGACAATCCTAGGAAGTAGGTGGTAGTGTTCCTGCCAATTTAGAGATGAGGAAACTGAGGCACTGAGCTGCGATACAGGCTGTACCAGCCTCTCTGCTGGTGGACGGCAGAGCGAAGGTCCGAACACACACAGTCTAGCTCCTGAATCTGTGCCGTTAACCAATAGACCACTGGCAAGAATCAACTTCTCAGCCTCACAGTGAGGTCCCAAGGAGATGGTGTGTGCAAAGTGATGAGCACGACGCCTGCAGGTGAAAGACGTTTCATAAATATTAGCTCGACGATACTGATCTAATAATATAGTATCAAATAGTAATAAACACAAGCTATTTGGAAGGAGCCGTTGCATGGTAAGTCCTGCTGGCTGCTGTTACAAAGAGTACAAAAGCAGGAAGGAGGCCCCCATCCTAAGACAGGATGGTAGAAGGCAACAGCGCCCCTGCTCAGGGCTGGCTCATTAACACAGCCTGCCGGACAGGAGAGCCAGATTCAGTCCATGGTCATCACTTTCCAAGGACCAGGGATGAGTCAAACCTTGCGCCAGATTTCTCACAGGATGTGGAACTGGAACGATGTCTTCAAAACAAAGTAGTGGCTGAGAGCTCAGGAGTGGAGACAGATTTCCCTGGTTTGAGCCTCAGCTCCCCCGCTCAGCAGCTTTAGACTTAGGGCAAGTTACCTAGTCTCTCTGTGCGTCACTTCCTTTGTCTCTGAAATGGAGAAAAGCGTCGACAGGTCCCGCCAGGCTGTGTGCAGATGAAAAGAGCTGATACACGCAGGTGCAGCTTGAGTGTTCCACGAACGTGCCCTGTGCTGGGTCCCCCTGCTCTGTCCCACCCTACACTTCTGGCCTGAACCTCTCATCTCTTCTAGAGCAGTTGTCCCATGAAGTGCTTTTCAAACCTCTTTGTTTTTCCCTTTTGAAGCACAGAGTTAAAACAACAAAACAAAACAAAAAAAAACTTCTATGGAAATACAATACATAAAACACTCTAATGCCTAAGCATGTGCTGTTCCCTTGTTCTGTATTGTTCTTCATTATCTCGCACAAGGACCAAGTTTCTTTCTTCAAAAACTACCTCAAGAAGTTGGGGCCTCCTTTCTGAGGCATCCCCAGAAAGGAGAGTTAATCACTCCCTTCTGGTCATATCTCTTCTCCTTATGCATTGCTTATCAGAACACCAGGTTGCAAGCAACTGACACCTTTGTCTCTGTGTTCCCAGAGCCGGGCTCAGGCCCTGGCATGTAGCAGACTGGGGACACAATAGATTGTTTTTTATAACAGTTTTATTGAGATGTAATTCACATGACATAAAAGTCAGCCATCAAAATTGTAAAACTCACTGGTTTTTAGAGTATTCACAGAATTATGTCACCATCATCCCCTTCAATTTCATTACCCCCAGAAAGAAACCGCATTCCCACGAGCAGTCACCCTGCATTCCTCTCTGCCCCAGCCCCAGGCAAGTATTAATCTACTGTCTGTCTGTGGATGTACCTATCCTGGATATTTCATAATTGGAATCACATAATATTTGATCCCTTGTTACTGGCTTCTGACACTTAGCATAATGTTCTCAAGATTCATCTCTGCCTCTGATGTCCCCCCCTTCACTTGTCCCTTGCCTTTCCTAATGCCCCCCATGCTAATCCTTATGTTCCACAAATAAGTGAACTCATATGATAATTATCTTTTTCTGTTTGACTTATTTCACTGAGCATAATCTTCTCCAGTTCCATCCATGTTGACGCAAATGTTGGGTACATATCCTTTCTGCTGGCTGAATAATATTTCATTGTATATATGGACCACGTCTTCTTTATCTGTTCATCTGTTGAAGGGCATCTTGGCTCCTTTCATAGTTTGGCTATTAAAGACATTGTTGCTATGAATATTGGGGTGCATATGGCCCTTTTTTTCACTACATCTATATCTTTGGGGTAAATACCCAGTAGTGCAATTACTGGGTCATAGGGTAGCTCTATTTTTAACTTTTTGAGGAACCTCCACACTGTTTTCCAAAGTGGCTGCACCAGCTTGCATTGCCACCAACAGTGTAAGAGGGTTTTGAAGCACAAATTTTTTTTAATTTTGATGATGTCCAATTCATCTACTTTTTAATTTGTTGCTAATGTTTTTGAAGTCATATCTAAGAAACTATGCAATGCAAGGTCACAAAATTTACACCTCTATTTTCTTTTAAGATTTTTATATTTTCGGCTTTTTTTTTTTTAAGATTTTATTTGTTTATCTGAGAGGCAGAGATCACAAGTAGGCAGAGAGGCAGGCAGAGAGAGAGGAATGGAAGCAGGCTTCTCGCTGAGCGGAGAGCCCGATGTGGGGCTCGATCCCAGGACTGGGACCCGAGCTGAAGGCAGAGGCTTTAACCCACTGAGCCACCCAGGCACCCCTTATATTTTCGGCTTTTACATTTAAGTTTTTTTAAATCTGTCTGAATTAATTTTTTTAGATAGTGTAAAGCAGGAGTCCAACTTAATTCTGTTTCATGTGGATATCTTTTTGTTCCAGAGCTGTTTGTGGAAAAGACCATTTTTCCCTCACCATAAAAATTTGAGTTAAATGACATGCTACCTGGCTCCTCCTTCAGGAAACTCAGTTTGATGACAGAGACTGGTAGGTACACCAGAAAATCACACAACAAAGCAAGGTGAGA
The DNA here is from genome assembly GCF_011764305.1 of Mustela putorius furo. Lineage (NCBI taxonomy): Eukaryota > Metazoa > Chordata > Mammalia > Carnivora > Mustelidae > Mustela > Mustela putorius. The sequence continues at coordinate 82,118,043 of NW_025422005.1, read as the reverse complement.
GCCTAGAAAAGTACAAGACTTAGCTAGGAATCTCTTCTTCTAGGTTTCTGAACAGAGCCCTGATGTTGAACATAGAGTTACCACAATCAACAGTTCTCTCTTCCTAGGAGATACAGTTAAAAGTGACACCTCCATAATTCCTGAACTTCTGGAGAGTCTTTCCCCACATATGCATTTCTCAGCAATTAGTAATCACCAAGAATGAAAACACAGAAAGAGGTGGAGTCCTCAGTTTTTTAAAAAAGAAAACCTCAAGTATGATAAAAAGACCTCAGGAAAAAAATAAAAAGCAGGTCCCTCTTGAAGTGCAGCTCCTACTATCCTTAGTGATGCCATCCTGGTCCTGTTATGATGGTCTAGTATCCTGGTCCAGTATGATGCCATACTGATCCTGTTAGACCAGTCCATTAGTTTTTTGTTTTGTTTTTTTAGTCCATTAGTTTTTAACAGAAAGTCACCACATTGCCTTTCCCCTCCTCCTGTCTTGTTCTCCATTGGGAATCTGGGCGCCTGGCTTCTCTGCATGTAGGGCTGAAATCACAGGGCTCACTTAGCCGAAAGTCTGTCCAGGGCTCTCACAAAGGCTGTGGCAAAGGACCAGAGACGGAGTGGGGCTCTTCAGTCCCAGCCTCTTATTTCAGACTCCGAGGCAAGCTTTGGACCTGATATTTCCAAGATGATAAAGACGACTTTGGCATGAAATGACAGCATTCATCAAAATGTTGCCATTAGTTTCTCAATTACAGTCAGTGAGTAAAGTTCTAGAACTGATTTTCTTTCCTTAATCTGACACTATGTTTGTGGATAGACACAGGTACATCTATGCTATGTTCTAGAACTATGCCTTTCCAATCATGGAAAAAATCTGTATTATCATTTGTATCCATTGAATAGCATGGAGGTCTAGCTACATAGGATTTTACCCATGAAGATGTAAAATATTCTTTTGTTACCTAAAGAAACAAAGGGGGCTTTCTCTCACTTCAACATGTTGCATCCATTCACTGACGATCTGTGGAAGACGTGTTTGCCTCACCAGCACCTGGCTACCTGGCAGACCCCATAAGCAGCTAGGCAAGAAACTTCAGAGTTGCTTCTGGGTCTTTCACATAATTAGCCAGTTTGTAGGCCATCTGGGTTGAGTTGATTTCATCATCACTCTTTCAGTCTGAAGAATTTCTGTGTCTCTCTTCCTTTGGGACTAACATCATTAATAAGTCTTCTCTTACTCTGGGACACCAGCTTCTTTAATGTATCTGGCAGCTCCCTGTCCCCCTGCATCCATCTCATTACGAAGCACCCTACAGACCCAAGGAGGGAGGTGTTTATGTTTGATAATGCTGTCATCAAATTAACAGGCCTCATTAGAAGGAAATTACAGATTTGGGGCTCCCTAATAGAATAAATGCTTAGAAAACCTCATCCAAAGAATCATAAAGGGTACTTCAAGAGAACAGTTGCAGTAAGGGCTGAGTTTTAGTGACGTGTGCTCTGGTGGGCAGAAAGGCTGAACTATGGGTGTTGTGCTAACCACACGGTACTGGGATCAATTTTAACCTAATTTGAACACCCTCAGACCTCACTAGGCCATGTGGACCAAAGAGATCACAGTAACATCACGAATTAAATGGCAAAGCTTAATTAACCCTCAGCGGCAAGCCTACCTATGTCAGCCCTTTTCCAAAAGCCCAGATTTCCCCCAACTTCAAACAGTAATGAAAGGATTAGCAGGAGTCTCCAAGGGGCCATGTACTTCCCCATCGGCCCCCCAACCCCACATGCCCACACCAGTTGCCATCACTTGAGACCAGATTCACCTTATCTGAGGTGACTCAGCATCTTGTCCACATCGTGCCAGTCCCCAGAGCCACCAAAGCTCTCAATACATAAGCTCTACTTTTGGATAAAAAGAATAAAAGCTGCCCCACTTCTTGTATTACCTTCTATTAAAGGGGTTGAATGAAGTGGTCCTAATATTTATGGCACCTGGGGTAAAAGTAAGAATGGAAAGTCCCCAACCCCAACCAAATCTTTTTCTCTGACCCCTTCTCTGACCCTCTCTGTAAAAGGCCTTGGACACATGCCTATGGATACTTCAGTGCAAATGTTCAGCTCAGTGGGGAAAAAACCCCACCTTCTCTTCCTCTGAAGAGCTTGCCCCTTTGCCTAGGAATGTGCAGATCGCATTCAGGAAGAGGACCTGGAGATTCAGCCCACAAGAGCCCTAGAGGTGCTATGGAGCTGTTGGGAATTCTGGGTTTGCAAAGCACAGTCTCCAGGGTCTCTACTTGCTAGATAACTCCAATCTCCGCTCAGGCCTAGAGGTGACACCCTCTCACAACAACGTAGCAATGATACTTAATCATTCGCTGAGTTTCGTTGCAAAGGGAGCTTGCTGACTGCTGTCAGACACGGGCACTGGTCGGAAGGCCCTGACACGCACAACAGTGGCTTCCAGACATTTTTTTTTCCCTCACATGAGCTTCTCCCCATGTTCTTAAAGGATAAACAGTTGAAGGCGGAATTACTGTGGTTCAAAGAGGCCAAGAATGGAGGTCCTGCCCTTCCTCCCTCCTTCCTGTATTTATGCATTCATTTAACAATCACCCAGTATGTGTTCTAGGCTTGGTGATTTTAACACAAAGACAGACCAAGATCTCTGCTCACCAAGAGTTTATAGTCACTTTTCCAGACCCTAGAGTTCTAAGGGACACATTTTGAAAACCCAGCTACAGAAGAAAGAGCATGGGCACTGACTCTGGATCCGGTCTGAGCTTCTGCCACTGAGCAGCGGCGAGAGCCTGGCTTCAGGAGATTACGGGATGCTGTAATGGTTACTTCACAGGCTTGTGGTAAGAGCTATGATAACTAATGAAGCAATTATCATCTAATCAACTTCCTTAGATGTCCTTTCTCTTTTCTTTCTCCCCAGTTGGTATTTATTATATGTCTACTCCTAGTCTATCTGGTCTCCCTTAAGACCAAGGGACACATTGGCAGGGTGAGTGGCCAGTCAGGAGTGGAGACTGACTCTGGACCAAGTGGTAGTTTTCTGTTGGTATGGAATTCATTCATCTGTCCTGTAAATGACAAAACACATATATCGATGGGAAATGCACAATGAGTGACATAATTGACCCTTATTCCTAATAGTCAGCCAGCCTAAACATCTACCTTGTTATTTACCTGTCCTTCTAACAGGTCTTCTTTACTACTGTTAAACCCAATAGCTATTTGCTAATTCCTCTGTGCCAGGAATTAAGTGCTCTTGTGAATAATAACTCATTTAATCCATAGAATTCAGATATGACAGCGCCCCGGTCTGAGAAGTGAGGGCACTTGTCCAAGGCCTCACAGCTAGTACATAGCAGCGTGACAATCTGATCCTGCTTATCTGGCTCCAGTGTCTGTCCTCCTAAGCCATCCACCACCTTATGTCCACTGATCATCACTTTTATGCTATTCTTTATTGGTTTTCTTTTTTAAAATTTATTTATTTATTTGTCAGAGAGAAAGAGAGAGTGAGGGGAAGGTGCTGGGGGAAGAGGGAGAATTTCCATGCTGAGTGCAGAGCTGGACGCAGGGCTCAGTCTCCCAAGCCTGAGACCAGACCTGAATCAGATGCTTAACCGACTGTACCACACAGGCACCCGTTCCTGCTGTTCTTCTTAGAAAGCCTTCCTTTTTCCTCTTCAGTTAGTAAATCCTCTGTATCTTTAAAGCCTATATCAAATCTTACTGAGAATGTGCAAATGGCCACAGTGAGATTCTAAGAAATGGTTTGCTTGGATTAGATAGTGTTAAATTTTAAAGATCTTATTTAATTATTTGAAAGAGAGAGAATGAGTTCTGGGGGAGGGGCAGAGAGTGGGAGGGAGAGGGAGAGCAGCAGACTACCTGCTGAGCAGAAAGCCCGATGCCTCATGAGGTGCTGGATCCCAGGACCCCAGGATCATGACCTGAGTCAAAGGCAGCCGCTTAACTGACTGAGCCACCCAGGCACCCCTGGGACAGCATTAAATTTTTTTAAGTCAACACCTTAAAATACAAATATTTCACATTACCATCCATTTCTAAATTCCTTTGAAATCCACCAGCCCCAGGACCCTCAATTCTAGAATGGGCTGCTGTATTTTAGGGGCCAGCCCTGCTGAGACAACCTGTTTTTGCAAATGAAATTTTACCAGAACAAGGCCACACACATTCACTCCTAAATGATCTAGGGCTGCTTTCCTGGGCAACAAAGTTGTTTCCTGGAGCTGCAACAGAGTTTCATAGTTAAGTTGTCATTCACAGTATGGCCAGTTTTAAACTCCCAAATGCTTATCACCTGGCACTTTATGAGAAGAGTGTGCTAGCCCCTGAGCTAAAATTAGAAACAGCTGCTCCTTCAGGTGAGGCTCTCCAGGTGGGTCTTGCCAACCTGCCACTTTCTTCCCCATTCACGGGGTTTTAGAACCCCTCACCCAGTCAGCTCATGACTCTCCCTTTCAACTTTAACGAGTCATTCCCCCTTCTGCCCACTGTCAATCAAACCAGCCACATTTCCTTGCCCCGATTTAGTTGCAGAAATGTTTCCTTCCTGTTAAAAGTTTGTGAGTTTTGTCTCCGGAGGGCAGGAACATATTTTCACTTCTTTTGCATGCCCCCAAGGCCTGACACCTCCTGGATCAAACAGGAGACGCTTAGTTAATATTTCTATTTGACTAATTGTTGTCAACCTGATGTACCCTAACCTTACAAAAGAATAAAGAATACTAAAATAGATGTTTGGCTTCGAGAAGATAATCCTCCAGGGGAAGATACACATTTTCCACCAGACAGCTGGAGGAGCTCCTGGAGTCTCTCATGGAATCACTGGGCTGCCCCGGGCGCGCCCAGGCTGCGGGAATCTCCGGGGAGGCCACCGCCCACCCGCACGAAGTCTTCCCGGGGTGGAGGCCTCTGCGGCTGTCTTGAGGGCTTGTTAGCACACACAGCGAGACTCGCTCCACGTCTGGGGGCAAAATCCTATCACCTCACTTCACAAGCACAATTATATAAAATGGAATTTGCCGCAAGAACTAGAACAACCAAGGGGCCTGGAATCTCCAGCCTTGGGGTTGGCCTATTTTTTTCTCTCTAGGCAAGGAAAGAAAGGAGAGCTGGCTAGACAGCTGGCACGTCAGGGAACATCCCTTTCTAATAGTCCAAAGTACCTGGATTGGTCAGTCACCACCTTCCCTGGCCAAAGACCCTTCTCTCCAGGGTGCTTCAATAATTTCCGCCTATGGTATTATCTCTAGGATTTCATTACTAAATAAACACCCTTCCAGTTTACCTGCTCCTTCTCTAAAATGCATCAGTCCCAGCATCCATGTCTTGCTTGGACCTGGAAACCTGAGATCTCTTTAACATGACTTTCTATATCTGCTGTGATTCATGATCATATATAGATCTTTTGGCCTAAAGGTAGTATCTTATTATCCAGATGAGAGGAGAGAAAGAGAAGGCATAACCCCAGAACTCTCCTGAGTATCAACTACTTGCCTAAAAGATGGCTTATTGGGGCAGGAGCTTTTCAAAACCAACCTGAAAGCAAAAGGTTGGTATGAACACAAGTTTCCAATATGCACAGGCCTTAACAAACCAGAAATGTTAGGCTCTTGAGGCCACACTGGGGAGGTCACCCCTCAAATTGAATTCTGTGTCTAATTAGTCTCTAAATTTTGACTCCTGGTTTGAAAGAAAAGGGGGGGGCTGTTTACTCTAAGACAAGAATCCACCACAGTCTGCCATGGCTGTGACCTCGAGCCCAGTGGTATCCCTTCTCTCTGGGAGTCTACAGGGGCCATGTGGAGAAGAAGGACATCCTCCCAAGGAGCAGGGATCCAGAGGCGGAGTCTCAGGCGGGAAAGGATAGAATACACTGGGTCGGCCCACTTTGCTAGACCAAAAAAATAATAATAATAAAGAAGAAGAATTATGAATAGATATAGTTCTTTTTTAAGATTTTATTTATTTATTTGAAAGAGAGAGAGAGAGTGCATGCACAAGGGTGGGGTTAGGGGGCGCAGAGGGAGAAGCAGACTCCTCAGTGAGCAGGGAGCCCAATGGTGTGACTCAAACCCTGGACTCCAGAATCATGACCTGAGCCGAAGGCAGTTGTTTAACCAACTGAGCCACCCAGTCACCCCTAAATATAGTTCTTAATCCCTTATCCACAAAGCTTGGGGCCACACATAGTTCATATTTCAGATTTTTTTTTTCACATTTTAGGAAAAGATGCATATGCATATCCTGTATATCCTGTACATTCCCAAAAGTCAGGGCAACATTCCATATATCAAGACACTAGCAGTTTTGGATCACTGTCCTCACTCTAAGGGCATGAAGATGTTGCAATAGACTCACATCGTTATCAGCTCAAATTTCACACCCAAAATGACTCAGATCAGGTTGGTTTTGCTGACTAATGATGTTACCAAAACAAAACAAAATAAAAAACATACCACCCCATAAACACATCTTGGTTTTTGGAGCTTTTTAGGTTACAGAATTGTGAGGAAAATATCATGGGCCTATAGTGCCAAATAAAACTATGAATGGATTACCACCAACTCTTGACTCATCTTTAGTATTATCTCTGCACAATGGGAAGCACTGCCATGCCCCAGGACCTTGGCTCAGGCTCAAGCAGTGTTTCTTGGCATTCTTTCCCTGCTGGCTGTAGGCCTGAAAGGCTGAGACTGCTTCCTTCCATTCATCACATGGGACATAAAGATGTTTCTCTCCAGAAGGGCAATGTCACTTCCTGCTCATCCCCAAAGATGAATGCTCAGCGTTTCTCATTTTACAGTTCTTACTGCTAAACATTATAGAGACCAGAGAGATGTTAACAACAATAATAATAATTGTTTATATTTACTGAGCCCTTACTGTGTGTCATCCATCACCTTAATGGTGTAAATTATTTGATTTAACTTCAGAATAAGTCAATAACATAGATACCTTGATTGTCTTCGTTTTATAGATAAGGTTACTGATGCAGCGATAGGTTAATTTACAAACTTAAAATTTCCTGACTTTATTGATGTGATGGGAATGTGGCAACTGGATGAGATACTGGATCTCAGCTTGTTGGTTTTTAATTGTTGATAGATTGTACATTATTCCTTCTTCCCTCCAAGAACTTCTTCTTCAATCCTTAGGATTTTAGAGACCATTGTGGCAGAAGAGTAGAAGCCACCTTTACCCCAAGTGGATAATTGATTTCTTCCAGGGCTTTCTGACTGTGAAAAACGTTGTTCTGCCTTTTAGAGTTTTCTTACACAAAATCTATACCAGCCCAAGTCCACCGTTGTTTCCAAGACTTTATTGTAATTCCTATCAACTGCTAGTAGAAATGAGAAAACTTGAAGAGGAAGTCTTGTTGTTTTAGGGAACTCCACAATCAGTCATCCTGTAAAAGGACTAAAGGAATGATCATGAGCCAGCTGGGAAGGTTTGGTAAACGTAACAGGGCAATGCGCAGGCCAGATTAAGGGATGACCCCAATTAAACTTAACAAGTAGTTCAGAATTCAACCAATAATTAGACAACTGCCCTGTGCTCCCCAGAAATGTGTTCTTGTCTGGAAAAACTAACGATCACAGCACATGTATTTTCTCTATTATCTGCACTCAAAAAAAGACTATTTTTTCTGTCTCTAAAGCATTACCAGATGAATCTCGGTATATATTTCCACCCACAGGTAGTGATTTACCTTAAAAGCAAAAGTTAAATTAATGTTTGTAAAATGGTTGTAAAACTGATGTTTGTAATGTTTGTAAAATTCAGAGTGAAACTAATGTTTGTAAAAACTTCCATTCTGTGGAATGCTACCATGAAATTAAAACCAAAGTGCTAAGTGCTTTAGGGGCACCTGGGTGGCGTTGTTGGTTAAGTGTCTGACTCTTGCTTTCCACTCAGAATTGTGAGATCCAGCCCAGTGCTAGGCTCCACACTCAGCATGGAGTCTGCTTGAGTTTCTCTCTCCTTCTCTCTCTGCCCCTCCCTGCCCCCAATCTCTCTTTCTCTCTCTCTTGAATAAAATAAATACATTTATTTTTAAAGAGTGCTTTAAACATCAGTCATAAATCCTCAACACTCAAAAATTCTGCTTGCCAATTTTTTTTTCTTAAAAAGAAAAAAAAATAGGGGCACCTGGGTGATTCAGTTGGTTAAGTGTTTGCTTTTGGCTCAGGTCATGACCCCAGGGTCCTGGGATCAAGTTCTGCATCAGGATCCCTGCTCAGTAGGGAGTCTGCTTCTCCCTCTCCCTCTGCCCCTCCCCCTGCTTACGAGCGCTCTCTCTCTCAAATAAATAAATAAGAAATCTGGGGAAAAAAAAAAGAAAAATATATCTCACTACTAAAACAGTGGTCAGTATTCAATTTTTTTTTTTCTGGACAGCTCCCCACACAAACACATATACTCTAATTATCTTTACTATGTACACATGAGTGACTAGGTCACTAGAGTTTATCATCTGTTGAAAGAGCATTTTCTTTATTCATATGTCCTTGAGACTTCTTGCAATCACCATTTCTATTTGCCCTTATTAGAAAAAGGTTCAAACACAGTAACCAATGATGATATATCTAATATCTGGGAGTTAATAGTTCACAGGAAATGAGTTAGTAGTACCATGCAGATTAGAGGGCCTGAGGATGAAATCACCCAATTTGATTATACAGATAATGACATTGGTGCCCTAATTCTAATGACTGAGGAATACATAGACAACATCTTTGTAAAAAATGATCACAGTCTTGTTAATAATTTAAGACGATATTAACTGACTTGAGATCTGATCTTACCACTTCTAATAAGGAACAAAAGGAGACAGTTCTAGGCAGATGTCTGGGGCTCCGTTTTTTATTTAAAGATGAACTTGCTTGGGAAAAATAAATAATAAAAGTGTTTTATTTGCCTGGTCCGTCCCTAGCTCTCCTTTTAGAAGTCATTAGCTCTGCAGAGGCCCCAGAATAAAGCTCAGTTTGGCTACTCCAAACAAACCTTTGTGCTCTAGGCTTTCCTCAGTCTTTTATCAAAGCCTAATTTATTTGAATTGTCTGCACTGGTGCCTTTTTTTTTTTTTTTAAGGGATTTAATTATTTGAGAAAGAGTGAGAGAGAGAGTGGGGTGAGGGGAGGGGGCATAAGGGAGAGAGAGAGAGAATCTCAAGCAGACTTTCCATTGAGCGAGCAGCCTGACATGGATCTCACAATCATGGATCTTACAACCCTGAGACCATGATTAAGCCGAAATCAAGAGTCAGACCCTTCCCCAACTAAGCCACCACCTGGGTGCCCCTGCACTAACACCTATTAAAGAAGTAAAACAAACAAAAAACTGTTAACTAAATGGATAACATATCTGAAACAAAGTTTCAGTTATTATCACTCCATCAACACACTTATTTCAAGTACCCAGTAAGTGTGGAGAATCCTGCTAGTCACAGACCATATAGAGGATTCGTCCATATGTAGTATTGCTTCTTCCATTTATTCAACTATACATCACTTATTTGCAAGACCTGTATTTCATACACAACTTGGATTCCCAGTGCCAGGCACAGTTCTGCCTGACACTTGGTGGGTGCTCAGTAAATCTTCACTGAATGAATTTAGTCAAATTTTATTGTGCAGTGACTATGCCAGACACTGAACCAGATTCCAGGAATGCAAAGAAGAAAGACACAATCAGGAGTTTAACAGGAAGAAAGTGTCACCACTCTCAAGAGCTAGAAAAGTGCCTGTGAAGATCTCCAAGGGGAAACACGGTAACAGGGATAAATTTGTTTTCATATATATATTATATTTTTTTCTTTTAACTCTTCCATAATGAGTAGGAATTACTCTTATAATTAAAATATAAATATATAAATATATAATAATAAATATATAATATATTTATGATATATTATATCATAAATATATATTTATGATATGTTATATATAAATATAATATTTTTAATAATTTTAATAAAATAATTTAAAATATATTTATATATATATATAATATATTATATTATATATTTTTTAATTATAAGAGTAACTCCTACTCATTATGGAAGAGTTAAAAGAAAAAAAAGAATAAAAATCATCAATAATTCTATCAACTCAGAAACTCACTGTGAACATTTTGGTGTGTATTTTTCCAGGTTCTTATCTATGTTTGATAGATGTGTTTATAGGTTTTATTCTTACCAAACATAATCCCATAAATACTTATATTCTTTCAGAAAAACCATTAAGAAAATAAAAAGTCAAGCCACAGACAGGAAGAAAATATTATGTAATACTATGTAAATGTTATTTACATTGTAAACATTATGTACATTTACAAATGTAAACATTATGTATTATTATGTAATATACATACATTTTATGTGTAATAGTCTCATAAAATAGAGAACTTGTTTCCAGAAAAAATTTTTAAATTCCTACAACTCAAGAAAAAGACAAATTAAAAAATCAGCAAAAGATTTGAATGGACACTCACCAAAAAGATATACACATGACCAATAAGAACATGAAAAGAGGCTCAATGTCACGAATAAATAGGTAAATACAAATTAAAACCACAGTGAGGTATCACTACACACCCACTAGAACAGCCAATTTTTTTTTAAAAGGCAACATTAAATTTGGTAAGACTATAAGCAACCAGAATTCTCATGCATTGCTGATGGAAATATAAAATTGTCCGACAATGTTGGAAAACAATTTAGCAGCTTCCTTAAATGTATACTTAGCGATAACACTGAGCAATTCTACTCCTAGATGTTTATCCAGGAGAAATGAAAGCATATGTCCCTGCAAAGACTTGTACTCGAATGTTCACAGCAGCTCTATTCAGAACAGGCTAAAACTGGAAAGGACCCAAACATTCATCAACATATGAATAGATGAACTACCAGATATCAAAGTAGAGTACCACTCGGCAATAAAAATGACAACATACGGGAGTCTCAAAATCACTGTGTGCTGTATGGTTTCATCCCTATGGTACTCTAGGAAAGAAAAGCTCATCTACAGTGACTGAAGGCAATTCAGTGGTTGCCTGACACTAGCACTGGCAGTGGCATTGACTGGACTAGGGAAACGAGGGAACCTCGGGGTGATGGACAGTTCTGTATCTTGATCATGAAGATTGTTTCATGGCAGTATACATTAAAAAAAACTTACCTCACCGTACACTTAAATTGTGTCCATTGTATTTTGTATAAATTATATGTCGATAAAGTCAATTTTAAAAAGGAATCACGTAGAACATATTGCTTTTTCACCTAAAAAGACAGCAACAATCGGGACGCGTGGGTGGCTCAGTCGGTTAAACGTCTGCCTTCGACTCAGGTTGTGATCCCAGGGTGCTGGGACCAAGCCCTGCATTGGGCTCCCTGTTCAGAGGAAAGCCTGCTTTACTTCTCCTCCCTTTGCCTGCAACCCCAGCCTTGTGCTCTGTCTTGCCTGATCACGCTGTTCTCTTTCTCTCTCTCAAATAAATACATAAAGTCTCTTAAAAAAAAAAAAAAAAAAGATAGCAACAACTACTTTCTGTAACAGCAGATGGATATCTTTGACATAGTTTGTAATGGCTTCAAAATATTCTAATTGTGGATATGCCACAATTTATTTAACTAAATTATTTGACTGTAGGGCATTTAAATTTTAACCTTTTTTTTTTTTTTTTTTACCATTACATGTAACACAATGTAGCTCAACTTTGAAAATATGAGTTAAAGTTTAAGTTACAAACTAAGATCGTGAAGCAAAAAGAGGCCTTCAAGTCAAAGGAAGAAGCCCTCATAAAATGGCCAAAGACGAGAACACATTGCCCCATTCAGAGAGCTTCAAACGGTATTTTGGCCAGAGAGAGTAAGATGTCGGGCATCAAAGGCAATGAGATTGAGGTTGCTAAATTTCAGATCATGAAGTGCCTTTTAAGGAGATCCTGCCAGTTTGCAACAACATGGATGAAGCTGGAGGGCATTGTACTAAGTGAAATAAGCCAGAGACAGAGAAAAACACTTCATGATGTTACTTATAGGTGGAATCTGAAACAGTCATGCATAGAAGCAGAGAATGGAACGGTATTTACCAGGGGCATGGAGCTGGGAGAAATGGGGAGATTTTGCTCAAAAGATACAGAGTTGCAGTTTTATGGGATGAAAAAGTCGAGAGATCTAATTACAGCCTGACTATAGTTAATGATACCGCACTGTATACCCGAAATTTGCTAAGAGTAGATTTCAGGTGCTCTCACTACAAAAATAAGAACAGATATATTAATTAGCTTGACGGTAGTATTCATTCTCCATGCATTCGTGCACCAAAACATCATCTCAAACATATATAATTTTGGTACATCTCAAACATATATAATTTTTATTTTAAAAATAAAGACAGATGAATTTTAAAGAAGAAAGAAGCTGGATTTCTTCCAAAGTAAAGGGATAATTTCTGAAAGATTTTCAGACAAGTAACACAATTTGATTTGTGTTTTAGAAAGTTCACTTTGACCTCTGGGTGGAGAGGAATGTGGACATTCCTTTGATGATTATAGTAATGCAGGGGAGAAACTATGAACGCCTGAGGTAAGACCATGCAAGGCTGTGGAAAGAGTAGTTCTCAGGGAGACCTAGGAGGAGGCGGGGTGAGGAAGACCAAGAAATCTAGGACACCTCCCAGGAACCAGAAGGTGGAGAGAAGAGGTTTGTGAAGAAAGAGAAAATATTACCTGGGTCTTCCTCAGATTCTGAAATCCATCTGTGCTCTGGGGTAAAGCCACCGGTGTGATATGTTCAGGAAATTGTAGTGCACTCACTTTCACACAGTCAATGTTGATGGGCCTGAAAAACAAACTCCTTCACTTATATTGTTATGTTCTGGTGAGTTTTAAAAATTGAATTATTTTTTTGCTGTTGCATTACTGTTGTTGCACACAGTGATGCTGTTATCTCAAATACGATACATTCCTACTGACTGGCTAGGTAATAATGTGTTTGATAATTACTCTGATAGCCCATTTGAACATATTTTATTTTTTTACAATTTCTACTCGGTATGAGTTTTTATTTTTTGCAAGAGTGTATGTTTACTTTCCAGATCCCCTCTTCAGATTGAGCACAGGTAAAGTTCCTTTATAAGGTTTATAATGTGCAAACATATATTCCTTCTTATGCTATTGGTCTATTTATTGGATTAACTAGAAGGATTTGATGTGAAAGCTTAGGATGATATTGAAAATACCTCACTTCTATTGTAGCTAAGAAAATCAGCTTTAGAACTAGAGAGACCTTGTATTGGGCATTATGGATAGACCTTTAGCTTTTTTATCACAGCTGTTCTTTGTTACCATGACAACAGAATTAACCATTTCATTAATATCCCTGAGAAAAGACACATTTATGTATGTCTGACTTCGAATGTGTCTCTGTTCGTATCTCCAGGTCTTTGGCATGTTTATGTGCTTGTTTTTATACCTCAATATTTTGCTTCATGCTTTTACAAAATATTTAAAGCAAAGCTTTATATTTTCAGCATTAAATTTCTATTGGCTACATTGGTTTGGCTGCTTTCAAATGTCCCCTGAGTGGTGAAACAGGCTTCAGAATCTGAAGCCGGTGAGAGCAATAGGCAAGGAAATTTAATACAAAAGAAAATAGTTACCTGTTATAAGAAAAGTCACTTGTTTGTTTTTTCCTTCTTTTAGACTCCACTTGGTGAAATGGGTGTTACTATTAATACTGAAGAGTAATCCCTCATCAAAATGGGTGAACCAGCTGTTTCTGATGCTGTGGAAAGCAGGTCATGTGCTGATTATGATTGTGAAGAAAGGCAGGAAAACATTTCCTAAGACAAGTAAAATCCATTATTTTGGAATATAAGAACTGACAAGAATAATTCTGCCCATTCCACTAAAGCTATGATGATGATGATACAGGTTTCTAGCTATCTTTTTTTTTTTTTAGAGGAAAAAAAAATGTATCTTAATATTGAACTCTCTATAAATATTTCTATTTTTAAAGACCAGTGTAGAAACTCCCCCAATTAAAGCATAAAAGCATCTTGAAGTTGTTAGCTGTTTCCTATTCCTTCACCTTAGTTAAATAAATATAATTATTTCCTTCAGACCTATTACTATTATTAATTTCCACCTTTTCTGAACATCCATGCGTTAAGCAAGTTTGCAAAGTGCTTAAAATCCATTAGTTCATCTAATGCCACAAGCCAATAGTGAAGAGTGTACCACTATCCCCACTTCCTAGCTAAGGAAACTGAGACTCCGAGAGAACTCACGCAAGATTTTACAGCTCATAAGTAGGATTTGAATCTTAATCAGTTAGACCTCCAAGCCTGTGCTAGTATCCATTAGGACAAAGTGCCGCCCTTGGCTCTTCGTTTCTGCTCATATAAATATTGTAACAACACTTAAAATATTTACATTCCCTCCAAGGCATTTTGTCTTGGAAAAGGGAAAAAAGTCTAAAGGAATATTATTCGTAATAATTAAGCTCATAAAACAAGAAGGCAGATTTGAACTAGTGACATAAAATCTTTAAAAACCAAGGAAGGTTCTGTGAGGCTAACTGTACACATATGAAGAGTCACTGAAATGAAGAAAAATACTTCTTACAGAACACAACGAGGTTTCTGGGGTTTTTTTTTCCTTTTTTAAACTTTTCTGAGTTTTTCTTTTTTTATGTCACAGCTTTATTGAGCTCTAATTTAAATAACATGAAATTTATCTAAAATGTTCAATTCAATGGTTTTTAATACATCCACAAAATGCGCAACATCAAGGAAGCTGTACCCACTAACAGTCACTCTGTTTTCCCTCTCCACCTCTCTCTCCCCCCATCACCCCTAAACCTAGGAAACCACTAATATACTTTTTATCTTTATGGATTTGCCTGTTCTGAACATTTTATAAAATTGGAATCAGACATTATATAACCTTTTGTTATATTGTCTGACTTCTTTCACTCAGCGTAATGTTTTCATGGTTCATCCCTGTTATAATAGGTATCAGTGCTTGGTTTCTTTTTATAACCGAATAATATTCCAATGTATGGATAAATTGCATTTTGTCCACTGATGGCTTGTTTCCACTTTTCTGCTACTGTGCCAACTATGACTAATACTGCTGTGAACACTTGTGTTCATTTTTTGTGTGGACATATGTTTTCGTTTTTCTCGAGGTTCTGTTTGCTTTTATTTCATTCTTATCTCCCAGAAAGAGAACTCAAACATCCTATACTATAATGACTAAAGACCGCATGGAATTCTAAACTATAATCCACAGCAACGTTCTACCTCTACTTTCTGAGTTATGAATTAGAGACAGAGTAATTAGTTCAGATAACATTACTTGGGATTCTTAGTCACTCATAACTTTTACAAAGATAGTCAACTAATTCTTTTCTAAGTAAGAATGATTATTTGCTAAGTTCTTTAAAACCCTAAATTTAAAAAGCATAAGATATTTGCATTTGCAATAAATAAATAAAATAAGCATTTGCATAAGATAAAACTTACTATTAAAGTCTCAGAAATAATCCATATGTCTTATTTACTTATCAAATATGCATTCTGGAAACATGACTTCTTTAATGGAACTAAATACTTGGAAATATAAGACGAAAAGATGAAGAAGAAGGAGAAAAAGAAGGAGGAGGAAGTGAAGGAAGGAGAGTGTATGCACTCACCTTTTCAATTTTAAGTGCTAATCTTGAGAAGGATTCTCCAACTTGACTCTCTCCCACTAGTGACAAAGTCAAGATCTAACCTTTAACAGACCAAACGAAGCAGCTCTGACCTCTTTTTCATTTAGTTATAGGATTTTGTTAATTAAGAGATCAGAAGGTTTTGTAATTAGAAGTAAGCACATCATTTATTTTTTGAAAGAGAAACCCTGTAGGTTTCTCCGATGGGTGGGCTGCTTTATCGCATGGAAAAGGAGAGTTTATCTTCGGTCCGAGTTGTATTAAGAACCACGAAAATCATCCTTTCCTAAAGCACAAGGAGTCCAAAGGAAGCTAAGAGGGAATTCTTGGTATTTCTAAATGATGACTGTGGGTCCCCAGCATAGTATCCATTTCAGAATCCAAGAGACATTGCATCAGCTAATAAGGTAGATGAGGTTTTTAACAGTTGCTTCTCATCTCTGCACAAGAGGGCAGCCTTTCACCAAAACCAAGGAAACACTTGGGCAGGACTTTTTGTTAATTTGTACCGAGACCCCTCCAATCATAGAACTTCCAAGGAGAAGAGCGACTGTAATGCAAAGAATAAAGAAAATAGGAGGTAGGTAATACCATGTACTGTCAATCCCCAATATCTGCCCATCTAGATCACCATACCAGAGTTTGCAGCTTCAGCGACGTTTTACCTTTGTTGTTACTTAATTGTTTGGATTTCTTAAACTGCTGTGGACAACTACAAACTTCTAAAATTAATGCTAGGGATAAATTTTTGTTGTTGTTGTTGTTGTTTTTTAACTGCTCCTGAAATCAATTTGCTCACCCTTAAAGGACAGGACTTTTTTTTTTCTGTATCTCACATGGGTGTTTTCGTTTTCTTATGGTTATCCATAATCAGATTTCAAGGCTTTAGAATCAAATCGCCAAATTAATTTGAAATGAGTAATAATTCATATTGGGACAATTATAAATTTAAATTATAGAATACAGTTGAAGAGATTTACCAAGAAATTAAGAGAAGCCAAAAGAAAGTTGCTATAATGCCCACACTTTCAAAATAATTAACCACGCTTGACAGGAAATACGTGATTTAAATGTATTATGATAGCACTCAAAATGCTATTAAAAACAGGGTTAAAGTTAATTTGTCACACTGGAAGGTAAATGTAACTATCTTTATGTCTAAAGTTTTGCAGTAATATTTTCATGCGCAGCTCTTTTATTTTTCTCTTTAAGTTTATGGAATTTTCAACTAAATATTTCACAGGAAATTACTGTCTCCAAGAATATAAAGGTTTTTATATGAAGGATGCTGATCAGTTGTTCTCCATGGATACAGAGAAGCAAACAAGCAGAAATTGGTTTAATAAAGCAGAAGAGATTTCAATTGGACACGAGGCAGAACTTCTTGACTATCATTGTGATAAAGAAAAATTGGGGAAATCTTTTCAATAATTTTTTGAAGATAACTGTCAAAAAACATTCAGTGAAATGGATAGGAGATGTCTTTACTTTTATTACTTATACTTACAAAACTGAGGACTAGAGAGGGAAAATAAAATATACCTTATGTTATTTCCACCATTTTATTTTATTTCTCAACAAAGGAGTCATTTCATACTAATTAATCATCTAATAAGGTAAACAAGCATTTCAATCTCTGTCAGGTTTCATTTTGTAAATAGATACAAGCATATTTTCCGTATAGACCCAGTTAAGAATTCGGCAACATCTGACTTTCCTTTTCCTCTAGATAACATTTACTTGGGATGGGGGAGAGGAATAAAAAAGATAGCCAACATGAAAATGTTCTTTTATTCTCAACAAATTTTATTAAATTGAGAACTCTTAAAATGTAGGGATAGCAGATGCCAAGCACACTGCTCAGCACAAAGTAGAATCTCAGTAGAGGTTTACTGGACTACGTCTGCAGAATTACGTCTCCATAAATTGCATTTCTTTTCTGTATCATTAGAGAATCAAAATCTAAGTGCTATTATCATCTTCCTAGATCACAGCAGAACTGGAGACAAGTTAAAGCTAATCTAGACAGAGCTCAAACTAAACAGCTTGACGGTTAGTAAAGCCCTTTCCTAATCCATGTAAACCTATACTACTTTCAACTCGCTTTTCAGCAAACCATACTAGCCAAATACTTGCAGAGTCTTACTTTACTGTGAGCAAACGTCATTCAACAATTAAGATTTATCTAACACCTACTATGTACAAGATACTGTGCCAGGTGCTAGGCACATAGCCGTAAACACAGGGTAGGCACACTTCCTGTCCTCCTGGAGCTCACATTCTAGAAAATGCAAGCAAGTCAAGTTGGCAATTAAACATTTAATCACAGTTGCTATAAGTGCTGCAAAGAAGTCCAGGTGTTATGAAAGAAAATAATGATTTGGGTCAGGGGTGACCACAGAACCTATTAGTGGTAGAGGAAAGGAAATCACTGATAGATTTAGTTTATACTGAGAATCAATTTTATAAACTGAGCCCCGGAGGATGGGAAGGAGAAGCTACATAGGGAACTAGGGGACAGTATTGGGGGTGGGGGGGGGAGTATGGGAGGATTGTGTAGGAAGGGAATATGCAAAGACCTAAGTCAGGAGGGAAAGGCACGGCACCACAGACACAAGAAAATTAAGCCAAAGTGGAAAACCATGGAGAAGGAGGGGAAGTTCCTCAACCCCACCAAAAAAAAAAAAAAAAAAAATGAGAAGGGCCACATTGGGTACTACCTGCTGGCGCGAGGTTAACTCCCCTTGGTCTCTCCCTATTCAGTACCCAAACTACGCTTTGCCATTCCCCCAACAACTGATTTTTACACGCCCATCATCTTCCTAACCACTTGTCAGTTCCTGCTCTCTAGTAAGGTGATGTATACCCCAGTGCAGGTTTCTATGGAATTTACTTGCCTATGGAAGCATCCCTTTGAGGATTTAATCATAACGTGGAACATTCTCTATCAGAGCAATGCTGAAATAGGAGGCATAAATGGTGCATAATTCTTGAAAAGCCCATTGTAGGCTTGGGTCTTTATAACAAAATAAAAGCTCCATATTAAACTATAAGGCATTACACTTCTGTAAAATAAATTAAATAAACGGCCAGCAGGGGTGTTTTACACAATTTATTGGTGCCCTCTGCAGTCAATGTTACATCTCATTAGTGGCTCTGTCACTCATGAAAAATGTGACACCCATCAGCATCACTCATTAACTTAAAGCATGTGCCTACACATCAAATATATATTTTTTAATTATGGGAACATGCTATAAAGAAGACGTGCATGTGTGCCATGAACAACAAAGGGCATTCTCACCTCTCCAAGCCTCTTCTTGATTTTCCTGTTTAGCCAAAATGGCGAATAAGATACTGTTCTCATCCTTTAAAGTTTTTTCTCCCTACCGACTTTTTCTGCCTGCATTCATTGCAATAGTCCAGATTTTGCCAATTTTTTTCCCTTCTTGACATTTCATTTTTAATTAAAAATGACATTTTAATTAAAAGGAAACATATGTAGAATAAACAGAATAACTCACCAACAGCAGCTAGCTGGGGCTGTCCTGTCGGCCCAGTTTTAACCTTTCTGGCTTACGAAAGGCTGCGCTGGGCTTTGCCACAAGAGTTGCCAAGGCACATTCCTGACAGGAAATAAAGGGAAATTTTTAAAAGATGATCATCAAACCAAAATGCACCCACATCCAGAAAACCCTAGGAAATGCAGGGGATGAAGAATGGAGAGAGTATGCCCACTCCAGACTACACAGTCTGGGACTTTCAGGACTAGGAAAATCAGCCTTTCTTCTATTCAAAATATTAAAACTACCACTTTGGTGAGAGACCCCAGTTTTACAACTTTTCATGTTTACAGATGGCCTGATTTGGCAATCTTAAATGTTAAGGGAGTTGGAAATCTGGCAGGAGGTAAACATAGCCAAAAGTAAAGTATTACAATTAAAACCAAGCACCCTTCTACGAGCAGCCGTGACAGGATGGTTTGTGGCTCCTGGGGCCGCCTTATCTCCCCTGTATCAGAGCTGATGCTGGTGGGGGTCCCTGGCGTGGGTGGGGGGTCAACCCTCTCCCTGGAGTGAGCTGGCCTCCTCCAGCACAAAGGCATATTGTGGTGTGGAAGGGAACGCAGCAAGGCTAACAAAATGACAAAGGAAGAAGCCAACAATGGATGAACACCGCATCAAGGGCAAGCAAATGATTCTCTCAACAAAAATGCCAAATAACATCAATTCGTCTGTGTCCTCAGAAAGTGGTACGAGGATGAGGATCACCAGGGATCAAAGTGATGACCCAACTTTCCCCACATGCAGTGCACCTTTTCTGACAAATATAAGGACATCAGGACAGACTAAAAATCAGTCATGAACAGTCACCATAATTATAACCCAGCACAAAGGGAGGAAGGAAAATAATCTAATTTTGTGGCCCCTCCTAGATGCCAAGAAACTGCTTTGTCATTCTAGTTCAAACAAGAATTCCATATGTCATTGTTATGGGTTAAAGTTGACCCCCCACACACACACATGAAAAAAGATATATTCAAGTCCTAACCTCCAATAACTCAGCATGTAAATTTCTTTGGAAATAGGGTCATTGCAGATGTGATTAATTTAAAAGGAGCAGGGTGGGCCTCTGAAATAACTGTTGTCCTTGTAAGAGGACGGTGAGGTGAAGACAGACCCGGGAGAACACCTGTGGTGACAGAGGCAGAGACTGAAGTCATGCCCCCAGAGCCAGTGAATGCCAAAGACTGCCAGCAGTCTGCCAGGAGTTGGAAAAGGGCAAACCTATAGGTTCCAGGTGGGGCATTTCATGTATCTAACTTTCCAAACCCTGAGACAATCAAGTTATTATTTTAAACGGCTCAGTTTGTAATGGCATCCCTAGGAAATAAATACGCTCAGGTATAGTTGTCTTGACATGGTACAGAGGGAGAATGAGGCCTAGAAATCCAAAATACTCTCCCCAAATACCATAGTTATGGAGGGGTCCAATCAGTTTGACTCAAAGCTTATGCTCTTCACCATATATTATTAGAATGCCTTCAGGCCTTCAAACAGTCATCCAAATTGGAATTGCATAATGGTGTGAGGAGTTAATGACTCTTAAACACCTAAAGCAACTAAAATGAATGAAGCAGGTCACTCCATACGTTTTTACCAAAAAAATTACTTCATGTGAAGAATCGGCACACAACCATCAAACTGGATTCTTTCGATATGTATTTACTGAACTCTTATGATCTGTTCTTCAGGTATAGCTCTAAGAACTGCCTTCAAAGATTTTTCAATGAATTGGGGAAATATACATGCAAAATTAGGTTAAAAAGTTTCCTAGAGTCATGGGCACTATTACAGAGATATGTACATGATCTATATTAGGGACCAAAAAGCTGTGCAGGGAGATCATGGTTGGGGCTAGAATTCATTCTCTTAGATGTACAAGCTATAAATTAAATATGTATTAAAAGGAATTTCTATTAGCAATGATCATTTGTGAGTGGATTCTTTGGAGAAGTTGTGAGAGAGATCTATATGAACATGTGAAGCAACTGTATGTTTTCACAACCATCAGCTGCCCAGTTGTCCAAAACAAGTTTGTGCATAATGGGAAACAACCCACCTTCCTCCACACGTAGATTGGATACCTAAGGTGGAAACTACTTGTCCCCTGTACACAACATTTATTGTTCATATTAGAATGGTTTACTCTTCTATTGTCTTCATTGGTAAAACTTCACCCTTTCAGAAGACTCCAGCTCAGACAAATAGTTTGACTGCTTGTTATAGAAACTTCTGGAGGGGTACCTGGGTGGCTCAGTTGGTTGAGCATCTGCCTTTGGCTCAGGTCATGTTCCCATGGTCTTGTGATCAAGCCCTACATCCAGCTTCTTCTCAGCGGGAAGCGGGAAGTCTGTTTCTCCCTCTCCCACTCCCCCGCCTGTGTTTCCTCTCTGTCTTTCTGTTAAATAATTAAATAAAATCTTAAAAAAAAAAAAAAACAACCTTCTGGAAATGACCAAGAACTTTTCCTTGGAATGTATTGATAGTTTGTACCTAAGAATCTTTTAATCCCTTCCTTCAAAAATTTTCACCTTGTTGGCTCCACCAATCCTGGATGGTTGTATGGGGATCCTTATTCAATCCTATCAAGTCCCCACACTGAAATACATCTTAAACCAAAGTTTCAACTCTCAATAAATTGCCCCCAGACACTATCAAAGTTCCACTGAGAGAGTAATCTCTCTTACCTCAGTAAGCAATTTAGTAAATCTAGTGAACAGCAACTGAGTCATATTAAAGTTTTTAAGAGTTTAGTTGAGCAAAAGTTGATTCAAATCAGGCAGTGATCAAAGCAGAAGTGGTTAGGAATAATCCATCAAGAGGAGCTAGGGGCAAGACTTTTACAGAGAAGAGATAGAAGCAAAGCAAGGAAATTATTTGATGGACTATAGCTTAAGTCATTGCATTATTTGGGAAAGTTGGCTGTTTGTGATTGGCTGTCCTTAGGTTTTAATTTCTTGACCTTGAGGCACTTACAAACTTAGGTTTTCAGTTTGCTTACATAGGCTTACTAAGGCATTAAAGCCACCACAATCTAATGACGTTCTTGTCTAATTAATTTGACACACTAAACTGAATTTTATTATCTCAACAAATTCTGCTAGGCTGGTAATATTTGGGAAGCTGTCATTTAACAATAATAATGAACAAAGAAAAAGGGATGAGCTTGAAGAGGAAATAACAACTTGAGTTTTTAACACACTGAAATTTAGGTGTCTTAGAAACAACAAAAAAGAGAAGTCCTTAAAGGTAGTTAAAAGGAACTTACAAGAAAAATGTGAACAGAAGATCTGGAGTCATTACCAAGCTCATTCAAAGAGCACGTGGAGAATGGATGCAAAAGGAACCTGGGCAGAAAGTTGAGAAGGATTCATATTAAAGAGATGAGGTGGAAAAGAGAGAGAGACAGAGAGAGATGAGGTGAAGCAGAGCACCTCCAGAAAGGAGACTAAGAAGTAAAAGAATGGGGGAAAAAAAATAAAGAAAGTTAGCTATCATGGCATCTAATGGTAGAGGGTCTTTCAAAAAGTAAAGAGGGGTCCACAAGGCTAAATATTTCAGAAAGGACACACACATACACATACACAAACACAATATGGCAGCATTTACCATAGAGAATCCTCCAAAAGAAGAGCTGATTCAAAATCCAATTAATTATGAAATGACCTTAAACTCTTCAAGCCAATTTTATTGCATTGCAATGCATTGCAGTGTACCTCATCAACATTGGGGCTTCTCAGTAAAGAGTGAGCCCTAGCTGATAAAGAATAAAGTGGCTTTCATAAAAATAAACAAACAAAAAATATTGTCACCCAAATCATATGATGAAAAGAATGACTTAGTTTAAAAAAAATTTTTAAGTAAACATCAATTTTTCTGGAACTGTTTAATTGCCAAACTTGTTCCACTGTATTACCTTAATACCCTGATCGAAATGAGAGAACAATATGTTTTTTTTCTGGTCATTTTATAATAATTCATTAAAACAGTGGGCTCATTTATGCAAGCTAAATTCTCATCCCCAGTCTCCCAGAAGATTTTGTGGCATATCCCTGGCTGCTAAATAAAAGCTTTTCTCTTAAAGTCACTTAACTGTCTTTGGTTTTGTTTTTAAGCAAAGGGATTTATCAGTTTCTGGGCTTTGTTTTGCTTTTGAAGCTTTAGCTACTGCATCAGCTCGAGATATGCTTGATTTGTTTTTTATTTTTTATTTTTTAAAATTTAATTTTATTTTTTCAGTGTTCCAAGATTCATTGTTTATGCACCACAGCCAGTGCTCCATGCAATACGTGCCCTCCTTAATACCCACCACCAGGCTCACCTGAACCCACACCCCCCTCCCTCCAAAACCCTCAGTTTGTTTCTCAGAGTTGACAGTCTCTCATGGTTCCTCTCCCCCTCTGATTTACCCCAATTCACTTTTCCTTTCCTTCCCTTAATATCCTCCATGTTACTCCTTATGCTCCACAAGTAAGTTAAACCATGACTTTCTCTGCTTGACTTATTTCACTCAGAATAATCTCTTCCAGTCCTGCCATGTTGAAACAAAAGTCAGATATTTACCCTATCTGATAGAGGCATAATATTCCATTGTATATATGGACCATATCTTCTTTGTCCATTCATCTGTTCAAGGGCATCTTGGCTCTCTCCACAGTTTGGCGATTATGGCCATTGCTGCTATGAACATTGGGGTACACTGTTTTTTAGCCAAAGCTTCCTAGGGAGGAAATACAAGTGACTGAGTCATTTGTCAACTATGACCAAGCAAGTTTTGGGTTCCTCAGTTTGTTTGTTTTTTTTATCCTTCTTTGGATGGATATACATAAAGCACCCATGTGGATTTAAAAGTTAGATCACTTGGAGCCCCTGGGTGGCTCAGTCAGTTGAGTATCTGACTCTTGATCTCAGCTAGGTCTTGAATTCAGCGTCATGAGTTCAAGCCCTCTGTTGGACCCCATACTGGGTGTGGAGCCTCCTTAGGAAAAAAATTAAGAAAGAAATAAATAAAAACTAAAAGAACATTCAGTGGTCCTGGCATTATGTTGACACTGCCTGATTTACGGATCTTAGGAAATACATTTGACATCATAGCAAGTCATCTTAGGTAATCTTCAAGACTTTGCTTAGATGTAAATTGAACTCAGTGACACCTACCCATAAACTACTTAGGACATCTAGGAGCATTCATCAGTGTTTGATGAAAGAAAAAAATTTAACTGATCAAAAAAAAATCTGATACTTTGTTTAAAAGATTTTTTTTTTTTAATGAGAGAGAGAGCACAAGAAGGGGTGGGGGGGTTGAGGGAGAGGGAGAAGTAGACTCCTTCTTGAGCAGAGAGCCTGACCTGGGGCTTGATCCCAGGACCTCGGGATCATGACCGGAGCCAAAGGCAAACACTTAACCAAATGAGCCACCCAGGTGCCCCTCTAACAAACATTAAAAGTCATTATTGCCATGGAGGAAAATGCTAAGTGTATACCTTGAAAACCAAACATCACCAAAAGCCAATCAAGAAATAATTTAATGAGTACTTTTTGGCCACTCAGTAGGTTCAAGACATTGTACCAGCTGGAGGGGAAGGGATATGGGAGGGTAGAGAAGTGCTATATAAGGCTCCTACTCCCCTAGGAATGTTTAGAATTGGATTAATCTGGGATAACTGTTAGTTTGGAGCAAGATGCCATGTTATCATTAATATGATTTCTTGTATAATGCATTTTAAAGTTCCTATGTATAATACCACATGTATGCATACCTGAGTACCTAAAATACATACACTAGAGGACAAGAGCCTGCCGGGAATAGATTAGGCACTCCATTCATCTTTGCATCCGAAGTGCCAATCCCAGGGCCTCGCACCAAAAAATTGCTTAAAAAGAGTCTCTTAAAGGAATAAATGATTACATGAATTCATTTGTGCTGGTCCTATGGTTGTTATGGTAGAAATGGAAAAGATACCGAGGACAGAATAGTACCTGATCATTAATTACCTCCAGGAGGGTAGTAGAGACCAGTATCAATAAATCTATATTGCTGCTTTTTCTTCAAGAACATTGTTTTTTCATGCTAAGAACATGCTGACTCTAAGGCTGCTAATGATAACATGTCCCCCCACAAAATTCTTTCCATTTAGACTCTGTTTGTATTTTACACTCAAGAAGTTGTCAGTAGAGTTGCTACTAAGTAGCCTTATTTGAGGGCATTTTCAGGCTGTATAAAATGGTCCCACTTTCAAAGTGCCGAGAGCTATCTTTGCTGAGGTGTTAAGCCACAGTACAAGACTGCGAACAGTTTTTAGAACTCATTACACTAAAAACAAAAAACAAACAAACAAAAAAACCATGATTTTTAATAGCATAGTGGGATTTAAGTTTACACTTGCCTTCTACTTTCAATTTTAAGTACAAACAAAACAAATGTAAAGCATGGGGAGGCAGTAGTCCGATACCTGGAATCCATTCAAGACCAGGCTTTTCCTCTCTACCCCGTGTGAACTTAGGTAAGTCACTTAATATGTTTCGCCAGCTGTAAAACAGCGTAATAATACCCGTTCCATGGGATTTCTGTGAGGATTAAATGAGATAACATGCTAAATCTCATGTTTAATTACATTTAATTCATTTAACATATTACTGGTCCTATGTGATAAGTTCCCTCATTTCTGAAAGTATAATGTGCCAATAACAAGTTAGACAAGCACTAATGCCATTTTAATAAAGTTAAGGTAATTAAAGCTACTTGAATCACAATATATATTATATTTTTGGTAGTAAAGGAAATTGCTCAAAACTATAGCTTTTATGTATTATAATTATATTGACTAGAGGGGTGTGTGCATGTATGTGAATGTGTGTGTGCGTGTGTGTGTTCATACTTTCTATATTGAAGATCTAGAGCCTGAAAAATTGCCAAAAATTTCATCAGGAGATGCTGAAATGATATTGAAATGGGCCAAGCATTGAACAATGATCTCAAGCTCTTCATTAGCCAATGGATCTACTTCCTTTGTGATTGTGATCCAAAGACAGAAGAAAATTAGCTCAAGAACAAGACAGAGGAGGAAGTGAACCCACGGAGTCCCTTCAGGGAAGCCAAGAGAAGAGTTTTTAAAATTTTTCAACATTTGGCTCATTGCAATATCACTTCAATGTTTCCTGATGGAATTTTTGGCAATCTTTCAGACTCTGGACCTTCAATAAAGAGAAGGAAGACATATAACAAATAAAGTAAATAAAAGTTAATTAATTAAAATAAAGTTAAATAAAAAATAAAGAGGGGACATCATTACCAAGCCATGTGTTTTTTGACACAATGGTGTCCAACCACTAACAAAAAGCTGCATTTTGGCCATTTCATCTACTACTAGTAGTGTACAAAACATGTACTATAAAGGGTGAGTACATCTGCAGTCTGTCTCCATTCACTCCTCTCCTCCCACAATCATTCTTAAATCACTCCATGCTTATATTGTAATGGTCTCCTTTTAAAAAAGGCCAGCAACTAATCTCATCCTCGAGTTTCTGACCATTAATAATGAACTCCTCAGAGGTCAAGCTTTGCTTACTATCCTCACTTTTTTTGTCCTAGTCTTTCTTTAATTAGGTATAATTTGGAAACCACATCCATATATTACTACTTCCATGACCCACTTACTTAAAAATACCAGGGTGCCTGGGTGGCTCAGTGGGTTGATGATCCCACTTTTGATTTTGGCTCAGGTCATGCTCACATGGGTTGTGGGATCTAGCCCTGTGTCGGGCTCCAAGCTCAGCAGGAAATGTGCTTGAAGATTCCCTCTCCCTCTCCCTCCATGCTCTCTCTCTCTTTCTCTCTAGAATGAATAAATAAAAAATTTAAAAAATACCATTGATGTTCTAATTATCAAACATCTTTTTGTTCCTCTTTCTATAAATCATCCGATTTTATACCTCTCCACATTTAACACCACCTTGCTTTTTTTGAAAGTCCAATCTTTCTCATGGTACCAGGAACGCATGTTCCATCTTAAGGCTCCACCCTCTTCTACAACCTTAACATTTTCTACAGATGGCAGCTGCTTCTCAGCAACAACCCTCTCTCATAGAAGGAAAGCAAGAAAAATCTTGGTCATTTAGCTATCTCTGAGTTTTTTTTAACCATCTATGGCTCTGTTTCCTCACATTTAAATTGGAGATCACAATATAACAAAAATGCCTACATCATAGGTTTGTTGTGAGGACTAAATGAATTAATTTATGTGAAGTGCTTAGAAAAGTTCATGGCACATAGCAAGTGCTATAGAATTGTTTGCTGTTATTTTGCTATTATTCACCTTCCATCATGTGTATATTGGTTCTAAGTCTTATCACAATCCAACTTGTATCATGGTTAAATATGTACATGACAGAGTGGTCCCAGATGAAGTGGTAGCCTAAACAGTTGGAAGGCTCTGTATCCCCAGGGTCATGGCCAACAGTGAATGCACCTTATTGTCATCAAGCTTGATGGTGTCCAGCGCAGCCTGGTGGGAGAGATAATTAAGTGTTTTGAGCAAAAGGGATTCTGCCTGATTGCTACGAAATTAATTCAAGCTCCTGAAGACCTTCTCAAGGGATACTACATTGACCTAAAGGACCATCCATTCTTTGCCAGCCTGGTAAAGAACATGCAATCAGGGCCTGTCGTTGCCATGGTCTAGGAGAGGCTGAATGTGGTGAAGACAGGCCTAGAGAGCCCATATAGACTGCAAGCCTGGGACCCTTCATGGGGACCTTCACATCCACATTGTCAGGAACATTATCCATGACAGCGATTCTGTGAGAGTGCAAAAAAGGAGACTGGCTTGTGGTTTCAGCCCGAGGAGCTGGTGGATTACAAGAGCTTTGCTCAGAACCATGTCTGTGAGTGACAACAGAACAGACCTCAGAACTTTGTTTACTCCATAACCTCTCTTTCTCATGGGGAGGTGGTCAGCCTCTAGGAAATCAAGTTATTTTTAAGAACTCCCTTATAATCTGGAGGCAAATCTTGGAGCTGGGAGTGGTCCCTTTATAGTATTATGTGCTACCTTTAGATGAAAATATTGTATTTCCCTCCCAAAAAAATATGTACCTGACAGACTATGTTGAAAATTTCTTAAGGACTACCACAGTGTCTTATTTATGTATCTCCCACAATGCTTTGCACATGGGAGTTTGCAAGTAATGTTACTTAATTGAATTGTTAAACTGCTTGCATTAGTAAAGTTCTGCTCTCTATTTCTTCTACTTTTTATACTTCTTGCTAAATTTTACTTTCATAGGCTCAAATATAATAATAAATTAGGGTGACATATAAAACTGCTGGTTCTTGAAAATTAAGCCCTGGAAGTATTTTAATTTTATTATGAACCAAGAAGCTGTGTCATTTTTTTTTCCTAAGAAATTAATTATACCTTTAGATGAGAGGCTATCATAACGTGATTTCTAGACCACTGATGGCCCACAAGTGCCCTCTGAGTGGTCTTCAGGCTCATCGCTTGTAGTTTGCAGGTTTATAATAAGACACCATCTGTGCTTTTGTTGCTGCCATGACTTCATAATCTATTTACGATGGTCAATAAAATTCAAATATTACTTCAAGGGTACACCATTCATGCCATTAATTCTAAAATTTATTTTATTCTTCTGCTGAGAAAAAGTGGACAGATGAGCAGGTTCACTGGATTTTATGTACCACAACTGACCTGCAGATTGGTCAAGTGTGGTAGCCATTCCTTCAGATAGCCTCTGGGTGGGAAAGGCTTAAACCCTCAAACTTTCCAACCTAATCTGTGTCATCACAAACCTAAGGTTTACTGTTGACCAGGTGCATAGGACTGTTCCCATCTCTTTGAATCAAAGACAGAAATAGACATAAGTACCAACGATAAAGGACAGAAACCAAAAACTGAGAGTCATCTGAGGCTACAGACACATGACCAAGACATGAATGGTGTTTTCTGTTCTGTAGAACTTACTCAGATAACTCCAACTAACCCATGTTGTGCCTGGTATTATTTATTTTCCCCCATTTAAATGTAAGCCTCAGTTACTCTAGAAACCAGCTTGATAATGCATAACTTCTCCATTAGGAATATTTTTATGGAGCCCATCGTTATGAATTCATTTGCTATTCACTGTAATAGCACATATCATAATGAATTCATTTAGTATTCATGGGGATAACACAAATACCATTTAGTAACTGGTTAATGAACTGAGTGGGGCTCTTTATCCTTCCTGGGTTTTATAAGAAACAATGCTCATTTATTTAAATCATCAACTTCTTTTTCAGCTTCATTTTGTACATACACTATTTCTTGTTCCCCAATGTCCAAGTATAATGCTGAGGTAAAGGACAGCTTTCTTTGGATAAAAGGAATCCAACAACAAAGGGCCCCGAGACATGGAGACTGGGCAATTAAGTGTAATTATGTTTCAGTTCATTGCAGACCAGTTTTGACAGTTTTATCCTGAAAATTAAAAATCACCAAAGAAATAATACTATTTATGCATCAGGCTCTGAGCTAAACTAAAAGCACCATTAGTAAGACCACTATGCAGGTTAAAAAACAAAAATAACAAAGTACCAAAAAACTAAGTTATTTGTTCAAAATCACATGACAAATAACTGAAGAATGTGGAGTTCAAACCCAAGAAGTCTGATTCCAGATCTGTGGCATTCACAGTGTTCTAAGCCACATGTTATCTTAGTTATCACTATTTTAGTTTTCCTTCTTTGTAAAATGATGATACATGTGTATCTTAACTAATAAAATCCTCTTGAAGCAATTTGTAAAGTTAAAACACCAAATAGCTTCAGTAACCCATAGTAAATTACCAAACCAAGAACTGACATAAGCCAACCTCAGTCTGTGCATCATTTGGCTGGCAATTAGTTAATAGTTTTCAAGAGGCACACAAACTAAGAATTCAGGACAAATTTTGTCTGGAGTCCATGTTCTCAAGGTAGTATAGGACATATTCCAAAATAAAATATGTCATATTCTTTTAAATAGGAAAGAAAAATATAGAAAAGAGAAAAAAAAGGGTCTCACTAGCAAGGTTAAGATCATAAGGGAAAGTCAAGTATGATAGGGGGTTATTATTGTAGATTTACCCTTACCAAATAACATCGAATAACATCTGCAAGCCAAACAAAAATGTACATGCAAAAAACTAAAGTCGGGAGGGAAGAAAGGATAGACTCCCTCCCTTTTATACATGTGCACAAATTATTGGTCATCGATTTCACCCAAGAGATAGACGGACCTTAAGAACGTGTGTGAATGAAAAAGCATTTGAAGGAAATGGGATCCGTGACTGCCAAGAGGTTAGAGAAGCCAGGGGAAGGGAGGAGAATTACTTATTCATGTATAGTCTTAGTTTTTCTAGAGAGGATTTAAGGTAAATATTATAAAGTAGAAAAAACTGAACACACTATTTTTGAAATAGCAGTATTATGGATAATACAGTTAGTAAGCCTATAAACACTCTTTCAGTGACTAGAACTGATACTTGAATTTGGCTCTAAGTTTGCCAGCTGTTAATATGAAAAGGCAAAATGGGTTTTGTACAGAAGCCATACTGACTAACATACTAGACAATGTCCTCAGCAGTATTCCTGAACGACGAGTGCAAGGATGTGATTCATAAAGCTGTTCCTTATCGTATCCCTCAGTGAAAGGGCTGAGAGCCTCAAACATGAAGGTATCTTATGATTGAAGGGTTATGCTAGCATGGCTCTATCACTAGTATTTAGAAGAGGTGAAAACATCTAGCCTACCTCTTTGGTTTTAGAGATGTGAGAAGAGAAATACAAAGCTTTAATGTGTTTATTCTCTTCTCAAATCCCCATGGCCTCCACACATGGAAAGATGTTACTCCAAGGAAAAGCGTATTTATAAATTGGTCATTCTCTCTCTTTTTAATGTAAAATGTCTATAACGCCTCATCAGAGCTTCTGATAAGCATGAACTAGACGTTTCTCTATACTGAGTTGACCTAATTGAAGCCAAAGAAAAGAAACAATGAAGAACTATTAAAGATCAATTTAAGGCTTCCCCCGGGTTTTTGCATAGTTAAATTAGCTGAATAGTTAAAAATCCTTTCCAGTACAACCCTCGTTTGAGGTTAAATGGATTAGGTCAGAGGCAAAGGCATACATATGCTAACTACATCATCGGGGAAGAAGAGAAGGCTGAGTAATAAAGACCAGAAAGATGAAGGAGGTGGGTGGCGAGGGGGAACCAAAATTCAAAAGAACAATAAAGAGAAAGACTAAGAAAGATAAAAATAGCTTTCAATTATGGAGTGTTTCTATTATGTAGCGATGCACTAGACCAAGTGCCTTATAAATACAATCTCATTTATTCTTCCTATTAGCACCCATTTAGAGATAAGGAAACTGAGGCAGAGAAAGGTCACACCAAGGATAGAGTCAGGATTTCAATTCCTGGTCTATCTGATTCCCCAGTGCCTTGAAATGTAACACTATAATTTCTCCAGCAAACTTTAAAGGATGACAAAGAGGAGATACACACATGGAAGCTTTTAAAAAAAGGGCAGAGGAAGGAGTCAGGGGTGTGCAGGGGCAGGCAATAAGAAAAAAAGCTGAAGTGGCAGCTCACTGGCCCCAGTTACTTTTATTGTGCCTCTATCTTGTAAAACACATGGAGGTTTTCATTACCACTGGGTAATTGATGGCAGATCATATGGGAATGGGCACAAGATGAAGTCTACATATAAAAATAAATATGGTAAGAGGTTTTTGAAACCTGTCTGGCTTCTTAGCTCAGCACACTTTAGATTTGTCTCATTTGGGGCAGACTATCATGTTCCAGTTCCATTTCTAAAAGCCACCTCTTTGGCCCAGAAGACATTCTGGCTTTAAATAAAAGATAGGAAAAGTACTTCTCTGTTTTACGTGAAATGCTCTAGAAAAAAATTTATAAAATGCAAGCAAGACACAAAATTCCATTCCTAAGGTAAACCTGTAGTGGAGATACATAGGATTTACAGAGGCTGAAGGGAACAAAAATCTATCTCCCAAGTTTGTTGGGTGAAATATTTCTCTGGCTTTTTTTAAACTCTCCATAAAAGCCAGGGTTTCAATGGGTTTGTTGTAGCCCCCATGCTGAAAAGAGCTCTCAAAGATTGTCAAAAATAGAAATAATCATTAAGTAAAATAAAAAACATAAGCACTGTACAACTTTTGATTTTGAACATCTAAAGATAGTGAGCAGCACTGATATTTGGCTAGGAAGTTACTATAAAATATGTAAAATCAAAGACAAGCTGACAGGATTGGAAATGTTCCACCATGGTGAGTAAACACAGCAATGAGAGCTGGGTGGTAGCAAAGCCTTTGTATTAGGGTTGGCAACCTTCGTGGAAATCCATTCTCAGGTTTACAAAAAAAAGTCTTTTGTCTCAAACACTTCGGGATTTTTGTTGTTGGTTTTTGTTTTGTTTTGTTTTATTTTGTTTGCAGAGAGCCCTGGTGCACAAGTTGATACATGTCTTGGTCACAGAGCCAATTTATTCATTGTGTAGCTTCCGTCTTAGGAGCGCTGATGGCTAAAAGGCAGGTGTTGAGCACACCTTGCATCAGTCAACTTACAGAATTTTTACTACAATAAAAAACACAAAAACTGCTCACCTCTCTAAGTAGTCATTTATGAGTCTGTCAGGCTAACAAACTATGCTGCTATTATGGGCTGAATTGTGTCTCTCCCAAATCATATGTTGAAACCCAACCTCCAGTGACCACATCTGGACACAGGGTCTTTACAGAGGTACTTAAGTTGAAATGAGGCTATGTTAACGTGGGCCCTAACTCCAATCTGACTGGTGTTCTTATAAGAGGAATTTTGGACACATGAAAGTGAAACCAGGGATGTGTGCATTGTGCATACAGAAGAAATACCCACGTGAGGACACAGCAAGAAGGTGGTGCACTACATTTGTGTCTTTAGGGTAAATACCCAGTAGTGCAATTGCTGGGTCATAGGTTAGCTTTATTTTCAACTTTTTGAGTAACCTCCATGCTGTTTTCCAGAGTGGTTGCACCAGCTTGCATTCCCACCAACAGTGTAGAAGGGTTCCCCTTTCTGCTCTTTGAGGTTTTTTTACACCATTCTAAAAACCTTATGTTTATTTCTTCTATTTTAGAAAGTTGTTTAAATTCTAGTTAGTTAACATTTGTGTAATATTGGTTTCAGGTGTAGAATATAGTGATTCATCACTTACATGTAACACATCACAAGGGCCCTCCTTAACCCCCATCACCCATTTAGTCCTTCCCTCACCCCACCTCCCCTCCAGCAATCCTCAGTTTATACTCTATAGTCAAGAGTCTCTCATGGTTTGCCTCCTTCTCTTTTGTTTCACTTACCCTATATTCGTTTGTTTTGTTTCTTAAATGTCACATATGAGTGAAACCATATGGCATTTCTCTTTCTCTGACTTGTTTCACTTAGCATCATACACTCTAATTTCATTCATGTCATTGCAAATGGCAAGATTTCATTCTTTTTGATGGCTGAGAAATATTCCATTGCATACATAGACCACTTCTTCTTTATCCACTCATCAGTCAATAGGTATTTGGGCTCATTCCATAATCTGGCTATTGATGATAATGCTGCTATAAACATTAGGATGCATGTGTCCCTTCGAATTAGTATTTTTGTATCCTTTGGGCAAATACCTAGCAGTGCAGTTGCTGGATGATAGGGTAGTTCTATTTTAACTTCTTGAAGAGATTCCATACTGTTTTCCATAGTGGCTCTACCAGCTTGCATTCCCACCAATAGTTCAAGAGGGTTCCCCTTTATCTATATCCATGCCAACATCTGTCATTTCCTATATTGTAAATTTTAGCTATTCTGACAGTTGTGAGGTGATATATCACTGTAGTTTTTATTTGTATTTCCCTGATGATGGGGTTGTTGAACATCTTTTCATATGTCTGTTGGTCATCTAAGGTCTTCTTTGGAAAAATGTCTATTCGTGTCTCCTGTCTGTTTTTTAATTGGATTGTTTTTGAGGTATTGCATTTGACAAGTTCTTTTTTATACATTTTGTATAATAACTCTTTATCAGATATGTCATTTGCAAATATCTGCTCCCTTTCCATTGGTTGCCTCTTGGTTTTGTTGACTGTCTCCTTTATTGTGCAAAACTTTTTGTCTTGATGAAGTTCCAATAGTTCATCTTTGCTTTTGTTTCCCTTGCCTATGGAGATGTGTCTGGTAAGAAGTTGCTGCCTGTGTCCTCCTCTAGGATTTTGATGGTTTCCTGTCTCACATATAGGTCTTTCATCCATTTTGAATTTATTTTTGTGTATGGTGTCAGAAAGTGGTGCAGTTTCATTTTCTGCACATCACTGTTTAGTTTTCCCAACACCAGTTGTTGAAGAGACTATCTTTTTCTCATTGGATATTCTTTCCTGCTATGTCAAAGATTAATTGACCATAGGGTTATATGTCCATCTCTGGGTTTTCTATTCTCTGCCATTGATCTATGTATCTTTGTGCCAGTAACATATTTGTGCCAGTAACAGCTTTGCAATATAGCTTGAAGTCTAGAATCATGATGCCTCCATCTTTGTTTTTCTTTTTTGAGGTTGTTTTGGCTATTTGGGGCCTTTTGTGCTTCTATACAGATTTTAGGACTGTTTGTTCTACCTCTGAAAAGTGCTGGTGACATTTTGATAGGGATTGCCTTATATGTGTATATTGCTTTGGGTAGTATAGACTTTTTAACAATATTTGTTCTTACAACCCATGAGTATGGAATGTTTTTCCATTTATTTGAGTCATCTTCAATTTCTTTCATAAGTGTTCTGTAGTTTTCAGAGTATAGGTCTTTTGCCTCTTCAGTTAGATTTATTCCTAGGTATCCTAAGTTTTTGGTACAATTATAAATGAGATTAATTCCTTTATTTATCTTTCTGTTGCTTCATTACTGGTGTATAAAAATAGCAGCAGACTTCTGTATGTTGATTTTATATCCTACAACTTTGTTGAATTCATGTATCAGTTCTAACAATTTTTTGGTGGAGTCTTCTAGTTTTCTACATAAAGAATCATGTCGTTTGCAAATGGTGAAAATTTGATTTCTTCCTTGCTGATTTGGATGGTTTTTATTTCTCTTTGTTGTCTGATGGCTGAAGCTTGGACATCCAGTACTATGTTAAATAACAATGGGGGAGTGGACACCCCTGTCTTGTTACTGACTGTAGAGGAAAAGATCTCGGTTTTCCCCCATTTTGAATGATATTAGCTGTGGGTCTTTCATATAAGGTCTTTATGATGTTAAGGTATGTTCTCTCTATCTCTACTTTGTTGAGGGTTTTTATCAAGAATGGATTATATCAATTGCTTTGTCTGCATTTATTGAGAGGATCATATGGTTCTTATCTTTTCTTTCATTAATGTGGCATATCAGTTTGATTGATTGGTGAATATTGAACCACCTCTGTAGCCCAGGAATAAGTCCCACTTGATCAGGGTGAATAACTCTTTAAAGGTACTGTTGGATTTGATTTGCTATTATCTTGTTGAGAATTTTTGAATCTGTGTTCATCAGGGATACTGGTCTGTAATTTTTCCTTTTTAGTGGCATCTTTGTCTGATTTTGGAATCAAGGTAATGCTGGCCTTGGAGAATGAGTTTGGAAGCTTTCCTTCCATTTCCATTTTTTGAAACAGTTTGAGAAGAATAGTTATTAAACCTTCTTGTGTGTGTGTGTGTGTGTGTACACATTTTTTTTCAATTTATTTATTTTCAGAAAAACAGTATTCATTATTTTTTTCACCACACCCATTGCTCCATGCAATCCGTGCCCTCTTTAATACCCACAACCTGGTACCCCAACCTCCCATACCCCCACCACTTTAATCCCCTCAGATTGTTTTTCAGAGTCCATAGTCTCTCATGATTCACCTCCCCTTCCAATTTACCCCAACTCCCTTCTCCTCTCTAACACCCCTTGTCCTCCATGATATTTGTTATGCTCCACAAATAAGTGAAACCATATGATAATTGACTCTCTGCTTGACTTATTTCACTCTGCATAATCTCTTCCAGTCCCGTCCATGTTGCTACAAAAGTTGGGTATTCATCCTTTCTGATGGAGGCATAATACTCCATAGTGTATATGGACCACATCTTCCTTATCCATTCGTCTGTTGAAGGGCATCTTGGTTCTTTCCATAGTTTGGCGACCGTGGCCATTGCTGCTATAAACATTGGGGTACAGATGGCCCTTCTTTTCATGACATCTGTATCTTTGAGGTAAATACCCAGGAGTGCAATTGCAGGGTCATAGGGAAGTTCTATTTTTAATTTCTTGAGGAATCTCCACACTGTTCTCCAAAAAGGCTGCACCAACTTGCATTCCCACCAACAGTGGAAGAGGGTTCCCCTTTCTCCACATCCTCTCCAACACATGTTGTTTCCTGTTTTGTTAATTTTGGCCATTCTAACTGGTGTAAGGTGATATCTCAATGTGGTTTTAATTTAAATCTCCCTGAGGGTTAATGATGATGAACATTTTTTCATGTGTCTGATAGCCATTTGTATGTCTTGATTGGAGAAGTGTCTGTTCATATCTTCTGCCCATTTTTTGATATGTTTGCCTGTTTCGTGTGTGTTGAGTTTGAGGAGTTCATTATAGATCCTGGATATCAACCTTTTGTATTAACCCTTCTTTAAATGTCTGGTAGAATTCCCCTGGGAAGCTATCTGGCCCTGGACTTTGGTATGTTCGAAGATTTTTTGATTACTGATTCAGTTTCTTTGCTGGTTCTGGGTCTGTAAAATTCTCCATTTCTTCCTGTTTCAGTTTTGGTAGCTTATATTCTAGGAATTTATCCATTTCTTCCAGATTTCCCAATTTGTTGGCATATAATTTTTCATAATACTTTCTTATAATTGTTTGTATTTCTGTGGTTTTGGTTGTGATCTCTCCTCTTTCTTTCATGATTTTATTTAATTGGGTTCATTCTCTTTTCTTCTTGATACTTCTGGCTAGTGATTTATCAATTTTGTTAATTATTTCAAAGAATCGACTCTTAGTTTCATTGATCTATTCTGGGTTTTGCTTGTTTGTTTCTATATCATTTATTTCTGTTCTTGCCTTTATTATTTCCTTTCTTCTGCTAGCTTTAGGCTTTACTTGCTCTTCCTTTTCTAGCTCCTTTAGTATAAGATTAGGTTGTGTATGGGGATTTTTCTTGCTTCATGAAGTAGGTTTGTATTTCTATATACTTCCCTCTTATGACTGCTTTTGCTGTATCCCAAAGGTTCTGAACCATCATGTTTTCATTTTCATTTGCTTTCATGTATTTTTAAAATTTCTTCTTTAATTTCCTATGTTAGCCCACCCATTCTTTAGTAGGATGTGCTTTAACCTCCTTGTATTTGTGGTCTTTCCAAATTTTTTTCTTGTGGTTGACTCCAAGTTTCATAACATTGTGGTCTGAAACCATGCTTGGTATGATCTCATTCTTTTTGTACTTGTTGAGGCCTGATTTGTGACTCAGTATGTGATAAAATGATATGGATTTTCTCATTCAATCAGAACAACAACCTTCTCAAGTAAGTTCTATTATTATCTACATTCTGAATATGGGAGATGTGAGATTTTTAGACATTAAGTTGTCCAAAGTTACATAACCAATAAAAAGAAAGGTTTTTGAACTGAGATTCTATAGCCCACACTCTTGACCAACTGTATAACACTTTCCAATGGCATAATGGCTAATGATTCATGATTCTAAATGACCAAAAGTTATGCTGGATTTTAATTCTTACAAACTATAATTCTAATATCTCATTTTCTATTTCTCTTGGAACCAATAGTTATAATTTATGTGCAATGACAGTTTCTATAAACACTTTGTTTCTTACCAATTTTGCACCCTCCTTGCATTTTTTTCACCCTATCTCATCCCTCTGTCTGCTCTCTCCTCTATATAGACCAGCTACCAAGCTTGTCTTTTGAAGCTATTGAGACAGACTACTATAACCATGAACTAGGAGTTATATTTGTTCGATATTAAATTCTTTTGAATCCTCTTTACAAAAGCACATTTATTGCCAGGTATAAAAAAAAAAATACTGCTACAGATTGACATTCCCAAATCATCATGTTTCCAGAGATAATGGTAGAGGAAAATATTTTTAAATATTAATTATAAATATAAAGCATCTTTTAATAAAGTAAAGCTAAAACTTTGGAATTCATTTTTCCAAATGATGGAATCCAGAACTGCATGTGCCTGTCCCCATTCACATTATTTCTCAAACTTCTCAAGCCGACAAAGGAGAAAGGCTTTAATCTGACTACCATGTGTTTCCAAATACGTAAAATCCCACATGTAAATTTTTTTCTCTCTTAATGGAGATGACAAAAAATGAGAAAGCAATTTGTCCTTCATATCCTGATTCTAGTTCAATGCTGAAAATACAACCTTCATGAGATGCACGCCTTTTTCACTGACACAATTCCTAAGTACACACTTGTCCAGAACCATCTTTTACTCAGCACAGTGACAGAATAGAAGGCAGGAAATTTCCCTGTTGAAAACTTAAGATTCTTCCAGGAGCTGGTCCAGGCACATGTCTCAGAATCATGTTATTCAAAGTGCTACTCATGCTAATTCTATTTTGCTTCTTTCATTAAGAAACACCAGGTGGCAGTTACACTATCAAAAAACCTTGACAAGTCAATCACTAAACTTTGCATGTTTACTTTCATTCTCAGCTTAAAGTTCTCTTAATCACAGTCTCAGACTCCTCCAAAAGTCATTCAGCAAAAAGTGACAGCTTTTCTTCTAAAAGAGGTACTCTTTATTCTCACTGGTTTCCCATTACAAGTTTATCTCTCTATAAACTGATATACAAACCCAAATTAAGGATGATATTATTTACTTTAAAAACATTCTCTTTGGGGGTGCCTGGGTGGCTCAGTGGGTTAAGCCACTACCTTCGGCTCAGGTCATGATCTCAGGGTCCTGGGATCGAGTCCCGCATCGGGCTCTCTGCTCAGCGGAGAGCCTGCTTCCCTTCCTCTCTCTCTGCCTGCCTCTCTGCCCACTTGTGATCTCTCTCTGTCAAATAAATAAATAAAATCTTTAAAAAAAAAAAA
The DNA here is from genome assembly GCF_011764305.1 of Mustela putorius furo. NCBI lineage: Eukaryota > Metazoa > Chordata > Mammalia > Carnivora > Mustelidae > Mustela > Mustela putorius. Next base: position 82,078,566 of record NW_025422005.1, on the reverse strand, counting down.
AAAAGAACATTCTCTTCGGGAAAATATTTGTTATAAAATTGTTCCTACTAGTCACCTATTTATTGAATCAACACAAATTTGACTCACACACCATTTCCCCCAATGTATTAATCTAACTATGTAAAGCAAGAAATAAGTGTTCAAGCTCCTTGTCCAATAGTCATCTATAATTTAATGCTAACTTCAAACAAAAAAATCAGTTTCCTTTTGTAGTGAAGCAGTAAGTGTTATCTGTTTACCATTCTGTCCCATTTCCTGGGAACATCTCCCTTCCTATTCCATCCACATATTTCTATGGCACTGATATGTTTTCATATAACTCAATCACCCTACCTCAAGTCACATTTGATTTGTTCCAAGGGTGAGAAATTAGTCCATGTTGAGTAAATAAAATATATTGTCCTAGATTATTAAACTTGACATTGAGAAAATGACAAAACATTCACCCTCTTATGATAAGATGTAAAATATATAACTTGTAAACTATGGTGGCTTGTGTTTCCTGCCATTTGGAGAAAACCAGTTGGCAGTAAGAGAAAATGAATAATAAGAAAGTAGCAAATGAAAACCAGATATATCCATCAGCATTAGCTTCTCTGTCTGAGTTTTTCCTGAGGCCCATGGGCTCTCTGCTTCTTCCATGACTTCACTATTCAGGAGTTGTTTGCAGATCATGATCCAATAATTTTTGTTTTCTTCCTTAGGTTACTTCAAACTAGATTTTTCATACTTGTAACCTAAATATCATTTTTAAATTAAACACTTTGAAATTATATTTTGATTTTAAAACTAATAGTTATATGAAATTAAACTGTCTGGAAGGTAGTATAACCCTTTTGGGAATCCAGAATCAGGTTGAAAGTTGCTAGAAATCAATTCAAATGCTTACCAAGAGGACAAATTGTAGGACTAGGTAGATATAGTTGTAGATCAACATCCAGCTTCAAATACTAAGAGGGACATCCTCTCCTCTAAGGAGGCAAACATTCCTAGTTAGAAAGGACCATTGTCACAGAGTCACAGTTTAATGGTTATAGTTTGTCCATCATCATCTTTCCTTCTTTTCACCAAGGCCAGTAGAAAAGACATCTGGTTTCTCTTATGCAGCAAAGTAGTATTGCATAGTGGTTCATAGATTCAGCTCTCAAACCGGACTTTCTGGGCTCAAATCATGACTCAGCCACTTACTAGTAGTGCGATCTTCAAACATAATCTTCTACCTCCTTTTACCTCAGTTTCCTTAACAGTGAAATCAAGACATAGCACACTTATCTTCAGGCTGTGGTAAATGGCAAACTTGGAATACTGCCTATACAGATTTAGACACGTAATGGATGTTAGCTCTTCATTGTTAGTACTATCTTTATGGTCTCTACAGTCCTCCTCTAAAGTGATGATATAGATCGCTTCTCAGCCTCTTGGCTAAGATAAAGTGTAAAGTGATGATAAAGGATAGAATGTGGACCATCTGCTGGTTGAAGGAGAAATCTGTGGTGGTCTAGTTGAGAATCACAGGACCATGCATGAATCCTGATTTTTTTGTTTGTTTGTTTTTTACATTGAGTTTAAGTGTATCTAGTGAGTTTTTCTGGGGAAGTGTCCCTAAGTTTTCATTATCTACTCAGAAGGCCTAGCCCACAAAAAGTTTAAGAATCCCTGCTAACAGAAATTAAAACATAGCAATTTGAAAAATTAGAGATCTTCTAGATGACAATAGACCATACATAAGTTTTCCTTTAAAAAAAAGTCTTAATGTTTCAATAAAATCTGGGAATATAAAAATCTGTTATTTCAGTCAGCCCCAGTTCCTACATGTCCTTATGTGAATTTCCATGTAATGTCGAATCAGATTCTGATGTTTATAGATATATACTTCTCATGCATGATGGCCCTAAATAAAAGGCACCTACTGCCTCTGTCTCCACAGAAATATTGATCTACCCAAACTGGGGTTAAAAAAACTAGATTCACAGAGAGTGTCTCTGTCTTTGACACAGCAACTTCCTGAGGTTTTCATGAGTAATTTTGATGATATCCATTCTTCATCCTTTATGATTATTTGAACTTATCACTTAGAAACATCTTTGCTATGTCCTGACTTGGCATTTGGTACTCCACATTTAAAAATAACAAAAAAATTTATTATAACTTGTTCTCTATATGTTTATGTGCAATTATTTTCTGACCTGAGCACCAAGGAATCAGTTCAGCCATCCCATTTCACAGCTTCAGAATGTCACATATGTTGTGTCATCTCCATCTCATAAATACTTGTAACAGACGACCCTCATAGACTAAACAGTCCTAGAATTGATGGAACCCTTTGGGATGAGATGAAATGCTAGCACGTTATTCTCTTAAGAGCCCATTTGTCATTTTACATGTTATCCTTGACATCCAGTTGCAGTAAGATCTCATATAACATTTCCAGTTATAACACTTGTCCAGTATTTTCATCGTGATAGCCACTGACAACCTAACCTCTGGCTGAGCAGCTTCAAGCCTTTAAGATTTTCAAAACTTAAACCTGAGTTTAACCTGTTCTTCATCTGGCTTTATTTCTCATTATATAATGGATCTGAGTTTATCTTTGATTATTATACCCCAAAGGCCACATATAATATGGAATTCAATAAGCTCCACAGGAAAACAGGAAGTCTTTCTTCACCATTATTATAGGCTAAACACAGAATCTGCCCACATGTCCAGTTCCCTTATTCAAAGTGAATACTCACCCCTTGAAACACAAGTTTATTATTTTTTGGTCTTAATTTTCTTAAAAATATAGGACACGATGCATCAATATACAAAAGAATTGGGAGTTCATGAAGTCAACCAAGAATTCACTAGTAATGAGTTAGTTTTCTAACTTTTTAAAGAAAATGTCCTATAATGAGTATGAAGCTAAAAAAAATGTGAAAAAAAAAACATTAAAAGTCAACATTAGCCTCTGGGGATAAAAATATATGTTTATAAAAAAATAAAAAATTTAAAAAAAAGTCAACATTAGAGTAGTCTGAAGCAGAATAGTGAGTTTTGAGGAGTTAGCACCAAATGTGTTGTTCTTAAGCATATGATATCCTAAATTCATGTATAACAGAAAATTTTTTTAAAAATAGTAGGAACAAAATAATTTTTCAATGATAACATCACTTAATCACCACTGTCCATCAACAGTCCATGCAGTAACATGATGCAACATTTACCCTGACCTCCTTCCTTTATATGTAATTGTCACCAGGAATTAGATATACCTGTGTCACTTAACAGTTTTAAATTACCTCTACGTGATAATTTATGTTAATAGCATAATAGCATAACAATGATTGATAATGTGTGCTAACATTTACAAATTGGTTGCAAGGCGTTTCAATTACAATTCTTTTCCTATCTCTGATCAACAGCAAAATCAAATTAGCAGTGCAACCACTGGTTAGTGAATTATCCTAACTTGTAGATTTACTTGGACACCCTTTTGTTTGCAGAGCTGCTCTGGGATTCTAAGAATAGAAAAACAACCAGAAGAATCAACCAAATCACATACAAGTGTTGCTAATGGGCTCTTTGTGTGTATGAAGCAACAATGAAAATAATTAGGTGGTAACAATGGACAGCTAAAGGACTCACTGTCTAGGTAAGGTCAAGAAGCAAACCCTATCAATATTTCTCCAGGTTGAAATGGAATGAGTGATACAGAACCATGAGGAATGGAATGAAACAAATGAACCGGTAGCTCATCTTCCTCCTAGTCCTCTCCAAGGTAAAGCCTACATGCATGTCTCCAAGGGTAGAGTTCCAAATGGCTCCTGTTTCTTGGGTTCCTTGGGAATCCCAGTCACTTGGTAATACCTCAAATGCCTGCAACAGCTCAGAAGTCAGGGAACCCAAGACTCATTTCATCCTTGTGAAGCCAGATTGGGACTAATAAGAACCAATCAAAACATCTATTCAAAGGTATCTGAAAACGTCTAGTCCTTCATCAAATGCACCACAAGTGCATATATAGATGTCCTATAATTGTGTATGAAGCCAACAAATACGATGTCCAAATTTCCTCCAGTTGAAGGGCTCAGCAGTGCTCCTTAATCTATGTTCTCTGCCAAGTGATTTAACTATGTGCCTTTGAAGTGGAACTCTTATGTCTTTCTTGGATAAGGCTTAAAACTGTGGATGGGTACCAATCCAATTCTATAAACATCTGTTCTATTACCACCACACATGTTGAAGGAATCTTTATGCTCATACCTCTTACTATTTGCAACTTCTTCATATGCTTGCAGTATGTTATACATTCAGAATATTTTTGTTGCAAAAGAGAAAATGTGTGGGTATAACACATTTTACCTAAAGAGTATTTTCAAACTAAAGTGTATTCTTTAAATTTAGAATTTTCCGCAAATTAAGGAATCTAGAGGTTATTGCTAACATGGCAAAGTAGCCTAAAAATCCAGGAAGTTATATATCATAAATCAGAAGTTCTTTGCTTCTCTTCTGGATTAACCTGATAGTCAAAAATTCCCTAACTGCTCCTTCTACAAAAAAGTCTTTCTCAAAGTCTATTGCCCTAGTGGTTAATAAAACTTTATCTGGAGTGGGAGCGTCTGAGCCTATTTCCCCTCTACTATTAACCAACTGTGTGACCCCAGGAAAGTCACTTAACCTTGCTGTGTTTTAGGGTCCTCATCTGAAAATTGGGGAAATAGTAATGCTACTTCCTCAGATTACTGTGATGATTAAGTGGAGCAAAATATGTAAGGCCCTTAAAACATGTCTAGAACATAATACCCAGTATTATATATAATAATAACTCACTTGTTTTTCTGATTGAAAAATTCACAATAGATCCAAGGCAAGAGCAACTAAAGTATTCCAAACTATAGTTGCCTTGTAATTACTGGACTGCCCTTTGTCAGGAATTGCAGATACACGACATCTCAGATTACGGTAGAAGAAGGGAACCAACCAATCCCTCTCTTCTACTGTTGTGCCCGAATCCAAAGGAACTGGAGATCCTTCCTGGCAACCTCTGGACGCCTTGGTAGGAAACCATGCTCCATCTGCAGTGATACAGTGTTCTGAACAATGACAGCACCTAATATAAACCAAAACATCCTGAATGACAAGCCTGGGAATCCCAACTCCTTCGTTCTTTAAAGAAATCCTAAATCCGTGACCTGCTACCATCCTTGGCAGTAGTAACATATTTGTTATTAGAATGGTATGCACAACTCATGCACAGGTTGGAGGTTCGCTGTATATTTTCATTATACAAAAACATTCAGGTAGAATCCCTTAGGTTTTAGCTGGGAAATTTGGGAGGCCAAAACAGGTCCTCAAGCCAGTGAAGTTCAGTTTTACAGCATTATGCCTGTTGAGTAAAAGAGAACATGTTTTTAGACAGTCTAAGAAGTGCTGTGCTCTCTGCAAGCTTCCTTCATTTATTGCTCTAATCAGCAATCCAATGTACACAAGACAAGATTTCAAACTAAAGCGTGTTCTCTGGGGTCTGTGTTGCTGCCTTAGAGGTTGTTATTAGGATAGAAGAAAGGTCTTGGGTTTGGAAAGTCTTGCCTTTGAATTTTGGTGGTCACTGACTCTCAAACAGGAAAACGGAGCGTTCCTATTAATTTAAAACAAAGATCATTATAATTGTCAAAAATAAGCAGGAGGCAGATTTGGTGTTTTTTATCATGGTTCTCTCTGGATGTTATGCCTTGGACAGGTTTGGAGAACACAAATCATATTTTAAAAAGCCAGCACGGAACAACTAGGAGGCACAGCAGCCTTCCCGCGATGCTGCATGTGCCTGCTGACAGCCCCATCCCATCTCCACATATTAGCTGGTACAGCTAAGTGAGTGATGCTGCATAGATATGAGGACTGGTGTTGTTAGGAATCATAGCTACTACAATATAATTAGTAACCCATTCTGGGTCCCATTCCCAGGTGGGAAGAAAAACCAAAGGAATAGAAAAAGAAATATATTTCAGACTCAGAAACAATGCTTGTCGTTGACAAGGTTTTGCTATGAGGAAGCTCTCGACAATTTCATCCTCCTGACACTGGCATGCAGCCAGCTGGCATTTCTGTGGGCTACACTGAGAACCAGTGAATACCATGTGGGCGGTTGTCAACATTAGAAACAAGAAAAATAGAGAGGAAAAATGCATTGAGAGTTAGAACATCAACTTTCAGGGACTTTTTATTTCTGCCCAGATGGCACAAATATTCCTGGGCATTGGAACTTACACAATAGGCATCCCTGGATAATAATTATAAGATCTTTACAATTTATAAAGTACCCTTATGTGCCTAGGATCGACTCAAAGTCAGGACTCTGGCCCCGGAGAACGATTCAGTTGTGGTCAGGTGTGCTGACCTTCTCACACAGCTGCGGGGGCTTTGTTGTTGCTACTTTATTTGCACCCTGAACAAGCACTAGAGTCAAGTAAAATGGGAATATGAAATCTTGAGAGTGATGCAACAAGTACTTGCGTGATACAGCACATGGTGGGGTTACCATTATCTCTTAGAGGAGAATAAACCACTCATTAGTTATATTCAAATGTCAGAAATGTCTAATGGGGTTATTTTGGCTTCTGGACCCTGGATGATGTGTAGCCTTAAGCAAAACTGACCTTCAGTCTAGACGTCCTACTTATCATGGTGCAGTCTGGGTTCAGTTCTGTTTTCTTTCTCTCATATTTGACAGGAGGACAAACGTAACACTGGTATTTATAAACCTGATATTTATGGATCATTTATGTGCCAAGTAGTCTTCTAATTTCTTGATATGTTAAAATGAGCTTCTGTACATTATAAAATTTAGTCTGTGAAACCGCCCTACGTGGTAGGTATTTTTACTATTCTCATTATTATGGCTCTCATTTTTTTGGATGAAAAAACCAAGGCAGGGGTGCCTGGGTGGCTCAGTGGGTTAAGCCGCTGCCTTTGGCTCAGGTCATGATCTCAGGGTCCTGGGATCGAGTCCCACATCGGGCTCTCTGCTCGGCGGGGGGCCTGCTTCCCTTCCTCTCTCTCTGTGATCTCTTCCCTTCCTCTCTCCTACTGTGATCTCTCTCTGTCAAATGGATGGGTAAAATCTTTAAAAAAAAAAAAATCAAGGCAAAAGGGGGCTCACATCACACCCATGAGAGATGCATAATACCTGTTCAGTAAAAGATAACATGTTTTTAGACAGTCTAAGACGTGCTGTGCTCTGTGCAATCTTCCTTCGTTTATTGTGGATGAGAGATGCTGCCAAAATTCCGACCTTCCCCTTTTAATGGTCTCCCAAACCCCACTCTCCATGTATCTGAGATAAGGCAGGCAAAAAAATGAACAGAGTGCCCCTGCACATCAGAAATTATTGCAAGAATGGTGGCTACCAATATTAGCATACTTAGTATCATCACTATTACTATTACTATTATGAACCTTTCTCCTATCATTTTCTTGGACCTCTCAGAAAAGGAGACTCCATTTGTTTCCAGAACAAGCTAAACTCTGCAGCATCAGCACCTGAAAACAAGTCAGGAGTGATGATTGTCCTGCCGACACCTCGGCAGAGTGAGAGATTTGTAGAGAAGATCCCTTCACATGCATCTACTTGGGAAGATGGCATCCATCTCCAGTGTCATGCATGAAATAAAGCATTGACTTCCACTGTCATGTCTCACTCAGGAGCACACTCAGGGAAGATGGGTGTGTGGAGGTGAGGTGCACCTAGACAGTACAAATGCAAGGAAGGGAAGGGAAGTTACATGGCTTGCATGTCTCCTCATAATAAATCATGAATGTGACACAAGGGCAGTGGAAACCCCAGTAGACGGTTGGCGATTCAGGCCCAGCTCTAACAGGTGTTATTTTAAAAAGAAGTTAAAGAGGTAGTAACAGTAGGAGGCAAGTGGCTTTTGTTACTGGTCAGGACAGAGGACCTTCTATGTCTTCCCATCGCCTCCTTTGTTTTAAGCCAGAAGGCCACTAGAGGATACAACTTTCCTTTTCAAAATATTGGCCCCAGTGATATGCAAATAATAATGTCCTCACTATACCACCCATTAAGCTTATAGGGAGCATGGAAGTTTGCCTTGCTCCCTTCCTTATGGGCAATGATACGTATGTCTGAGAGCTTTGCGTTCTGCTGAGTACAGTACACTCTCTCTATGTCATCCAAGTCCATATCCACTTTTCCATCAGCCTTAGGCTTATGATGGAGAAAAGGGGGAATCAGCTAAGCTTCTATCCCCCTGCCCTAGCTATGTATGTAGTGGTTGCAAAAAGATAACTGGTGAAAAGTGTATGTAAGGGGCCAAGGGCCATCCATGCCCTGGCCCAAAAATACCAACTATTTGTTGGTAACACTTACATTTTTATTTCCAGCACAGCCTTCTTTTCTGAAAATCAGACTCACATACCTAAATACAAATTCATCCTTTCTCTTGGGATGTCGAATATGCATCTCAAATTCAATGTCTTCAAAATGGAACTTTGGACTTCTGTTCCAAAAATGTACTTTTCTCACAATCTTATCCATGTCATTGAAAGGAAACTCCCTTTCTTCTCAACACATGCAAACACACACATTTACACCAAGAGTTAATAGAGGAGAAAATAAATTTTGATCCAACCTGTGAATTTAGATCTAAAAGTTTAATTATTCTCTTAAGAATGCTCAGTCTCATCTGGTCTAACAGTCCCCTTTTGGGAATTCAAATTATGTCACCCTCCCCCTGCAACTTATAAAAATCTTGTTAGAGTATATGCATGACTGTAGCTAATACGACCTAGTGCTAGTGCCAGGGAGAGAATCTACAAATAACCTAGTGTCCTCTGTTGTGAATGGTCTGTTCTGCTCCATGAACTCAAGCTATAGAGGTATAAGGCTTCTTTCTCATATTTTTTTGGAAAATGAGATTCTGGCATTCATTGCCAGAGTCCATGGTCCTAACCATTTAAATCCCTTCCCCTCTGACTCATCTTGGAGTCTCCGACTCCTCAGCACAACCTCTGACAATCTTCTGGCCTCTCAGTGTCTCCCTAGCCCCACACAGGAAAATTCCTTTAAACCTCACAAAGGCCAAGGGGAGCTAGTGATGCTCCCCCAAGCTCATCCCAAAGAGTGATGGCACCATTACTTATAAACTGAGATTGTAAAGGTTGGTTGTTATAAGAGCCTTCAGACCCTCTCCACTCCATGCTATTAGCATGCACATTCTCAGGATCTCAAAATTATTTGGATTCTTTTTTTTTTCTTTCTTTCTTTTTTTTACTTTTGAAATATATATGAACTTTTAAAAAATTTTTTTATTTTTTATAAACATATATTTTTATCCCCAGGGGTACAGGTCTGTGAATTGCCAGGTTTACACACTTCACAGCACTCACCAAAGCACATACCCTCCCCAATATCCATAACCCCACTCCCCTCTCCCAACCCCCCTCCCCCCAGCAACCCTCAGTTTGTTTTGTGAGATTAAGAGTCACTTATGGTTTGTCTCCCTCCCAATCTCATCTTGTTTCATTGATTCTTCTCCTACCCACTTAAATTATTTGGATTCTTAAGCTCCCTTGCACCAAAGAGTTGTGGATCCCACTGAAGGGCAGAAAGACCTCCTCACTGTAACTCAAACCACCCCTTCCCCAATCTTCCTGGAATAGAAGGCATCAACTTCTGGCTTTTCATTTACTTTTCCCCATGGCCTCTTTCCATGCCAGGGCAGCGAGTCTCATGGCCCAGCCAGCAGAGACAGAAGGGCAATTCTCTTTAACAAAATGAAACAGCATGCTTTAAATCCCTTAAATTTGGTTCTTGGAAAGTTAAACAAGAGATAAAAGAATGGGTAACAAGTTTTATCTTGCTTTTAAAAAATCTGGATTTTGGGCGCCTGGGTGGCTCAGTGGTTAAGCCGCTGCCTTCGGCTCAGGTCATGATCTCAGGGTCCTGGGATCAAGTCCCGCATCGGGCTCTCTGCTCAGCAGGGAGCCTGCTTCCCTCTCTCTCTCTCTGCCTGCCTCTCCGACTACTTGTGATCTCTCTCTGTCAAATAAATAAATAAAATCTTTAAAAAAAAATCTGGATTTCAAAATCATTATCTTAACACAAAAAATCATATTTAACTGCTTGTGCTCTCTTTATGTCAAATAAATAAATGAAATCCTTAAAAAAAAAAAAAGAGGAAGGTAGAGAGGGAGAGTAGGAGGGTTATCCATACTTCAACTTCCCAAAGACAATTACACGTTTAGTAGAGTCACTACTGTGATTTCTTGATCCTCTATATGTGTCAAAAATTGACTTATGTTACTCTCAAAAATTTAAAAAACAAAAAGCTTTATAGGAGACAGAAGCAAGGTGTTAGTTAAGACAGATCTCTGGAGTCATATTGCTGGGTTCACAAAATGATGGTGCATAAGTGCTCAGAAGTGTTAGCTCTCGTGGTTATTATTACCATTGAAAGTTTCCTTTAACACATCTAACCATCTCCATGAACTTCCCACCGCATTATGTAATAAGACATAAGTACATTTTATCCCAACTAGTAAGTTAAGCCTGATCCATTGATTTTAAAAATACCTTAGGTAACTATACCCTTCACATAAATAGTCTTCAGATTCTAAAGCTAATACTTAACAATATGGGAAAATTAAGAGGTTGTACCTGTACTATGATTACAAATACACAAAATTAAGCAAATGACAGAACTCTAAAATAAATACCGAAAGAGCGACAGAGAAAGTTTATTGTATGGATGAATGTTAAGAGTATTGCTAATAATCAATTCTTAAATTCTTTCCATATTAAAATACATAATTACTTTGACATTTAAAAAATAAATAAGCACAACAATTTCCCTCCCCACCTCTGCCACAGACCACAAATACATACACATACACAGAGAATGAGGTCTTCTTATTTAAATGGTATCTTTTACCAAATAGTAAACTCCATAAGGGCTTTTATGCATCTTTTTACTTCTAGTGCTCAGCACAATGCCTGTGAAATAGTAGGTACTCAATAAACACTTGTTGAGCATCTCTAAAATATTGATCAGAGCCTTAACTGGACTTTTAATAGCATCACTCAACCCTGAAGAAAACACGTTTGTGTTTTGTCTTTTGGCAGTGACACAGATAACCACTAAAAGCTAACAATTACTGTGCAACAATTCCAGGTAAGGCACTGGGCTAGCATTTAACATGTGTCCTCCCCTTCAATATATCTGATAACCCCCATGAGTTGGTGTTTTCTTCTTCATTTATTTATTTTATTGTTTTATTTTTATTTTTTACAGATGAAGAAAAAAAGAAAAAGGGCCAGAAAATTTGAGTTGTGTGCCAAGGTCAAAGAGCTAATAATAAGTTGCAGACTTGGAATTCCACTCTGCCTGACCCCTAAGCTGGTACTCTTGACAGCAGACTATTTGGCCTCTCCCATCAATGCTTCATGGACTCAAGTACTCTACATAGAATTCACACAGGAGTAAGTAGATTGTTGATGACAGCTCTTTTCTGAGTTGTTACCGTTCAACATGGTATCCACCAGGCACATGGCAACTGAGTGCTTGAAATGTGGCTGGTCCCAGCTGAGATGTGCTGTACGTGTGAAATAGAAATCAGATTTTGAAGGTCTAGTACAAAACAAAGAATATAAAATATCTTGTTAATAATTTTTATTTTGATTATATATCAAAACAGTATTTTGGATGTGTTGAGTTAATTAATTTTACCAATCTAAATAAAGTTGGAGTTTAGTCAATAGTACTGTACCAATGTTAATTTCTTAGTTTTGATAACTTTACCATGGTTTATGCAGGATCCTAAAATTAAGAGGAGCTGTATGAAGTGTTGCACTCTTTTTGTGAGTTTTTAAAGTCTAAATTTAATTCCAAATATAAAGTTTGAAAATTAGTTCTGTTCCTTCCTACTTTTTTCCAACGTGACTTCTAGAAACTATAAAAGTGCCACCTATGTGGCTCACATCAGATTTCTGTTGGCTGGTGCTACAGCAGAGCATCAAGGTACAGGGGGAACCACAATAACATCTCTGCAGCCCTGAACTATCAACTGCGGTGTTTAGAGATAGCTTAGTTTACTTAATAAGCAGTTTTACTGTTGGAAAGCTAATTGGGCCATCAGTTAATGCAGCACCATAACACCACTAAACCAAGGTGAGTAATGATTTGGATTCAAAGGTCATCTAGTCAATCTATGATTCCAGGCAGAAATACACTAACATTCTTCCTGGAAGACAGTCCTATTCCTCCAAATCTCCTGTAGACATCTCCACCGCCTCCCTCAGGAAACTGCTCTGGGTCTTTGTAGCATTAAAGTCAAGAAATGTCTCCTTTTCGCATTAATAAGTAAATATGATGAGTTTATGGCTTTTAATTATTTCTTTACATGCCCTAGACTTGTAAAGGAGATGAACTACCAAAAAAAAAAAAAAAAAAAAAAAAAGTCTGAGGGCAGAGAATATGTTATGCTTTATGTGCTTGCCTGAAAGTGCTGTGAGTTAATGCTCACACTTGAATAATTATACTAAGAATAGTTAAGTTTAGGGAAATGAGAAAGAAAATGCTTTAAAAAAAATCTTCCATTTGCACCTTTGTGGAGACCAGGATATGAAATAATAAGCTAAGCAAAATTAATAATTCTCATTAGATCACTGCTGTTCTATATCTGTAACAGCAGGGTGTGGTGGGGGCAGTAGAACATCATTAGCCTCTGAATCAGGTGACCTGCATCCTAGTTCTGCCTCTGCCTAACATGGAGCCCAACCTGTGAATCCTCTGCAAGTTCATCTGTAAAATAAGTAGATAGGATTAGATGGCTATTTTTCAAATCACAATGTCACCCCACTGGTAGGTCATGAAATCAATTTCATGGGTCAAGACCAGCTTTCCTTAAAATGAAACAGAATAAAAAAATAGCAGAGTTCAGTGCACATATTAAAGATCAACATTGTCTCATGAAACTGTTGTCCTGTGTATATTTTGTATAGGGATATGGTGTACATATGAGTATATGTGTTACAGATACAGTTATAACTTCAGTTTTGTATGCTGGTTCATGATATAAGACATTTTCTACTTTGGATAACCATAAAATTGTTTGAGAAACACTATTTTAAATGATGTCTAAGGTTCCTCATCTCTCTGAAGTATGCTTTAAACTAGAAATGAACCATCTACAAGCAATGGGTGGAACACCTGATGCTCCTCAGTCTCCACCAGAACAGTCAGGAGACAACTCTAAGACCCCTCAAGTTGTCCACCATAAGTCCTTCCCCCCTGTACACACCTGGAACTTCTTCATCTCCTAGGAGGTAAACCAGGGCTGGCCCTGTCATTTGCTTTAACTACTATGATGTCACAGAAGTGATGTTCTGGGACAAGTCCTGGTCAAGAAGACTGAACATTTTTATCTTTCTTGGAAGCCAGGTACCATGGAAGGCATTAGACTTCTCTCAGACCATGATGTCGAGAGAAAGCTCAAGTCCACCACATGAAGAGGCCATGTGGAGAGATTCCAGACCGGCTCCCAGCTGTTCCAGATATTTGAGAGGAGTTCCAGACATGTAAATAAAGACACCATCTCCTCTTCTCCAGCCCAAACAGACGCCAGATAGAGGAGAACCATATCACTGAGCTCAGTCCAGATAGAAAAATGAGGAGAAATGATAAGTTGTTTTAAGCCACTAAGTTTTGTGGTAGTTTGTTACAAAGCAATAGATTACCTGACAATATCCACACAATTGTTTTAAGATTGTGTTGGACCACAGGGGGCGCTGTGCTTCTTAAATTGTAACAAGACCTCAGTTTATTCTGGAGACCTTATTTCACAGCATTCAATGTCAATATTTAGCATTTCCTGGGAACGCTGGAAAATCATGGAAAATGAAAGGCAAATTGCCACACTCTGCTAGGAACGTAGGGAATCTGCTGGATGTAGGATAAGGTCGTAAGAGCTGAGAAAGTCCATTACATTCATGTAAATAAAGGATTGGAAACATCCCCAGATCTGCCATGTTGTTACATTTGCTGGAGTGTGGTCAGAGATGAATATTCTGGGAGGCAAATGGAGAAGGAAATCTATGCTTTTAGACTTTTCTCCTGACACACAACTGTATGGAAAAAAGTGAAAACAGAAACATAGCAAATTATTCGCAAGTGACAGCCCTTTCATTTGTGGCCACAGCTGCTGCTAAGGACCACCACTGCCTCAGCTTGATCCAATTACTGCACTGTGTACCTTATCACACCGCTTCGTTTTGTTCCTCTCCTGTCCTAGGATCTGTGCCTCATTAAGATAAGATCTGACAGGCGCGGTCAATGCTCAGTCAGAGCTGGTGGCTTCTCTCTATTTGGGCACAACTGCAAGTTCCATGGACTTATATTCAGTCACACAAAAGGGAGGGCGTCCTTTCCTGGTGAGGTTTTCATTTCCTCTGCTGTTATTTATCCCATCCTGGACGTCTAAGCAAGTAAAATTTCCCAGGCTTTGTTTCCACCCCCCCTTTTTTTAATCAAAAACATCTCATCCCCCTCACGTCCCTTTTCGTGAAGCTAAAGGGCTGTTCTTGATTAGAAAAATATCTCTAATGAGGAGGCTATAAATTCACATGGTGTTTTGTGACATGGGTCAAAATGTTCTCCTGTATTTTAGTCTTCTCGCTGTTCTTGCAATGAGCCATAAATAACAATAAGTGATAATACAGGCTCTTGTTGAGAAAATTCAGCTCCTTCAACTTTCGTGGGCTTGATTTCCTTTCAAACTGACAAGGACTCAGTTCCTGACTGTCTGCCTTCATTTATCCTTTACACTTTGGATCTGCCTTTTTACTGGTTCTCAGCATCATCCATCTGGGAATAAAATATATCTACATGTGAAACAAAAGGGCACTCCCTCACTGGTATTTGTTTCACATACGACATATTTATTTTAGTGACAAAGTCCAGTGATTAAAGGCATAGTTAGACCAGAGTTACATGAGTAGGAAAAGAATTGAAGTGATTCCCTGGTTCCTCGGGCAAAAGTAGCAGGAGAGAGAGGTCCCAAGAGCCTGGGAGGTTCTGCCTGAATTATCCAGATCATGGCTTCACCCCTTTACTTTGACAGTGGAGACCTGGACTAAAATTATGTAAGCCAACAGAGGTTTATTTAACTGATTTTTAAACATTCCATGAATAGTGACAGAAATGAATGTGAACGGAGACACTTGTCAGGATGGAGGAAGAGGCCTGATCCCATCTCTTTGATGTTTGTGGGGAATTCGTGAGGTGCTATAGGCGGAAATTCGTGAGGTGCTATAGGCGGAAATTCGTGAGGTGAATGAAAAGGACAAAGAGAAAACGATTCCAGTTTGATTGGCCCCTTCTCCACCCAACCTCTGAACTTGGGAGTGCTAGAAGTCTTCAAGCTAGACCTTATCCTCTTTTCTATCTACATCCTCTCCTTGGCTAACTGCACTCCACCCCCACGATTTCGAGCACTTTTTATACTCCCAAATTTATAGCTCCAGCGAGGACCTCCTTCTGAAAGCACATTTGACAAGGGATTGCAGAAATAGCTGCTTTTTTTTTTTTCTAATCCTCCTACTACTTCTATCTCTACTACCAATAGCTAACATTTATTGAACACTGTCAATGCCATGTACTATACTTAAACATGAATAGGCCCGCTCCCCTTGATTCTAACAAGTCTAAGCACTAGCATCTGTAATTATCTTCCCTTTTTGTTTTTTTTTTTTGATAAGGAAACTGAGACTTGCACAGGTTACATGCATTGGCCAGTGTTTCACAGTTAATGAGGGATCAAACTGGGATTAGAAGGCACACCTGTTTGATTCTCCACCCTCTATGGTATGCTGCATCTCTCTTTGTGTTTACTATTTCTTCTGCACGTTTGTGAGTTAGCATATGCTCTTTGAATTGTTATCATTGTCATCATCACCACCATTATTTTATCATTAAGTATTGTTTCTTCCCTCCCTTAATGCCAGCCCTTACGGCGGGACCCTGTCTGGTGTCTCTACACGCTTAGTTGCAGCAAAGCCTTGCATGGTACATCATTACACTGGTTGAGTTTCACAGAAATACAACATTACAATTAATATCCTGCCTAGAAGGCTAAGTCAAGAGGTTTAAAAGAGCATCTTTACTAATCAAGGTTTTAACCCGTTACTCAGGTCTTTTAAAAGCTATAGAACATGTTGTCCATGCTACGCCTGATTTATAGGGGGATAACAAGATTCTGCAGCTTCCTCTCCAGAATTCACTTTACAGAGCTAGACAGAAACTAAATATTAAATGCAGGTCAGATTCCCTCAACTCTGCAAATTGTAGTTGGGAGGTCATCAGGCCAAAATCTAGGAGACCAATCTAGAAAGCCTTTTGAGGGTAGGGATTTATTATTTGTGGGACAAAAGATGTAATCAAAAGACTTGTCCCTAAGACTACTGGGGATCAGCCTCTTGTCTTAAAGACTGTTTTTTTTTTTCTTTCTGTTTTTAGCTTTTGTCACATTGTTCTGTCATTTAGTGTCATATGGGGCAAGTTCTCTTTTCCTTTGTAACTAATCATTGCTGACATGTAGTTAAAAAATCTTTTACTCCAGAGAATCTGCCCATGGTGTTTTAGGTCAACCTCACCCCGGGTGAAAATACCATACATGGTGTTTCGGAGCCTGGGATCTGAAAATACAACAAGCTTGTTGTATGCTGACACTTTGTAGTACATTAGGCTGGGTCATCTTTCACTGAGGCGAATGTGCTGTCCAACGGACTACAGCAAGCATATCACTGGCTTTGTTCAAAATGCTTCTGGATGCAGCAAACCAAAGGGGAACTCGTCGACTCTCCACCTCCTGCTTAGCCCTTGGGAAAGGCTTCAGTATGGTAACTGGCTTTCTCTTGACTTTTTGAGGTAGTTACCCAAGAGTTCAAAAACACTGTGAAGCCATGTGGCTTTTGGTTCTGAATTCTTTTCTGGTTATTGATTGTCAGTATAAAGAAATGCAATGTTAAAATTGTTTTTTAATAATCAGGGTTATCGAGATAAAATTTGCATACAGTAAGACTCACCCTTCTTGGTGGACCGCTCAATGAGTTTTGACAGATGTATCCGGTAGTGTGACCATCACCACGTTTGAGACAGAGCTGTTCCCTCCCCACAAAATATTCCTAGGCCCTCCTCGTCATCAACCCTTATTCACAACCAGGCCCATCACAACTGGACTGGTCTCCACCTTTATAGATCATCTGTAGAGCATTAAACAATATGCAGTTTTTTGAATCTGGCTTTTTAAAACTTACCATATTGTATTTGAGACTCATCCATGTCGGCGTGTCTATCAGAATTTTGTTTCTTTTTATTGCAGAAGAGTATTCCATTATAAAGATGTGCCATGGTTTGAAGGACATCATTAACCAGTTGAAGGACATCTGGTTTTTTGGTAATTATGAATAAAGCCACTATAAGTATGCATGTATGGCGACCATAGGTTTTTATTTTGGGAGGGTAGACAAGGATTGCTGGTGATATGGTGAGGATGTGCTTAACTTTGTAAGAAATGGTGTGTTTTCCTAAGTGGCTGTGCCCTTTTGCATTCCCAACCAGCGATTTATCAGAGTCCTAGTTGCTCTGTATCCTCCTTAGCGTTTGGCACTAACAGTTTATCGATAAACTAACAGTTTATCGTTTCTTTTTACTCTTTAGCCATTTTAGCTGGTGTGCATTGACGCCTCATTGTGATTGTAACTTGCATTTCCATTAAGGCTAATAATATTGTGCAACTTTTCATGTGGTTATTTGCCATTTTTATAGCTTCCTTGGTAAAGTTTTAATTCCAATGTTTTGCCCATGTTTCAGTTGAGAGTTGGTTTACAAATTATTGAATTTTGAACATTCTTTATATATCCCAGATGCAAGTCCATGACAGTTAAGAAACATTCAGAAAGATCGAATTTCACCTGGTGTTTACCTTCTCTTTTAGCAGAAGCCTAGCAAAAGCCAGAGTACTTACACTTTTCGAGTTATAAGTTGTAAAAGTAATCAAATGTAGCTATGGATTCCCTTGAAAATGTGGCTCTTCCTTTAATTTTGGGAAGACATCATTTAGTGAAGCAAACCATCCAGGGCTCAGCACTTGATTCTCTCTCTCACACTTATCTCCTTGGTGATCTCATCCAGTCTATGGCTCTAAACACCATCTCTATGCAAATGATCTCTAAATTTGTATCTCCAGTCTGACCTCCAGATTCATATTTCTAACTCTGGATTCATATCTCCAACTGCCTACTTGCCATCTCTGCCTAGAATTAAATGAACATGTTCCATGTAGCACGTCCCAAGATGCACTCCTATTCTGCCACCTCAACCTGCTTGGCTTGAGTTGTCCTTATCCCATTCGGTGGTAAATTTAGCCTTACTGTTACTCAGGTCAAAAACTCTGAAGTTGCTCTTAGCCCCACTCTTTCTCTTGCAGTCTGCTTCCAATGCATCTGCAATGATGTTGTCTTTACCCTGAACATACATGAAGAATATGATTACTTCTCAAAATTTCCACTGCGACCATCCTGATTCAAGTCACTGTTAACACCTACCTGGATTTTACTGCAATATTTACCCAAAAGGTCTTTCTGCTTCCCTTCTTTCTTTTCCTCCCAGTCGCCATCCCATAGGCAACACACCAACCACAGTGCCAACTAAAAGCATAATTCAGGTAATTGTATGCCTCTACTTAAAACCCCAAAGACAATGTCCTCAACAAAGCTCTGCATGATCTGTTCCCTCCCCCATGATCTCCCCTTCTTTTCTGAAAACACTTCAGGGCTCTGTTATTATCATTGAATTCCAGCATCATATTTTCCACATAATTTAAAATTAAATGGCACAAATAAGTAGGTACATTACTAATGCCAAGTACACAGTGAGTCAATAGTAAAGCTAAAAACAGAGTTTAGCACCTTACCCACTTCTAATACTATATTCTAACTGCTAGATATTCTAACTTCCCAGAGGCTATAATAGCCTTGTTTAAAAAAAAAAAAAAAAGCTACAATTATTAATTACTGTTTTCTGAGTACTTTGCGTACATCTTCTTTAATCTTCACAGCAACTCTACAAGGTGTTTATAATTGTACTCATTCTTACGGAGGTAAGCCTGAGACTCAGGACTGCAGGGGATTTCCTTCAGGTCACACAGCGAAGTCTAGAGGAGAGCTTGGGGCCGGGGGGGGGCAGGGTGCCCAAGCCCCAGACCTCATCTTGTTACTGCCTCATCCTCTCTCTTTCACCAAAAGTAGGTCAAAAAATTGAAGAAAAAATACAAATATTTCTAGGTTTTTCCTTAGTTTCTTATAAAAAAGATATCAAAGGTAAACATTTTTTATGCTTTGTAATTCTATCTTCAGGATATTCCGTACATGTTTCTGCCTTCCTTTATTATTTTTCTTCTTCTTTGCCCATGCCTAAGTAGGTGGCAAAGGCCTTATAGCCCTGGGAGAATATACTGCCAGTGAAAATCCTGAAACTGTAAAGAGAATAGTGAATTTACAAGAGATGAATCAAGTTCTCCTACCTTGGAAACCAGCCAGCCTAATCGATATATAGATTTACTTGGCTTTATGTGCTAAATGTTCCTGAGAAGTTGTCTATAAAATAAATATTTGTATATGAAAATCATATATTCACTCTGCCTTCCTTTGTGATTTTAGAAATGTGTTCCCAAACGCACAAAAGAAAAATGTTTGTCCCGATATATTACAAAATGATGCTGAAGCCAAACACGCACTTGGACGAACAGTCTGACTGTCAACACCACTCATGCAAGAAGTTCATCAAACAGACAACCAATCCATATGATCATTGATACTCCTGCAAAAGCACAACTATGTCAAAATACACAATCAATTCCCGCTCAAATATTTAAACAGCCTTCCTAAGCTGTGATGCTCGATGTTTAATAAAACCCGATGGAAATACCTGGAAATACTTGCAGGAGAGTTGTTAGGCACCCTTAACTTTGCAGTTAAATTGCTACTATGCCTTTAACCAGCCGCGCACTCCTTTACCAGTCAATAAAAGTTGGCTAAACTTAATGAGCATCTAATTGATAAAGAAATTCTATGTCTCTTACCTGATAAGAACAGTTGTAGTGTACTGAGATAAGAGGAAGCTTCTTTCCACCTCTGTAAAACTCTGAAAACTTTAGAGGGAGATGTTAGGTATATAAATCAGAATGTGTCCTCACAGGTTAGCTAGCTACATAGATGCCGTTCTGTGCAACTGGGGGAAAACATATTTGGGAGGATCCTGATTGCCTCCTCTACAAAAATGTGCATACTAATGACAACCTCATAGAATCATCCATAGAATTAAATATTAATTTACTCACGTGTCTCATCTAATTTTACCCTTATCAATCATGAGAAGTATTATCACAATCTGACAGATTTGGAAGCTAAAACTTGGGAGGGTTTAAGTCAGTTGGTCAATGTTAGGCAGCTAGTAAGATTTGAATTAAGGTCTTCAGACAGAGTCTGTGTTATCCTTTTTAGTGGGGCAATTAGTTTATCGTAGTCCTTCAAATAAATTTATACATGTAATGACAAATTTATTGATCACTAAATAAGTATTTTTCCATGGATGAATGAATGAATGAATATAGTAAGTGTGTAAATGCAAGTACTTGTGTACATAGTGTGTGCAGGTTTATGTTACAGAAACTCTATCATTACCTATTACAACCAGTGGGACAGAATGAGTCCTGAATAGAAAGTTACCACGCATAACCAATTATCAAAGAATTAGAAGAAACAAAAGCACTTAAATATCACTAGTTGTATGCTAAATATAGCTTCCCTTTTTTTTGTCAGTTTTCCTAGACAAACTTTATTTATTTAACTAAGAGCTACTGGCTTTGGAAAATTTTCATCAAGCCAGACTATTCAGTGCAGAAACAAATGCGTCTGTGCTTCACAATCACATATTTCTGAAAAATAAAGCCATTGAAATTATAAATATGGGCAAACATTGTCAAATTTTCTAATATAATGTGAGAAAATGCTTGTATTGTTACTAAAGCATTTGAATTATTAATAGATCTGTTTTTAAGAGTGTTGACATTTTGGCTGGTTTGAATGGCCCTTAATGGAGTGGGGATTTTACATTCTGGTTAGGTTGGCAGGCCAATTTACAGGTACCCGTCTAGATACACAAAAGCCATTATCAGCCAGGGCAGAGAATTCCCAGTGAGGGACCCTTTCGTTGCCACCATTGGTGATAGTGACTGTTTGCAGTCTCCTCAGCTCAGGGTCTCCCTAATGAGGTAGAGACTGACCAAAATGAAAAGAACACAACTCTTCAGATCAGGAGTTCTTGATTCAAATCCCCATTTTTATGTTTATTGTTCCATTCAATATTTACTTTCATTAAAAAGATACTGGTCACTTTCTTAGGTGGTATCAAAATAAAGACCAGTGATTAGCTATAGATAACTCAATATCCCAACCAGCCTTCTCTCCTCCTTGCTGGATCCTTCTGTGTGGAGTGGGGATAGGGAGAGCTTTAATTTCAAAAACTATATTAGCAAACTGCATGGAGTAGTTTCTGACCAAGGAGAAGGGGCAGTCTCTGCATTTCTGGGTCACAGACGAGTCAAGTATAAAAAGGTTTCTATTCCTGTCTTTGAACAGAGCAATAGTAGATGGGTAAGTGAGTGACCTGTTCATTCCCCTTGGCTCTGAGTGTCCCATCACAATCTATTATTGGCTTCTAAATGCAAGCTCCTATGAATCTGTAGAGGGCTCTCTACTTTCCAACAGAGGACAGGGCCCACCAGAAATGCTGGGGGAGTTAATCCCTCCTGTAATAGCATTCATTAATAATAGAGGAGAATAAATACCCATCTTTCCCATCCCTTGGGTAGGCCATTGCTGAAGTCAGCTTCTCTCAGTCTCCTTCTTACCCCATCACACACATGTACATTCATTTCCATGAGTTAATTTTCAAAGAACCTTGAGTTATAACTGAAGGAGACATTTTGGGGGTTAGCAGTGTTGCTCTCGTTGTATGTAAAAGTGGTGAAGTGGAAGGAGAGAATGAAAGGCATGGCACGGTGTCCTGTTCACCCCACCACTCTTCTCCCCACCACCAGTCTGATAGGCAGCAGTCTATAACACAAAGGGAAGAAGAGGTTAGGACATACAGAACTAAATTCATAAAAGACATTGTAAATTATGGAACCAAGTTACTCTACTCTGATGACAAAATACAGCATGGAGCTGGGAAGAAGGACTTTTTTATTCCCTGTACTGGGTCTTCATTGCCTGACAGCCCCCATTATAGTGTGGCTTCATCTCCCTAAAAGCTTATGGGGCTACTACCAGACAACTGCTGTGGCAGGTAGTCTTCATTCTGAGGATTCTGCCGAGGCTGGTGGAACACCTTGCAAATAGCATGGGAGATTTCATCTAAATGAGTATATCCTGGGGTGACCCTGCATGCATACTTAGTGAGTCTTGTAGAAGAGGCACTGGGGTTCCAAAGTAAGCAAGTGGGGGCTCTGAGCTGGTGAGATTCAGGTAGTTATGCTTATGTGCCATGATTTATAAGATCTAGGTCTTCAGATTACACAGTAGTTAGGCATCCAGATATGTGGTGTGCAGATGTAACAGAGCTCTGTACTGGTTCTACATTATTGAAGGTGATTCTGCAGAGCTCTTTTGGGGACAACAGATACATATGGAACAGATGCTGTAGCCTTTGAAATGTTTTCTAACTCTCAGAGACCTTTGAGAATAAAATATGTCTGTAAAAGAAAAAAATGCAAGAATGAAATCAGAGAGTCCAATCTGTCTCATGCTTCTGGGTGTTTTAAAACTCACTATTAGAGAGGAAGTTTCACCAGCTCTTCATTAAGCAAAATGCATAATCCTAAGAGCAAATAGGAAAAGAAAAAAACTAAAACTGCCTTGCATGGATTTCACCTGTCATCTGGTGGTTGCTTAAACATCCCCTTAATTCCCAGAGAAAGGTTTTTGAATGATTTAACTCTGTATTTGAGTTTTGTGTCCATCTTTCGTTAGGCCTTTGTAGAATAAATGCACGACTGAAGGAAAAATGGACAGAGGAAATAAATCATTGTAGACAGAAAAAAAAAAAAATCTGTGATGGCTCACCTAGAACTAACCTCCTTTTGAATGAGACAAAATTGACAACTAGCCAAGGTTATGCATTCTACAAATCCCCTGGAATGGAAACCATCTCTGTCCAGCTGAATGTCCCATTGCCCTAACCATTGCCAGCACAGCAATAGAAGTGATGTCTGTTCCCCTCTCCCACCTTGTTTTTAGCTGACCTATTTTATATCTAGAAGCCTATTGAAATTACCATTGGATCAAACTGAGAGTGATTTCATCAAACAATTGGCCAAACAGTCAATTTATGAATCTCTTCCCCATCAGCAACATACCCTCCCTTCACCCACTCAGGAAATAGTCAACTAAGGAACCGTGTTGCCTCCATGAATCATTTGTTTTATGAGTAGATAAGTCATTGCCTTCAGACTTGTATTCACAAATATCTATTAAAAATTACTTTTTATCCTATGAGATATGAAAAACATATCTAGGAGTTAGGAGTCCAGGGCTCTTATCCTACTCAGTAACTGAAGACCTTTGTGACCATTTTATGTGTTGATTTCCTCATCTGCAGATTAGACCAAGCATTGAGTGTGGTGCTCTTCAAGCTGCTGTTGGACCTAAAAGTCTCAAATGCTTCCAATCTGGTAGCAGAGCCCAGAAATGCATCTGTAAAATGACACCAAGTAAATTTTGCTCTTTCAGAGAGAATTTTAGGAAATGTGAGGTGACATTCTTATGACATTCTTATTCTTCTTATGACAAAATTCACTACTCATCAGGAGTCAGGTTAGTTTATGGATTCCTCAGTCACTTTTTTTTTAAATTTAACCAGGGTTGTTTTTTTTTTTTTTTTTTTTGAGCTATAATTGACACACAGCATTATGTTAATTTCAGGTATACAACATGATTCTCTATATATGTACATGGAAAAGTGATCCTCACAATAATCTATTTAATATCCATCACCACACATAGTTACAATTTTCTTTTCTTTGAGATGTTTCTCAGTCATCTTGATCTAATTCAATCCATACATTCTGGAGGGCAATTGGCCAGAAAACCTCAGAAGCTATGTAGACAAAGCAAACTTTCTTAAGAGTTCTGTAATACATTTTTAATATAAAAACTACACTCAGAAAATTCTTTTGTGGTGTTCCAACATGAACTTAACAGAGAAAGCTGGCTTTGGGGGGCTTTAACAAGAAAGTACAAGAAAATTCTAGGTCCCAGGCTAAAACGCATCATAGAGATATGAGCTGCCTGGTTCAGGATTTGTAATGACAACATACTACTCATCATAGCTATGTTTGCTAGCATTGTCTCATTTGTCCTTATCAATAACTAAATAAATAATACTGCAAGGTGGTTATCCATATTACCTTCATTTTACAGATGATGAAGTGAAGACTCAGACTAAATATCAGAGCTGGAGCTTAAATCCATGCACATCTTGACACCAAAAGCTGTAATGGTTGCCTCTGCCCAATCCCTCAGGACACATTAAGCTCTCAATGAGGCTGGGGCTTGCTTTTGGAGATACAGGTACAGAAGGAGTGGTCACACCACACATTTCCTCAGAAAATCTTTTCTGACCCCTGATGCCAGTCTGATGGCTCAAGGTTACTAGGTCATGCTAAAGTTGTTGTAGAAGTGGAGTTTAAGGGAAAAGGAGGATTAAAATCAAAGAGAATGTCTACCCCATTGATTCAAAGTCTTAGTACTTTCCCCTTCCCCCCAGGCCAGAGTAGAAGGATTATGAAACTGGGCACTGAAAAATATTGAAAGGGAAGCATATCAGAAAAGGTAACTTTAAAGGGGTTCAACAAGAAGCACCTAGTCTTGTGTCACCACATGCCAATCCACATATCCTCACAGCCATCTCTCAACTGCAGAGGGAGAAATAAGATCTGCCTACTCTGCCTCTCCAGAATGCTGTAAAACTAAACGGAAACGTGTGAAAAATGCTTACCACTCATTGAGATGGGTTAAATGAATTCAGGGTGCTCTCTTTATGTATTATTACAAATTATCATTGGTATCCAAAGTAGCAGCCATTCAAGACAGCTCTACTCTCTCTACACAAAGACTTATTTCTTCCACCCACTAAGTGGTTTTTGATAAAACTATCTTCCTCTTCTAAAGAAAACCCACAATGGCTGTAAAACTATTTTCCTGGGCTTATAGCTGAAATGACACACAACTCTAACAAGTTCCCACTCCATAATGTGCTTTTGAGTTCTTCTTTGAACCCTCTGCATATTCTCATCTCTCTGTCTCTCCTGAGTGTGTGTGTGTGTGTGTGTGTGTGTGTGTGTGTTTAAAAGCCACACTCCTAGGTCTGAGAACAAATGAATGTGTCCTCAGGGGAAGTGTTAAATCAGTGACATGAAGGTGATTTAAAGGTCTTGGGGGGCATCCAATATTATTAAGCTCAAAGCGGAGCCCTGACTTTCAAGGAAATAGAGCCAGCTGAAACTAGCATTCTCGAATTGAGAGAGGGAGAGAGACAGAGACAAACAGAGAATGTTGAATTTACAACTCCCATGTTAAGATAACTCAAAAGGAGAAAGAAAGACATTTCCAGAGAGGAAATAATTTTTTTTTTCTAGATTCATTGCATAAGTGAATTCAGTGCTTTTCTGAAAAGCTTTGTGCAGGGTGCTTTTTAACTCAATTTAGTCTCCACTTTAAATTCTGTTTCTTGGGGCAAGAAAGCTTTTTTTAGAGCAGAGCTAGGTAACAGTCAGCCTCCTGGATAGTCTGAAGCTTATGAAAGTCTTACTCTTGCCTTTCATCTCTTCATAAAACCGTACAATCTCCTGATTACCCCAAATTACAATGTTTGCCGCTAGTCCCTTTAATCAGATTTGAGCAATTCTGTTTAGTTAAAAAAAAAAAAATCAAATGGTATTTCTCTTTCATACGGTTTTTGCACTTCATAAGAAGAGTGAATTCTGTTATCCTTCATTGCTCCCCATGAGACATTTTTCTTTTAATGTTTTGAAGCCATGATTGTTGTGTATCAAGATACTCAGTCCTGGCCCCATGGTGGTGGATTGGATTACTTTGCTGATTTCTTACCTGCAGTGTAAGACTCCCATGTAGATTAGGACATGGTTTAAGAGGAATTATCTCCTGTTTTTAATAGATCACATACTGAGTCTCAAGCTCCAAATTCAACAGAAAATCAAGCTAATTGTTCATTTCTTCCAGGATATCCCTGAAGGATAATTGACCTCTGCAGAGCAACTTCTTAGTAGGAAACTAAATAATTAAGTTGGAGAAAATACATTTCTTGTTCACAATTCCAATGATAAAGGTTTTTTTTTTTTTTTTTTTTTTTTTTATGTGTGATGAGATTATAACCCTTCATGACTTTTCTACAAAAGACAAATGCACCTTCCCCCCACTCCCCAGCCTATTTTGAACTGGTTATTCCAAGCAGGACACACATTCAAATTACTGTTATAAATAAATCTTTATCTTTCAAGTTATTAAAATGAAGTATTCTCAACCTCTCTTCATCCAATAAATCAGATTCTTCTGTACCCATTGGGTTAATCCTTACACTAAAAGAATGACCTGGAAACATACAGTATAGACAGACATTGTAAAATGATAGGTTTCGATGTTTTCCCCAATTGGCACATTTATTCTTTACTATTTTAATCTACTGTGCTTATCTGCCTATTCTATAAATTTTTAGCAGTAACTATGATCCATACTCTCCAAACAATAAGAACAATGCTAGCCCCAAACTCTTAATTCAATTAAGAGCACAAATCAACAGCCCTGATGAGACAGTTGTATTTCTTATGATGTTTAAAAGCATCTCAATCCAAAACACTATAATATACAGTCTTTTCAAAATAAAAGCATACCAAAAGGGACCCTAATATATGTTTCCAAATCACTAAAAATTACTCTTAAATTACAGAGGCCATGACATTTCCTACAAAAATCATCCCCAATTTAAATCAAGTTTTAACCTAACCATTATAATCCTCCAAAAGGTGCTTTGCCATGAAATAGTTCAAGATGCTTGAGAAATAATGGAACAATGTTCCTCAGCATGGCTGGAGGCATGGGAAATCTCCCCTAGGAGAAGACAACTTTGCTAACTCACTACACATCCCTAACCACCCCCAAAGTCTCTAATTTGTAAATTGCTGAATCAGTTTGTGCACATTTGGAAAATTACTGCTTTCCTGCAATTTTCTGTAAGCTATTGCTAAATTGTTCTGTTGAATGTTAGTGAAAAATTATATTTTTAAACCACCTCTGAATCCTAAAAGCCCATGGCATAGTATTCTGTTTATGTGAGCAATTTAGCTTTATTAAACAGCATGACATAGACTAA
Organism: Mustela putorius furo; assembly: GCF_011764305.1. Classification (NCBI taxonomy): domain Eukaryota; kingdom Metazoa; phylum Chordata; class Mammalia; order Carnivora; family Mustelidae; genus Mustela; species Mustela putorius. Next base: position 82,051,063 of record NW_025422005.1, on the reverse strand, counting down.
GTGAGCTAAGATAAGATTGGTACAATACGTGCCCCAGAATCATCAGCCAGCGAAGCCAATCAGTTTCCATCCTGATTATGGAGAGCGGAACGGACACCTGAGAAGGAGAAGGGGGGAGACTCTACTGCCTGCTCCCCAGATAGATTCCACTCCCTCTTTCACCTTGAATATTATTAGAAGAATTTTTCTAGACAGTGCAAGTTTGAAGAAGAACACTTTCCAGAAAGTATTTATTTCTGAACTTCTCTGTTTTCAACCTTCTACCAAACCACCAATTAAGAGAGTTTGCTTCGCTCATCTTAAGCAATAAGGTAATATGATTCCCAAACAGAATTTGAAATGTTCTACTCTGAAGACAGAATTTTTTCATTCATTAAACAAGCAGAATAAAGTAACCCAGTTACATCCCCAGAAGTGAGAAGGAATAGATGCATTTAAAATTATTTGCCAGTATACAAAGTGATGTTAGCTTTGCAGACCAAGGGAATAGAAATGGTGACGGAAATCCGTGTGTCTGTGCCCTCCCGACTCTCCCTGCCTGGAAGTTGTAAAAAGGACGAATTAAAAGGAAACTTGCCCAAATTTAGTGAATCGTCACATAATGTATTCTCCTGCATCACTATGGAAAGTAATATTCTTGCTAAGCGGTTTGTTCCACTTTAAATCTTTAGATACTCAGCCTTCTCTAAGGTCATTGTATGAATTTAGACACACTATTCTGGAAACTAAATTAGCCTGCATTTACTGGGAAGTTGAATGCAGCCAGACTAATGGTGGTGCAAGTGTAATTGGTTCCCAACATGTGTCACTGTGTGTACTTCTCAAGCTCTAGAAAAGATGCATTATGGGACTAATTTTTAAATGTTAATGGATATTGGACATTTGCCAGACACCCAGCTGTGCACAAAACACTGAGATGGTAAATAGCTCTTGATCTGTTTAGAAACAAATGATGATGGTTTTTAGGATTCCACAGGACTGACTGGCATGGCAACCAGCTCAGACTCAGAGACTGACCCCATTAACAGCATTGAAGGGAAATGTTCTGATTTTTACTATCAAAATTAAGGAGCAAGGCCATCGTGTTAAGGCTCAAATTATTTTTGATTAATATTAAGGAAAGTCTAGTCCCTCACACCTATTAACCTTACCTGTGTCAGCACAGCTCTTTGACAAGTGTTTTGGGTTTGTTTGTCTGTTTTCTATGGGATCGGGTCAAAATGAAAATGTCTTCATCAATTAGCTTGGGTGTAAATGCTGCTCTCGGAATGACCTGCTCACCTGAGCTTGCAAAGAGAGCCTCGCTCTCCCACCACGCACCAGCCCCAGGGTTGACAGAAAGGCAACAGGTTTCCTATCACTTGATCTGTTGCTCTTATCATTTTAATTGAAAGTCAACGAATGGAGCATTTTTCTGTAAATTCTTCCTCCAAAAGGTCTTACTAATTGTGTGCACTTGGCCAGTCAAGCCTACTAGAAACGGCTTTTTTTTTTTTTTTTAATGTTGGTGATGAGCTGCTTTTGATTAAAAAGCACGAAGAGGAAGTGTCATTTTTAGCATAAACATGGGAAAGAAATGGATGCAGGGCACTGCAGCCTACTGTTCCTCTGGAAGGAGACCCACAGGGGGGTGTATTCAGCATCTAAAATGCCATCTGAGGCTATCAGCACGGTTTAAATATTTCATCAGCCAAGGAGAATATGAACATGAGCCGAGCTGGTCTGACATCGTTTCTGGAGATGTGTGAGAAGCACCAGGGGAGCTCTGGGTTGTTGGCAGCTCAACAACTAGCAATTTGTGTAGGGTGAAAGCAAGAGAAAAAAGACAAGGGAGAGGGAATGCTGCCATGTGAATCCAGCAATCGTGAAATATGAAAATCTGGATTTTGAGGACGTCGCACAGTTATAAAATAGTAGGGAGAACTCACTTGTGGAGGTGGCCTCACTTGTCATAACTTTGCTGAGGGACCCTCCAGGTAGCCAGGTTTCCTTTTCACACTTATGTTGTTTCAGACGCCTTGGCAGTAAGGAGACTCAAGCTGCAGTCTTGGTCCACTGTTTCCAAAGGCAACTTGCCCCAACAGACTTTGATGTCTGAAAGACGCAAATTCAAATCCTGCCTCTGCCACTAGCCAAGAACAATGGGATTTTAGGCAAGCTGCAGTCTCTCTGAGCTCCCTTTTTTTAACACCAAACAGGATTATGACCAAGGTGCACTAAAGTGCCCACAGCACAATGAATACTCCATACATGCCAATAAATAAAACTTGTGTCATGTCACATAATAATAAGAGATAACATTTGGAATCGTCAATATTTTGCTCCTTATTATAAATTTTAAAAAATATCTTAGTGAACAGAATATCCTTCCTTCGTTTTATATTCTTTTTCACAGTTGCCTTTTGGATAAACGTTCGTTGGAAGAGAAGAGTAACAGCTGGTTGGAGAAATTCTCCCAGATCCTCATGCTCCTGCCTCTCATAGGTTTTTGCACCTCTAGGAATAAGAGCCTAGGACAAAGGACACAGAAAATACTGAAAGAGGCAGGGATTATCTTTCAAATCATCAGAGACTGAATTTCAGATTTGCATACCTGCTAAAGCAAAGAATTTAAAGGCTCAGATGGAGTCTGCAATAGGTCTTCTCTCTTCCTTCGGGTAGAAGCTGTAATTTGGGATGTCTCATACATTTGGTTTGAAGGCCATTTTCAAATCACAGATTCAGATATTTCTTCCTTTTTAACAGCTTTGTTGAGATAAAATACATATACCATGCAATTTACTAAATTTATTAAAGCATAAAATATCAGTATATTCTCAGATATGTGCACCCATCATCCCAATTTTAAAACATTTTCATCACCTTGAAAAGAAACCAAATACCCTTCAGCTCTCATTTCTCATCCTCCCTGCCCAAAGCCCTAAGCAATCACTAATTTAATTTTTGTCTCTATAGAGATCCCTGTTCTGTACTTTCATATGAATGGAATCACACAATACTGTAGTCTTCTGTGATTGCCTTCTTTCACTTAGCATAATGTTTTCAAGGTTCATCCATGTTGTAGTACGTATCAGTACTTCATTCCTTTTTATAGTCAATTAATATTGTATTATCCTTTATCAGACAGTTGGATTGTTTCCCCCTTTTCTCTATTGTGAATCATACCCCTATAAACATTCATGTATAACTTTTTATGTTGACATGTTACACTTCTCTTACATGTTTTCACTTCTCTTGGGTATAGACCTAGTAGTGGGATTTTTCAGTCATAGGGTAAATGTAGGTTTAATCATTTAGGGAACTGTCAGATTGTTTTCCAAAGGAGCTGCACAATTTACATTCCTATCAGCCATGTATGGGGGTTGTATAGAGACAGCTGTAATCAAATTCCAATTGCTAGCAAGTTCTTTCTTATACTGAACAAGATTTGCCTCCCAGATTCTCCCCATTGATCCGAGTCTTGTTCTATAGAACAACACCCAATAGAAACGCAGGTTCCTCCCTTTTCTAAAATTCAGGCCTTCTACTAAAATTGCATCCCATGCCCCTTCTCTAAGGTTTTTCATCCTCTGATGAACACACCCTTGAAGGTACTTAGATATCCTTCATCCTTGCTTTATATCCCTCTCTCTTATTTTTCTTGCTAGCATGCAAGCTCCTTCAGGGAAGAGAATTTATCTACACTGTTTAATGCTTCACCATTTTGTCTCCAGCACCAAAAAAAAAAGAGTTGGCATATAAAGTCCAAGAGATATTTGCTGAATAAATATATGTTGAATGATTGAGTCTCAGTTGCCTCCCCAGGGATGTATTGTAATGTTGTGATATCTTCTATCCAGAGTTGCATAATATACTCCAGGGGAGTTATTGACTAGTGTTGAGTACAATGAGATCATTTCCCCCTCTGTAGAAGCTTAGAAAACTAATTTCATAACCTAATGCCTCTGTATATACAACACTACAAACTTGGAGTGAGACATTCCTTGTTTTGAAGGGCTGTAATGAAGTCATTGCAAGAGGATGTTATAAATATAAATGCAGACTGATAATAACCAGACTGATGCACAAACCTTCTTCGTTTCTGTCACCAGTTCTATACGTCCTTTTCCAAGTATTGTGTGATGACTGAAGAGAATGTAAATGCCTATCTGGTTTGAATAATTTTAGGAGATTCTAATGATGCCGAGATATTTAGCTGAACAAACAGGAGTGAGGACAATACATATCTTTATTTCTTGTCTCTGAAAATGGGCACTGCGAAGAAGGATTATATGGGGAAGAGAAAATCTCAGTATTTTATAATTCCATTCAAATTTTACCTCTACCGATGTAACAGTGGGTGACTGTTCTAATGTTTTTGAAATGCCTTCTGAATTGTAATCCTTTATTGTTGAATTAGTTTCTCTTTAAACTTCAATGAAGAATGGGAATGCATTGTAATACTAGGATCTGCAGAGAGAACATAGGGTGTAGACGTCCTGATTAGACGGGAAGAGGAAGTGAAAAAGAATCTTGCTGGAACTGAGGAATGGCAGGAAGGAAAGATGCAGATGTAGAGGGATATGTATGCATGTAGATCTGTATATGATCTCTCCCTCAACCTACCCTTTTCCCACCACCCTTATCATGGGGTCATAGCCCAAGGGAAGGTGGTAATAAAAAACTTAAAATTCCAGGGGAAGTCAGGAACACTGAGAACAGTGTTCCAGGCCCCAGATCTCTAGGACATCCCCAGGGTTTGGGAGCAAGCCTAGTTCCCATGGTACCAGAGCACTGGCACACAGGCCGTCCTGGGAGGAGGCCAGATGGATGAACCAGAGGCCAACATGAGACCATTCAAAGCAGAGGAGGCAGATACCTTATTAGCCGGCAGCTCAAAGTACGCAGGGTAGGGGACAGTCTTCGTCAAGAAGACTGAGATGAATTACAGAACATAAAGACACTACTTTTTCCTGTGCGAGGCTTAAGTAAATTTATGAGCCCACTACTAAACCTACAAGGTATGGTGGATAGGGAAAACCATATCAGAAGAGATGCAAGAAACTAGCCTGTCACTTTGGCTGTCACCAATTTCTAGGAGACTTGAGTCCTGGGAGTTCTCTTAACTTCCCTGTGTCCTCTCCCTACACACTAATGTTTTGTCCAGTATCTCAGTGCTTAAATCTTTCTCCCCAGGTCAGTCTTAGCACAAGAGATCAGATCAATGCCTAGAACTACATAGATCTTAAATGTCAACTGGGTGGGAGGGAAGGAACCATTCCAGGACAAAGGGAGTGCGGGTTTACCCCTGGTAGCTGTGCATAGGCAGATAGAGAAATGCAGGCAATGGGCTAACTTCAGGAACCTCTTCTGGTTGCTTCTTCAGGAACCCATCACTTCCTCTCCAATGGTGATCCCAAGATTGCTCCTCAGTGCCCACTGAAGGCACCCCTGTGGTTTGGTATGGAGCTGGTAGTTATAATTTTGGATGAGAGAATATTGAGCTTTCTGGATAAATGGTTTTCATCATTTTCTCCAGTATTTACAGGACTGTGCTTGCTGGTGCTGAATAAACAGACACAGGAGCGAGTGCCCGAGAGAAGAGTACATATTGTAACTGTTTGTTTTGGAAAAGTAATTTCCTCTATCAGTTCATTTCCATCAATTTTATCAATTCACTTAAGCCGCCTAATCCAAATGATATGGCACATACTGAAGCAGAAATGGGAGTTACTTCAAATCTCTCCTAGTCCTCCATATCCGTGCACTTAAAAAAAAAAAAAAAAACCCAGGCCAGGCTGGCTGGAGATTGAACTCCATTTCCATAGCTCTTGTTTGGGATTCAAGAGTCTATTGTGTTACGGAGCTGTATGGAAAGGGGAAAAAAAAACCCATGTTCATCCCTTCAAGCTGTCTGTAGTCATTATGTGATGTGATGTCTTACCCAGGTTGTATAACAATATGTTGCACAGAGGTTGCTAACAGGAAAACAAGTGAAGATTCTGTATGCTGCTAGATTTCGTGAATATTCCCAGTACAAAAAAAAAAAAAAAAAAGAATAGTAGAATCAGAAAATATATGATTCTGTTTCTTGACAGATTGATACCCAAAGCAGGTTTCACAGATATACTAATTTTAACAAATCCATCTTTGGAAATTTTTTATTTACAGAATACGCTGCTGCCTCCTTTTAATGTAATGAGATTTCATAATGAAGTCCAAATACAATCTGGTAGAGGAAGAGGGCATGTAACACTGATTCTAATAAGCTTGACTAAAATCAATAATGTTGTTAGTTTCCCCGAAACCAGCCTGCATTGGCTCACAGAGCCTTGTTCTGCCTAGAGCACAATATTAGCGGTTTATACTATATCGGATAGTTTCTTCCATTGTGGGAAAAAGATAGAAACCGAAAAAAAATTAAGAAATGTTATTCAATGTGTCTTTAGGTTTTAAATGACCACAAATTCGCTTGCCTCTTTTCATCGGTTCCCAGTTTCTGTGGAAGTAACTGGGCGGCGTCCCGTTTCCGCTCCTCTCGCGACGCCTGGTTCTTCAGCGCCATCTTGCCATTTCCTTTCCGGCTTTCAAGGCCTCACCCGAGTGCAGGGCCGCGCACAGGCGTGTGGTGAGGAGGGCACGGAGGGAGCCCTGTGTCCGGAAGTCCCTGTCCGCGCCTCGGAGTTCGGCGGTAGAGACGTTCATTCACACTTAAGCATTGTCTGGTTAAAATGCAGGCGCCCGCGGCAGAGTTAGTGGGGCTCCAAATGGAACAGGTAAGTTTTGACTGTGGCGGGCAGAGACGCCTGGAGGTCCCCATAGGCCGCCCAAGAGAGGCTTGGCGGAGCGTGCCGAACGCCCAGGGAGGGTGCGCGGCCCCGAGGGCCAGCTTAGCCCGGGCAGGAGAAGTGGGCAGAGGGAGAAGAATGGGGAGTGGGAGTGAGGTGACTGATCTAGATAACGATACTGAACACCTTCTCTGTCAAGAAACTTCCCACGGCTTTGCATCTGTTATCGCGCTAAAACCTCATAAAATCCTATGGGGTGGATACTATTAGGATTCTTTCCCCCCACCCCCTCATAAAGTTAGGATTAACTTTATGAGCAATTTTCCAGACCCTCTCTCTGGCTTTTCTCTGTGTAAACTTTTGCCTAGAAAGCTCATCCTCCTGGTGTCAATTGTCAGCTCCTGCTGTTGACTTCCAAAAAGAAACAACCAGTCAGAGAACTCTTGCTTGTCTGCTGAGCCCATCCTTCTGATACGGTTAGTGAAATGAGGTTTGAATAGAAACCATAGGACCCAAGTCATAAAAGAGGCTGTGGGGCTTGGCGGACTCTGTGTTGGGGATGATGGGCCCATATATGGGCTGATTCTTTGCTTGGACTGATCCCTCAAACTCTGCATCTTAATTAGAACTGCCTAAATGAAAACACTTCTCCTTTGCCCCCCACCCCTCCCCAAGGCTGACTCTCTGAATCACTGTTTTGGTGCATAGAGTTCACAGCCCTAAGCAATTGTCCCAGTTTTCCAGGTCCTAGTTATGCCTCGGAGACATATTAAGTTCTAACCTCGCCAGGTGGCATGACTGCAGATACCTGAGAAAACTCATGTTCATAAAATTCGAGGAGGGCTTCTCCATCAGAGTTATGATTCTGCTCCCCTGAGACCAGTTTGCCTGCCAAGGGCCAGCTCACACCTTATTCTTATCTGTGTTTTGGACTCCCAGAAAGCTTATATATTTGATGCATATGAAACGGCCTAATATTGTTAGCTGACCTGTTCTATGGACTTGGCTATGTCTCTCGAAAATATACTGCAAACTACTTGACAAAGGGGACTGCATCTTGCATATTGTGAAGTAGTTAGAACGGAGTACTAGTGGGGGGTACTCAAAAATGGCTTTTGGTTAATGGGCTGATTAGTGACAGAGAGTGGAGCTAGGATCCTAAACACAGCAGAATGAGCTCACCAATTTTGATGATCCTCGTATATGCTGATTGATAATGGCACAAAGTAAACACATAAGAGAAGATATCTGGGTCCTGGACATTTCTCACAGTTGATCTGGCTCAAATTCAATTAAACTTAACGCAGGGAAATGCTAGAAAGAGAGCAAAGCCAAATAGCCCAAGGGAACTTCATTTTAATTTTGTTTTTATTTATTTATTTTTTAAAAGATTTTATGTTATTTGACAGACAGAGATCACAAGTAGACAGAGAGGCAGGCAGAGAGAGGAGGAAGCAGACTCCCTGCTGAGCAGAGAGCCCAATGCGGGGCTCGATCCCAGGACTCTGGAATCATGACCCGAGCTGAAGGCAGAGGCGTCCCTTAATTTTGTTTTTAATCCTAAAATCAAATCAACTGTTGCTGATTGAATGCCTACTATGTACGAAGAAGTATGCACAAAGAAATAGATGTCTGAGAGGCCTGTCTTCTCTAAGCCCCAAACCTTTCAGGACAGAGCACTGGATTTAGAACACTGAACACCATGTTCTGTTTCTGCCTCAAGATTCTGGAACAAATTATTTAAACTCTCTGAGCCTAAGGTTTTGTTTTTTTTTTGTTTTGTTTTTGTGCTATACTTGTACTTAAGAGGCGGGAGCAAAAAGAGCTATTTTGCTTCCTTGTGTAGTTTGAGAATTAAGCCATCATTGGAGCTCAAAGTGAAACACTTCAATTTGAGGCACCAAATTTTACTATTTTTAAGAAACTGTGCTAGACCCTGTGTTGTTTGACAATGCAAACTGTGACTCCTGGGGCTGTGGCAGCTATCATATGACCATGAAGACACAAGGTAAGGACAATTCCTCTGTGCTATGAGAACAGCAGAGCAGAAAGACTGTGACAAAGGCTTACTCCTTAAAGACCTCATTCTGCCCTGGAGCCACTCTACACTGAAGCTTCTTGTGGTGTGAGATATTTTCCTTGCTGTTTCAGGTATTTTGATTTGCCCAACCCCTGCCTTAACATGAGCTTAGAGAGCAGAAAGGAAAGAAAAAAATTCCTGCCTAGCGTATTAATCCTCTTATTTACTTTAAAAAAAAAATATATATACACACATATACATACTCAAATGTGTATATAGAATTTTTAAAATAAGTTGTCATAATGATTGGCTATTTCTCAGAAGGTTGGTTTGAAGATTGGTGAGATACCCATGCCAAAACCCACTATTGAAGTATTAATTTCCTTTATTATCGTCGTTCTCACCACCAGACTTCCTTCCTCTGCTCTCCTCCCCATAACACTCCTTGCCTCAGATCTGCCCGTTGTCAGCACCTCGGTGTCAGGAAGGAAACACAACACTGCTTCTCTGCAGAACTGAGCCAGCAGGATAGAGAGAGCTAAGTGCTGTCAGTTATATGGGCTAGTGAAGAGGGTTCGCTGCTTCCTTCACAATTTTGGAACCCTGTAGCTATTCACCCTGTTTATGTAACAGATGCTAAAAAGAAAAGAGATGTCAGCTTTGAAAGCAGAAACCCGTACTAACCAACTTCGAAGTGAGAACTCTAATGAAAGCCAAAAATAACAAAGTTCTCTCCTCCGTGACAAGAAAGGGGTATTAAAAATTCAGGCAACCTGAAATAATCCATTCAAAATGGCATAAATCTTCACCATATTCCAGAATATAACTTTTTCTGCACTCATCTGAGTGTGGTAGTGATGGAAAGCAAAATGGACACTCTCTATAAACCAGTGATAGAGAAATATGAGTAGCAAAATTCAAAACTGATTGATAGACCAGTGTAACAGTCTATATTTTCAGTGAAAGCCATAAAAGGTATAATTTTAGAGTAAAATGTGCTATTTCAGTGAGGCACAGGGTATGTTCATGTTTTTTATTACCGCACATATTCATAAGGTCTAAGTCCCAACCCACCCCCCAAAATGAGACTCACAAAGATCCAGAGTTAAACACATGAGTATCTACAGACACATGGGGATATAAAAATATATCAATTTTATTTAGAATGTCCTACAGAACTTCTTTAAAGAATATACTTAGAACTTACATTTAGATAACCGTCACTCAACAATAATGTTTTTAGATTGCTAATATATAAAAACATTGCAAGGAACTCTTTCTTGTCAGTGACTTAGGGGTATCTGCCATTGGCTTTTACAGATAAGTTCATGAGGAACAGTTAAGATACATGAAGTTCCATTGCTTCTCCCTTTTGCACCTCTGGTCCAAGTTAATGAAAAGGGCCAAAGTTCTTTAGTTAAAGTTTGAGAATAATGTTTGGGTAATATGTGTGAAATATTTGTCACTTCCCCAGGAATTAAGCTTCAGTCACAGCAGGCTGCCAAATTAACGTTAATATTTAAATACTAAGATGATTCCACAAATAATATCTAACTACATAAGGAGATTTGCTACTTAGAATTTTTGGAGTACATCTATGAAATCAAGGTTTGTTGAACTTTGTGTCTTCTGGGAAAAAAGTTCCCATGGGGGCGGCAGGGCTACCGTTCTTAAAAGCACCACTTCTACCCATTCAAAGATTTCAAGTATGTATGATTGGCACTGTTGTGTTTTGGAATCCTGCTTCAATGAGCAGAAGTGTTAGTGTTAGGAAAGTCAGAAAAGTTCCTTTCATTCAGAAGTGTGAAAACATGTGGATTTGTTTTAATAGACCCATTCTGGACGCTGAGAGAGGGCTTTGAACTGGATATTGATATTTCCATTGAAGCTAAAGGGATTGGAACTGTTCACTGGAATAAATAGAAGATATTATGTCATGATAACAACAACAAAAATAAGAACTAGTGCTTCTCATTACGTGACTTGGAAGTATGGTTATTCATCTTACGGGAAAGACCATCATGCGCAGCTGGAGTGCACTGGTTACTGGTGCCCTCTGCTGGAAAGAATAAGCATTTCAAATACCACCCGGGCTATGGCTGAGCTAGTTCTCCCTTGTTGTAAGCAATATGGATGGATCCATATTTCTTCCATTTCACATGCTGTTGTTGTAGAACACATAATGCCTAACATCACCCCAAGGAAGAAAAATATCTTTCCAAACCAAAGACAGGATGCAGAGGCTCATCCCTACTATGTGCTCGCGTTAGGAATAATGGCTAGCTATTAGCTTAACCTCTGATACATTCCTTCTCTGATCCTTCTGCCTTCTTTTAAACAAACTATATCATTAAATTCCTTATCCTTAAATTTGTTCCATGGTGACATTCCCTCCTACTTTTCTTTATCTGTCTTGGCATATTACCTAAAACAGTTCTTTAAAAATCATCTATTTTATATACTTCTTAGTTGTAAAATGCATCAATATTGTGTCATTTCAAACGTAGACAGTAGCTATGACATTGCTCACCTCAAAAGGCTCCAGTTTATCATAAATGATCAGTAACAGGGAGTGCGAAATCAAAGTTAGAGAAACATGAAAGACCTCCTCCTGGTGTTGAATCCTTTAAAGCCAGTTCGGACCAGCAGTCCAGCAGTAGGAAACCCAGCGGTGGAGGTGTGCCAGGGCTCGTGTGAACAGTTCACCGTTATTCACATCCCCGGAGTTGGATTGTTGAATGGAAGGTTCAAATGTGCCTCCTCAACTCAAAGCAAAACTAACCTGAAAACATAAATTGGCCCATTTGGGCTTCAAACTTGACCCAAATGTACAAAAGGGGGTTCGCAAACTTCAGGGAACCTGATTCAACCTTTTAGTTTGTTAAGAAACCCAGAAGAGATGGTCTTTATAGTTATCAAAGGTCTGCACATTACCTCATCAATGGAAGTGCACTGTTAATAGAAGCCGTCCCCCCACATGTCAGGGGCACCAACCCACTGTGCCTCAGAAGTCCCCAGATGTTCTCGGATGGTGCCAACCTTTTCGTTAGGCAACGTTTTCATTCTCTCTGGTTAAAATGCAATGAACAGAGTATCGGTTACTTCAGTGAAATAAATAGCGAATGCTGGAAATGAAGAAATCCTGATGATTGTACATAGAAATAGAAACTGCACATATCAGGATATCATGTCATCGCCCAATTTATAACAGTAATTTTTTAAAAACATAGAGCAAGGACACTAAAATATGTTACATTTGCATCGCACTTTTCTTGGCTCTATTTCAAAATGTTTGAAAAATGGCCTACGGTCCTGCCATATCGGCTAAATGGTCTCGTAAATGTCAGCACCTTCAATGCCATTTGGCTTCTAAAATAGCTAACGTGCCTGAGGCTTCTCAAACATCACTTACATTTTTCCTGGGGGTTTGTTTTCCTCTATTCAGGGACAGAATTTTTTAAATGTGTAATGTGTAGGCAATCCTAATACCATTGTTCTATTTCTCATAGTTGGCTCCATTCTTGCTTTTTGTCATATCTGATATTGCTTTAATATGCAGAAATCAGACAAAAATGTCAAAAGAAGAAAGCATCAGCAGAGGCTGAGTATAAATTGAAATATTTCATGTCTATAGTAAAAGAAAACTTTAATTTTAAAAATGCCAGAAATGGTTCAGTCAGTGTGAAAATGAAGATGTCATAACTAAATAGGAATTTTCGGTCCCTTAGCTGTCAATAATTAATAGATTATTTACACTGGCACACTCACATTTCCCAGCTTCAAGATTCCATTTACACTTTGATCCTTTGCTCAGCAGCAAATTTAACATCATTGTGACCTTCTTCTGCCCAACACCATCCGCCCATCAGACAGGGAGAGAGCATCATCTGATATGTGCATTTATTAAGGCAGCAAGCTCCAAATATTGGAAAAATGACACATGCCACTGTTTCCTATAATAAACTGGAAGAGAAACAGATTGTTCTTAAGGAAAAATCAATTAGCAAACCCTCTCTGCAATGCTTTTCTTAGGAGCCGAGATGTTTGCGTCCTATGGTGCAAGTATTGCTCTTAAAAGATTGTTCCTGATTTAAATCTTGCAGAATTGATAGCAAGTGTGCAATATTATATAACGGTTCTAGTCATACAGATGAAATTCTAATGCTAAAGATTCATAGCACCTTGCTTCTCATTGCAAACAATAGTTTAAAATAATTGAAGTATCATTAACATCACGATCCCAGAAAACCTTGAGTTGTATTTAAAAATTACACATATAATGAAGACTATATTTTAAAAAAGAAAATGAGAACTAAAAGAAATCATGCCCCCAAAAGGATTATGAAAGTACATGTATCATATTAATGGGGGAGGGGGAAGTCAGCATGAAACCACTGGATCTTAAAACTATTTAGTAATCAACATGATGATATTTGGTACAGATTCATAAGACTGTTAGTGTGGAAAATCATTTTGAAACTGATTCGTCCTTTGATGTTGACTCAGGTTTTGCATATTAAAAAATTTGAACCAGGCCAAAATGATGTGGAGCTCCAATATGCAGTAAAGATAGAAAGAGCTGTGAGAAATACACAGTGTAGCTGCTATGCAAACAAGATGTCAAGTATTATTTGTGGATTTCCTTACTAGAAAATGGTCATGTAGATAATGTGTCAACATTTGCATTAATGATAATGCTATTAATGATGAAACTGCAGGAGAAAGCTCTGGGTGCCACATTTCAGCTCAGGATGTGTATGCGTGCTGGGGGAGGTGTACCATACCTCTAAAAACAAAAGCATCAATATTATAAATATGTCACAATTACGGTATTCATTGTGAGTAAGCAAACACCATCCTTCCTGCCAGTGGCCTCTTTATAGGTCGTATTTATTCTGACTCACAAAGAGAACAAAGTTGTTTTTTTTTTTTAATTTTATTTTTTTATTATTATTAAGGTTCTGCGGGGTTGAAATGACACCTATACTGCTTTTGTGTCAATTTGGAAATTCTAAGCTCCTTTCAACTGCTCACCATTAAGACCAGTCAGCAGGCTAACACTGCTTTTGCTTCTCTTGAAAGGCTCTACAGAGACAGCTTTTTCTTAGTGCTGGATTTATTGTTACTCTTTCAGTCTTTAGCATCTAACCAATAGTTAAGATAATAATAATAGCTAGAATGTATGGAGGGCTTTTATTTTGATGGAAGTATTTTCATATCTGTTATTATTAAATCATGAAAAGCTAGGTCTTGAAAGGAATTCAAGGAGTTCTCTGACCTATTTCCTATCTAGAGGTTCACTCTCATTTGATATAATCCTGAAGAGTTGAAAATACATTTCAACTAAGAAATGAATGACTAGTCATAGACCGTCTCCAAGGCCCCATTTATCGCTATGATGTTTTTGAAATCTGTGATTCTTATGTAAACTTCCAAACAAGATACCTCCCAAAAAGATCTTTGAGAAGCCCATCTGGGTAATATAAGAGATTGCACAAACAGAAAGCAGAAAGTTTTTCCATTGATCTATCATCTATGCCTAGTCTAGAAATACATAAATGTGTTTAATCACTACATTAGTTACAAAGCCAAGTGTGGATGTTCGAACGTTCCAGACCAAAAAAGTATTTTCTTCCAACACAATAGAAACATGGGACTACCACCTGATCTCATTTACTTTTATCTCCAAAGCTGTGTACTTACTGGTCCTCTTTCTGGCCTATGACCCACAGAGGTCAGAAGAGCACAGTAAATTTTGTTTAATCTAGGCTTTCCCCCGCCCTGCTGGGAGTACATATTTTTATTCATGTGGTAGGTACTCGATGTCCCAGCAGATTACATCGTTCACACGCTACCAAAGCACAGTGATTTCCTTTGCAAAATTCCTTGGCAGGAAACACCACCAAATGCCAACCTAGTCCTAGAAATAACTGCATATTGGACTATATGAAATATTCTACACGATATACCTTAACTGTGCTTAAAGAAATGGTGATGTCAAGGATATCACAATGTATGAATGAAATTTGAAGCTTCGGATAACTTTCTACCGCAAGTTTCCCTCCATATGGCAATAATCTTGGTGGGGGAAATTATCACTGTGTTTTTAAAAAGACATCAACTGCTATCTCTCTGGAAGATATTCTTTGCCTTGGAGGCAGAAAGATGAATGGCTAGTAATATTCTTTCTTATTAACCTGTTTCACAACACAAAATTATCTTTTTATCAGTGATCTATGTATTATACAGGATTCTACCCTCATGCAAGAAACCCTTAGTGTTTCGAGATGACTAGAGATAAAGAGAAGAAAAATATTGCATAAAGTTGATTTATTACCAGGCTACTCTACAATATTTAGACAACCAAAATAAACTTGAAAAGCATTCCATTTGTGACAAGGGCCAATAGAAGGTACGGAATTTCAACCAGAAGTGAATTTCCAGCTTGAGCTATGACCTCTGAAGAAATGAGATTTGTAAAGTAAATGCTAATAGAGCCTCCTCCGTGGCAGCTGGGACATGCTGCTATGAAAACACAGAATAACAAGCATCTTTTGGCTTCTTCAGTTTAGTTTTAATTACTGCAGGACAACCTTCTCCTGATTCTTTAGTCTTGCCTCTGTCAATACTCCACCCAGAACCTGGACTCTTTGAAGCTTATGTGTTCACAGTATAAGTTCACTCTTAGAAGCCTCTGTTTTGTGAGATTTTTAAAAATCTCTGTTTGCAGCTGGATGAATGCAATTCCCTTCTACCCTTCCCATTCACTTGTTTAAATTCTATCCAGAGAAATATATAGAGGTGTGTTTGGGACAATCTGGTCAAAATCGCAGTTGGCAAGATGACCGCCCTAAGGAGGCTCACATTCTTACCCAGAACAAACCAATGTTAAAGTTGATATATTTGTACCTCCAAGAAGTCTGCAGTCATTCTGCACTGTAAACACCCTTAGGCATGTAGTATTACTTTTATTAACTTCTTTCCCTGAAAAGTTCTTTTTCCCAAACCTTTCAGTTTTCCTCAATACTCTTTTCAACTGTCCTCCATAGATTTTTATTCTTTATAGCCTCTATATCAGTTGTTCTCAGAGTGTGGAATATAGAACATGGGGAGTCCCTCAGAGTTTTCTGGGGCATTTGCAAGGCATGAACTATCTCCATGATAATACTAAAATATTATTTGCTTTTTTCATTGTGTTGACAGTTTGCAGTAATGGTGTAAAAGCAGTGGGGGTAAGATTTCTGATGCCTTAGCAAAATCAAGGCAATAACATTCAGCAGTACAATGTAGTCATGTTATTCAGCTGCCATGGGGTCACAGTTTTTAAAAAAACAACACCCCGAGTTCATTAGTAATGCTCTTTATGAAATAGTAAAAATTAATTTTATTGAAACTTGACTTTTACATATAATATTTAATAATCCAGATTATAAAATGGGAAGTGGATATGAAGAACTTTGGCTGCATATGGAAGTGCAAGTTTGTCTCAAGAAGAAGCACTTTTTGAAGCCTCTGGGTGGCTTAGTTGGTCAAGCATCTGCCTTTGGCTCAGGTCATGATCTCAGGATCCTGGAATCAAGCCCCATGTTGGGCTCCCAGCTCACGGGGAGGCTGTTTCTCCTTCTCCTTTCCATTCATGCTCTCTCTTGCTCTCTCTTTCTCAAATGAGTAAATAAAATCTTAAAAAAAAAAAAAAAGAGGAAGCACATTTGCAGTTGCTTGGGTTGTGAGCTGAACAAGCCACTTTGTACAACATTATTTTTACTTGAAAGAATGGCTGAAATGATTACTCTATTCGGTGTATTTGGAGGATATTTTCTCAAAATCACATGAAGTGAACCTATCTTTAAAAAAAAAAAAGCAACTGCCGATGCTTGTTGCAATGATAAGATTTAAGATTTCACATGAGAATTGGCATTTGGGAGAAATTGTATCCCCAGTGATGAGCTTGACAGCTTCCTAATGCTTAAAGAGCTTTGGATGAGATTGATGGTAATATTAATGAATGCAATTTTTTAATACTGTGTAATGAAATGTGTCAACATTCAGAAGATCTTCATAACTTGGTGAGCTTATATTTCCAAATGACCATTGCAAATTTTTATAAAAATCATGCAAGGACAAATGATCCACTAAAAATACGAAGAAAACAAATGGATTTTCATGTAACAGAGTCTAAAAAGTTCTTTATGTGGTTTTAGGTTTCCCATTTCAAGTAACCTTTAGGAAACAACTACTTTCCAAGATTTGGTATAGTATCAAAGAAGAATGTCCGCAATGATCTTAAGAGACTATTAAAGTCTTTCTCCCTTTTCCACCACATGCTTATGTGAGAACATATTTTCTTCATATGCTTAAACCAAGATAACATATCCTAAAAGATTAAAAACAGAAACAGACCTGAGAATCCAGCTGTCTTCTATTAAGCCAGACATTAAAGAAATTTACAAAACTGTAAATAATACCATTCATGTTGCTAATTTTTTGCTTGAAAAATACAGTTATGTTTTATGACAACTTTTATGTTAACACGTAATAGGGTTTGTTATAACTTTTTAAGTAATAGACAATCTTTCTTAATTTCTCAGTTTTAATTTCTAATATGATAAGTGAAAATTGACATAATCCACATAAACAAAAACTTGGTGGGGGAGGGGAGGGTCCCTCATAAGTTTTAAACCTGTAAAGAGGTCCTGAGACCAGAAAGTCTGAAAACAAATGAACCATACTTACTCACTGCCATTATATACTGGTAGGCTAATTACCCAACTTGCCTTCCTTTTGATCACAAGTCTCTAACCTGAGGTCTCAATAGGGTTTTGGAATTCACCTTGACATTTCACAAAACTTCACATAGGTATGTTTTTTCCTCTGGAGCAAGGGTCATAAAGAACAGCTCACCAGGAACCACTATTTTCAGTGAAAATCAGGGAACATATTTTCTCTAAACTTTCCCCAGACACTGTGCCACCCAGGGTCACCAGCATAAAAGTCACTGGGTCCCTGGTGTTGACAATGAGCAACCTAATTAAGCATTAAATTAATCTATTTATTCTTTCTGTACAGAATCCCATGCCAGGAGCTAGAGGTAAGGAAAGGGCAAAGGAAATAGGATATAGCTCCAATCACAGATATCTCTTCCCTTGCTTTCCTTCACTTTCCTACTCCCATTCCTCAAGATGGGTTAGATGCCCTTCCCATTGCTTGTCTAATTCTGTCTCAACATGTCCATCTTTGCACAAAGCAATATAGTTTCATGCTTATCTCCCTTGCTAGACTGTGAGCCTCTGGAGAACAGGGGCTATGTTTACCCATCTTTGCATTCACTGATCCAGACACAGGGCCTGGGATATAACAAATGCTCCATTATTATCATTTTTAATGCAGTCAGTTTACAGTCTGAAAGAAGGATCTAGAACATAAGTAACTTTCATAGTGATGTAAACAGCATAACATAGTGCTTAAGAGCATGGACCCTGGGTTCAGACATCTTGTATTCAAAGCCAAGTTTCTACCACTTAATACTGAGTGACCTTGGCTCAGTCAGTTAAGTGGCCAACTCTTGATTTTGGCTCAGGTCATAATCTCAGGGTTGTGAGATGGAGCCCAGCCTGGCTCTTTGCTCAGCAGGGAGTCTGATTCTTTCTTTCCCTCTGCCTCTGCTCCACCCTGCACCGTGCACTCTCTCTTTCTCTCTCTCTTTCTCTAATAAATAAATAATATCTTTAAAATAATACTGAATGACCACGGGCAAACTACTCATCCTCTCTGTGGTTCAGTTTCCTCATCTATAAAATAGGAATAATAGTAGTTTGTACCTCAAGGCACTGTTACGAGATAACTGTTAAAAGTTAAAATGACGTTAAGTCTCATCCAGTGGTTGGAACAGTGCCTGCCCAAGGTGGTGCTCTCTAGTTAAAGAGGATGAAGTCATCCATATCTGACTAAATATGAAAA
The DNA here is from genome assembly GCF_011764305.1 of Mustela putorius furo. NCBI lineage: Eukaryota > Metazoa > Chordata > Mammalia > Carnivora > Mustelidae > Mustela > Mustela putorius. The sequence goes on along the minus strand of NW_025422005.1, from coordinate 82,032,319 downwards.
AACTTTAATGGGGAGCAGCAACTGAGTGAAATGTGTTTTATTCCAGTATCATTTTAATTATCATGAACATGCTTACACTAGTTTGAGGATAAATTTATAAAAGTTGATATCAAGGTAGCAATCAGGGCTTCATCAACTTTTCATTTTATACCCAGTTAATCTCTGATAACTTTTCTCTTCGAGTGACACACTGTAGCATTGTAAGGCATCTTGCAGTATTAAATGCTATGCACAAATAGGTACCTAATGGTGGGTTTAAGGATGTTGCACAGTCCAAGTTCTTTCATTTTCCTGATTATAACTGCATTTGCATAATGTATGAATTCAAACATTATTGCTGTTAAATAATGCATAAATATTCTCCCATGCCGAAATATGTCTATTTCCTCTTCATGAATTCTGTTGAGTGTATCGTTCAGCTGTTGTTCTATTTAAAATGTACTTAGAGATCTGCATACATCAGAACTATGACTGGGGGAAATGTCGTAGCCAGAAGAACAAAACTGCTCAGAACTGTAAATGAAGTATACATTATTAAATGAGCCAGGTTTCCCCTCTTCTGGGTGCATTCTCCTCAGAATCTAATGTTTAGTATTTTAGAATGGCAAATTCTTCCTTGATCACCTGATAATCAGAAGGGATTTGCATGTCTAATAAGGCTTTCCTGGAAGGTCTCAGAAAGAAAAAAATTCTTTGTTTTGTTTGGTTTCTCCAAACCTAAATATAAATATGAACATAATCTTCAGAGATTTTCTTGCACACTAGGAAATACTATCTAAATTATTAGAGGCAATGATAATTGGTGTGAATTCCCACTTCCACTTTACAGCTTTAAATATTCCATTTAGTGCACTCTCAATGATTCTCTTACAGAAACCACAGCTGCTTCTTTGTTTTATAAAATATATGTTTAAAACAAAATACGAGTGTTTATTTCTAACTATATCATCTCCTTTTCTTTTCCAAATAGATGACTTGCGTTTTAAATTTCCTTTCACTTATAAAAGAGATATAATGTAGGACTTAGTTTACAATCTCATGTAGTAGATTCTCTTGTCTTAGTCTATTTTCCATTTGCTGCAAGTATGAAATAATCAAGTGACCAAAACAGACCACATTTAAAAAAAATGTATTTTATCTTATGATTTGCCATTATGATGCCAAAAGATGTCTATCCTCATATTACGATTGCCATGATGTTACTTACACACATGCAATCACATCCACATATGGAAGAGAACCTCTTTTCTCTGTCAAATGGATTTTCTGTCACTTCCCTGTTCTATCCTCTACTTAGTACTGCTGATAAAACAGTGTGATGCATTCAGATGTCTAATAAAAAAAGGATATGCCCTTAAAAGTATGCATTTTTAATTCTAAGTGTTTCATTATAAGCAAAAGATAGCTCTGAAATAAATCACATGAACTTCAGTGGGAAATACCAAAATATTTTTATTCTCAAATTGAATATACCTGTGCAATAAACAAAATAAAATGAGCTGTGACACTGCATGTCAGTTTCACACACGGAGCTCCCAAACTAATATTCGCTAAAGAAATCAATTTCATATACCGCAAGGCTATTCATTAAATCTTTTCTACTTTGCCATGGAACATATGCAGTGGAGCCCTCAAAGCATGAGGCAGGAGCTCACAGCTCTAGTGCTGGGCACCTCAGATTCAGAAAGTGCAAATTCTTCATACGAAAACGTGAACCAAATTTGCTTCTTTCTCAACCTCCTTAATGAGCAATTCTAAAGCCTCCCCCTCCCCCGTGCAATTGATTTAAAAAAAAAAATCAATAGGAAGCAGTCTACCAGGCCTAGAGATCCAAGGATCATCTGTTGGAGAATCATGGCTACATTTGAGAGTTTTGGGCTCTTGTTGATTTCTCTCCACAGTTTATATGCCTAGAGGATATGTTACCTACCTCAATCCTAAAAAGTCAAAGGAGCTGCCAAAAGCAAAATGCCTAAATGTTTTATTATCTTCAATGGGAAGAAAGTTTATGAGAACTTCAATCCAAACTCTGATTTTTTAAATCCAGCGTTTGTCACTTTTCTCCAGTATTAAAATGAGAACAGACAAAACCTAGGGTGAAGACTGGAAGAGAAAGAAATTTGAGAAGTTGCTTGGAGTTAGGTAGCCACTCTTGGAGCTAAACGGGGGAAGGGCAACAGAGAAACTGAAGAACAAAGCTCCCTCCAGGTGTACCCCCTTCCAGGGGGGAGGGGCACTGCAAGGGTCATAAACTCCAATCTTAACCCCAGGGGAAGAGCAGACCCGAGATTCATCACCCCTCACCATCACCTGACAACCCCAAGCCTTATATTGCCAAAAGTATTCTGACATAAACTGTGGTTTTTATTTTTATCAACTAAGAGCTTGCTTCAACAAACCAAATCCTTAGGATTTTCAAGAGCATGCTTGTTGTCCTTCCTGAAGCATATTAAGTAGTATAAATAAAGATGAAACTCAAATTGTATCCACGAGAATCTGTGGCAACCCTGGGGAATTTTGCAATTTTTATATATCTTACCAGCTGGATATTTCCACAATCTTTAGAGTGTTTCGTGGGTCTCCCCACAACCATTCACCTTGATGTCTTTTTCTGTACTTGCACAATTCCTCAACCAAAAGAGCATATTAGTATGGAAAACCTTGTGAAAGGCACTAAATTTTGTTGAGGTGCTAGAAAAGTGCACATTTCGTGGGGTCTATTGATTGCAAAATTACTCTATGAGGTCTGCATAATACGTCTGGCCCTAATGTTGTCCCAGTTGCCTGCACTGACAAATATTCCTGACTCAAGATCTTGGGAAGATCAAAGCTCTCGTGACCCTTGCTCTCATCATAGTGTCTCCCCCTCTAGCCCCTGTAGGTCCCATCTCTAGCTCCTACTCATTCAGGCAGTTTCTCTAAGGCTGAGACAAAGGAGTGTTTAATCAAAAATTGTATTAACTAATTGGTAAAGCCTATTATAAAAATCCCCCTAATTACTCCGTGGTGGCAAGAAAAAGGGCCTGTCAAGAGCATATCAACATTACAACTGTGACAGCAAAAAGCAACATTTGGAAGACCTCCTCCCCTGGGCCTTTTCTTTGATTTCTGCCTTTAATACTGATAAGAAGTGACAGTAGTTGGATAAAACAATCAAAACTTGAGTTGAAGAGCTTATAAACCTTCTGACACTTCAATAAACCAAAAGCCGATATGAAACTAGCAAAACGGTTTTATTTTAACTCTGGCTAGCCACATACCACAGACATGACATCCATTTGCAGAGCTCCGAGCTATCTCCTTGATATAATATTTTACTAACTCTCATTTCACATCTTTTAAATAAGAAATAAATGCTAAATTCTACCAAGAGAAATAAAATCTTTTATAATCTTTTAGACAGTTGTTGTCATCCCTCAGGAGAGCTTTATGCCTGCTGCTAAATGTCTACAAATCAATATTTAATATTTTGAAACATGAAGTCTTAATTATCCATCTCCCCTTTAAGCATGAAACCCTCACTGAGTGAAAATAAAACCATTTGTTGGCTGATGGATTGATTGCCACTTATTAGCACTTTTTTGATCTGCAGGTCAGATTACAAGGCTCCATTCCAAACACATACCATGCCTTATCATTTATGCCTGGATGTATGAGTGAGTAGAGCAGAATATGTTAACGCGGGGCTGTGTGAAGATCTTTTTCACTCTGCTTCATTGAGCTAACACTGACAAATTAAAAAAGAGAAAAGAAATGATCTTCAGGTCTTAACTATTATTTATATCCCAGATAGACTTTTTACTCTTAGGTACAACGCACAGTCTCAGACGCTATGTACCAGTCAGAATGGTTGTGTATCTCCCTACCAAAGAAGAAAGAAAACTATGTGATTTTGGTCAGTTGTGCAATACCACAGAAGCTCTAATTACACAAAATGGGAAAAAAGAAAATCCATGGGCTTCTCTGGAACTTTAACCTCTCCTTGCTTGGTCAGAAGTCTTTTTTTTTTTTTTTTTTTGAGATTTATTTATTTATTTATTTGACAGAGATCACAAGTAGGCAGAGAGAGAGAGAGAGAGAAGAGGAAGCAGGTTCCCTGCTGAGCAGAGAACCCAAAGCGGGGCTCTATCCCAAGACCCCGAGATCATGACCTGAGCCAAAGGCAGAGGATTTAATCCACTGAGCCACCCAGGTGCCCTGGTCAGAATTCTTAATCACAGGAAGAGAGCTGAACCCAGAGCAGGGAGGTCTTGTGCCTCTAGGAGCAAAGAGATCACAACAAAATTGGTAATAACTTGTTTGTTTGTTTGTTTTGCCTGGGTGTGTTCATCCAGAACAAAGGAGGAGCTTCCTGAAATGTGATACTTGGCAAAGTGGGAAAAAGATGTGTCCATGTTCTGGAAACTGTGAATGTGACCTTATTTGGAAAAAAGAATTTGTAGATGTAATTATTTGAAGAACCCAAGATGAGATCATCCTAGATTATCTTGGTGGGCCCTAAATCCAATGACAAGTGTCCTATTAAAAGACACACTGAGAAGACATACACAAGGGAAAGAAGGAGAAGGCCATGTGAAGACAGAGACAGAGATTGAAGCTATAGAGCCACAAGCCAAGGAATGCCTAGAGCCACCAGTGGAAGAGGTAAGAAAGGAGTCCCCTCAGAGCCTCCAGGGAGGATATCGCCCAGCTGACATCTTGACTTCAGACCTGTGGCCTCCAGAACCTGGATGCAATAAATTTTTATGTTGTAAGCCCCTGAGTTTGTGCTCATTTGTTATGGAAACCCTAGGAAGCTAATACACATGGCATGAATACAAGATGACTTAGTGGGTTGCTGGTGAGTTAGGCAGGTACAGTGACAAGTAGATTGTGTGGCTTTGTCCTAAATACAGCCAAAATGAGAGTTTGGGGACTGTTTAAAGCTCTCAACTTCTTCCTTGTTTATCTTGCTCTGGGTTCTGTTAACACTTTTTAGTCATTTCTCTAAGCACACTGCATGCCTCTGACTGCAGAATGGTGGGATTGTATAGTTTCAGGTTTGCACAGCAGCTCTTGCCACTTATGTTCATCATCAGGTAATCAACTCTGAGCATGCATTCTCTGCCTGCATTCTATTTAAAATAAAGAGATAATAATACCTCCTGACAAGTTTGTTGCAAGATTACAGACATACTTGCAAAGTGTTTAATATGGTACCTGGACTATTGTCAGAGCCCAATGAAGAGTGGCAGTTATTACCTCGCCAGGTATTGTGGAGGTTAAATAACAACACATAAGCCTCCTGACACCAAGGAAGCATTTCATAAATGCTACTGTAGCTATTATCATTATATATTTTGCTCCCTGGAGTTTCCATCATCACAAATTGGCAATCACAGGCTAAAGTCCTTTGGTAGCTGCCCTTGCACTGGGGTCAAGCTCCCAAACCTCTAATGTAATCCCCTAGCCCTGAACATAATAGCCCAGTGTATTGTTGTATCCTGTGCCTCATTCTTGTGTTTGTCCTGATCCAGTCCTCCACACCCCCCACTTACTTCCATTTGGCTCCTGAGGGGAGTGCCCTTCCACCTTTTTGCCTTTGCACTTCTGAAACACTCTCATCCTCCTCCCAGCTAAATCTTATTCATCCTTCAACTCCCAGGTATGCCACTTTCTTATAGAGGAATTCTCTGACCTCTGTCGGTCCCCATCTTATAGGTCCTATATTTACTTTCATCATACTTACTCCTTTTTATAATTACTTATTCACTTGTGTGATTATCAGTTAAAGCTTGTCTTGCCCACTAGGCCATATGGCAGGGATAATACTTTGAAGACACTAAACTAATACATTTTCACCCTAGTTTCATTGTTATTTGCAAATTACTCCATGGCTGTCAATCATGCCTGAGAGACGCAAATCATGGATTCCTTTTTTTTTTTTTTTTTTTTTTTTTTTAATTAATGTAGAGAGAGATATTCTTTCTTCCATCATGGGTAAATAGGAGACTTGGTGCATAACAAGAAAAGGAGAATTAGAATAGGAAAGTTCATGCACAGGAAATAGGAAGTGCAGTTTTTCTGTCCCAGAAAACTGTGCAAAGGGAAAAGAGAGCCAAGAAATCCTATGTATAAGTCTTCAACTTTCTGCTTTGGGAGTTGTTTCAGTTGGCTAGGGCTGCCATAACAAATTCCACAGTATGGGTAGCTTAAACAAAAGGAATTTATTTTCTCACTGCCCTAGAGGTCCAAGATCCAGGTGTTAACAGCTTTAGTCTCTTCTGAGACCTCATTCCTTGGCTTGCCGATGGCTGCCTTCTCTCTGTGTCTTCACATGGCCCTTCCTTTGTGTGCATACTCTTAGTGTTTTTCAACCCTAAACAGGAGTAGAATCTTCAAGATGTCAGGAATGATAGAAATATATTGGTTAAGTCTGAGAAATCCCAGTAATGCCAGGTGGGAGAGAAGGGAGCTGGTGGTATGTTTTCTCAGGCATCGCTTGGGCAGGCTAGGAACAACAGTGTAACACTGGTCAAGGAGGCAGCTGGAACGATGGAGACAGTTCTTCTGGCTCCATAGAGCCCACAGATGACATGCAGGTGTCCTGTGTGCCCCAGTGAGCATGTGTGAATTTGTCGCTGGGAGCAGTGACCCATCATGGCCAAACCAGAATCAGAGGGAACTGGTTGACTCGAAGGACAGACTTCCTCAGCCAGCACAAAAATTCAAACAGCTCTGGTTGTGTCACATTAGCTGAGATTGCCTGTATAGAAAAGACACCATGTGAATTCTGACCCCCCCTTCATTTCCACAGCTTAAGGCCGCCTAAACAAGCCCTCTGCAGCCAGATGACAGTGTGGAAAAGAGCAGGAAGGACAAAAAATCTGAAAGAATAACAAGCTGCAAAAAGATTGAGTTGTATGAAACAATCTAATTTAGCCCTAATGAGGAAGTGAAAATTCTGAATTTAGTAAAGATTTAGCCCACAGAAACCTTAATGATTGGGATTGAGAATGATAAGGTGGGATATTAATTGGCAAGTTTATATTTTCCTATTATCCAGTGGGATGAGAATCATAAGGAAGATTAGATGTGCTATTTAAAAAAAAAAAAAAAGCAGCTACTTTTTTCTGTACAGCAGAATAGTAATATAATAACTCTATTAAATGTAGACATCATTCTGAGTATAAACTCCAGGAGGACAGGGAACTTGTTTCTTGGGTATACATTGCAAAGAGTTAATGTTAATTTTTTTTTTAATTTTTTTTGGGAGGGAGGGGCAGAGAGAGAGAGAGAGAGAATCCTCTGAACATGGAGCCTGATGCAGGGCTGGGTCCCTGGAACCCTGAGATCACAACCTGAGCCAAAATTGAGAGCTGGACACTTAACCGACTGAACCACCCACATACCACAACAAATGTTTTTTAAATGAATGATGTCACCAAGCTTGCAGCAACTTCTATGCTATATTATTTTCCTCCCTACCTTTAAAACTCTACTTAAAACTTGCCTCCGCTATGGTGTTTTACACAATTATTCAGTTCCCATCATTCCAAATAATTCCACTAAACAGTTATCCAACGGTGGGGGAGGTGAATGAAGCTTACCTCCAAATCCAAACTAATCCAACCACTAAATCTTATTCCATCTCCAATTTAGGATCCTATCATGGATACTGCATTAATTCCAACTCTGTCTAGTTCTCTTAGCCCATTTGCCTACCTTGTTTTATCGTCTATAATTCCAGATCAAGAAATAATTAGTCCCCATTGGGTGATCTGTTTACCTTGGCTCAAATTATTTGTCATACCTGATTGTCTTGCTTCTCCCATCTATGCACTTGAATGTTCAGGTCAAGTCAGTCCTGATGCTTCCATTCATATTAATCTCCTTTAAAATTCTCTTTTACAATATGTGTATTGCATATCACATAATTTATAGTTCTTTACATGCCAGTATCTATAAAGTTAACAGTTAGTCTTGTCTATATGTGATATGGATATAATATTAATTCAGGACGACTGCTAATATAGTTCTACAGATAGATAAAAACAGACATATACACACACACATACAAATGTGTGTGTGCACCTTATCCAGGTACCCACATGTACTCTCCTTAGAAGCAGTCCATATCTTTAAAACTCATTAATTTTGTACTCCATAGTTTGTAACAAAGATAGACAGTATGCTTTCAACATATCCTTTTTGATTGATCCTAGATCAGACCTGACTTTATTGTCGAAGCAACAAACCAACAGAAATGAAAAAAAAAAAATTGAATTGTGTTTGCTTAATTTTTAAATCACTTTTCCATCTTTAGTATTTTATGAGTTATTTTCATTTAGCAAGTAGGAGAATTTTCCAGCGCCAGCCCATCTGCTCCTCCTCTTGATTTTGAAGTGGTCGGCAGGCTAAATTGGTAACATCTTTCATCCTGTGGCAACGCCCCATGTTGTTACAGGCATGCAATTCTGATTTCATTGCCCTATTGAGCCAAAGGCAAAGAGAGGCAACAAGAGATAAATCCCTTCAAAAACTCAATAAGTTTAATAATAGCTAACAGACACAGAATACTACCCGCCATAGAAATGCTTAATTGCTCTTTGTCATTAAGTTGGCTCTAATGATAAAGGCTCTTTGTGAAGGTTCCTTCCCCTTTGGTATTAGACTCTGAAAGATTGGACTGGAAGGGGCTTTGAATTCACCACTTCCCCTGACACACACGGACACACACGCACACGTGCACACATACACACACACAGACACACACACACAAACACTATCAGCTACCACTGTGCTGAAAATAATATAAACAGGGAAGAAGCCAGTCTACTTAGCAAGTTCTCAAGGGAAGACATTTTCACAGTCGTTTTGGATAATATGCCACAGTATTTCAAAAATCTTTATCTGAGCCAGTTCTTCCCTATGTCTTCCAATTCACTCTTGTTTTACTTTAAATGCAGTTTGTCTTAGACTGCCCTCTATGGAGAGCAAAAACAAATTAATTTTAGGTGTAGACCTAAAAGTAATAGAAGAGGAACCCATTGCTTCTCTCAGGGATGTTAAATATATTCTTACATTTCATTTACAATATTCAAGGGAAAAATCCAAGTGAATTTATAGAAAGGATTCACTTACGCTGTGGTCATTACAGTAAATTTTTTTAAAAGCTCTCTTTCCCACAAAAGAAATCCACTAACTGAACATAAGGATAGCAAATGATTTCCACCAAGTTGAAATGTGGGAAAAACAAAATTAGAGAAATTTAAAGTAGAATACACTGGTGTGAACATAAAATGCAAAAGCCACATTTATGTTTAGCTACGAATCCACTTCCACTAACTTTCTCTTGCTTTATTATTGATTTCTGGAAACTCAAAAGTCATATCTACAATAGCAGTATGCTTATGAATTATGAGAAAACTGAGACAAATGAGTATGTGGGACAAAGGCCAGCCCTCGGCAAAGCTACAACACTACAAAACTGTTGTTTCTGGTGTCCCTCTTTTTTCCCTCTCTGCCACTCCAGTCTTCTACTCAATATTCCCTTTACTTCTTTTGAGAAATAAAAGAGACTGAGAGCTTAAAGGTCACACAAAGTGCCTGGCTTTGATATCACTCAATTAATACTATTTTTTCCAAATTATTTCTCTGAATCTAAAAGAATCAAGCCTACTCTATGAGATGGATGCTACCCTTAGTCCAGTTTTACTAGTGAGGAAAAGGTGACTTGGAGAGATTAACTAATTTGCCTAAATCATGGAGCTAACCAATGCTTTAACCACAACACCATATTGCCACTATAGCAAAGAGGTGACAGAGTATCCTACTCTTGTTTCCTTTTCCTTCTCCTTTACCTTTGGTAGCTTAAGTCCTGTGAGTAGTTGGCTTGCTTCAGAAACTCCATAATCATAATTCGTTTGTGGAAACTAAGGTACAGATGGAGATCAGCTCCACCCAGGAAGGAATATAGAGAAATTCCTCCCCCACACTGCTTCAGCACAGTGCTGCTTAGCACCATAGTCCCAGCAACCCATCAAGAGTCTTGATCAGATTCACTGAAACCCCTGAAATTCTGGGCCTTCTGACAGTCATGTCAATTCATGGAATTAAAGCATGTTAGAATCAGGAAGCAACTCAAAGGGCATATAATTAAATTTGCTCATTTTACAGATAAAAAACCCAAGGCTCTTATTGCTTAAATGAACTTCTCACAGTCCCAGAGCCAATATGTGGCTGGGCTGGGTCTTGAACTTAGGTCTTTGGATATGAATCAGAAGACGGACTCCTACTTTTTCACATCAGTAGTAGCCCTTGCCTTGACTTGTCATTACTTCCATCACTGCTCCTTGACATCAAAATGATCATAGCTTCTTACTGCAAAATTCCTTCCACTTCTACCTGGGCTAAATCGGATCAAGCCAAATATCATAACATCATGATAGATTTCTAAAGTTCGAATTCACTGTGGACACATTTATGTTTCTGTAGTATTTGGCCATTATATTTTTAACATTTTAAAAGACTCATTAGTATATAAACCTTAAAGATGGACTCCATGTCTACTTTTTCTTTATATGTTTTATTACCTTTCCTTACCCCATAATATACCCCAGCTCTCACATAAACCCAGCGTGCTACTCAAATGTACCCTGAATGACAAGATTCTCCTTTTAGGATTATGGGATGTGAGACTCTTTGCTTAGAACAGTACAATTCTTCATAATTAAAGAAGACATTTGTTTCCATGGACGAGAAAAAGGCAGCTCATTTTTCCAAGCATCATTTGCATTATTGCATCACAGTCATCATCATCACCAACACCATCAGATAAACAAGTGATTGATTCTGATTTTATCAGCAGACAAAGTTTGAGTTCCACAATTAGTTTTAAGGCCATTATGCTGCCCAATGGACATTACAGGTTCCTTCAAGTCCTGTTGCACAGATAGTTCACAAATGGACACGAACTCTCTTCAATGTCAAAGTTTTGGTTGAGTTTCAGATATGGGTCGTGGGTTGGGATAATGACAGTGATTCTGTACATAGCAGTAAAGGCATACCATAGCTAATTATTTTATTATAGGATAAATAAGTCATTAACAATTATCAGCACATGCTTACTAAAAAACAAAATACTTCGGGGCACCTGGGTGGCTCAGTGGGTTAAGCCTCTGTCTTCAGCTCTGGTCATGATCTCAGGGTCCTGGGATTGAGTCCCCGTCAGGCTCTCTGCTCGGCAGGGAGACTGCTTCCTCCTCTCTGTCTGCCTGCCTCTCTGCCTACTTGTGATCTCTCTCTGTCAAATAAATAAAATCTTAAAAATAAATAAATAAATTTAAAAATAAAAAATAAAATAAAATAAAATAAATAAAAATAAAAACAAAATACTTCTCTCCACTAAGGTTGATTTTATTTATTTTTTTAATATGGCTATCTTCTGAACAATGCTGTTTTGTATTTACAGGAAGCCCCCGTTTACCTTCCCCCCAAATTCTCCCACTGACACCAAAGTGATCTTCCTACAAAAAATAAAAGCATGTAACTCTCATATTTCAAAAGCTTCAGACTTTCTCTGTAACCTTCAGAGTATAATCTGATCCTTCTGGAAAACCACACCAAGCCCTTCCCCATCAAAGCCTGACTCTCCTTTCCATTTTCATCTTCTCTCTCTCTTTCATACCCAATCTTTTTTCTCTCCCTCCTCTCTGTCTTGTATACTCCTTTTTAGCCATGAAGACCTGGTTCAAAATTCACCTTTGCTAAGACCCCTAGGGTTAGTCACTCTTCCCTCTGTAAACACCCAATATTTTTATTGACACCTGACTTGACTATGTCCTTCCATCAGAGGAACTCCTGAAGGGCAGGGATCAGTATTCATTCTTATATGCTTCTTCTGACCTATCACTTGCCAGGTACAAGATAGAATGCCAGTAAGTACTTATTTTTTAAAAAAGGAATAAATAAGGAATAAATAGGAAAATAAATAAGAAATAAATGCCTCACTTTAAAGTTGTTGAAACTATAGTCTTCACACAAGAGAGAAACATCTTCAACTATTACAGATTAGTTTATTTTGACTACATCATGAGCTTCAGAATTTTTCCCAGGCACTTGCATGGCATAATAAAGCAAGATTAAGTAGATTGTTGTCTGTGTGACCAGCCCTTCTTCATGAGCAAGGTAAAGGTCATGCGTGTATGAGATGTGCTGCTGTAATAAATAATCCCCAAACCAAACATTCAAAAAAATAAATGAAATTCTACCACCCAAAGCCTCAAACTATGCATACACTCGGATACACAAAATCAGCTTAGCAGGAAGGTTGTAACATTTAGCAACCAAGAAGCATATTTCAAATATAGTCAAAATAAAGGGTAGACTCTCATTGCAGTAAGAAGAGAAATGAATAATGGTTGGTTAACATGGGCATGTTTAATGCCTGTTTTGTTTCAGTTCTCATTACAAAGGCTACTATTGTCAGAGACATAATATAATTCCTACCAGAGGACTTAAGAAATAGGATTTAAAATAGGGCAGGGACTTAGTCATCCAGATCAGATTTGCCAAAGTGTCCAAAAAATTAATCAGTTCATCCTGCACTACAAGAAGAATACAAGGACTAACTCATGAATTATGGAGCAGTTGGTCTGACTCTCAAACCTGAAAGTTTCTGGGGCAATTCATTAAGAAAAAGATCAATTTGTGAAATCCTGGAGGTTATTAAGTTGTTTAAAAGCAGCCCACAAAATTTGTCATGTCAAACCAATTCCACTTTCTTCTTCAGCCAGGAGGAGGTGAGAGGTGGCATGAAAGATGTGAAGGCACTCTGTTCTTAATAAGGCTTTTGATAAATCAACATATTGACCATTAACTAATATGTTGTTTGGTTAAATTTAGGGACAACCAAACCACAGAAAGTGATGCAGGAACAAAATAAGAGAATCAATCCTTCACCCAATATTTATTGAGTTTCTGGAATGTGTAAGGCACCCTGCTATGCAATTGTAGGGGAGCCAAAGAAAATCAAACAGGTACTCTACATTCAAGAAGATTACAGTGTAGCTCAAAAGGAAGCCTCCATTAACCTCTTTAACACTAGATAGAAAACACTGATGATATTTAGGCATTATAGAATAAGGGTTAAAAATATGGAATCTAGAACCAGACTGTCTAGATTTGAATTCTGAATCTGTCACCTACTAGGAGCATGAACTTGAGAAAGTCATCTGATTGTTGTCTCAATTTACTCATCTGTAAAATAGCGATGATTATAGAGTGATATACATAATAAGGTAATGGTTATTATTAAATGAGTTAGCACATGTAATGTACTTATCATAGTGTGGGAAGTTTAAAGAGAGACATTACTCTCCGTGTTGGGTATGTCTGAAATGGAGGAGGACAGGAAAGATGAGGTGAGGAGGGGAATCAGAAAGATAAAGCATTTAAACAGACTTGAATAGGTAGGATTTGGCCGAATGGAGATTGAGGTAGAAAAGGCTGTGGTTCAGGGCACCTGGATGACTCACTCAGTTGGTTAAGTACCCAACTCTTGGTTTCAGCTCAGGTGATGATCTCAGGGTCATGAGAATGAGCTCCATGTTGGTCTCCTCCCTCAGTCGGGAGTTTGCTTGAGATTTTCTTTCTCCCTCTCCTTCAGCCCCTCCCTCCAACTGCTTTCTCCCCTGCCCCCCCCCCCCCCCGCCAATAAATAAATAGATCTTAAAAAAAAAAAAAAGAAAAGAAAGATTATGGTTCATATGGGAAATACTGTGTTAGTTCAGTAATAACTGCTACACTAACCATGTGGGGAATAGATTTCTGTCATATAGGAAATAGCCCAATTTTATTGTAGCATGATGTGCATAAAAAGCAGAAATCAGAGAAAAGATTGGGACTCATTATATTGACATTATTATAAGGACCAGGAAATCAGTGAAAATTACAAAGAGAGAGCAGAGAGAAGAGAAGGCGTGAATTGAATAGTTCAGGGGGAAAAAAATGAGCATCAAGAGAAACACACATATGAGGCAGAAAGATGGAAATTAGAATAGGAAGGACTATTTCTACTTTAATTTAATACTTATTCATTTTCCTTTGTTTATAAATATGTCTGGCTTCCCTCAAAAATAGCAGATATCCATTCAAACTAGCATAAGCCAGGAAAGGAAATGGGTTTTAAGAAAACAATTGTATTCCAATGAACTCAGATAGGAAGCCGTGACAGGCTACAGGAGAAGGTAGATAGCTATTAGGAGCTAGGGTGTTTAAATACTATCTTGGTGATACTCTCCCTTTCTTGCTCAGGGTTACATGGCTGTCTCCAGAGAAGTAGAATGTGGGCTTGGCAGATACCCCTAAGCTTTCTGTAATGTCTTTTGCTCTGCTGTTCCCCACCCATATGGACCAGTGCCTCATACAAAACTGGACATCCAGTAGGAGTCAATGAATTGCCACTGTATGGGATTGCTGTGAGAGTTCATCCTTACTTATTCAGACCATCCTGCTATACCTAGAAATGAAGAAATTGGCACAAATTGTTTACTCAGTAAATGCTGAGAGCCTTGCAATGTATGTGGGAAACCCAGTTTATCCTAATTCTTCACATATTATTTGTAAAAGAGATCCTTTACTTTCTTCAGTGTAAGAAATGCATACATTTCAAGCAGTGGTTCACTTGATTTTAAGAGAAAACAATGTATAAATCAGAGACAGCCTAGTATTTTGATTATTGTGTCAGATGTGCACTTTAAACTTTTTCTATTCTATTCCTCAAACATATAACGTTTCAAATATTTAATGTTTACTTTATTTTACAGATTAGAGGCTTTGAAGAAATATTTTCTCTACTCCTGTCACAGATTCTGTGTTCTGATCTCAGAGAAAGCACCCTTCTCCCACTAGCAGGCCGCCTCCACACACAGCAAGCAACATATCTTCACCTCACCTGAGGAACTCACTGAGGGAATACAAAGTGGTGGCTGCCATGACACTCAGACATCAGCAGTCACTGTCTCCACACCTAGCTCCTGCCCAAGTTCCATGTGAGCTGAATCCTTTCCCACCAGCCTAGCTCATCTATGCTGTGTAACCATAAGCCCCTAACACTTAAATACACCTGATTTCCCTACAGGTAGAGAATGACTCTGTATCACTGAGCCACCAAAGAAACATGAATGGCAAATTATCACAAAATCCACAAGGCTCCACCATGCTTGTTCTTTAATATATTTAAGGTGCATTATTTCTGAGTCTCCATTCCTATGCACCTTGCCCCTCAAGCTATTTCACCTGAGCTACCTCCAAATCCAAACTAAGCTAAAAGCCCACAGAAAGTTGTATTGTTCCTTTCTCCAACTTCAAATCCCAAGGGAGAGTTATATGCTGATGTGAGATATTGCTTCATTGAATTGAAAACTGATGTGGAATTTTTCTGAGCTTTGTCCTGCCCTTTGCAATAATCAGACTCTCTGTTGACAGTTCCTCCTTCAACAATACTCTGCAGCTAGTGAGACTCCTTATTCTATGTACTTTGCTGTCTAGAGCCCTATTAACCTCAGATTTATTAGCTTTTTTTGTCAACCACTTACACTGCCAGCCTCCCAAGAGGAGAACACATCACAAAGCAAAGAAACTCTAAGAGACACATACATAGAAAAATATCTCAAATAGCAAACATTTACTGAAAGCAGAAAGTCGTATGATAGCACTTGAATAACCCTTCTCCCCCACAAGCACATTCTATAGATACACTCATGGAAGTTGTGCAAATAAATCTCATTATGCTGCCGAAGTGCAGAATTATTGTCTCTCTGAGAGTACTGAGATGAAGCCGAGAATCTTCACAAATTTACTGGGCTGGCTCCAGACACACACTAGATTATATTCATCAAAATGAATGGATTTTAAAGCGAGTCCAAAATAGATTCTTTCAAAAATCTAAGACTTTGCCTCGGAGGGGATTCTTATTTTTCTTTAGTCCTTTCTCCGGCTTCCAGGGAGAAGAATGGAAGAGAATAGTTATTAAAACAAAGACAAAAAGGTAATTTGACTTAAGTTACTGAGCCAGAGAGCTGCCAGATGTCAGCAGAGCCAGCAGAGGTTACTGGCAGCTTGGGACCAGAAATAGAAATTAGAGCAAATATATCTATAGAAAATGTCTGAAAAGTCCATTCAGCTCCAAATACAGAGTGTTTTTGAGATCCCTAGACAGACCCTCTCCTGGCTGACCAGGCTAGACAGCTGTCTCTTTCGTTAGTTCCACAGACACTTTCCTCATGATTTTTCTTCATAAGTGTCATGCTTCCAAATTATTCCACTCTAATATATCAACCTGATATATGTGGCTCAGTTTAACCATAAGACCAACTAGGAGGGACATAAACGAACCCAACTTCCTACTGGATCCATTTTTTACCTTGATCATATATAAGGGTTTCACACACACACACACACACTCACGCACACACACACACACACAGTGAAATACTCAGAGCTAATATTCCTTGAGTGTGTACCATGTGTCAGGCACTGTTTGATCTCATTTAACTTATTCTTCTAAGTTTTATCTTTCTTAACCTTCAACAGTCCCATGTGATAGGAAGTATTATTGCCCTTATTTTACAGATGAATTAACTAAGACAAAGAGAGCATAAGGATGTTGTCCAGGGTGGCACAGTAAGTGATAGAGGCAGGTTTAGGAAAACAAGCAGTCTACCTTCAGAGCTTGGGCTCTGGTTGCCTTCCTAAGATATAATGAAAACTGTGCTAGATATTGCAATATGTGCATTAGGAAGTAAATTTTCAAAGTTATCATCTTTGTTTCCATGTGTTTGTAGAAAAACAAAATACATAGTTATTCAACCACAAGTTACTTATTTATATAGTTGTTCTTTATCCTTTAGATCTGCACTGTTCAGTATGAAAGCTATCAACCTCATGTGGCTATTGAGCACTTGACATGTAGCTAATCCAAACTGAGATGTGCTATAAGTGCAAAACACACACTGGATTTCAAAGACTGAGTGTCAAAGACAAAACTAGGAATACCTTACAATTTTATATTGATTATATGTTAAAATGATAATATTTGGATATGTTGAATTAAATAAAATTCAATATTAAAGTTAATTATATGCATTTCTGTTTACACTTCAAAATGTGGCTACTAGGAACAATTTTCACATTGTATTTCTAAAGGAGAGTAATGGCCTAGGTTAATAAGGATACAAAAATATCTCTGTCTCACATTCAACACATAACCTTGAAATAATGTGAGCTTGGTTTCTCATTATTGTATTCACATTATTAGTAATTTTGTCCCTCAAAAACATTTTATTTCCTAATAAGAATTTGAAAATCAAGTTACAAATTGTCTTTATTTGCAGATAATAGTTATTTACATAGAAAACAGAGCTAATAGATAAATTTAGCAAGTTCTGAGGATACAGAGTCATTTATAAAATTAAATTAAATTTTCATATATCAACAGCACATAATTAAAAATGAAACTTAAAATGAGCTTTCTAATCACAAAGTTGATTCTTAAATATATGTGGAAACAGCTTAAGATAGCTAAACCTACCTTGAAAAAAGTGCTGTTTGCTTTCAAAATTTACTAAAATAAAATCGTATTGTATAAAGATTAAAAAAATAGACCAGTAGAACAGAATAGAGAATCCAGAAAGAGACCAGAAACATATATAGTTAACTGATTTTTGACAAATGCCCCAAGGCAATTCAATTGAAGAATAGTCTTTTCCAAAAAAATGATAGTTATTACTGGATAAATACAGGAAAAATAAATAAAACTGAACATATACTTCACAGAAAAATTAACTTAAAATAGGTCAGATACCTAAAACCCAAAACTAAAACCTTAAAGCTTCTGGAATAAAACATAATATGTCTTTGTGAGTCTTGAGGAGGTAAAGCCTTTGTAATGATGAAATGAAAAGCACTGATCATAAAAGAAAAAAAATTGACTTCATCAAAATTTTAAAGTTCTGTTCATCAAAAGACATAGTTTAAAGTAAAAATGCAAGCTACAGTCTGGTAGGAAATATTCACAGTATGGGAATCTGACAACAGACCCGTATAGAAAGGGATCATACCCGATTATTTCCAGGAGCTTTATTCATAAGAACCTAAAACTAGAAACAACCCAAATGTCCATCAACATTTGAATGGATAGACAAATTGTGGCATAGTCAAACAATGAAATCGTACTAGGCAATAAAAAGGAATGTACTTTGGTATAACAACATGAATAAATCTCAAAAACTTTATGCTGAGTGAAAGAAGCAAGACACAAGAATGCATACTCTATAATTCCATTTATATAAAATCTAAGAACAAGAAAAAACAATCTGGAGAAATCAGAACAGTGATTCCTTATGTGAGGTATAGATTCACTAGGGAAGAGCCTAAGAGAACTCTCTGGGTAACAGAAATGTTCTATACTTTGCAGTTGTAATTACACTGATATATTTATCAAAGCTCGTTAAATTGTTCACTTCCTAACTGTACATTACATGGTATATAAATTTTACTTCAATAAAAAATCCAGTTATGTTCCTCAATACTATGCATAATTTTCATTAACTATTTAATTTGTAATGTAATTAAAGTCATCATAGAATTAGTGCCCTACAAAGGCAAGAATTTTTGTTTGTTTGTTTGTTTCGTTTACTGCTAAGTCCCCAAGTCTGACCCTTCGTAGGCATTCAATAAATATTTATTAATGAATGAGTCATGGAACACATTGCTAGTGCTAGCTAAGAATCTTAACCCCGGTTATATACATTATCATGTTTCTAGTTATGTATAGATATATTTTTTATAATTCAGCTCAGTAGAGCCTCTTGGAACTATGGTGTGCCTAACAGACAGAATATAGGAACTGGTGAGTAAAGCATTCATTCATTGGTTACTTGATTATAAATTAACTTTACCAGCTCAGTAACTAATATCTAAAATTATCATGCCAAGTTCCCCAAGCACTTTTTCATTCATATAGCTGCTCCACATGTACCTAGGGGATTTTAACATTAAGCATGATAAAAAAACTGTACAAAGCAAATCTACCCATATTAAAAATTAAACTTTTTAAAGAGATTTATGACCAATTTCTAAGGATTTGGGATATGGTTACATTTATGGTTTACATAATTATTCCCCTGCAAAGTATTAGGTTAGAATTATGGTTTTCTAGTGAGTTACTACTTCCTCCTCTGAGATGTAATCAGAATTAGCCAAACATTATTAAGAATTATATAGGCATACTATGTTAGGAAGGTCAAGATCTTGGATTATTTTACCCTCCTAGCTTTAATGTGAAAGTTCAGTTTATTCCTATGTTTTAGCATATGTTAAAAAACAAAAACAAAAACAAAAAAAACTGACCTGAGCCTATTTTCAGGCTATTGTAAGAGGTTTTTAAACATATGTGTCACTACCACCTCCAAAAAACCTTCTTTTATAAAAGTGCAATAAAAAGGTGAGCTGAAAGTAGATTCTAAAAGTAGATTCACAAGTACTTACTGTCATTGAAAAACATTATTTCCCTGTGAATTACTATTTAACTCCATGAATTGAATACATGCATTTAGACTCTCATCTCATAATAGATGTCTCTCATGAGATTATTTGCCTAAGGGGAGGCCAGTTACATCTTGTTTCACATCTATGTTGGAATTCTGATTATCTTGATTATAATTATCTTGGGAAAATTTTTCAGAAAAAGTATTTTAAAAGAAATACCATGTGAGAGTAGATTGTGTTGGTTGGATGATTCTGCATGTACACATTCTGAGATTTTGTATATGGTTAGTCCTGAGAGAAGAGAAAGCAAGGGAGAGAATGCAAGAGCCCATAGGGAAGGAAGAAAGAAGTGTTTCCCCTGAAGAAAAAATAAAAAGTATCTAACCCAATGCAAGTAATTTGTATGTTTTTTATTTCTTAAGCACCTTACGTGGTCTTCTTTCACTCTATCCTATCATTTATAAAAGAAACCAGTTTGAACAGGTTTGAAAAATAATGGCTATGAATATTCTATCTTATGAAGATCTATCTTTGCATAGATACAACAACAACAACACAAAACAGTCCATGTAATTTGACCTCTGTAGTTCCATGATGGAGGCTATTTCTGGTTGGGTGATTGTGCCTCGGTGGTTGCTAGGTAATGAGCTTTCAGAATAAATGCATTTCCTACCTCCAAATCAATAATCGTACAATGTTAATTTAGAACATGATCTCCATGGTCACCAACAATTACCATGAGAATTTGCTTTTCATGAAACAACATTTGCACAAAACTTGTCCCTGCCAATGTAGTCTTGAGTACTTGCTATATTTGACATTGGCAGCTCTACTACCACGGTTTGCTCTTTGCTGTTGGATCTATTGATTGAAATGCCATTCATTTGGTGCAGATAAAAGAACTATGGCTTAGCTGGCTTCTGTTTATTAAGATGTGGCCAAGTAGAAATTTCATTTAACTTTAAGAAGGCCTGATATAATTTTCCTTCCATCTTTGCTTCTCACAGAAAGTATCTGAAATTCAGGAAGAAATTATAACCCAACCACCTGAAGTTTGGGGGGCGGGGGGGAAAGGCTTCAGCTTCAAGTAAGTCCTCTACTACTAGCCTTTATTTACACCACAAAATACTATCACTATGAAAGCAAATAATGTTATAGAAGTATTTTTAAAAAGAAAACATCAACCCTGAGTGAAGATCAAAGTACCTGAATTGGTGGGGTGGGGAGGGAGAGAGAGAGAGAATGGGTCTATGTAGATCAATTGGTACCAGAACACCTGTTTGAAAGGTTTTTTTATTTAAACAGAATGACTTTACAAAAGAAAAAGTGAGAGAAGGAGAGAATTATTTGAGGTTAGTATAGATATATTAAAATGGGTATCTGTATTACTGCAAACTAGGTAGCTTAAAATAATAGAAATTTATTGTGCTAAAGTTCAGGAGGCTAGAAATCTGAAATCAAGGTGTGGGCAAAGTCATGCTCTCTCTGAAGTCTCTAGGAGATTATCCTTCCTTGCCTCTTCCTAGTTTCTGGTGGTTGTTAGCAATCCTTGGCATTCCTTGGTTTGTGGCCATAATTTCAACTGGTGCCTCTGTTTTCATATGGCTGCCTTCCCTCTGTGTGTGTCTGTGTTCAAATATCGCTCCCACCCTTTTATAAGGACACTGGATTAGGGTTTACCCTTAAGGCAGTGTGATCTACTCTTGACTTAATTACATTTACAAAGACCCTATTTTCAAATATGGTCGTACTCTGAAGTTTGGTAAACCACACTCTGAAGAACTCTACTCAACCCAATACTATTGACTAGGTTAGAACATTAGATTATGGGCAACAGAAGGTCAAAGACTATCCCTGACTAATTTCTATTTCTCACCATCTAGCAAAGTCAAGTGTCGTGTAGATACTTAGTAGAAGTTTGTTTAATAGGGTAGGTACGTGAATAAATAATAAATAATGACTCTTAGTGATGAAAACCCAATAAATTGCAAATGAAAAATCAAAGTAAATGGCACTTTTGCGTTGCATTCTAGTTTCTGCTGTTTCTCTTGTGTTTCTGTTTGGGGACAATGCAGTTATAATCCAAAATTTTCTTTGTAATCTGGATCAGAATGCACTATCAGGGCTATCAGCTTCTATTTGGACCATGACCTCCACACCATGAGCTCTGAAATAAAACATTATTAAAGCACCAATGAAGATTTTCCTAGTTTAATTGAACCAACCTGATCTTTGAAATATGTAAAAATAAAATAGAGCTTCTTATAAAACAGCATTTCCAATTAAGAAAAAAGACAGAACAGTAAGCTGTCTTCATTTTATGTCAGGCTTTCTTGATTCTTTATATACTGTTCTTCCAGAAGTCTAGAAAAATGTGTCAGAAAGACTTTCTCAGAATTTTCTTGCTTTACCAGAGTTATGACAGATTATAAGGTTAACTCTGCCACTTAAGAGAGCGAAAGACATCTCCCTTGTCTTTATTAAATGGATGGGGTTACTAGAGTTAGCATCTTGCATTATGAGGACACCACTGTGCTCTCATTTACAAAGGTGTTTAAATTTAGCATCCTATTAATGGGTCAAAGAACTACAAAGAGAAAATATTGAGAATCTTTGTGACGCTTACCATTTACTCTGGTGAAAACACCTGGAAACGAATCATAGCTTTAAAAGACAACCGGAGAAGAGTAACAAAGAGGATTTACAACCATCCTATACCCTTAAACCTTTCCTTGTTCCTATTTTTCTCTTAGTCCAGAGCAATTAATTGGCACACTTACCCTGATGTTAATGAATAACCTCTTTTGGTAGTAAATGTCTGAAATTACAACTGCTTATTTATAAAGATCCCATATCATGCACCAGTTGATAACAACATGTTGTCATTTGTGGAAGCAATTGGTCCCATTCTCCAAAAACATTTCCTCACCAACATTATTACTAAAGTCTAAAACTCCACTACTAAATCTTCATGTGTTGAGTAAGGCTTTCTCCTCCTGTTGAAAATACACATATCCCCGGAAGGTGGAATATATATATGGAATATATACATATGGAATATATATAATATACATAATATCACATGATATATATCATATATAATATGTGATATATGTAAGATATATATCATATATGATATATATAAATTTCTAAGAGTCAATTTTAATGTTTCATCACAAAAAAAGAAATGGTAATTATGTGACATGATGCAGGTATTAGCTATGGTGGTGATCATTTTGCAATATATAAATATGTCAAATCAACACACTATATACCTTAGACTGACACAATGTTACATGTCAATTGTATCTCAATAAATTTGGAAGAAATAAAATAGCTTTTTGTTCTTCTTCCAATATTCCAAGGATACATCCACTTCAGGATCTTTGGACTTACTATTCCTTCTGTCTAAAACACTATTACCTGTATATTCACATGGTTCTGTCTCTTACATCCTTCATGTCTCTGTTCACATGGCACCTTTTCAGAGAGCAGTTTGTTGGCCACCCCATAAAAAATAGCAACTGCAGCCCTTCTCTTTTCAGACCTGCCAGGACTTCTCACGTGAGGTAATATACACGTACAGGTTAATTTATCCATCATCTATATCTTCGTCTAGAAATTGATATCTGAGCTCCCTAAACAGAAATTCCTAACTGTGTTAATTATTGCTGTATGCCTAGTTCTTAGAACAGTGAAGCATCCAATATGTATTTTCTTTTTTTTTTTTTAATTTATTTATTTGACAGAGAGAGATTGCAAGCAGGCAGAGAGGCAGACAGAGAGAGAGGAGGAAGCAGGCTCCCCTCTAAGCAGAGAGCCCGACTGGGGGCTCGATCCCAGGAGCCTGAGATCATGACCTGAGGGAAGGCAGAGGCTTTAACCCACTGAGCCACCCAGGCGCCCCCCAATATGTATTTTCAATGAACAAATGCCTGTTTATTTTTACCAACTTCACTCTTACTTCTCCTAACAACATCTTTCTTCTCATTTTCCTCTTATTGTTGAGACAAACCTTCTCAAGCCCTGCCATCTGCAAATGATACTCAGAATCCTCCGCAGTTGGAGTTCCTTGAAAACTAAACTCAAAAGTAATAGAAAGCTGTGGAAAATTTTAATGAACTTATTTTAGGTTCAAATTATAATTTTTACTAGGCCTACATAGTATGATTTATTTTGGGAAAAACATTTGTGAAACAAGGGAAGATAAAAAAAGAAAGAAAGAAAAGTAGGGCAGCAAGAGTGTAAATTAACTGTCAGGACTTAGTTACCTCATAGGTAGTCTATGAGGACCAGATGTGTGTGGAGACACTTTGTAAAGTGCACAGTACTATGCACAATTGTTTTATTAAAATCTTATTTTCTGGCTTCCTTATGGTAACCAACTTATTTTTGTTTACACATTTATTTTTTGAAAGTATTTCTGTAACATTCCAGTAACACTTTCTACCTAAGTAAATGTAGTACTGCATTCTAAACCTCACTGAATCTCCCCTTCTGTGAACAGGGAACGAACTGGGTGGTAGTCAGAGTAATATTCCCCAAAGATGTCCACACTTAATCCCTGAATATGTTAAGTTACAGAGTGAAGAGAAATTGAGGTTGCAGATGGAATTAATATTGCTAATCAGCAGAACTTAAAAGCAAGGAGAATCTTCTGGGTTAGCTAGGTGTGCTCAGTATAATCACAAGCATTCTTAAATGGGGAAGCTGGAGAAATCCAGTAGAGAAAGCAGTGCTGGAGACTTTGAAAATGGAAAGGAACCAGGAACCAACAAATGTGGCCTGATTCTCAAAGCCGAAAAGGGCAAAGGAGTAGATTCTCCCGTACAGCCTCCTAAAGGAACACAACCCTGCTGACAACTTAATTTCAACTCAGTGATACTCAACGTTGGACTTCTGGCCTTTAGAATGGTAAGATAAAAATTTGTGTTGTTTTAAGTCACTGAGATTGTGGTGTTTATTACTGGAGCAAAAGAAAATTAGCAAAAGTGGCTTTGTGGCCGTAAGCATGGGTTCCAGCATCAAATAGATCCACGTCTCAATTCCCAACCCACCAATTTCTCCAAGCCTTGGTTCCTTATCCTCAAAAGAGGGTAACAATAGTATTTTCTCCATAGGAACAGTGTGAGGATGGAATATGCCAGTTTGTATAAAGACTTAAAACAGGACCTGCAACACGGTCCATTCTCAATAATAAGCTATTAGCTATTAATGGATAATTTTTCTGGAATTTTTAGATATGAACTCGTTTTAAGAAGTCAAAGTACTAGTAAATAAGCTGCGCATGTTTGGGGATAAAGATAGAAATTTGGAGTCAGAAGAACTGAAATAAACTTCATACTCTCCTAGCAGTGTGATCTTGGGCAAATCACTTAACTTCTTTTATCTGAAAACTAAGATAGTTAGTGGCCCAAACTATACCAAATTAGATACTTAATCAATATGAAAACACTTTAGAAATCAAGTTCATGCTACTGGAATTATTTTACATCTCATAAATCCTTCCCATCCACTTCTTTTGTTGATGTTTGTTTTTCTAAATGTGAAATAATAAAGAAAGCTTCTCTAGTTATAACCAGAGAAATTTAGTTAGTTGGATTTTGGTTATGATAAATTTTACAGTAGTAACAAGGTAGCTGAGAAAGAGAACAACAATATTATCTAAGCAGGATTTAAAAAAATGAAATGTGGATCATCACCATGTGCTAGAAAGGAATCATCTGTTTTTCTAAAACTGTCATAAAGAACTTGACATTTTTCTCTATACTAAATCTTCTTGAAAAATTCTTATCAAGCTCTGTTCACATTCATCCTAATTCCTTTAAATATACTGTGTCTAAAGACTAGATTGCAACTGGTTAGATGCAGAATAAGAACCCTAAAATCACAAACTCACTGTGATCCAATAAGCCTATTCCCTCATTTTCTTTCGTTCTCCCTAAATTACTTTATTTTTTTAAATTAAAATATAATTAACATATTAGTAATTAGTTTCAGGTGTGCACATATTGATTTGACAATTTTATATGTTAATCAATGCTCACCACAGTAAGTGTAGTCTATCATATAACATCATTGTGTTATGGATTAGTTTACATCTAGTAATGCCCTAGTTTACATCTCCATAATGTATTTATTTTATAACTGAAAGTTTGCACTTCTTAATTTCTTTTATCTATTTCACCCATTCTCCTACTTTCCTCCCCTCTGGCAACCACTAATTTGTTCTCCGAATTTAAGAATCTTTTGGGGTCCTTTGTGTTCATTTGTTTTGTTCAAGTGAAATCATATGGTATTTGTCTTTCTCTGACTGGTTTCACTTAGCATAACACCCTCTAGGTCTATCCATGTTGTCTCAAATGACAAGATCTTATTTATTTTTATGTTGACTAATATTCGTGTGTGTGTGTGTGTGTGTGTACCACATCTTCATTATCCATTTACACATTGGTGGACAATTAGGTTGCTTCCATACCCTAGCGATTGTGAATGCTACAATAAACATAGGGGTGCATATACCTTTTCGAACTGGTGTTTTTGTTTTCTTCAGGTAAAATACTCAGTAGAATTATTGGACCATACAGTTTTTCTATTTTTAATTTTTTGAGAAACCTCCATAGTGTTTTCCACAGAGGCTTCAGCAATCTATATTCTCCCCAACCATGCACAAGAGCCTCCCTCTTCCTGCCCCCTCTTTTTAAAACTATCCATTCTGACTGGTTTGTAGTGCTATCTCTACAAATCCTGTTTTGATTTGCATTTCCCTGATGATTAGTGATGTTGAGTATCTTTTCATGTTTCTGTTGGCCAACCATACGTCTTCTTTGGAAAAATGTCTGTTCAGGACCTCTTACCATTTTTTAATTATTTGGGTTTTTTGTTTGGTATTGTACAAGTTCTTTACATATTTGGATACTCATCCCTTATCAGATATATCACTTGCAAATATCTTCTCCGGTTCAGTAGGTAGGTTTTTCATTTTGTTGGTTACCTTTACTGAAAAAAGGGCTTTTATTTTGGTGTAATCCCAATAGTTTAATTTTGCTCTTGTTTCTCTTGCTTGAGGAAATATATTTAGAAAAATATTGCTAAAGTTAATGATCAAGGGATTATTGCCTGTGTTTTAGGAGTTTTATATTTTTGGTTTTCATATTTAGGTCTTTAATCCATTTTGTAATTTGTTTGTATAAGGTATAAGAAAATGATGCAGTTTTATTTTTTTTCCATGTGGCTGTCCAATTTTCCCGACAAAATTCATTGAAAAGATTCTTTTCTCCATTGTATTTTATGGTCATGGATTAATAGACCATACAGCTGTAGGTTTATTTCTAGGCTCTCTATTCTATTCTATTCTGTTGATCTATGTGTCTTTTTTCTGCCAGTAGCATAACGTTTTGATTGCTATAGCTTTGTAATATATCATGAAATCTGTGATTATACCTTCAGCTTTGTTCTTTCTCAAGATTGCTTTGGCTATTCAGGATCTTTGGGGTTCCATGCAAATTTTAGAATTATTCTAGTTCTATGAAAAATGCCATTGGTATTTTTGTAGGGATTACATTGAATTTGAAGATTGCTTTGAGTAGTATGGACATTTTTATGACATTCTTTCAATCCATGAGCAAAGCATATCTTTCCATTTTTTTGTGTCATCTTTAAGTTCTCTCATCAGTGCTCTATAGTTTTTAAAGTATAGGTCTTTTATCTCCTTGGTTAAAATTATCACTAGGAATTTTATTCTCTTTAGTGCAATTGTAAATGGGATTGTTATTCAGGAGGTTCAGAGAACGCCCCTCAAAATCAATAAGAATAGGCCCACACCCCGTCACCTAATAGTAAAATTTACAAGTCTCAATGACAAAGAGAAAATCCTGAAAGCAGCCCGGGAAAAGAAGTCTGTAACATACAATGGTAAAAATATTAGATTGGCAGCTGACTTATCCACAGAGACCTGGCAGGCCAGAAAGAGCTGGCATGATATTTTCAGAGCACTAAACGAGAAAAACATGCAGCCAAGAATACTATATCCAGCTAGGCTATCATTGAAAATAGAAGGAGAGATTAAAAGCTTCCAGGACAAACAACAACTGAAAGAATTTGCAAATACCAAACCAGCTCTACAGGAAATATTGAAAGGGGTCCTCTAAGCAAAGAGAGAGCCTACAAGTGGTAGATCAGAAAGGAACAGAGACCATATACAGTAACAGTCACCTTACAGGCAATACAATGGCACTAAATTCATATCTCTCAATAGTTACCCTGAATGTGAATGGGCTAAATGCCCCTGTCAAAAGACACAGGGTATCAGAATGGATAAAAAAACAAAAAAACCCATCTATATGTTGCCTCCAAGAAACACATTTTAAGCCCGAAGACACCTCCAGATTTAAAGTGAGGGGGTGGAAAAGAATTTACCATGCTAATGGACATCAGAAGAAAGCAGGAGTGGCAATCCTTATATCAGATCAATTAGATTTTAAGCCAAAGACTATAATAAGAGATGAGGAAAGGACACTATATCATACTCAAAGGGTCTGTCCAACAAGAAGATTTAACAATTTTAAATATCTATGCCCCCAACGTGGGAGCAGCCAACTATATAAACCAATTAATAACAAAATCAAAGAAACACATCAACAATAATACAATAATAGTAGGGGACTTTAACACTCCCCTCACTGAAATGGACAGGTCATCCAAGCAAAAGATCAGCAAGGAAATAAAGGCCTTAAATGACACACTGGACCAGATGGACATCACAGATATATTCAGAATATTTCATCCCAAAGCAACAGAATACACATTCTTCTCTAGTGCACATGGAACATTCTCCAGAATAGATCACATCCTCGGTCCTAAATCAGGACTCAACCGGTATCAAAAGATTGGGATCATTCCCTGCATATTTTCAGACCACAATGCTCTAAAGCTAGAACTCAACCACAAAAGGAAGTTTGGAAAGAACCCAAATACATGGAGACTAAACAGTATCCTTCTAAAGAATGAATGGGTCAACCGGGAAATTAAAGAAGAATTGAAAAAAATCATGGAAACAAAGGATAATGAAAATACAACGGTTCAAAATCTGTGGGACACAACAAAGACAGTCCTGAGAGGAAAATATATAGCGGTACAAGCCTTTCTCAAGAAACAAGAAAGGTCTCAGGTACACAACCTAACCCTACACCTAAAGGAGCTGGAGAAAGAACAAGAAAGAAACCCTAAGCCCAGCAGGAGAAGAGAAATCATAAAGATCAGAGCAGAAATCAATGAAATAGAAACCAAAAAAACAATAGAACAAATCAACGAAACTAGGAGCTGGTTCTTTGAAAGAATTAATAAAATTGATAAACCCCTGGCCCGACTTATCAAAAAGAAAAGAGAAAGGACCCAAATAAATAAAATCATGAATGAAAGAGGAGAGATCACAACTAACACCAAAGAAATACAAACTATTATAAGAACATACTATGAGCAACTCTACGGCAATAAATTTGACAATCTGGAAGAAATGGATGCATTCCTAGAAACATAAAACTACCACAACTGAACCAGGAAGAAATAGAAAGCCTGAACAGACCCATAACCAGTAAGGAGATTGAAACAGTCATTAAAAATCTCCAAACAAACAAAAGCCCAGGGCCAGACGGCTTCCCGGGGGAATTCTACCAAACATTTAAAGAAGAACTAATTCCTATTCTCCTGAAACTGTTCCAAAAAATAGAAATGGAAGGAAAACTTCCAAACTCATTTTATGAGGCCAGCATCACCTTGATCCCAAAACCAGACAAGGATCCCACCAAAAAAGAGAGCTATAGACCGATATCCTTGATGAACACCGATGCGAAAATACTCAACAAAATACTAGCCAATAGGATTCAACAGTACATTAAAAGGATTATTCACCACGACCAAGTGGGATTTATTCCAGGGCTGCAAGGTTGGTTCAACATCCGCAAATCAGTCAATGTGATACAACACATCAATAAAAGAAAGAACAAGAACCATATGATACTCTTAATAGATGCTGAAAAAGCATTTGACAAAGTACAGCATCCCTTCCTGATCAAAACTCTTCAAAGTGTAGGGATAGAGGGCACATACCTCAATATCATCAAAGCCATCTATGAAAAACCCACCGCAAATATCATTCTCAATGGAGAAAAACTGAAAGCTTTTCCACTAAGGTCAGGAACACGGCAGGGATGTCCATTATCACCACTGCTATTCAACATCGTACTAGAGGTCCTAGCCTCAGCAATCAGACAACAAAAGGAAATTAAAGGCATCCAAATCGGCAAAGAAGAAGTCAAATTATCACTCTTCGCAGATGATATGATACTATATGTGGAAAACCCAAAAGACTCCACTCCAAAAACTGCTAGAACTTATACAGGAATTCAGTAAAGTGTCAGGATATAAAATCAATGCACAGAAATCAGTTGCATTTCTCTACACCAACAGCAAGACAGAAGAAAGAGATATTAAGGAGTCAATCCCATTTACAATTGCATCCAAAACCATAAGATACCTAGGAATAAACCTAACCAAAGAGACACAGAATCTATACTCAGAAAACTATAAAGTACTCATGAAAGAAATTGAGGAAGACACAAAGAAATGGAAAAATGTTCCAGCTCCTGGATTGGAAGAATAAATATTGTGAAAATGTCTATGCTACCTAAAGCAATCTACACATTTAATGCAATTCCTATCAAAGTACCATCCATCTTTTTCAAAGAAATGGAACAAATAATGCTAAAATTTATATGGAACCAGAAAAGACCTCGAATAGCCAAAGGGATATTGAAAAAGAAAGCCAACGTTGGTGGCATCACAATTCCGGACTTCAAGCTCTATTACAAAGCTGTCATCATCAAGACAGCATGGTACTGGCACAAAAACAGACACATAGATCAATGGAACAGAATAGAGAGCCCAGAAATAGACCCTCAAATCTATGGTCAACTAATCTTCGACAAAGCAGGAAAGAATGTCCAAGGGAAAAAGACAGCCTTTTCAATAAATGGTGCTGGGAAAATTGGACAGCCACATGCAGAAAAATGAAATTGGACCATTTCCTTACACCACACACAAAAATAGACTCAAAATGGATGAAGGACCTCAATGTACGAAAGGAATCCATCAAAATCCTTGAGGAGAACACGGGCAGCAACCTCTTCGACCTCTGCCGCAGCAACATCTTCCTAGGAACAACGCCAAAGGCAAGGGAAGCAAGGGAAAAAATGAACTACTGGGATTTCATCAAGATCAAAAGCTTTTGCACAGCAAAGGAAACAGTTAACAAAATCAAAAGACAACTGACAGAATGGGAGAAGATATTTGCAAACGACATATCAGATAAAGGACTAGTGTCCAGAATCTATAAAGAACTTAGCAAACTCAACACCCAAAGAACAAATAATCCAATCAAGAAATGGGCAGAGGACATGAACAGACATTTCTGCAAAGAAGACATCCAGATGGCGAACAGACACATGAAAAAGTGCTCCATATCACTCGGCATCAGGGAAATACAAATCAAAACCACAATGAGACATCACCTCACACCAGTCAGAATGGCTAAAATCAACAAGTCAGGAAATGACAGATGCTGGCGAGGATGCGGAGAAAGGGGAACCCTCCTACACTGTTGGTGGGAATGCAAGCTGGTGCAGCCACTCTGGAAAACAGCATGGAGGTTCCTCAAAATGTTGAAAATAGAACTGCCCTATGACCCAGCAATTGCACTATTGGGTATTTACCCTAAAGATACAAATGTAGTGATCCAAAGGGACACATGCACCCGAATGTTTATAGCAGCAATGTCCACAATAGCCAAACTATGGAAAGAACCTAGATGTCCATCAACAGATGAATGGATCAAGAAGATGTGGTATATATAAACAATGGAATACTATGCAGCCATCAAAAGAAATGAAATCTTGCCATTTGCAACAACATGGATGGAACTAGAGCGTATCATGCTTAGTGAAATAAGTCAAGCAGAGAAAGACAACTATCATATGATCTCCCTGATATGAGGAAGTGGTGATGCAACATGGAGGCTTAAGTGGGTAGAAGAAGAATAAATGAAACAAGATGGGATTGGGAGGGAGACAAACCATAAGTGACTCTTAATCTCACAAAACAAACTGAGGGTTGCCAGGGGGAGGGGGTTTGGGAGAAGGGGGTGGTATTATGGACATTGGGGAGGGTATGTGATTTGGTGAGTGCTGTGAAGTGTGTAAACCTGGTGATTCACAGACCTGTACCCCTGGGGATAAAAATATATGTTTATAAAAAATAAAAAATTTAAAATCTCAAAAAAAAAAAAAAAAAACAGTGCCTCCTCACTTTTTCAGTGCTTGTGCTGATTTATATGGGCTTTGCTGGCACAAATTTAGATTAACATTTTTTTATTGAATCTTGTCTAAAATGTTTAAACTTGAAGGGAAACTTTGAGAGAGAATTCATTCTCCCAATTGTCTCATTGGATTTGGCTTTAGCAACACAGAATGTGTAAGCACTGATGAGACTACTGGTTTATTTCTGGATATACACTAGTCTGCCCAGCCCATTAGGGGAAGAGATTTCTTATCCCATTCATAATCCCACCAGAATGGAGTGTTCTGCTTGGTATTTCAAGGTGTTACAGCCTGATTACTGTGTATGAAAACAGGGGTTTACATTTTCCAGGATCCTAGCAATTGAGCCAAACTCTTCCTGACTTAGTCATCAATAAAAGAATTATTGCCTCAACAGCAAACAAAACAAAACAAAATTAAAAACAAAAACAAAAACAAACCCACAAACGATCTAGTTAAAAATGAGCAGAGGACCTGAATAAACAGTTTTCCAAAGAAGACATACTGACAGCCAGTAGATATACGAAAAGATGCTTTATCTCTCTCATCAGGGAATGCAAATCAAAACCACAAGGAGATACCATCTCATACCTGTCAGAATGGCTAGAATTAAAAAGACAAGAAAAAAAAAAGAGTTGGTGAAAATGAAGAGAAAAGGACTCTTGGGGCACATGGGTGGCTCAGCCAGTTGAGGGTCAGACTCTTGGTTTCAGCTCAGGTCATGATCTCGGGGTTGTGAGATTGAGCCCCGTGTTGGGCTCCATGCTCAGTGTGGCATCTGCTTGAGATACTCTCTATCCTTCTCCACCTTCTCTTGCTTGTGTTCTCTGAAATAAATTTATAAAATCTTAAAAAAAATAATAAAATAAAAAGAGGACTCTTGTGCACTGCTGGTGGGAATGTAATTGATATAGCCACTGTGGAAAATAGGATGGAGTTTCCTCAAAAAATTAAAATTAAAATACCATATGATCCTATAATTCCACTATGGAGTATTTACCCAAAGAAAACAAAAACACTAATTCAAAAAGATATATCCACCCTATGTTAATTGTACCATTACTTATAATAGCTAAGAAATGGAAGCAAACTGGTCCATTGATAGACAAATGGATGAGAAAGATGTGATACACACATACAATGCAGTGTTATATAGCCATAAAAAAGGATGACATCTTGCCAGTTGAAACAACATGGATAGACCTAGAGGATACCATGCTAAGTGAAATAAGTCAGACAGAGAAAGGCAAATACCATATGACTTTACTCATATATAGATCCTAAAAGCAAACAAACAAACAAAAATCCAAATGACTAGGCAAGCAAACAAAAAGCAGAATTAGACCTGTAAATATAGAGAACTGCTGGTTGTCAGAGGGGAAAGGAGTAGGGGATGGGCCAAATGAGTGAAGGGGAATAGGAAATACAGTTTTGCAGTTATGGAATGAATAAGTCATGGGAATAAAATATGCAAAATAGGGATAGTCACTGGTGTTGTAAGAGTGTTGTATGGTGATAGATGAGAGCTACACTTGTGGTAAGCCCAGCATAATGCATAATGTATAGGGAAGCTGAATCACTGTTGTACACCTGAAACTAATGTAACATTGCATGTCAACTAACCTCAAAAATTTAAAAAAGGAATTATTCAGAGACCTCTTTAGTGCATTTGGAAGAATGTGTTAGAGTTCAAAAATTCAAATTTCTGGGTTGCAGCTTCCTGCAGCTTTAATCATAGCCTCTCTCTTTTTGGTCACGATTTTCCTCAGTTGAGCTCAGTTTGGTCTCCAGAAGTCCAGTAGTGTTCCATGCACCTGGACGGACACTGAATTGGGAGGACAATTAAATAGCTGAGAACCACGAACTCAAAGAACTCTGCCTTTCTTCTTTGTTTCAAGTCGGGAATTCTTCTAGGCTTTACTTTCAGGATGATCAAATCCTTCTGGTTTTTACCCTCCAGTTGCAGGCTACCAGCAAAGTGTGGAATTGGTTTCATTACTTTGTGAGATTGTGGTGACAGTGACTCATGCAGGGATAGTTATTTGCTTCCTGTGATTTTCCTGCCATGCAGGTGGTTGGTTATATATATATAAACTTTTTTAAGAAGTTATTTTCAGATATGTCCTGAAATAATATCACCTCTGTTGGGTTGCCTAAGGTAACAGGACACTGAAGGAGGAGGAGTAGGGGGATGGTCTTGCATCAGAGGCAGTAAAATGTGTTAAAATGACAGTGCATGTTAGAATAGCTTTGCATAGAATATAATACTGTGATTGCTTATGGCTAAGAAATTTAAACAATGCAATAGCATAATTATCTAGTTGGGTGAATTGATAGATGGTTGTGATTTTATTAAAATATTATTCAAAATCACATTAACAGTAAAGAAATGTTTACCATGAAAATTAAGCAGGAATATTGATACCTATTCCATGCACCCTCACTCCCAGTCTTCTGTCATCCAGAAGAGAGATTAGATTTTTGAAAAGCTTATTTTTGACAGGTAAATTGTACATAATATTTTTGAGGTGTAGATGTTAAATGGATTTTGAATATTTAAACATTGCCAGAACATTTGTCTATCCATACTATTAGTGAGTCAAAGTAAAAAAAAAAAAGTCCCACTTGTCAAATTCATAGGTGTTTCATCCTGATACAGGTTAAATGCCTCATTTCCTAATTTCTGAACTTGTTAATTTAGTAAATGCACACTGAGCTCAGTTGTCCCTGTAAATTTAATCAATCAACAAATGCTCCCTTTGAGGCATGCTTCCTTAAAAGTGCCAGGGAGGCACTGTGGGGATGCTGGCTTCTGGAGATGACAGCAAGCTCTTTAGATCTTGTTCTGCCAGCTTCTCTTTCTCCACCCAGCCTGGAAGCACTGGCAACTACCTGGGGTTCTTTGTGAGGAACTAAGAGGCTATTCTGAATCAGGCAACAGCTTCCGTATTAGCATGGTCCTGCGGTTCTTCTGAGGAAGAACATAGCAAGGACGCTGCCTGCTTTGACAACCTGTCTGCTGCCCTGAACTTGCTATTTTTCTAAGCAGATTCCTTTTTCAATTCATCTTTATGCTTAGATTTTTCTAAGCATATAAGTTTATATGTGTTATATATATATATAAATATATAAAATTAAGTTTTATAAGTTTTCTATAAAACTACAACTATCAGAAGAAGCACACATTTACTCTGAGAGGATATTACTGAGCTAATCTCATGAGATATCATGACTCCCATACACTTAATTTTGGCTGTTATCAATTGGCTATTTCATATCAAGGAGGATAGGATTTTGCTGGAGAACCAATTGATGCTGTTGTCAGTTTTTCCTGGGTATGGTTCTATTTTCTTTTTAATTTGATGGCAGGAGTGACTCAGAATACGATCTAGGAAAAGGTGACATGATCTATATTCTTAATGTAAGAACCTGTTTCTAATGATCAATTTCCACATCAAAGGTTTAACTTTATTCTTTCACTTTAAATATAGGCCAGGCAGCACTTCTAACTCCTATCTTTTCCATTAAATATTTAATTATGTTTTTAAAAGTTTGAAATAGATGACCTATTATTTTATAGAAGAAAATGCATAACTTTTTTTATTATTAAATTTGAAAGCTGTTGGGAAGAGGCAACATATTGAGAGCTAAAATTTGTACACTTCAGCGGATTTTAGGTGAATGATAAGGTATTTGTGGTCATTGAAATAATAATACGGTCAGATTTCCAGAGAAGACCTAATCTATAATGAGATGATTGTTTCATTTATGGTAGAAACTTAGGGAAGGGAACTTCAGCATTCAGTGAAAATTGCAAATCTATGCTTGTCTTGGGGAAAAAATAAGAGCCACTCTACAGACTGAGTTAAGGCGAAATGAAAAGATTCATCTTATGAATTTTCCAAACAAATGATACAAAAAAATTAAAAAAGAAAGAAAGACACCTTTATTAGTTCCCCAATTAATATGTTAACCACTTTCTACATTCCAGGCACTGTACTAAGTGAATGTGCTCTAGCTCATCTTGGTTACTGTCCAATACCATTAAATATTATCCCAACACGGATCTTCACTGCTGTTCCCAACCCAGGTCTTCACTGCTGTTCTACAGCTACCAGGTTCTGGGCCCTGAAAAAATTCTCTCGCACTAGTTAATATTTCCTTATTTTGAACTTTGGTGAGATTTGTTAGCACGAGCCCTCAGTCTTCCTGCTCCTCTCTCTAATTAACCATCCATGGGACCTGAATTTACCTGCATAAATGGTACTGATAATAATGGGTGTACCCATTCCTTTTGGGAGGAGATTGTACATTTCTGGTGTGGTTGCTGGGCTACCACAGAAATAATGGGACCTGTGACTCATCGTGTGAAACAAATACTTTATACTTGTTGAATCACACTTTAGTCCCATTAAATTGTCTAAATGAAATGGACTAGAGATGAAAGCTTACTTCATGGCATTTATTAGAAGAAGAAAAGCATTTCCTCTGAAGCAACTTTCTTTTCAGTATTGCCAGTGAACATCCATCTTTGGAGTACCCGGAGTAAAAGTGGGCATTAAGCAGAAAAAAATTCCCTCAGATTCTTTTTCTATATTCCTAATTTCTTTGACAAGTTTAGGATACTATGAGCTCTTTAAATTGCCAAAATGAATTTTTTTCCAATAGTAATTTTTGAGGATTCCTGGAAATTCTTATGGTCTTTTGTTAGATTAAAAGACAAGACTGTAATTCAAGACATTTTCAAATATTCACTCTGATCTGTGAATATTGAAGAATATTTGAAAAGTATAATCTTTCAGTTATTTGTATCTGATGATGGCCTGAGATCAGAAGGAAAAAAAAAAAAAAAGCTTTCAGCAACTGTGAAGTTGGGGAGATCCTGTCAGGGCCAAGGACATTGAATCTCATTGTCCTTCTACACCTTTGACCTTTCTCTGAAACCCCTCAATAAAATGGTTTCATTCCCTCTCCCCAAAGAGAGAAAAAAAAAAAAAAGAAGAAGAAGAGATTGAGAATAACTGTCACACTCTAGTAAGCTAACATGTTCTGTTAGGGAAATAATTTAAAACAAAATCTTCTCTCAACTCAGAAAACTTCCTAAAGGTAATAATGAAAGAAATTAATTTTATTATTAAATAAACATCAAACCACAATGTGATACATATAACAGACAATCTGATTAGAAGATTGCAAAAATAGCAAGAAGCTGTATCCCCTTACATAGCCAAGCAGATTACATTATATATAATGTTTCAGGATAGACAATAACTATCATCAGTTAAAGGACTCCACCAATTACCATATACAGTTCATCTTAACTCTTCCTGATAGTAGGAGTGAATATATATGTTAGCTAATTGGCTTTATCTGGAGAAAAATAAACTCATTTCTTTATGGCAGGATAGTTTTATACTCGGGGCAAGGTGCCCACTGAAGTTAGGCTCCCACTCAAACACAGAATAGGAAGATAGAGGTGCTACCTCCCTTGGTGTTTACATTTCAAAGAGATGGCACCCAATTCTTCAGAAGGACATTCCTAAATCAGAAGGCTGACAAGAGACCAGCTGACCAAAGGCCTGTCTAATCTTCAAATGGATTATATACATTTCAAAGAGATGAGAAAGTGCTAACAGTGTAAGTTTGCCAAAGTAAATACTGTGAGAAAAGGGAGGGGAGGGAAATTTTGTATTTTTAACCAGGAGAATTAAACCTTTTATTTTTAATTTATATTTGCTTTTACATGAGCAACTCTGCAGAAAAATCATTCAGTTTCACAATTATCTGCTAATAAGACCTCTTGTGTAAATATTTATTTCTGGGTATTATGCAATACCAGACTATGTGCAATATTATAGTCTTAACTCTAATGGATGTACCCTATGGGTTGAGTTCCCAGGAAATTTGTGATCCCTTCTGTAGCAAACTTCCTCTGCATGCTGTAAAGGAATAAAGTTGCTTGGGAGACAAGGGATCTGGCTTATGTATTTTATGTAGGTGCCATGACCCTTGGTTATAATTCAGTGACACGCCCAACTTTTGGGCTCCTTTAGTTAAGTTATATAGTTAATAATTTCTCCTTTGGCCTTCCTCTCAATTTAGCT
This sequence comes from Mustela putorius furo, assembly GCF_011764305.1. Taxonomy (NCBI): domain Eukaryota; kingdom Metazoa; phylum Chordata; class Mammalia; order Carnivora; family Mustelidae; genus Mustela; species Mustela putorius. The sequence continues at coordinate 81,994,314 of NW_025422005.1, read as the reverse complement.
ACCATTAATATATTCTTACAGTCCCTAGAAAACTCTTCTTACTCTTATCTACAACATTGGCTCTCACATTACACTCACCCATGGACCTTTTATAAAGTAAACAATGTCTAAGAACCCATCTTCAGATATTCCAATTCAGTTGGTTTGTGGTGGGACTCAGACATCAACATTTTAAAAATTCTTTATAGTGCCATTAGAATTTAGAACCACTGATCCATAAAAAATGCTGGGTCTAACAAGCCAATCACCAACAATAATAATTACTCTCTGCCTGCAATCTAGCTCCACGCTCATCTGTTTAAAATGGTAGAGACTTCCATGCTACTGGACCCTTCATATAATTGAGGGACACCTTTTTGAAGTCATCATATTATCATTCTCACCATCATCACCAGCAACCATAAGCTACACATTTGAGTCCTTAGTACCTTGCGCAGAGCCTGGCATGCACTAGCGCTTGATAAATCTTTATTGTATGAATGAAATATACCTAGTTATGGAGCAGTATTTAAGACTCAAGGAGGCAGAACATGCAGTTATTTCATGTAAAGAAAGGTTTCTTCTGAAATTCCAATTGCAACTCCAGGGACATAGGATCATAGTAAAATTCAAGTACATGATTATTTGCTGTTGAGAATAATTAAGGTGTGATCATAGTAAGCTTTTAGGCTTTAGAAAAGGGGGAAAAACTCAAAGCCAAAGAAATTTGAGTGGTAATTAATTCCTGGATTTTCAAACGTTTTAGTTATGAGATAGCAATAAAATCTTTTTCTGCTATAGCCTATTCATCTCTCCACTGAGAGAGGGGAAGAAAAAAAACACCCATATGCTCTGTGAATTATCACAATTTCTTGACTTGGGTGGGAGGGTAATAGAGAGGAAAATAGATAAAGTAGAAAAATTGAGGAAAGATCATGTCTTTAGGGGTGAGGAGGAGAAAGGAAAAGTGTGGGAGGGCAGGAGGAAATTGATTGAGTGAGGTTTTCCCCTCAAGACAAGGAGAGTTAGAATAAGGATTCCTTCTTTAGAAACAAGCATGATATTGTGTTAGCTTAAAAGACATTTAACAATAATTTTGGAGCTTACAATCTTCTTTGACATACATCTTGTGAGGTTGGTAAATGTACTTCCTGGGGTCTTTCCCCCCCTGCAGCCCTTCATGATCTTCTACAAACAGCAATCTTTTTTACTTTGGAGGACAGACATTTAACTAGGAGTTTACCTAAGGGTGATCCAAAGAATTTTAGTCCTCAAAATGTTCCACATTCAAAAAATTCCTTATGGCCAGATAAGCCTAAAATGCTGTGCACTATCACTCCATGCATATTAGCATATTAAAGACTCAAATAAGCCTGGAATAAGGAAATCTGTTGAACCTGGCATTCTCCAAATTTATGAAAACCCATGAAGCTAGAGATCAGTATTATAGGTTTTGGGTAATACTGCATTAACCAACTTTACCTGCATTACATTTTCTATACTGTAATCTTAGTTTAATTATCATAGACCTTTATTCATTTTTATTACTGAACACCTAAGAAAGAAAAGAGAGAAGGTAAATTTAGGGAAATAGGTAGGAAAAAGTAGAAGATGAGGCTTATAGAAGGCCAAGAGAGATCTAGAAACAAGATGGTGTCAAAGCAGAAATCCAACTAAGGTACATTATGGCTGGTCAGAGACTTTTCATATGTATCATCTAATTCATTCATTCATTCATTCATTATTTATTTATTTTTAATGTTTCTATTTATTTATTTGAGAGAGAATGCACACAGAGGCAGAATGGGAGGGAGAAGCAGACTCTGCTTAGCAAAGAGCCCAATGTGAGGCTCAATCACAGGACCCTGAGATCATGACCTGAGCTGAAGGCAGATGCTTAATTGACTGAGCTACCCAGGTGCCCCTACATCATCTAATTTAGATAGAAGGAGAACATGGTGGAGTAGGAGGATCCCGAGCTCACTTCATATCATGGGCACATTAAGATAAAGCTAGATCTATGCAACTAAATCTGAAAATAATATGAACACTGACAGAACAGACTGTCCATAGTGAATTATAGAGAAAAGGCCACAAGGAAAAGTCTAGGAGGGGCAGAGATGTAGTTAGGAACCAGTACCCTGGAAGACTAACCATAAGCATGGAGAAGTAAAAGGATCAGATTTCACACCAGGCATCACTGGCACTAGAGACCCACACTGGGAAGAGGAGTTCCTGTAACATCTGGTTTTGAAAACCAGTGGGGCTTAATTCAGGGTGATAGGAAACCATGCCCTCACCCTTAAAAAAGCCATAAATAAATTGGCCTGAGTTACACAGCTGAGAAGCTGCAGTTTGAAAAGTACCTGGGGAGTCTGTGAAGATTTACTGACTAATCTTAGAACATGTGCTGCAGGGTTAGGATCCTCAGGGGAAAAAAAGTGCTGGCAGACACCATTTCTTATCCCTTCCTCCAGCCAGCATAAACTGGACCCTTGTGGGAGACAGTGCTAATACCCTCTGTTTACTGCAGGTCCCACCTTGGCATTCCCCTGCAGACCAGCTCCATACACCCCATTCACCTTGATAGGCATCCTCTGAAGCTGCTCTTATCCCTCCACAACCTGCAAGGAAACTTGACCTAGCCTGGTGGCCCTACAGTGTGACTGCTGCCCTGGGAGGCACGGGGGACAGGGAGATCACACCAGAGTGCTGCAGTTCCAGCAGTCTGGATGCTTAGCTGGCTACTCAGGGGAGCAAGTCTTGTCATTTGGTACACCCAGGACTGTGGCAGAAAGGCTGTTTGCAAACAGGTAGGCTGACTGCTAGCATGTCCACCAAAAAACCCATGGCAGCCTCAGACAGTCCTTTCAACAGTACATGCCCCAAATCCTGCACAATGTACCACAGCAGACAAAATGGGTCATTGTAGGCAGCTGGGCTGAAGGCAATTATGATTCAGCCATAACAATAGGGTTCACAAAGACCACCCAGGGGAGACCCCTGAAGTACCTAGTTCTGGTGTCCAAGGTGACTACAGGGCACCACAGGCCCTCTTTTATATAGGGCCACTACTTTTAAGACCAGGAGACATACCTGACCAACCTAATACACAGAAACAAAGTGAAACAGAAAGAAGAAACAGAGGAATATGTTCCAAATGAAAGAACAAGACAAAAATCACAGAAAAAGGCCTAGATAAAATAAGGATAAGCAACATGCCTGATAAAGATTTTCAAGAAATGGTCTGAGAGATACCCACCAGACTTTAGGAAAGAATGGATGGACACAGGAAGAACTTCAACAAAGAGAAAATATAATGAACCAGTCAGAGCTGAAGAACTGAAGAACTGAAATGAAAAATACACTAGAGGGAATCAACAGCGGACCAGAGTAGACATAAGAATGGATTAGTAATCTGGAAGACAGTAATGGAAAGTTACTGAGCTAAATAGCAAAAATAATAAAATAGGAGAGTAAATTAAAGGAACTCACTAATCTTATCCAGCATAACATTTATATTTTAGGGATTCCAGAAGGAGAATAGGGCAGAAAACTTATTTGAAGACATAATAGTTGAAAACATCTTAATCTGGGAAAAGAAACAGATATCCAGATAATCCAGATATAGAAAACACACCGAGCTCCAAACAAGATGTATCTAAGGAGGTCCACACCCCAACATATAATAATTAAAATGGCAACAAGCAGTAGAAAATACAAATTCTTTGGTGCACATGAAACATTCTTTAGGACAGGTCACATATTAGGCCACAAAACATATCGATAAAATTTAAGAAGACTGAAATCATATCGAGCATCTTTTCTACCTACAACAGTATGAAACTAGAAATCAATTACAACTAAAAAATTCTGTAAATAACACAAACACATGGAAGCTAAACAACATGTTACTAAACAATAAATAGATCAAATGAAAAGTCAAAGGAAATAAACACCTGGGGACAAGTGAAAACTCAACCATCCAAAAATCTTTGGGACACAGCAAAAGCAGCTTTAAAGAAGGAAGTTTATAGCAATATAGGCCTACCTCAAGAAAGAAAAACATCTCAAATAAACAACCTTATACTTAAAGGAGCTACAAAAAGAACAAAGCCCAAAGTTAGAAGGAAGGGAATAATAAAGATTAGAGCAGAAATAAAATACAGACAAAAGAAGTAGGAAAAAAAACCCTCAATGAATCAAAGAGCTGGCTTTTTAAAAAAATAAAATTAAAACTTTAGGTAGACTAATTTAGAAAACTAATAAAATCAGAAATGAAGGAGGAGAAATAATAGTCAATACCAGAAATAAAAAGGATTATAAAAGAATATATGAAAAATTATATGCCAACAAATTAATCTGGAAGAAAGGTATAATTCCTGGCAATATACAATTTTCCAAAACTGAATCTGGAACCAATAGATCTTCTGGATAGACTAGCTACTAGTATTAAAATGGAATCGGTAAATAAAAAACTGCCAACAAACACAAGTTCAGGACTAAATGGCTTCATAACTGCATTGTACCAAATTTTAAAGTTAATACCTATTCTTCTCAAACTGTTCTTAAAAATAGAAGGAAGTCTTTCGAATTCATTCCATGAAGTTGGCATTACCCTAACACCAAAACCAGATAAAGACACTATCAAAAATAAATAAAGAAAGAAAGAAAGAAAAAAGAAAGAAATGAAAACTATAGTCTAATATCTTTGATGAACATAGATACAAGAGTCCTCAATAAAATATTAGCAAACTGAATTCAATAATACATTTTAAACCATCATTCACCACACTCAGATGGAATTTACTCTAGGGAGGCAAGAGTGGTTCAATATTTACAAGTTGATGTGATACATTAACAAGAGGAAGGATAAAAACTATATGATCATCTCATTATGTACCAACAAAAGCATTTGAAAAAGTTCAACATCCATTCATCATCAAAACTCTCAACAACATGGGTTTAGAGGAAACATACCTCAACATAATAACGGTCATAACAACAACAAAAAAATCATAGGTATCACCATACTCAATGGTTGAAAAACTGAAAACTCTTCCTCTTAGAGCAAAAACAAAAAAGAACATTCATTCTCACCACTTTTAGTGAACACAGTACTGGAAGTCTTAGTAACAGCCATCAAACAAGGAAAAGACAACCAAATTGGTAAGGAAGAAGTAAAACTCTTCTTATTTTCAGATAACTTGATACCATATGTAGAAAACCCTGAAGACTCCACCAGAAAGTATTAGAATTGTTAAGTGAGTATAGTAAAGTTACAAGATACAAAAATCAATATACAGAAATCTGCACATTTCTATATACTAATAACAAAGTAGCAGAGAAGGAAATTAAGGAAACAATCCCATTTTTTTTTTTTTGTTATTCTGAGAAGATCCATTTTAATTAATTTATTTTTTTTTAATTTTTTATTTTTTATAAACATATATTTTTATCCCCAGGGGTACAGGTCTGTGAATCACCAGGTTTACACACTTCACAGCACTCACCAAATCACATACCCTCCCCAATGTCCATAATACCACCCCCTTCTCCCAAACCCCCTCCCCCCGGCAACCCTCAGTTTGTTTTGTGAGATTAAGAGTCACTTATGGTTTGTCTCCCTCCCAATCCCATCTTGTTTCATTTATTCTTCTTCTACCCACTTAAGCCTCCATGTTGTATCACCACTTCCTCATATCAGGGAGATCATATGATAGTTGTCTTTCTCTGCTTGACTTATTTCACTAAGCATGATACGCTCTAGTTTCATCCATGTTGTTGCAAATGGCAAGATTTCATTTCTTTTGATATGGTACTCCATTGTGTATATATACCACATCTTCTTGATCCATTCATCTTTTGATGGACATCTAGGTTCTTTCCATAGTTTGGCTATTGTGGACATTGCTGCTATAAACATTCGGGTGCACGTGCCCCTTTGGATCACTACGTTTGTATCTTTAGGGTAAATACCCAATAGTGCAATTGCTGGGTCATAGGGCAGTTCTATTTTCAACATTTTGAGGAACCTCCATGCTGTTTTCCAGAGTGGCTGCACCAGCTTGCATTCCCACCAACAGTGTAGGAGGGTTCCCCTTTCTCCGCATCCTCGCCAGCATCTGTCATTTCCTGACTTGTTGATTTTAGCCATTCTGACTGGTGTGAGGTGATGTCTCATTGTGGTTTTGATTTGTATTTCCCTGATGCCGAGTGATATGGAGCACTTTTTCATGTGTCTGTTCGCCATCTGGATGTCTTCTTTGCAGAAATGTCTGTTCATGTCCTCTGCCCATTTCTTGATTGGATTATTTGTTCTTTGGGTGTTGAGTTTGCTAAGTTCTTTATAGATTCTGGACACTAGTCCTTTATCTGATATGTCGTTTGCAAATATCTTCTCCCATTCTGTCAGTTGTCTTTTGATTTTGTTAACTGTTTCCTTTGCTGTGCAAAAGCTTTTGATCTTGATGAAATCCCAGTAGTTCATTTTTTCCCTTGCTTCCCTTGCCTTTGGCGTTGTTCCTAGGAAGATGTTGCTGCGGCAGAGGTCGAAGAGGTTGCTGCCCGTGTTCTCCTCAAGGATTTTGATGGATTCCTTTCGTACATTGAGGTCCTTCATCCATTTTGAGTCTATTTTTGTGTGTGGTGTAAGGAAATGGTCCAATTTCATTTTTCTGCATGTGGCTGTCCAATTTTCCCAGCACCATTTATTGAAAAGGCTGTCATTTTTCCCTTGGACATTCTTTCCTGCTTTGTCGAAGATTAGTTGACCATAGATTTGAGGGTCTATTTCTGGGCTCTCTATTCTGTTCCATTGATCTATGTGTCTGTTTTTGTGCCAGTACCATGCTGTCTTGATGATGACAGCTTTGTAATAGAGCCTGAAGTCCAGAATTGTGATGCCACCAACGTTGGCTTTCTTTTTCAATATCCCTTTGGCTATTCGAGGTCTTTTCTGGTTCCATATAAATTTTAGCATTATTTGTTCCATTTCTTTGAAAAAGATGGATGGTACTTTGATAGGAATTGCATTAAATGTGTAGATTGCTTTAGGTAGCATAGACATTTTCACAATATTTATTCTTCCAATCCAGGAGCATGGAACATTTTTCCATTTCTTTGTGTCTTCCTCAATTTCTTTCATGAGTACTTTATAGTTTTCTGAGTATAGATTCTGTGTCTCTTTGGTTAGGTTTATTCCTAGGTATCTTATGGTTTTGGATGCAATTGTAAATGGGATTGACTCCTTAATATCTCTTTCTTCTGTCTTGCTGTTGGTGTAGAGAAATGCAACTGATTTCTGTGCATTGATTTTATATCCTGACACTTTACTGAATTCCTGTATAAGTTCTAGCAGTTTTGGAGTGGAGTCTTTTGGGTTTTCCACATATAGTATCATATCATCTGCGAAGAGTGATAATTTGACTTCTTCTTTGCCGATTTGGATGCCTTTAATTTCCTTTTGTTGTCTGATTGCTGAGGCTAGGACCTCTAGTACGATGTTGAATAGCAGTGGTGATAATGGACATCCCTGCCGTGTTCCTGACCTTAGCGGAAAAGCTTTCAGTTTTTCTCCATTGAGAATGATATTTGCGGTGGGTTTTTCATAGATGGCTTTGATGATATTGAGGTATGTGCCCTCTATCCCTACACTTTGAAGAGTTTTGATCAGGAAGGGATGCTGTACTTTGTCAAATGCTTTTTCAGCATCTATTAAGAGTATCATATGGTTCTTGTTCTTTCTTTTATTGATGTGTTGTATCACATTGACTGATTTGCGGATGTTGAACCAACCTTGCAGCCCTGGAATAAATCCCACTTGGTCGTGGTGAATAATCCTTTTAATGTACTGTTGAATCCTATTGGCTAGTATTTTGTTGAGTATTTTCGCATCGGTGTTCATCAAGGATATCGGTCTATAGCTCTCTTTTTTGGTGGGATCCTTGTCTGGTTTTGGGATCAAGGTGATGCTGGCCTCATAAAATGAGTTTGGAAGTTTTCCTTCCATTTCTATTTTTTGGAACAGTTTCAGGAGAATAGGAATTAGTTCTTCTTTAAATGTTTGGTAGAATTCCCCCGGGAAGCCGTCTGGCCCTGGGCTTTTGTTTGTTTGGAGATTTTTAATGACTGTTTCAATCTCCTTACTGGTTATGGGTCTGTTCAGGCTTTCTATTTCTTCCTGGCTCAGTTGTGGTAGTTTATATGTTTCTAGGAATGCATCCATTTCTTCCAGATTGTCAAATTTATTGCCGTAGAGTTGCTCATAGTATGTTCTTATAATAGTTTGTATTTCTTTGGTGTTAGTTGTGATCTCTCCTCTTTCATTCATGATTTTATTTATTTGGGTCCTTTCTCTTTTTCTTCTTTTTGATAAGTCGGGCCAGGGTTTTATCAATTTTATTAATTCTTTCAAAGAACCAGCTCCTAGTTTCGTTGATTTGTTCTATTGTTTTTTTGGTTTCTATTTCATTGATTTCTGCTCTGATCTTTATGATTTCTCTTCTCCTGCTGGGCTTAGGGTTTCTTTCTTGTTCTTTCTCCAGCTCCTTTAGGTGTAGGGTTAGGTTGTGTACCTGAGACCTTTCTTGTTTCTTCTTGAGAAAGGCTTGTACCGCTATATATTTTCCTCTCAGGACTGTCTTTGTTGTGTCCCACAGATTTTGAACCGTTGTATTTTCATTATCATTTGTTTCCATGATTTTTTTTCAATTCTTCTTTAATTTCCCGGTTGACCCATTCATTCTTTAGAAGGATACTGTTTAGTCTCCATGTATTTGGGTTCTTTCCAAACTTCCTTTTGTGGTTGAGTTCTAGCTTTAGAGCATTGTGGTCTGAAAATATGCAGGGAATGATCCCAATCTTTTGATACCGGTTGAGTCCTGATTTAGGACCGAGGATGTGATCTATTCTGGAGAATGTTCCATGTGCACTAGAGAAGAATGTGTATTCTGTTGCTTTGGGATGAAATATTCTGAATATATCTGTGATGTCCATCTGGTCCAGTGTGTCATTTAAGGCCTTTATTTCCTTGCTGATCTTTTGCTTGGATGACCTGTCCATTTCAGTGAGGGGAGTGTTAAAAGTCCCCTACTATTATTGTATTATTGTTGATGTGTTTCTTTGATTTTGTTATTAATTGGTTTATATAGTTGGCTGCTCCCACGTTGGGGGCATAGATATTTAAAATTGTTAAATCTTCTTGTTGGACAGACCCTTTGAGTATGATATAGTGTCCTTCCTCATCTCTTATTATAGTCTTTGGCTTAAAATCTAATTGATCTGATATAAGGATTGCCACTCCTGCTTTCTTCTGATGTCCATTAGCATGGTAAATTCTTTTCCACCCCCTCACTTTAAATCTGGAGGTGTCTTCGGGCTTAAAATGTGTTTCTTGGAGGCAACATATAGATGGGTTTTGTTTTTTTATCCATTCTGATACCTTGTGTCTTTTGACAGGGGCATTTAGCCCATTCACATTCAGGGTAACTATTGAGAGATATGAATTTAGTGCCATTGTATTGCCTGTAAGGTGACTGTTACTGTATATGGTCTCTGTTCCTTTCTGATCTACCACTTGTAGGCTCTCTCTTTGCTTAGAGGACCCCTTTCAATATTTCCTGTAGAGCTGGTTTGGTATTTGCAAATTCTTTCAGTTGTTGTTTGTCCTGGAAGCTTTTAATCTCTCCTTCTATTTTCAATGATAGCCTAGCTGGATATAGTATTCTTGGCTGCATGTTTCTCGTTTAGTGCTCTGAAAATATCATGCCAGCTCTTTCTGGCCTGCCAGGTCTCTGTGGATAAGTCTGCTGCCAATCTAATATTTTTACCATTGTATGTTACAGACTTCTTTTCCCGGGCTGCTTTCAGGATTTTCTCTTTGTCATTGAGACTTGTAAATTTTACTATTAGGTGACGGGGTGTGGGCCTATTCTTATTGATTTTGAGGGGCATTCTCTGAACCTCCTGAATTTTGATGCTCGTTCCCTTTGCCATATTGGGGAAATTCTCCCCAATAATTCTCTCCAGTATACCTTCTGCTCCCCTCTCACTTTCTTCTTCTTCTGGAATCCCAATTATTCTAATGTTGTTTCGTCTTATGGTGTCACTTATCTCTCGAATTCTCTCCTCGTGATCCAGTAGCTGTTTGTCCCTCTTTTGCTCAGCTTCTTTATTCTCTGTCATTTGGTCTTCTATATCACTAATTCTTTCTTCTGCCTCATTTATCCTAGCAGTGAGAGCCTCCATTTTTGAAATGCCCCTCATTAATAGCTTTTTTGATTTCACCTTGGTTAGATTTTAGTTCTTTTATTTCTCCAGAAAGGGCTTTTATATCTCTCGAGAGGGTTTCTCTAATATCTTCCATGCCTTTTTCGGGCCCGGCTAGAACCTTGAGAATTGTCATTCTGAACTCTAGATCTGACATATTACCGATGTCTGTATTGATTAGGTCCCTAGCCTTCGGTACTGCCTCTTGTTCTTTTTTGTGTGTTGAATTTTTACGTCTTGTCATTTTGTCCAGATAAGAGTAAATGAAGGGGCAAGTAAAATACTAAAAGGGTGGCAACAACCCCAGGAAAATATGCTTTAACCAAATTAGAAGAGATCCAAAATCGTGAGTGGGGAGAAAGGGGATAAAAAGAGGTTCAAAAAGGAAGAAAGAAAAAAGAAAAAAAAAAGAAAAGAAAAGAATATTTTTAAAAAAAGAAAACACCTAAGAAAAATGTAAAAAAAATATATATATATATTAGATAAACTAGTAAAAAATCGTTAAAAAAGAAAAAGGTAACAGTTAAAAAAAAATTTTACCCGAAGGCGAGAAAAAAAAAATGAAAAAGAAAAAATTAAATTAACTGCAAGACTAAAAAAAATCACAGGAAAAAAGCCATGAGTTCCGTGCTTGGCTTTCTCCTCCTCTGGAATTCTGCTGCTCTCCTTGGTATTGAAACCGCACTCCTTGGTAGGTGAACTTGGTCTCGGCTGGATTTCTTGTTGATCTTCTGAGGGAGGGGCCTGTTGTAGTGATTCTCAAGTGTCTTTGCCCCAGGCGGAATTACACCGCCCTTACTCGGGGCCGGGGTTAGTAATCCGCTCGGGTTTGCTTTCAGGAGCTTTTGTTCCCTGAGCGCTTTCCGTAGAGTTCCAGAGGACGGGAATACAAATGGCGGCCTCCTGGTCTCCGGCCCGGAGGAGCCGAGAGCCCAGGGCCCCACTCCTTAGTGCGCGCTCAGAGAACAGCGCCCGGTTACTCCCGTCTGCCTGACCTCCGGCCGCGCTCCGAGCTCACCGAGCCTGCGACCGGTTCAAGGTAACACGGAGCTGTGAGCTTACTGTCGGCTCTGTCTCTGTAGCCGGCTTTCCCGTTCCAATACCCGCAAGCTCTGCGACACTCAGACACCCCCGATCCTTCTGTGACCCTGCGGGACCTGAGGCCACGCTGACCCCGCGTGGGCTTCGCCCCGGTTTAGCCTCTGGAGCGATGTCCCTCAGCGGAACAGACTTTTAAAAGTCCTGATTTTGTGCGCGGTTGCTCCGCCACTTGCCGGGAGCCGGCCCCTCCCCCCGGGGTCTATCTTCCCGTCGCTTTGGATTCACTTCTCCGCCGGTCCTACCTTTCAGAAAGTGGTTGTTTTTCTGTTTCCAGAATTGCTGTTCTTCTTCTCTTCGATCTGCCGATGGATTTTCAGGTGTTTGCAATCTTTAGATAAGCTATCTAGCTGATCTCCGGCTAGCTGAAGCAGTCTCAGCTTGCTACTTCTCCGCCATCTTGACTCCTCCCCTCGAGGCACTGTTTTTTATTGGATCCATAAATCTAAGAATTTATCACTTAACAATTTTAAGTGTTTAGTTATTTTTTAAAATAATTAGTGTAAGAAGAGACAGGGAATTGAGCTCAAAGGTCTAAGAGCCTTATTCAAATCCCAAAAGCAAGAAGTATTGGGGGAAAGCATATCACCTAAATAAAATTGGCCAAAAATCTCCAATTTCAAACCCAACAAATAAATGCCTTATTTTCAGGGGGTTTGGTTTCGATTTTGCCTCCTATATATGTGTCCTAATTTCCAGTGATTGTCATGGCAAGAAGAAGATGCTTTGAAATCCATTATTTTTTCAATTGGAACACTCAGAGAAATATTTTCAATTTGGCAAGGAGGTTGGCAGAAAGGCATAAAAAGGGAACTTTGAGCTAATATAATTTAGAAATTTCTCCTCACTAATGAATGTTTTGATCAAACTAATTTGGATTTATATACATAGAATTGCCATCTGACCTCTAATAACAAGCCAAGAATAGTATATATCGATATAAATTATATTCTTCCCTGCACATAAACCTTAGCATTGCATGTTTTATTTTATTCCAGATACCACCTCTTATTTGCTTCCATGGAAAGCTACCTAAAGTGTGGCACAGAAAGCACATTACATATCTAGTAATTCAGGTTCTAAAGTATATTACATATCTAGAAATTTAGGTTCTAAAGTATATTTTGCCATCAGAATCTCTGTCCTTGGAACTCCCAGTGTGGACTGCAGGACAGCAGCCTTGACCTCACATGAAAGCTTGTGAGAAATGCCAAGTTTCAGGTTTCACCCACATCTACAGAATCTATCAGAATCTGCGTTTTAACTAGATTGCCACATATGCATGTGTACATCAAAGTGTGAGCGGTGATGTTCTATATCATTTCAGTGCACTGATCCTTTTTGCATTATGTTTTCCTTGTTGATAAAATGAAACAGTTAGACTGAATAGTTATGAAGGTCTGTCCTAACTTATGATTTATAGCAAATGCAAGCTAGAAAACTTCCTTTCTTGGGTATTCTTTTGCATTTCCTGTATATCTTCCAAGTTCAGCACCATCCACATATGGAGACTGAGAGTAAATGAACATTTGCTTCCTCTAAGTTTACTTCATAGAAACAAATCAAGCCAAATGTTTAGTTTTATCTTACCCCAAAATAGAGCATGTTAAAGAATAAAGGGAAAAGAGAAAGAGAAGTATTAATGTATTTTGAACTTTAATAAACACTTTAGTTTCATTAAACTATATTACAGATGAGAAAGCAGTCTCAAAGTCTTAAGTAACTTGTCCTGGGTACAAACTCAAGTGTCACAATCAGGATTTAAGCTTCAGGATCTCTCAAGCCTGGCCAAGGGTATTAAGGAGGGCATGGATTGCATGGAGCACTGGGTGTTATACGCAAACAATGTATCTTGGAACATTGCTTCAAAAACTAATGATGTACTGTATGGTGACTAACATAACACAATAAAAAAAATAAAGTAGGGAATCTAAGTAAATAAATAAATAAATAAATTTTATGCTTAAAAAAAAAAAAAGTACCCTGAAAAGCAGAGCTGCTTAATAATGTGCTGACAAATTCAGTAGTATAAACAGCTTTTATTATTTCTAGTTTTGTAAACTCTACTGAAGTCTTATAAATTCCAAATAACAAAAATGACACCGAAATTACCTATCTATTCTGCTTTGCCTTCCTCCAAATCATACTCTCTAATGATACATTGATAAATCTAGATACATTGATAAATCATATTTTTTATCAAGGTATAGTTGACACACAAGATTACATTTGTTTCGAGTGTACAACTTGTATATATTATGCTATATTCACCAAAAATGTCACCAGACAATGCTATTACAATATCATTGACTATATTCTCTATGCTGTACCTTTATCGCTGTGACATATTCATCCCATAAATGGAAATCTGTACCTCCCTCACATTTACTTATTTTGTGCCCCGCAGCACACACACACAGCTACCTTCCCTCTGCCAGCCACCAGTTTGTTCTCTGTATTTAAGAATCTGGCTTTTGTTTGTTTGTATCCTTTTTTAGATTCCATATTTAAATGAAACCATATGCTATTTCTTTCTCTCTCTGAGTTATTTCACTTAGCATAAAACCCTCTAGGCCTTTCCATGTTGTCCAAATGGCAAGATCTCATTCTTTATTATGGCTGAGTAATATTCCATTATGTATAGTATATACCACATTTTCTTTATCCATTCATCTATCAAATGGACACAGATTACTTCCATATCTTGGCTATTGTCAATAATGCTTATAGGGATGTATATATCCTTTTGAATTAGTATTTTCATTTTCTTTGGGTAAATATCCAGTAGTGGAATTACTGGGTCTATTTTTAATTTTTTGAGGAACCTCCATACTGTTTCCCAGAGTGACTGCACCAATTTACAAAGAATGTAAATTGGTGCAGTCACTCTGGGAAACAGTATTTGGGGTTCCTTTTTCTCCTCATCTTTGTCAACATTTGTTATTTCTTGTCTTCTGATTTTAGCCATTCTGAGAGGTGTAAGGGGATAGCTCATTGTTTGCATTTCCCTCATGATTAGTGATGTTGAGCATCTTGCCATGTGGTTGGTTAGCTATCTGTATGTCTTTGGAAAAATATCTATTCGTGTCCTCTGCTCATTTTTAAAATTGGATTGTTTGGGTTTTTTGCTGTTGAGTTGTATAAGATCTTTATATATTTTGGATATGAATCCCTTACCAAATATATCATTTACAAATATCTTCTCCTACTCAGTATGTTGCCTTTTGGTTTTGTTAATGATTTCCTTTGCTATGCAAAAGCTTTGTATTTTGGTATAGTCCCAGTAGTTTATTTTTGCTTTTCCTACCCATGTCTGAGGAAACTTCATAAATCTATTGCCAAGGCCAATTTCAAAGAATTTACTGCTTACCTTTCCTTTCTTTCTAGGAGTTTTATGGTTTTTGATCTCACATTTAGGTGTTTATTCCATTTTGAGTTTGTTCATGTATGGCGTGAGAAAGTGGTCCAATTTCATTGTTTTGCATGTGGCTGTCCAGTTTTTCTAATAAAACTTTTTTTTTTTTTTTTTAAATAATATTCTACTTTTTTTTTTTTTTTAAAGATTTTATTTATTTATTTGACAGAGAGAAATCACAAGTAGGCAGAGAGGCAGGCAGAGAGAGAGAGAGGAGGAAGCAGGCTCCCTGCTGAGCAGAGAGCCCGATGCGGGACTCGATCCCAGGACCCTGAGATCATGACCTGAGCCGAAGGCAGCGGCTTAACCACTGAGCCACCCAGGCACCCTCTAATAAAACTTTTTAAAAAGACTATTTTCCCCCATTTGGACTTCCCCAGGAAGTCCAAAGCTTTCTTTGCTATAGACAACTATATAGGATGGGTTTATTTCTGGGCTCCCTATTATATTCTATTGATCTATGTGTCATTTTTATGCAAGTACCATTCTATTGTGATACTGTATATTTGTAGAATATCTTGAAATTTGGGATAGTAACACTTTCAGTTTTGTTCTTCTTTTTCAAGATCGCTTTGGCTATTCAGAGTCATTCGAGTTGCCATACAAATTTTAGGATTGCTTTTTTTATTTGTGTGAAAAATGCTGTTGGTATTTCAATAGGGATTACATTAAATCTGTGATTGCTTTGGGCAGTATAGACATTTTAATAATTTTTTTCTTCTAATCCATAAGCATGGAATATCTTTCCATTTTTTTGTGTCATCTTCAGTTTCTCTCATCAATGTTTTATTGTTTTCAGAGTATAGGTCCTTTACTTCCTTAGTTAAGTTTATTCTTAGGGTTTTTATTTTTTGTATAATTATAAATCAGATTGTTTCTTAATTTCACTTCTGCTCCATTATTAGTGTACAGAAAGCAATGGATTTCTATATATTGATTTTTGTGTTCTGTGACCTTACTGAATTTACTTTTTAGTTCAAGCAGATTTTTGTTGGAGTCTTTAGGTTTTCTAGATAGAGTATCATGTCATCTGCAAATAGTAAAAGTTTTACTTCTTGTTTACCAATTTTGATGCTTTCTAAAAATGCTATTGTTTTCTAATTTTAATTCCAGTATAGTTACCATACAGTGTTAATTAATTTCAGATGCACAATTTAGTACAATCTGACAATTCTAAACATTGCTCAGTGCTCATCATGGAGAAGTATACTCTTTAATTTCCATCACCTATTCCACCCTTCCTTTTATTTCTTTTTTCTGATCACTGTGCCTAGGATTTCTGGTACTATGTTGTATAATAGTGGTGAGAGTGGACATCCTTGTCCTGTTCCTGATCTCAGGGAAAAACCTTTTAGTTTTTCACCGTTTAATATTATGTTAGCTGTGGAGTTTTTCATATGTGGCCTTTATACATTGAGGTATGTTCCCTCTAACCCTACTTTGTTGAAAGTTTGGTGTGTTTTTTTTTTTTGTTGTTGTTGTTTTTTGTTTCTTTTTTTAATCATGAATGGATGTTGTACTTTGTCAGGTGCTTTCTCTGAAACTGTTGAAATGATCCTATGGTTTTTATCCTTTCTGTTGTTAATGTGATGCATCACATTCATTAATTTTTAAATATTGAACCACCCTTACATCCTAGGAATAAATCCTGGTTCATTGTGGTGAATGATTTTTTTAAAAATATATTGTTGGGTTTAGTTTGCTCATATTTTGCTGAGGATTTTTGCATCTTGTTCATCAGTGATATTGGCCTATAGTTTTGTTTTTGTTGTTGTTGTTTTGTTTTGTTTATAGTGTATCTGGTTTTGGTATCAGGGTAATGCTGGCCTTATAGAATGAATTTGGAAACTTTCCTTCCTTTTCTATTTTTTGGAATAGTTTGAGAAGAATAGGTATTAAGTCTTCTTTAAATGTTTGGTAGAGTATACCTGTGAAGATGACTGGTCCTGGACTTTTGTTTGTTGGGAGTTTTTGATTACTGATTCAATTTCATTGCTGATAATCAATCTGATCAAATTTTCTGGTTCTTCCTTATTCAGTTTTGGGACGTTATGTTTCTAAAAATATATCAATTTGTCAGGGTTGTTCAACTTTTTGGCAACTTTTTGGCATATGCTTTTCCATAACATTTTCTTTTTTTTTTTTTTTTCATCATGACGAGTGTATTCTTTAATCCCCATCACCATTTCACCCGTCTAGTAACCTCAGTTTAGTTTGTTCTCTCAGGTTAAGAGTCCGTTTCTTGGTTTGTCACACTCTCTTTTTTTTCTTTGCTCATTGTTTTGTTTCTTAAATTCCACATATCAGTGAAATTATATGGTATTTGTTGTTCCCTAACTTATTTCACTTAGCAGTATACCCTCAAGGTTCATCTGTGTTGTTGCAAATGGCAAGATTTCATTCTTCTTTATGGTTGAATAATATTCCATTATATAATATATATACATCACCTCTTTATCCATTCATCTATTAGTGGGTACTTGGGCTGCTTCCATAGTTTGGCTGTTGTAAATAATGCTGCTATATAGTGGTGCATATATCCCTTTGAATTAGTGTTTTTGTATTCCTTGGGTAAATACCTAGTAGTGTGATTACTGACTCATGAGGTAGTGCTACTTTTAATTTTTTGAGGAAACTCCATACTGTTTTCCACAGTGGCTGCATCCATTTGTATTCCTACCAACACTAGTTTTGTTTGTTTGTTTTTTGTCTTTTGTTTTAGCCATTCTGAGAGGTAGGAGGTGATATCTCATTGTAGTTTTGATTTGCATTTCCCTGATGATGACTGATGTTGAGTATCTTTTCATTTGTCTGTTGGTTATCTGTATGTCTTCTTTGGAGAAATGTCTGTTCATGTCTGCATATATTTTCTTACAGTCCTTTGTATCTCTGTGGTATTTGTTGTTATTGTCCCATGTTCATTTCTGTTTTTTTTGAGTCTCCTTTCTTTCTTCCTTTCTTTTTTTTTTTTTTTAAGTGCATCTGGCTAAGTCTTATCAATTTTGTTGATCTTTTAAAAAAACTAGCTCCTGGTTTCATTGATCTGTTCTAACAATTTTTAGTTTCTATTTCATTTATTTCTGCTCTCATCTCCATTGTTTCCCTCCTTCTACTGGTTTGGGTTTTTTTTGTTGTTGTTGTTGTTTTCCCTAGCTCCGTTAGGTGTTTATTTGAGATTTTTCTTGTTTCTTGAGGTAGGCCTGTATTAATGTAAACCTCTCTCTTAGAGCAGTTTTTGCTGTATTCCAAAGATTTTGGACCATTGAGTTTTCATTTTCATTTGTCTCTGTGTATTATTTGCTTCCTCTTTTGATTTCTTGGTTGACCATTCATTGTTTAGTAACATGTTATGTAACCTCCATTTACTTGTGTTTTGTCCAGATTTTCCCTTGTGGTTGAATTGTAGTTTCATAGCATTGTGGTAAAAGAAAAAAAAAATAAATAAAAGGCATGGTAAGACTGGAGTCTTTTTTAATTGTTAGACTTGTTTTGTGGCCCAATATGTGATCTAGTCTGGATAATGTTCCATGTGCACATGAAAAGGATGTGTATTCTGCTGCTTTAGGGTGGAATGTTCTAAATATATGTTAGATCCCATCTGGTCCAATGGGTCATTCACAGCCACTGTTTTTTGATTTTTTGTTCAGATGATCTACCCCTTGACGTAAGTAGGGTGCTAAAGTCCCCTACTATTATTATTTTTACTATGGATTACCTCCATTTTTTCTGTTAATACATGTTTTATGTATTTGGGTGCTCCAATGTTGGGTGCATAAATATTTACAGTTGTTATATCTTCTTGTTGGATTGTTCCCTTTATGATTAGTCTCTTGTTAATAGTCTTTTTTTTTTTTAAGTCCATTTCTCCCATATAAGTATTGCTACCCTGGCTTTCTTTTCACTTCTCTTTATTTTTCCATTTGCGTGTGTCTTTAAGTGTGAAATGAGCCTCTTATAGGCAGCATATAGATGATTCTTGCTTTTTTATGCATTCTGCCACCCTATGTCTTTTGATTGGAGCATTTCATCAACTTACATTTAAAGTAATTATTGATAGGTAGTTACTTACTGCCATTGTTTGTTTTATGGTTGTTTTTGTAGTTCTTTTGTAGTTCTGTTTCTTCTTGCTCTCTTTCTTTCTTGCTCTTTCTTCTTCACTTGCTCTTATCTCTTACGTTTTGCTGGCTTTCTTTATTGATATACTTATATTTCTTTAGTTTTTGCATATCTCTTACTGTTTTTTTGTGTGTGTGTTTACCATTAAGTTTCTGTATAACATCATGTGCATATAACAATCTATAATAAGTTGATGGTCACTTAAGTTTGAACCCATTCTAAAAGCACTAAATTTTATTCCTTTCTCTACCACATTTTAGATATAGGGTGTCATACTTTATATCCTTTTATTTTGTGAATCCCTGGACTGATTTTTATAGATATACTTAATTTTACACTGCTTTTCTGCTTCTTACTTTTCTTGCTCCTACTTTTGCTCTTCTATTCAAAGAATCATTTATAACACTTGTGAGGCAGTTTAGCAATGATGAAACCTTTGACTTTTTTTTCCCCTGGGAAACTCATTCTCTCCTATTGAGTGATAGCTTATTAGATAAAGTGTCCTTGGCCACAGGTTTTTTTTTTTTTTTTCTTTCGGCACTTTGAATATATTGTGTCACTCTCCCGTGGGCTGAAGGTGTATGCTGAAAAACCAACCCATGACCTTATTGGGGTTTCTCTTGTACGTATCTGTTTTTTTTTACTTTTGCTGCTTTTAAAATTCTCTCTTTATCACAACTTTTTGCCATTTTAGTTATTATGTGTCTTGTTGTGGACCAGTGTGGGTTGATTTTGTTGGGGTCTGTTTCTTAGATCTGGATTTCTGTTAACTTCCCAAGATTCAGGAAATTTTCACCTATTATTTCTTCAAATAAATTTGCTGCCTCCTTTTCTCTTTCTTCTGAGGATCCCTGTAATATGAATGTCATTATGCTTGATGCTTTGCTGAGTTCCCTTTAATCTATTCTCATTTTCTCTTAATCTTTTTCCTTTCATTTGTTCAGTTTTATTGTTTTTATTACTCTGTCCTCCAGGTTGTTGATCTTGTTCTTCTGCTTCTTCTATTCTACTATTTATTTCCTTGCATATTTTTAATCTCAATTATTGAGGTCTTCAGCTCTGATTTTTTTGTTTAATGTTTCCTATCTCTTTGTTGAGATCCTCCACTCTTCTCAAGTTGAGTATCTTTAAATTCTCTATCAGGTATATTACTTATCTCCATTTTGTTTAACTCTCTTGCTTTGATTTTGTCCTGTTCTTTCATGTGGGACATATTCCTCTGTATCATTATGTCTAACTCTGTATCTGTTGCTGTATATCAGGAAAACAAGTTACATTTCCTGTTCTGGCAAGTAGTGACCTATGAATAAGAGTTCCTATGGTGCCCTTTCTCCTGTTCGACAGAACCGGACACATCAGGAGTGTTTCCTACTGTTGTGTGTCCTACTGTTCCTGATCTGCATTTGCCTTCAGTGTAGTTAGCTGTAATGGCCCTCTTTGCCTGCTTGGGCTGAGTTTGCCAGAGTTGTGATGGCACCAAACTGGGGCATTATCTCCCTGTTTTGTCACCTGGGAGACTTTCATTGGTGGGCAGGGCCTGCAGTCAGAACAGATTTCTGCCTCCAGCCCACTCTGATCCCAAAGTCAAACTGATGTATGTGGTTATCTTCCCTTCTTTCTAAGTCAGAAGTCACTTTGTAGTGGTGCTGACTCTTTCAGGGCTGCTTGCACAATGCCACATTTTGGCACCACTTTGCATGGACTTTTGGTAAGGGCAGGTTGGAGAGGGTGAGTCCACAGAAGAATGCAGGGTGGGCACACTCTTATCATGTGAGGTGGAAAGTCTTTACAGTGTGCTGGTTCCTGTATGTGCCCTTTAGGTTAGGGAATTGAGGGGCAGGAGGAAGAGCATCTTCCTTTTTTGTTCTTAGAGAAGTCTTCTATTGATCCTTGTCCCTCTAGCACATGTTTGGGGACTAGTAAATTTATCTCCTCTCCATATACACCAGGCATTTTTCAAACTCCTGCTTTTTTGCTATATCTCAGTGGGGTTGTTTGTTATGCTGTCTCTTTAAGATCAGGGACTCCGTTTCCTCCCATACTTTGGGTCTTCCAGCACCAAAGCCACTGGTTAAAGTTCTAGGTGTTAAGCCCCACTGATTGTAAAAACTCAGGATGTTAAGTCCCTCTAGTTTTCAAAGCCGCATGTTATTGGGATGTGTCTTCCCAGTGTGGGTATCCTGTGCCTGGGTCACCCAGTGTGGAGTCTGCTCTTTTCCTTTCTCTGTGCTTGTGGCACCCCTCCCTCTCTCCCATAGAAAGTCTTGCAGGTTATGATAACATTTCTGCCCTTGGTTCCTGATAACATTTCTGCCCTTCCTACTATTTTTTTTTTAAAGAGTTTATTTGTTTGACAGAGAGAGATCACAAGTAGGCAGAGAGACATGCAGAGAGAAAAGAAGGAAAGCAGGCTCCCCGCAAAGCAGAGAGCCCCATGCGGGGTTCGATCCCAGGACTCTGGGATCATGACCTGAGCCGAAGGCAGAGACTTTAACCTACTGAGCACCCAGGCGCCCCCTTACTATTTTTAATATGGCCTCTTCTCTGTTTAGCTGTGGAGAGTTCTGCTAAACTTTGGATCAATTCCTGAGTTATTTACCCTGATGTGGGTGTTACTAGGTGTTCCATGGGAAAAGGTGAGCTTAGGGTCCTCCTTTTTCACCATCTTCATAATTCTAGTTTCATGTATATTCTGTCTCTTTGTTGAAGTTCTCATTGAGTTCGTTCAGTTTTCCCAAGGGTTTGTGACATCTTTATGACTATTACCTCAAACATATATTAGGTATATTACTTATCTCGGGATCATTATGATCTTTTTCTGAGATTTGGTCCTATTCCTTTATCTGGAACATATTTCACTGTTCCCTAATTGTACTTGACTTTCTGTGCTTGTTTCCAAAATAGCTACTTCTTTTTGTCTTGAAAGTGTTACCTTATGTAGGTGATGATTCTTCTCATTCACTTGTGCCCTAGTTATTGGTTATGTCTTAAATTTTTGTGATGGTCTAAACTGTCTGATTTATTATTGATAGCCCCCCCCCATTTTTGACTTTGTGCAAGACCTGTCTGTGATCCAAGAGAAGGAATCTCATTTAGCACTTCATTGAGGCTAATGGAAATCAGACCTTCAGGTGGCAGCTTCTTAAGTATGAAAATATATTCAGTCTTGTGGGGCCACAATGCCAAATGCTACTGACCTCCTGATTGGGAAATTTGGAGGTGTGATCTGGGCAACCATTGTGACAAATGGGGTTGTAGATGAGTATACAAGCTACTTTCTGGAAGGTCTCATTAAGCTGCAGCAAAGCCAATTGACTGCATAAGGATAATGCCCCCTGCTTACATTCCCTATCTATGTAATGCCCTAGAGGTGGTAGCTGGCCAAAAAAATGTCTTTCTGATTGTTATAGTCTCTTGGAGCTCATGTCCACCAGGCCTGGGAAAACAGAGTTTCCCTTTTGTGGTTTGCTTGCATCCACTTGTTTTTAGCAGGGGAGTTGTAGAGGTAGGGATCAGGGCACATTCACCGGCTGCAGTAGGAAAATGCCTGGACTGTGCATGCTTGTAAGCTTCATCAGTGCTGCAGGAGAGTGCCCGGTATGCGCATGAATGCAGGCCCCAGGATGGGGATGGATATATGCTGTGACTACTCATGTTAGCCAGCCCCAGCCAGGGAGGAGAGGATTGATAAAATCACCCACATCCTCTGGCTTCAGCAAGGCAGCAGGAAGGTGCCATACACAAGCCTGTCTGTTTGTACTAATAGGGTAAGAGGAGAACACATAAATGGCTTCTGCCAGCATTTCCATGGGGGTATGGATGAGGATGCTTATCTGGGATACTCATGATTTTTATCCTTCATGTTGTTAATGTGTTATATTGCATTGCTTGATTTGCCAATATTGAACTGTACTTGATTGTGGTGCACAATTCTTCTAGTGTGGTTTGATATTTTGCTGAGGGATTTGCATTTATGTTCAGTGATACTGGCCTATAGTTTTCTTTTTTATAGTATCTTTGCTATTGTTATCAGGATAATACTGACCTCACAGAATTGACTTGGAAGCTTTTCTTCCTTTTGGGGGGGGCGGGGAATACTGTGAAGAGAAGAGGTATTAACTCTTTTTTTTTTTTTTAAAGTTTTTAATTCCAGTTACTTAACATAGTGTTATATTAGTTTCAGTGTACAATATGGTAATTCAACACTTCTGTGTGTCAGACCGATGTTCATCACGAGTATACTCCTTAATCCCCATCACCACTCCCCTCAGGTAACCATCAGTTTCATTCTATAATTAAGAGTATGCTTCTTGATTTTTCTCTCTCTCTCTCTCTCTCCCTCTCTTATTTTTTCCCTTTGCTTGTTTGTTTTGTTTCTTAAATTCCACATGTGAATGAAATCATATGGTATTTGTCTTTCCCTGACTGACTTATTTGCTTAGCATTGTACTCATTAGGTTTGTCCATGTCAAAACAAATTACAAAATACCATGTTGTATGGCTGAATAATATTCTACCATATATATGATCTTTTTATTTTGTGAGTTCTCTTAACTAATGCATTAAATATAGTTGAATTTACTATTTTTGTCTTTTAATCTTCACACTAGCTTTATAGGTGATTGTTCTACATTTATTGTATGTTTTCTTTTACTCATGAATTTTTTCACCTTCCTAATATTCTTCTAATTATGACCTTTTCTTTTCCATTATAGGAAGTTTCTTTTACACTCCTAAAAAAAAAGATTTTGTTTATTTATTTGACAGAGACAGACAGAGAGAGAACACACAAACAGGGGGAGCAGGAGGCAGAGTGAGAAGGAGAAGGCGACTCCTCCCTGAGCAGACAGCCTGTGTCAAGCTCTCAGTTTCCTCAAGTTTCTCAATTATTTCTTGGCTGTACTCAATCTGCTGAGTTTATTTTAGTTATTACATATTTCATTCCCCAAATCCCTACATTAAAAAAACACAACTTTTTCCTTGACTTATACTCCTCTTTTGTTCACATTATCTTTTTCTTTATAGATGTATTTTTTCTTTATTTCTCTGAGAATTTTGAACATATACTTTTTAATGTCTCATTGAGAGATTTATACTCTTGGTAATCAGTTTTATCATGTATTGGATTTATTGACTATTAGTTTAATTTTCATTCATAAAATATTAATTGCAAGATAAAAGAAAAATTTTCTTGTGTTTATTTTGTCATTTTCCTTTCTATTCCATGCACTGCTCCAGATATGATTCTTTTTTTTATAGTTGCCTCTCTTTAGGTTATCCAAGTCCAGTCAGAAACAAGTCTTGTATTGGCAGTTCAGAATGACGATTCTGAGAGTTACAACCACTCAAGTATCCAAGACAATATATGGTATGAGTGATATCCAGCTATCTGTACTTCCTCCTGCCATGCTACCTAGCAATACACTATAGGATTTGGCCACTGAGAATGATTTTGGCTTTTTAAATTTTTTTCTTATTCTGACTCCTGACTTGAATATGGAAAATTTAGGTCCCATTTCCTGAAGAGACTGAACTCTTAGCTATCTCTTTGTGTTTTTATCTTGTAGCATAGTTATCTCCAGCTCACTGATGTTTCTTTCCAGTTATTGGGTCATAAGAGATGTTCATCTTTTTTTTTTCCAAGAGCAACAATAACTCTCTAAATATAACTTATAGATATTATTGCTATATGTTTATGTCTGGGAGAAGGTAGTTTTATGCCAAAGCTTATAGCCCAATTTTGATCAGAATACCACCTCTCTAGTAATCTGAGCTTTTATCCCAAGGAGCAGAATGGCACCACAATTAGAATCATTTGAGAATTAATTCCTTTTTTTTGTCTGATCAGTCATGTTTAAACAAAAAAGTGTATACATTTTTTCAGAAATCTTGGAAACTAGTGTGTCAAGAGTCATTGTTAACAAAACATTGAGTGCCTTCCACTCAATCACAATTTGTCGATGTCTAACTTGAGACAAAGTAAGCCAAACCAACTTTAACTCAAATTATGAGAATAGAAAAATTCATTTTCTTTCCCCCCAATTAGCTTTTTATTCCACCTTTCTTCACTTACCGCTTCCATGTCTACTATTTCTCTGGCTCAGATATTCCAAGCTATTATCTTCTCTTTGTTTCTTTTACTTTAGGAAACTGGAATAGATCTAATATTGGTAATTTGAATTTTTTGACTTATTGATAGGGCATATTTTAATGAGTGAATTTCAGACTTTGCATTAACTTACTTGATTAGGGAAAAGTTTGTAGCTAATAAGAAATCAAAGATTTTGTATTCTGTCAAGGAATATTAGTTAGTAAGCAAGTAAAGCTGTACTTTGTTCATTCAGGGCAGAAAGTTCTTAATGTCACATTAGACCAATTTATTAGATAAGCCATGAAAACACAGCATGGTAGAGGGAAGACTAGAAGGAATAGACTATGATTTGTATGCCTTAGATCAGGAGTCAAAAAATTATGCTTGAGCAAAGTTCACAACAGCCAAACTGTGGGAAGAGCTGAGTTGCCCTTCAACACAAATGAATAAAGAAGAGGTGGCCCTTATATAAAATGGAATATTACTCAGCCATCAGAAAGGATGAACACCCATCTGCATTGACATGGATGGAACTAGAGGGGATTATGCTAAGTGAGATAAGTCAAGCAGAGAAAGGCAATTATCATATGGTTTCACTTGCTTGTGGAACATAAGGTGTAGTAGGGAGAACATTAGGAGAAGGAAGGGGAAAATAAAGTGGGGGCAATCAAAGGGGGAGAGGAACCATGAGAGACTATGGACTATGGGAAACAAATTGAGGGTATTAGAGGGGAGGAGGTGGGAGGATGGGCTAGCCTGGTGATGGGTTGTATTGGAAGGCATGTATTGTGTGGGGCACTGGGTGTTATACACAAACAATGAATCATGGAACACTATAATTAATGGTGTACTGTATGTTGAGTAACATACTAACATAACATAATAAAAGAAAAAGAAAAAGGAAAAAAAAAGAAAATTATGCTTTCTGGTCAAATCCAGCCCAATATCTGATTTTGTATATAAAGTTTAATTATACCATTTTACATATAGTCTATGGCTATTTTCACAACAACAGAGTTGAGAATTTTTTACAGACTGTATGACCTACAAAGTGGAAAATAATTACTGTACAGCTCTTTATGGAAAATGGCTACTGACCCTACCCTAGATGGTTTCCCTACTTTGTTAAGAAGAAAAATTAGTACCTGGCCTAGCCACCAAAGAGAGGGCTGAGGGTCTTGCATAGAAGAATGTCCATTTTATACCAGCTTCTGAAAGTTATGGGTCTCACCTGCCCTAATTCTGACTTCCCAATCTTCCCTCTCTATAAGAGCATACCCACTTCCCCACAAAATTCTTTTTTTTCCCTCCAACCAGCTCCTCTTACCCTTCATATCAAGATCTTATGCCCAGTTGCGTACATTATATCATACTTTCCTTTCATTCATCATTTAATTATATTGCGCTCTAAAAACTTTTCATGTGCCACATACTTTTTTTTCATGAGCAGTCAGCCAGTCTCCCCCCGATAGGTCCTGTACTTACTGTATTTCTCTAGTTTCACAGCTTTTTAAATTAACTCATTCATCAATTCTTTCAAACGAAACAACATATTACTGCAGCATCTACTGTGTGCACCATGAGTACTTCAAAGCACAAGGGAACAAAAGTGTACAGAAAGAAAGAAGTCCAGAAAAAGAGACAAACAGGTGAACTAGCACATATGATAAACTATTACAACTGGGTTTCATTTTGGAATGAAAATGTGGGACCAATTCTACCTTGGAAGAAGTGAGGAAATGTGTGAACAACAAAATCTGTGAAGATGCTTTTTTTGCTAATAAAAATGTTACAGTGAATGTCCTAAAAGTCCTGAGGAAACTAAAATTTTTATGATTTGGTGTAGTAAAATCCACACAAAATTCTGAGATAAGACTGTATCCCAAATATGCTTTAAAGTAGTTATAAAAGACAAGTGAGTCAACATGAAATTAATTAAATATAAATAGAACATGATTGATCTCCTGCCCTTAGGAATTCATTAGCTCTTACTGATTGGGTTTGAATAAATCAGAATACATAGCGTTCCCTTTAGTGGAGGTGGTGCTGAAGTATGGGCTCAAACAGCAGCTGACAAAAGAATTTTCCAATTAAAAAAAAACCCAAAACCCAAAAAGGAATTGTGGATAAAATAGAGAGGCAAATAGCTGGATAAGAAGTCTATGTTGGTTTCTGACAATAACAAAGAGAAAAAGATGAGGAGATAAGGAAAAGAAAGAGGGAGGATGGGAGATATAGCCTTCCAACTTATTTGGGAAATCTACTGGAAGATCAGCATTTTTAAATAACAGTTCTCAGTTTGAAAAAGGAGACACAAACTATCTTCATTTTGAATTGATGAAGGCAATCAGAATTGCCAACCTGGTCTATCCACTTGGCCAGGAGCCAAATCAACTCTCTTCTCCAGCGGATGGGGGGAAGAAAAAGGCTCTCCCTCTGGAGGCAGCTCTAGCAGAGCAGGGTTGATAAAATCTAGTTACAATGGACACTTTTTTTTTTTTTTTTAAATAAGATTAAAGCTGAGATTTGAGGAATGGGTTGCTTTGCAAAAACATAAATTCCTGATCCCAGAAAGTTTTCAAATAGGACTAAAACTATTTGCAATGTTGTAGCTTCTCCCCCCCCCCTCTTATATCTGGAGGAAGGCTACTACTTAGATAATGTTTTAGGTTTTTTTAACTCCATGTCTTTATATAATGGCTGCGTTTTAAGAGCCTATGAAAACCTGTAAGCCAGAATCTAGTGCATAAAAGGTATTCAGTATGGGTCTGCAAAAGTAAGTGATATACTGACAGTTGGTAGACAGAAGGAAGGGAGAAATAAGGAGGGACAGAAAGTACCCAGTTGGTCATTTCAACAAAGTGAGATCAATATGATCTAAATCAAACAGGTCTGCCTTGAATGGATGTGTATTTAATAGTGTGTAACTTTGAGGAAAATTTCTTAACCTCTCAGAGTTTTAATTTCTCATTTGTAAAATTGGAATAATAGTTACCTATCCCATTGGGGTGATTTGAGGAATAAGTGAATGGCATATAAAGTGTGTGTCATACTTCATAGTAATACCTTAAGGTATTCATTGGATGCCTACTGAATGTGTACTATCACTTGTTGACATTCTTGTCATTCCTGTTATCCATACCAAATGTGGTATTTGGAAGAATTCTGGAACTGTGAAGTTGTTATGTTCTGAATTCTGTCAACCAGCATGAGAGCTCTGAGGACATCTCTAAGCAGAAGTCAGTATAGAAGTGTACACATCTAAGTAATTTTAAATGCAGTTAAATTCTATTACAAAAACTAGGTGGTGTCCCCTATCATATTTTCTTATTTTAACCACTTGAAGTTGTGGGATTTTAAGATGACTTAGAGCCAGGGAAGACTATTTTCTTTTGTTATTATTGGTATCTCTTCAGTCTGTTGGCAACTAAGGAAAGCGGTAAGTAAGCTCAGAGATGTCTGTGTGGAAAGATTTAAACCATATCAATTTCAAAAGTTTTCTATTGTAAGAAAATATTGCTTCTCTTAAAAAGATCAAGATAAATCAGATTAAGTTATTTAAATAGAAATAAACCTATAAAGGTTACTAAGGTGTTGATAATCTTTTATAATAGTTAGACAAAGAGGGGATATCTCTTATATTTAAAAAGGAGACTTACAGAGCCAGAATTTATTAAAGTAAAGAATACTAACCTAATGAAAAACCAAATGTGACACTCCCTGGAAGATATGTGACCTTTCCAAAGCTCTACAAGGGTACAAACTCTATGAAAATAGGTTTCTTAGCTCGGGCTCCTGCAGGATGTTTCCTTAGTCCCTGAACACTATCAATATCTCTTTCCTTTTCCTAGCAATCCACAAGGAAAGCTTTTGATTTTGTCAAAGATTTTTTTTTTAAACATCTGAATAGAAATATAAGCATTTATTCTCCAAATACCCTCCCTCATTGGGTTCAGGGTCACCCCTAAAGGTGTTAATTACTCCCCCACTTCAAGACTGATAGGCTCTGCCGGGTGCCACTGAGAAGGGAGGAAAGCTACTAACATAAGGATAGTCTGATGGACTCCCGTGGAACTGTCCAAACCTACTGTGACTGAAGTGAGAAATGGTTGTGAGGATGTGACACTGGGTCTCAAATTTTTGCTACTGGACCCTCTGGGGTAGGGCGGCAGGATTTTTAGGAACAAACCTTTCTGCACTGAGGATATGCTATACATATATCTAGATAGGTAGAAAGGACTTTGAGTGCTTTGGGGCCCACCCATGAAACATGACCTACCACATCTTAATTAGCTTGGAAGGTAGAGGGGCAGAAGGGAGTATGTGCTCATTTGGCTACTGAAATGATAAAGCCAAAGTAGGCATTATGGAAACTGCCTCTGTGCATTCGCTTTTGCACTCTCTCCTTCATAAGGTTTACCTAACAAAATGTCCTGTGCCCCTCAACACATTGCTAAAACTCCTTTATAAGCTGCTTCTATTCACTAGAATTTTATTCTGCACTTTAAGACCATATGTGTGTTCCAGACAAATTTCTAGAACGCTCAGATCAAGCCTATACCGTGTTTGTCTTCTACAGTTTGAGTTTGTCTGTCCCTCTTCCTGGAATCCTTTCTGCTCATATCCTTATCCAAAGTCTTCTTTGTTTTATTCTAGGTATCTAGAGACATCTCTCTTGCAAAACCCTTGTTTGATTATTCTGTCTTGCAAAACCTTCCTAAATACAGTCTTCTATTTTGTGGTACTTTTCACTTTCAATATTACAGATATTTATGTGTCTATTTTATCTCCTCTCTTAGATAATAAAATGCTCAACATAAGGATCTAAATCTCATTAATCTGGTATGCCTCACACCATTTAGCATATGACATGGCTTATAGTAGATATTCAATAAATATATATTGGCTAAATAAACAAAGATTGAATTGCAACCTGCTTTTAAATATGAGTTTTGGAAATCTCGTGTGTGCTTTCAACACAACCTTGTGCAGTATTAGATGAATGCCACGCATTTTTATATGTTTATTAAACTCCATTTCTGCTCCCTCATAGTACACTTTTAAACTATATGTCTAGTCTTCATTACAGTTACATTGGACATTGTGACTGAGTTTTGAATGCAAGGGTGTGGACCACTTCTAGGACTGCTTCCTACACCTTCAGCAGGGTCCTCAGTGCTCTCAGTCTTCCCTCTATTTAGAAAGTCAGCAGAGGATGCTACTACCCCAGTGAGTATGGAAAGATTATAGATAGCAGGCTTCTTTCATTCTTTCTCTGACCCACACTAGACTGGATCATGAAGACTAAACTTTGATAGGACACTAGTATTGTGGTTATTTATTATAGCCCTCAGCCTACTCTAACCAATACACTTGGATATTTCTTAAGTGATCTTACTAACTCTAGCTAGATACACTTGGATATTTCTTAAGTGATCTTACTAACTCTAGCTAGATATACTAATGCTATATTTCTTTGAATGTAAGACATCATTGAATGTATGACACATCATTATATTTTTCTACTAAGAAAGAATAAGGGGAGCCTGAGTGGCTCAGTTGGTTAAGGATCTGACTCTTGATTTGGGCTCAGGTCATGATCTCAGGGTCATGAGACTGAGCCTTGTGTTGGGCTCCACACTGAGCACTGATCCTGCTTAAGATTCTCTCTCCCTTTCCCCCCTGTGCTCCCCTTGGCCTGTGCTTATGCTGTCTCTCTCTCTCCTCTCTCTCTTTTTTTTTAAGAGACTAAGAAAGAACAAATGCTACCAGTCAAGCTATGACAACCCTTCCCAATTTTAGAGGAGGAAATTGTGCAAAAAAAGTGAATCTTAGAATCAATGTAATAGGTGACAATAATTCACATGTAAAATAGTTGTATAATTCATGAAGTGCTTTAATGAAACCTTCAATCTGTTTTGCAACATGCATTCATTAGTACCTTCTTTTATGCTTAGCATTGCTTGGTCCTGAAAATAAAACATAGTCTTTGCCTTCATAGTTTATAATTTAGTAAGACAGACTCATAATTAAAAACAATTAAAATTCAGTTTATTAAAGAATTAGAATGTAGCTAATATATATCATACAGACTGTGTACTAAATGCTATGAGTTCCGCTTATTTTGAGGCTTATGTCAGTCCCATGGGATCAGTACTATTTCAGCTATTTTATCATGTTGCCCAGTAAGTGTGCTAATGGAAGTGAGTCTACACAATTCAACAATAGCCCTGTAAAGGGAGTAACAAAGTATATGCTTGATGTGAGCTGGGCAAGCAGGTACAACTCAAGGGTCAAGGGCCATGTTACAGAGAAGATGAGGTTTTATCTATGCTTTGAAACTGAAAAGTGTCCAGAGGGGCAAGTCAAACATTCCAGGATGAAGCAAAAGTGTGTTCAAAGCAAAGAAGTAATGAATGTTTGCAAAATACTATATTGTCTAGGGAATGGGAGTTAAGGAAGATGAGTCTGGAGAGAGTGTGGTGGATAGTCCACCAAGAGTTCCATGTCTGAGGCTAGTGTTTAAGCTAATTCATAAAGATGATAGGGATTTTAGGGAGGAGCTGCTGTGGGTATACATATTACCAAAATAAGGTCAAAATGGCAATTTAAAAATTCTTTAGAATGTCTACATTTATAGACATTTAGTTCAAATTAACAAAGAAATAGGATCTTTTGTGTCTCAGTATCATTCAATCAACAAGAACAAAAGATAAATAGTGAGATCCATTAAGATGGCAAAAACATCAAGAACATTTGTCACTGAAATTCATTTGAATTGATTTCATATTACACATGCATAAAAAGATACTTTTCTATTCTTTTTGCAGTTTTGTGAGTTATTACCTTAAAAAGAAGACTTTACAGCAATCACTCATAAATCCATTCAGTTCACTTATTACCTCCAGAATATTTTCTTTTAAAAAATATTACTAGGAGCAATTTTAACCAGCCCAAGTTTCAAGCTTTAAAAGGCAGCTATTTTACATACATAGTAAGTACTTTTTCTGAAAATTCTTGTGTTATAGATTCATAATTCACAGTGGGCGACCCCTGTTAATATGCACTCACAGCTGCATGCAGCCCTAGGAACCATTATTATATTAAGAATAATGTAAAGACACTTAAACTTATTCTGTATCATCATGCATATTACCAAGTGTGTGCCATTATGAATAACAGTCACAGCATACAGCATAATGGTATGTTAAAGAAGACGTTGTGGTGTAAACTAAATGCATATTAAGAATACACAAAACTCTGTTGAATTTTAATCATCCTTATTCATAGGACATAGAGTTCTAATGATCCTCAAAAAGCATGTGATTTAAATAAGCCATCTTTATTCCATTCCATTTAAGCCCTTGGTGTGAGTTAATCAGCTTGGGTGGACTCATTCCTAGTGATAAAAGTGAAGAAATCTTTGCTCACACATAGAGAAATGTGTGGCACATAGTGAACAAATAAAGTGAGTCATCTCTAATCTACCTCACTAAGGACACCCTACTTTGGGACCTAATCATAAAATTGAATCAATTTAAAAGGAACTCACTAATTGATCTCTCCTTTTGAATGCTAATCTCCAAAGGATTTACATGTGAAAGAATTATGACTAAATAAGAATTTTGCCAAAGGTACTGTTAAAGTGCAAAGGAGAGAGATTTATTGTTATTCTAATAGTTAAGAAATAACATTGGCAATAACAATTAAGAAAACTCACCATTGAACTCCACTCAGTTATTGCAACACGTTTATTTCCTCCAATTTGATGAGTGTAGTTCTGCAGAGGAAAATACCTGACCTATTCCCAGGAATCTCATGATCCCTCCCAAATTTCTTCCAAATCTGATTACAAGAATATGAATTTCCAATGAGTAGATTTGAGGTTTTATGTTTTACTTTCTCTTTTTCATTTTTTTTTTTATAAACATGTATTTTTATCCCCAGGGGTACAGGTCTGTGAATCGCCAGGTTTACACACTTCACAGCACTCACCAAAGCACATACCCTCCCCAATGTCCATAACCCCACCCCTCTTCTCCCAACCCCCCTCCCCCCAGCAACCCTCAGTTTGTTTTGTAAGATTAAGAGTCACTTATGGTTTGTCTCCCTCCCAATTCCATCTTGTTTCATTGATTCTTCTCCTACCCACTTAAGCCCCCATGTTGCATCACCACTTCCTCATATCAGGGAGATCATATGATAGTTGTCTTTCTCTGCTTGACTTATTTCGCTAAGCATGATACGCTCTAGTTCCATTCATGTTGTCGCAAATGGCAAGATTTCATTTCTTTTGATGGCTGCATAGTATTCCATTGTGTATATATACCACATCTTCTTGATCCATTCATCTGTTGATGGACATCTAGGTTCTTTCCATAGTTTGGCTATTGTGGACATTGCTGC
Source organism: Mustela putorius furo (assembly GCF_011764305.1). NCBI lineage: Eukaryota > Metazoa > Chordata > Mammalia > Carnivora > Mustelidae > Mustela > Mustela putorius. The sequence goes on along the minus strand of NW_025422005.1, from coordinate 81,960,940 downwards.
TATAAACATTCGGGTGCACGTGCCCCTTTGGACCACTACGTTTGTATCTTTAGGGTAAATACCCAGTAGTGCAATTGCTGGGTCATAGGGCAGTTCTATTTTCAACATTTTGAGGAACCTCCATGCTGTTTTCCAGAGTGGCTGCACCAGCTTGCATTCCCACCAACAGTGTAGGAGGGTTCCCCTTTCTCCGCATCCTCGCCAACATCTGTCATTTCCTGACTTGTTTTAAAACATTTCTTCATGGTGATTTGTTTTCAGAGGGGTGACACGGCACATGAACAATATTAATATTGACACAATATTAAAATCCCCTAGAGGCCACTGACTAGCCATAGTAGACTATAGTGGCTATGCTTTTGTCTGCTTCTTCTGGCATATACCACTTTCTTTTGCAAATGTTCACCTTCTGATCCCACTTGGGGCTATTAATCCCAGTGTCCTGCTCTTACCTGGTCAATAGTGGGTCTAAACCTTCCCAAACTAATGGTGCACGTTGGGGTTTAGTCATTAAAGTAAGGATAGGAAGCTGAATCAAAGAGGGCCAGAAAGTCTTCTCCAAAGGTTCTGGCTGGAGCTAACATAAAGAACAACTGTTATCCACTAGAAATGCTGAAATAGTGTTTCCAGCTTCATAGCAAGTATGAGATTTTCAATTGCCATTTTGCCCACCTTGTGCAAAGGTCTAATTACTAAAATAATGCCAAATAGGAAGAAATTACAAGAGAAAGAGTTATGCCAATCTCATTTTAGTTCCTGATCATTGGCTTGAATGAAGTCAGCTACATCTCTGGACTGCCCATGGATATGAGCCAATGAATGTTCTTTTATCCTTAAGGTATTTTAAGCTAGGTTCCTATGAGTTGAAAGAAAGAAAGAATCCTAAATATAGATAGCTTTCTCTGCACCCACTCACAATTTTTTTTTTTAAACACCAGCTCAAATTTCCCTGGGAAAAGACCCTGTTTCCAATTTTTAGTCATGGTGCTTCATGATTCCAACTACAAATACAAGCATGGCTACCTAGAGCATCAAATTCCTTTGAACCACAGTGACTGGTTCAATAATGAGACTGTATACCAATCAGAGCTCATGAGGCAGAATGTATCTTTTTAAAAAAATTCTCAATCTGTTCTTTACTTGATACGAACATCAGAGAAAGTGAGCATTGAGTTTAGGGGGACTGCCATGGTAGGCCTAATTATGAAGGCAGTACATCAGAAAGTAGAGCAGAAAAATGGTGAGAGAGAGAGAGAGAAAGAATAAACACTGTTTTATTTGAGATCCTAAGATCACAACCTGTTTTAGAAGCTATATCCTGCTTTTAGATTTTTAATCTTTTTTTTTAATTTAAATCAGCTTGAAGTTTTGGGTTTTTTTTTTTTCAGTTGTAATTGTTCATTGATCATTTGCATGTGCTAACAATTATTTTATAAGTAGGTTACATAGTTGGTAGTATAAGTACTGTAGATTTCCCTTGATTTTTATTTTTATCTCTTTATTGGTATAATGAAATTATTCTGTGGCCTCTTCTCTAGTCTCAGAGACACTTGGGGACATGATCCTGAAGTCCCCCTATACCACTAATGAAAGAAATTTTAGGAGTATTCTTATACCAGATCCAAGATAAATGAGAATTTAATCAAGAACTATATACTGAACCAAGAACCTATTGTCAAGATTGTCAAATAATGAACAAGTTTTCTTGGTAGGACTCAGCTTAGTCCTAGAGAATGAAAGTAAGAATTATAAGTTTGATTGGTCATAAAGCTTAGAAAGACTCTGAGCTGATGGCTTCCCTAAGCCGAAATTGTCTATATCTACTCATTTTCACTACATTCCAAGTGCAGAATGAGGAGGACCTCCGAAGCTGTTCCCGAGAGACATGGTACCTTTATTCTCCTGATCCATCCATGCTGTTATTATTATAGCCAGTATGCTTTCCTAAGCTTAAACAATGCTCAGGGAAGCCTAAGGTGTCTTCTGTGTTTGTCAATCCAATATCAAAATCAATGCTGCAATTAGCTCCTATGCTAGAAGCCTGATAAATAGAATTATGAAAAGAAAGGTCTTTGAAAATATGTCATAGATTTCAAGAAAAAAAATTCAAGTAGAGCTTCAGTGTGCATGTATTTCTGTGTGCATGTGTATTGCAACTAACTCCCTAGTAGTGTTGATTATTCTAAACATTCTCTTTTCCATAATGCTCTCCTTCATATATTCCTCCTTATTAAATAATGTTTTCGATGGAATCGTATCTTATTCAAAAGCCTCAATTTCCATATATATTTTTTCTGCCTCCTAAATTTATAACTCCAACCCAAGATCCTTTTTGTACCCCACATATGTGTTTCCACTGTACCTCTCCAACTGGAGGTCTTTGTCAGCATCCAAAATTCAACATTTCCTAACAGCCCCTGAAGCAACATGATATAAAAATAACAAAAGATGTCATATTTCAATTCAAACAAACCTATATTTAAATCTCACCACTATCACTCAGTAGCTGTGTGAATTTAGCAAATTATTTAACTTCTCTGTGCCTCAGGTTTGTTGCCTATAAAATGTAGATAAAAATACCTATCTCCCAGTATTGAAAATATTTAAATGAGTCCTCTAAGTATTAGGGCAAAGGTTTACGTTCTACTCCTCTTATTTCTGTGGATGTAAAATTCCAATGCCTCTTCCTAGAATAAAAAAGAAAAATGAGGTCCACGGCCTCCATCTCTCCACCCTTCACTTATGTCTTCCCAAAACAGGAGAAGCAGCACTCTGGTGAATTCAGAAGGACTTGAAGGAGGCTCAAGTCAGTAACTTATAGGTTCTTTGTCTTTCAGAACTGTCTGCCTTTAGAAAGAGTTCTTGATCTGTTCCCAGGCCTGTAATAAATGCCTATAATTGTCCAGTTGCCCCAGTGGATAAATCTGTTTGATTTAGGTGGAAAAATATGGGCTAACCCACCTGGCCATAAATTTGGTTTCCCTGTGACTAACTACTGTGTTGTATCTTTCAATGGTTTGCAAGTTTGAAAGAGAAATAAGAATGTTATTTCTTGGCTCACTAAACCCCAACAGTATGGAAAGTGCCCAACACATTCTGGCACACATGAGGAGCTCAAAAAGTGTCAATGTCCTTTCTCTATAAGTATCTGCTACTGCTGCCCACATTCTCTATTTCAGACCCTCATGCTAGAGACTTGGTGACTTTCAGATATTCTCTCTTATTTCCACATCTAATTGTTCACCAAGTGGCCTATTCTACTGTACTGATTTGTCTTGAATCTATCTTGTTCAATCTCTCCTCACTTCCATGGTCTTGGTTCATAAGCTAATTATTTCCTAGATTAGTTCAATAAATGGGGAACTGACTTGGTGCCTGCCTTCTGTCTCCCCTCCTGCAAACACACCCATCATAATGCAACTAGAATGATCTACAAGCTACATGCCTCTAAAAAAGTACTAAATGTATTCCAATTTTCCTTTCCAGTATTATGTTTTATTACTTCCCACCATCCCAGTACACACTGTTCACATGCATACACTCCAGATACTTTCCAGGATACTCATCAGGATACTTGCCCCAGTTCCTCACTGCCCATAACCATGGGGGTAAATCAGGGTAATTCTAGGGATTGCTCATATAAACCTAATGAAAAAGGCAAGCTTGGATTACCAGAGTTTATTCATTAATAGCAGAAGAATTGCAATTTGGGAAATCCATGCTACAGTAATCTATAGGTGAGTCCATTAAGGGCTTAGGGTGGGCTATTTTTTTTTTTTAAAGATCTTATTTATTCAGTAGAGACATAGCAAGAGAGGGAACACAAGCAGGAGGAATGGGAGAGGGAGAAACAGCCTTCCTGCTGAGCAGGGAGCCTAATGCAGGGCTGGATCCCAGGACCCTGGGATCATGACCTGAGCTGAAGGCAGATGCTTAACGACTGAGTCACCCAGGCACCCCATAGAATAGGCTAATTTTATGGGCAAGTAGTACAAAGGGGAATATCTAGCCAGAGTCTTAGCAGTAGGTTCATTGGCTTGAGGATCAGAGGATCTTGGCAAGTGTTTACCGGTCAGGAGATAAGTCTCAGCCTTCTGTAAATCAGACATTTATGAGAAACAGTCTTTCAGTTAAGTTTGGTTTTTCTGACAGTGCACATGTGAGATTATCCATTACATATCCTCCAGTTCCATTTTAGATTAAAATTATTTCATACTCAGCAGGTATACACTGAGCTGTATTCTCCAACTCGGCATATATCAGTAATAAAAATGATATTTGGTTCTCCATCTGCTACTCCATTGTCTTATTTGACAATTTGTACCAAACCCAAGGCAGAGAACAGAGATACAGCAATTGGCGACTTTTCCAAATGCTCCAACACTTATGTGTCCAAAACATGTACCTGTCTTCCATCCTTTACATTCTCTGTCTTACCTTCAACACCTAGTTCAAATATTTCCACCTTTGCAAAGTCTGTCCTATCAATCAAAGGTATTAGATTTATTAGTAGAGCTAGTTACTTACCTTTCTGTCTTTGGATTAAAAACAATAGATCTTAGACACACTGAGTCAAAATAAGGACAAAAGTACCCATGCTATTAGTGGTAAAAACTGATTTGGGAAATTCAGTGGTGCCTCTTAGAATTACCCCCCTATACAAACACACTTAGGCACACACCAGTTACCAAAATAGAGAAGAGTTAAATTCCCTCATCCTAGCCCAGAGCTCTGTCTATTGAGAGACTGACCTTATGGAAACTAAAAACAAAGCTTGTCGTTTCCAAAGGCAACTGTCGTAGAAATCAGGTGTGTGGATCATACATGAACAAAACAGCAATGCTTAATAAATGTTTGATTAATGCCTAATAAAAAGTGAGACCTAGTGAATGTCAGGCTCTTATCAATCTTACCAATGAGTTAACTCCATTAAGGGAGAGAAGAAGGAAGAAACTCCCTCTCCACAACTTCTTCAGGAACCCTTAAGTTTTAGAGAACATTACTTCCTGCATAGGTAAAGATGGAAATTAGGGAAAGAAGAATTGTCTCTCCTTTTATTCCTGTGATACTGTGATATATAATAAGAAATATTATTGTTCTTTGTCCCATCCCTGGCACAGAGCTCCTAAAACCCTTGGAGTATCCTGGATGAGAGCTATAAATGTGTCTTTTTTTTAACATTGATTAGGTGACCTTTGGAAAGCCCTTAGGTAACCTAGGGATAGGAACTGGTTGCCAGAGGAACCAATCATGTGGTTAGGGGTTTAGAATTTCAGTGTCCTCTCCAACCTCCTGAGAGCAGTGCATAGCTGGGGATTCAGTTAAATCACTAATGGCCTAAGATTTATTAAGTCATGCCTATGGAAGGGGCCTCCTTTAAAAACCCAAAAGGAGAGGGTTCAGAGAGCTTCTGTGTTGGCAAGCATGTGGAGGTTTGGGAGAATGGTACAACCTTCCCACATACCTTGTCTTAATCATCTCTTTCATCTGGCTGTTACTGAGTTACATCTTTTTATAATAACCTGGTAGATGTAAATAAATGCGAGCTTCTCTAGCTGTGAGCTCCTCTGGCAAATTAAACCAAAGAAGGGAGTCCTAGGAACCTATGTAGAGCCGGTTGGTTGGTCAGAAGACAGACAACAATCTGGAATTTGGCCTCTGAAGGAGAAGTAGAGCTGAGCCCCTAACCTGTGGCACTAACTCAGTGCCAACTATCTCTAATAATTCTAATATTAGAATTGAGATCAAATGTAGGACACCTGGATGGTATAGGAGCATTATTTGATGGTGTGAAAAGAAACATAATTCCCCATCCTTATTTTCTTAACCCTATACTCCTCTGAGCTTCCCAAGAAATTTAGTCATTCCTTTATTAATAGACTTATTTTACTATATATGTATCTATTTATGTATATGCTTGGAATAGTGTGCTTTTTTTAAATACAAGTATTCGTCTATGTTCCAATGCCTGGAACATAGTAGGTTCTCAATAAATATTTACTAGCTGGCTAGATGAAGTGGAATCATAGAGTCTGATAAATAGATATGGATCTTAGACATCATCTACCTCACTTTCACATCCAAAGCCAAGAATCCTTCATACAACATTGGCTGTGTACTCAGAGTTTGAGCACTTCTGTAAATAAGAACTCAACTTTATGAGTTATAGCTAGACAGAGAAGATTAAAAATCACCTTTATGCATTCAAAAGGACACAATATCACTTCCTTGGTATTGTTAAAAAGGCATAAGTTTAAGCCCAGTCATGAGAAAATATCAGATGTACACATACTGAGAAACAGTCTACAAAATAACTGATTAATACTTTTCAAAAGTGTCAAAATCATGAAAGACAAAGACTGAGGAACTGCCACAAACTGGTGGGGACTAAAGAAACAGGACAGCGTACTACAATGTGGGATCCTAGAACAAAATAAGAATATTATTGGGAGAATTGGGGGAAGTTAAGAAATGGCAAATAGTATAAAATATGGTATGGAGTTGAGTTAATAGTATTAACCCATACAATTTTCTGGCTTTGATAACTGGATAATGGTTATTTGAGGTGTTAACATTAAGTGAAGAGAATTCATTCTAAAATGAATTCAATATAAAAAGAATCACTATTATAACACATATGAGTATGGATTTACAAAGGGGTAGATTCTTACCAATCCTTTGGCCTACTTCACACAATAATGACAGCCATAAAATTATATCTGGGGCATAATGACATTTTCAAGTATCAGGGCCAATGAGAAATAGCTGAATGTTGATGGTAAAGCAGCAAACAGTATACAAGTATCTTTCAATATTTCATTGTCACTCATGAATCTGTCTCCTCACATGGCTCCAAACACCAGATGTAAAACAGCTCTCTAATCTTTGGGATTAATTCATTGTTGTGAAAAGGCAGGCAGCAGGGTGGTACAGACATTAGAAGGGGGCATGCAGAGATCTTCAGTCTTTCTGCTCATCTTTCTCAAGAGCCCAGTGTCCTTACTTCTTACCTACCAGACTTTTGCATAAGTTACACTTAAACGTCCTTACATAGAGTCTGTGTTATCTCTATCCATTTAATAGATTTCATGAAGACAGAATGTATTTCACATAGAAAATAAGATGGGGCCTCTTGTCATTTGTCAAGTTGTGACATATGTGGGCTCACGCAAGGGAAGTTAATAGATGTGGTGCTTGGTGCTAAGTCTCTATTTCTCACAATATCCAGAAATGAAAAATAGAACATCAGTAAACTTCTGAGTAATGTTAGCTATTTCATTTTTATTAGAGTTTAGGGTAATGATAAATCTAATGAAAACAATTATATTCTATCCAGATTATTACATGTGAAGCTTTTTCAAATCTTTACTAAGAGCCTGTTATGTCCCTGGTAGGACCCTCTTACCCACTAGTCCATATCCTTTCAGCCTCAGTTGTACATTTCTCTTCCCACAGCTCAGTAATTGTCTCTGTATGGACCCTGACCAGCTTAAAGGAGAAGCAGATCAATAGCACGTGGCTTCAGGCCTGCATGTCCTGGCCTTCTGCTTTGGGGTTCCTGGGGGTTGATTGTAGGAAACATTTTAGTATTGACACTCGTACAACTTATGGGTTAATCCCCCATGTGTGATACCTTTGACTAAGGAGAGATGGGAACTAATGGATACTACCACTAATGTTAGGTGCTGAGACACATTGCATGTTGTTTCTCAGATGTCTGACAGGATCTGATCATCCAGTCCCCCATAGCGGAGACCAACTCCGTACCACATCATCAAAGTAGCTCTCTCTTCTTCCTTGCTTCAGACTCTGCACCTGGAGTTACATTTTGAATTAACTGTAAGTCCTAGACTGTATGTTCTAGGGAACCCAAGTGAAAATGGCATCCTTGCAAATTGCAATTAAAGTATCACCTAGGGGGAGGAGGAGTCAAAAACTAGCAACAGAAGAGTAAATCAAAACTTCTAAGAGAACACATACTAGAGTCTGGGGATTTTTCCCAAAAAAGTCTATCACTGAGACTTATGTATTAATAAACACATTTTTAGGTTACATGTATTCTGTGGGCCAACCAAGAATAACAAAGAAGACCAATACCACTATGATGAGGAAAACAACCTTGTCCTCAGCTATGGGATATATGCTCTTCCCCAAATCAACTGACTAAAATAATGCCTCTTTCCCTGCTTCCATACACTTGTCCTCAGCTATGGGATATATGCTCTTCCCCAAATCAACTGACTAAAATAATGCTTCTTTCCCTGCTTCCATACACTTGTCTCTGTCTGCATATTCAGAGATTGCAAAAGGCAATAAATATCACCAGAAAAAGAGGAGTACACTCACTGGTATACAGCATCTTCAGATGGATAGGTGCCTGACAAAAGTGTTATTTACTAATGTAAAGTTGCTGGCCACAAAAGAATTCTTGAGATGTCTTTGGTGCAAAAACGTAATTTTATTAAGTCCTGTGGGCAGTAAGAGCTGCAGTGGGGTCATGAGAAGTGGTCCCTTATATACTTTCAAGTTGGGAGGGGTTAGGGATAATGTACGTCTCAAACGAATTTTGGAAGCAAGGTTTCCAGGACCTTGAGGGGGTTAGCTATTGTCAGGAAAGGGTCATTTATTACTGTCTAATAAAACCTGAGTTATGAGACCCTTCAGATATATATTGGTGGGTCATATGCTTGAGGATGATTGCCAACATATACCTTACGGGGGAGGTGGTGATAAAGGGAATTTCCAAAGGAATTTTTATATGTTAAAGTAGATTCACAAGGTCCTGGGGATTGGACTAAGATTTCCTTTTGACCTTAGCAAAGTATCAACATGGAAGCAGCTGATTTCCTAGAGAAATGTCACTCTGCCTGTTTCGAGGACTTGTTGATAGGCTCTAAGTAGTGGGTAAATTTAATAATTTTTCTTTTGCCCTTATTTCCCATATCATTTACTGTGAGGGGACATGAAATGGGATGGGAGAAGTCATGCTGGTAGCGAGCAGTCTTCCCTATTCTAACTTTGTGTTAAGAATCACTGCAGAGGCACCTGGGTGGCTCAGTCATTGGGTGTCTGCCTTTGGCTTGGATCATGATCCCAGGGTCCTGGGTTTGAGCCCCACATTGGGCTCCCTGCTTAGTGGGAGGCCTGCTTCTCCCTCTTTCACTCCCCCTGCTTGTGTACCCTCTCTTGCTATGTTTCTGTCAAATAAATAAAATCTTTAAAAAAAAAAAAAAGTATCACTGCAGATTCCTCTGTCTCACAAGCATGGGTAGAGAGCCTGACTACAGAAAAATATCCATCTTGGCCAAACAGGTCCACCCTGGATGACAAAGTTGCTAGAAACTGAATGTAGGGACTGTACAAACCACACTGCTTTTGGGACCTAAATCCCAAAGTAGAAATTTCCCAATGACTAGAAGACATGGAGAGTTGTGAGAAACCTGTTTCCCAAGTCTACAAACATGAGACCTAGAGAGTTTTCTTCCCATCCAAGAAAGAGTAGACATCAAAAGGCAATGCCCAAGGAAGAGTATTTAAATACTCAGAAAAATGCATGCAGAAAACAGACCACTTTAGAAAAGCATCTATTTAGTGTTCTCAAATAGTTGCAAGATGGCAAAATTCTCATGACATTGGTTCCAAAAGCATAATGAGAATACAGTGAGCTAAAGCAAAAGACAAAAATGATACTAGATAAAAGCAGAAAGTGTTTTTCACGAGTCCTAAAATATATTATAATTTTTTTTAAATTAGGCAATAAAAAGCCAAGTTGACATTGCATAAAATCAAATCTTTGATGACCTGGTCCAACTCAAATTACTCTCCTAGAATACAAAAAGTGACTATGATAAATATATAGGATAAAGCACTGAGATACAATCTGACATGTAGATTACCTAAAGAAAAGAATTTGAAACTTTAAAACCCTTGAGGAGGTAGTGCAAATTAGTGGCTGAGGGCTTAGAACTTGGAGTGAGCCATTTGAGGTTCAAATTTCCTACTTACTAGTTTATATTAGTTACTAAAGCCCTATTTACTAGGGCTTGGGAAAGTTGATTAACATCCTATGCCTCAATTTGCTTATCTTTGAGATGAGGATAATACCAGCTATTGTATGATTTAATTAGATAATGAATGCCATTTATTTAATACCAGCATTTTAAATACTCAGTATATAACTATTATCAATACCATCATCATCATTAAACACATGAGGCAAAGATGTGTTTAAAGAAATTTTCTCCAAGTGTAAAGAAGTGTGTAAATTGAAAGAGCTCACTATGTTCTAGTTATGGTTAATAAAAAGGTGCATACCTGGCTGTAGACAGACTAGTAAAGCTAAATATGAGATCATGAAAAAAACCCTACAAATATCAAAGCTTCTGACTCAGAACAATAATCTTGGCCTTTAACTTTACTTACAATGTTAAACACTTAAAGATCCTGAAGCAGAACAACATTCTCAAATTTACACAAATCTCTCTAGAAAAAGTTACTTAACCATGTTCTTGCTTGCTATGAGATAATCAAAAGAGATCAAGAACGGGAAAGTTTTAGTGTTAAAACCAATTAGCATATCTGCAAATATGCTTAAAATATTTATAAGGACACACACCATACTTTTACATCCTAAGATTTCACTGGGAGGAGAAATAGAATGATGAGAAATTCCTCAGTACATAAGAAGTACCATCTCTGCTTAATTCTTGATTTTAGTAAAGAAATAAGTATTATGTATTTGATAAACTACAAGTAACCAGAGATGGAAGTTAGAACAGAATATGTACTTGTCATGTTATTAAAGAAAAACAACTCTTAGTCAAAAGACTGAAAAATAGAAACTAGAAAGCACAAAACAAGCTGGAAAAGTAAAATATTAAATGACTAAATGAAACAGGATATATGTTATTAACAGAAAGATTTTAAAATAAAAATTAAGATATATTGAGAAAATGCCAAAAACATAAGAGAAAAGGAGAAAAGAAACTGGTATCACAGTACAACTATGAAACATAAGACAAAGCCAAAACAGAACATTAACTTGAATAGATATATAAAGAAAGGTTATTTGACGATCTAAGAAGAAAATGACAAATACAATTGTAGAACTTCACAAGTCCTTGTCAATCTGTAGACGATACGGTTGCCAGAATTATGACATACATGGTTCAAATAATATAACAGGATTTATTAAGTAATAAGATATTTTTAAAAATAAAAATTTTCAAAATCCATAGAACATTCCTACAGAACACTACATACTTACTGAAACTACAAAAGAAAATCAACAAAATTCAAATATAGCAGTCTTTTTTATTGTGTTACAAACATAACATGAAATCTAGCCTATTTACACCTTTGTAAGTATGCAATACAGTATTCACTGTATGTGCATTGTACAACACATCTCTAGAACGTTCTCATCCTGCTAAACTGAATCCTATACCAATTGCATAGCATCTCCCCATTTCCCCTTCCCACCAGTACCTGGCAAACCACTATGCTATTCTGTTTTATAAATTTGACTATTCTAGATCACGCATAAATGGAATCATGCAGTATTTGTCCTTCTGTAACTGAGTTATTTTGCTTAAAATAGTGTCCTCAATATTCATTGATGTGCTAGCATATGAGGGAATTTCCTTCTTTTTTTAAGGTTGAAGGACAATACATGAAATAATTTTTAAAAACGGATGAATTGTATGTTTATATTACATTTTCTTTATTTATTCACCAATGACCCATTCATATTGTTTCTATTTCTTGGCTATTTTGAATAATGCTGCAATCAACATGGAAGTACAAGTATCTTTTTGAAGTCCTGTTTTTAATTTTTTTTGATAAATACCCCAAAGTGAAATTGCTGAATTACATGGTAGTCCTATTTTTAAGTTTTTGAGGAACGTCCATTCTGTTTTTCATCATGTTTGCACCAATTTACATTTCCACCAACAGGGCACAAAGGCTCCCTTTTCCCTACTCCTCACCTATATTTGTGCTCTTGTTTCTTTGATGATTACCTATTCTGAAAAGTGTGATATGATATCTCATTGTGATTTTGATTTGCATTTCCCTGATGAGGAGGGATGTTGAACATCTATTCATGTCCCTGCTGACTATTTGTATGTTTTCCTTGGATAGAGGACTATGCAAGTGCTTTGCCCTTTTTTAAACTGGGTTACTTTTAAGGTTTTTTTTTTTTTAATTACTTTTCAATTGGAGGAGTTCCTTATATACTTTAGACATTAACCTCATATATATATATATACAGTTTGCAAATATATTTCCCATTCTACATACTGCTTTTCACTTTTTTTCTTTTGATGTGCAGGAGCTTTTCAATTTGATGTAGTCCCACTTAGCTGTTTTTTGTTTTTGCTGCTTGTGCTTTTGGTATTATAGCTAGAAATCTGAGGCAAGTCCAGTGTCAAGAAGCTTTCCCATGGTTTTCTCCAAGTTTTAGAGTTTCAGATCTTATATTTAAGCATTTAATTTATTTTGGGTGATTCTGTGTGAGATAATTTCATTCCTTTACATGTGGCTATCAAGTTTTCCTACCACTATTTGTTGAAGAGCATATTATTTCTCCATTCTGTAGTCTTGGCAGCCTTGTCAAATATCATGTGACTGTAGATGCATGGTTTTATTTCTGGGATTCCTTTTTTGTTCCTTGTTCTATACATCTGTCTTTAGGTATCATAATATTTTGATTCTCATAGTTTTATACATATTTCAGAGTGAAGAAATTTGAGGCCTCCAATATTGTTCTTTCTCAAGGTTTTCTGGGGGGAGGGTTGTTTTTGTTTTTGGCTATTCAGGTCTTTTGTGATTCTATGTGAATTTTAGGATTTATTTTCTATATCTGCAAAAAAGATGCCATTGGGATTTTGATAGAGATTCTACCATATCTTTAGATTGCTTTGTATAGCATGATCATTTTCATAATTTCACCGTATTAAGTCTTTCACAATCAATGACACAGGATGTCTCCATTATTTGTGTTTAACTACTTTCACCAGTATCTTAGTTTTCAATATAGCTGTCTTTCAACTGTTTGTTAAGTTCATTAGGAATTTTGCTCTTTTTGATGCCACTATAAATTGGGATTATCTTCTATATTTTCTCTTTGGATTATTTATTTTTAGTGTATAGAGATGCAACTGATATTGGTATATTGATTTTATATGATGCAATTTTGCTGGAAACTTTTATTTGTTTTAGCAGGCTTCTTTGTGGAATCTTCAGGATTTTCTACATATAAATCATGTCATTCACGAACAGATATAATTTTACTTCTTAGTTTCTGATTTGGATGCCTTGTATTTCTTTTTCTGGCTTAAACACTCAATCTAGGACTTCTAGTACTATGTTGAATATAAGTGGTAAAAGTGAGCACCCTTCTCTCTCTTTTTTTTCTTCTTATAATAGTAGGTCAGTTTCAGGTGTACAACATAGGGGTTCCAGAATTATATACATTTCAAAATGCTCACTATGATAAGTATAGTTGCCATTCATAAAAAAAACCACAAAAACAATAAACAACAAAAAGTTATTAGCACATTATTGACTCATTCCCTATGCTGTACTTTGAATCACATGATTTATTTATTTTATAACTAGAAGTTTGTGCCTTTTAATCCACTTCAACTACTTTACTTAACCTCTACATCCATCCCCTCTAGCAACCACCAGTTTGTTCTCTATATTTATGAGCTTTAAAATATTTTATGTTTGCTCACTTGTTTTTTAGATTCCATATAGAATGAAATCATATGGCATTCCTCCTTCTCTGTAGGGCTTATTTCATTTAACATAATACCCTCAAAGTCCACCCATGTTGTTACAAAGGGCAAGATCCCATTTCTTTTTGTGGCTGAGTAATACACCAGATCTTCTTTATCCATTCATCTCTCAATGTACAATTGGGCTGCTTCCATATCTTGGCTCTTGTAAGTAATGCTATAATTTGGGGAGCATAGCTTCTTTTTGAATTAATTTTCCTTTTTTATGGGTAAATATGCAGTACTGGAACTGCTGGGATTCATGGTATTTTTTATTAACATATTATGTATTATTTGTTTCAGGGGTACAGGTCTGCAGTTCATCAGTCTTAACAAAATTCACAGCACTCACCATAGCATTTACCCCCAACCCAGTGTCCATCACCCATCCACCCTATCCTTCCCACCCCCTTCTCTCCAGCAAACTTCTGTTGTTTCCTGAGATTAAGAGACTTATGGTTTATCTCCCTCTCTGGTTTCATCTTGTTTCATTTTTCCCTCCCTTCCCCTATGATCCTCCATCTTGTCTCTCAAATTCATCATATCAGTGAGATCATATGATAATTGTCTTTCTCTGATTAACTTATTTCGCTTAGCATAGTACCTTCTAGTTCCATCCATGTTGCAAATAGCAAGATTTCAGGTTTTGATGGCTGCATAGTATTCCACTATGTGTGTATGTACATATATATATGGATGAAGAAGACATGATATACATATATATGATGTAAGAAGATGTGATATATATGTATATCATGTCTTCTTCATCCAGTCATCTGTTGATGGACATCTAGGCTCTTTCCATAGTTTGGCTTTGTGGACATTGCTGCTATAAAAATTGGGGTGCACATGCCCCTCACTATATTTTTATCTTTAGGGTAAATACCCAGTAAAGCAATTGCTAGGTCATAGGGTAGCTCTAGTTTTCAACTTTTTGAGGACCCTCCTTACTGTTTCCAGTGTGGCTGTACCAGCTCTCTTTCCCACTAACAGGGTAGGAGTGTTCCCCTTTCTCTATATCCTTTCCAATACCTGTTGTTTCCTGACTTAATTTTAGCCATTCTGAGTAATGTGAAGTGGTATCTCACTATGGTTTTGATTTGTACTCTCCTAATACATGATATTTCTATTTTTATTTTTTGAGAAACCTCCATACTATTTGGAGGTTCCCAGAAGAGCACAAAGATTGTTTTTTCTGCACATGCTCACATTTCCTATTTCTTGTTGTTTTTGATACTAACCATTCTGACTGGCATGAAGTAATATCTCATTGTGGTTTTGATTTGCACTTCGCTGATAATTAGTGATGTTGAATATCTTTTCATGTGTCTGTTGGCT
Source organism: Mustela putorius furo (assembly GCF_011764305.1). Taxonomy (NCBI): domain Eukaryota; kingdom Metazoa; phylum Chordata; class Mammalia; order Carnivora; family Mustelidae; genus Mustela; species Mustela putorius. The sequence goes on along the minus strand of NW_025422005.1, from coordinate 81,945,821 downwards.
ATCTGTATTTCTTCTTTGCTAAATTGTTCAGGTCTACCCATTTTTCAATCAGATTAGAATTTGGGGGGGGGCATTGAGTTGCATAAATTCTTTATACATATTGGCTATTAAGCCCTTATGGTATATATGATTTTCAAATATCTTTTATCATTCAGTGAGTTGCTTTTTCATTTTGTTGATGGTTTCCTTTGTTGTAAAAAAGCTGATTAGTTTGATGTAGTCTCAATTGTTTATTTTTGCTTCTGTTTCCTATGACTGATAAGACATAGCCAGAAAAATATTAAGGTTAATGTCTACGTGATCACTACCTAGATTTTCTTTAGGAGCTTTATGGCTTCAGGTCTCACATTTAGATCTTTAATCCATTTTTAAAGAGTTTAAAGTGTTTGTTTTTAATTTTAATTTCAGTATGGTTAACATACAGTGCATTGTTAGTTTCATGTGTACAATATACTGGTAGAACAATTCTACACATTACTTAGTACTCATCATGTAAGTGTACCCTTAATCTCCTTCACCTATTTCACCCATATCTCAACCCATAATCCCCCTAATAACCATCAATTTGTTCTCTATACTTAAGAGTCTTTTTTGGTTTAACTCCTTTTTCTTTTGTTCATTGATTTTGTTTCTTCAATTACACATATAAATGAAATCACATAGTATTTGCCTTTTTCTGAATGACTGACTTCACTTAGTGTTATATCCTCTAAATCCAACCCTGTGGTTACAAATGGCAAGATTTTGTTTTTTTTTTTATGCCGAGTAATTTTCCATTGTGTATATATACAACATCTTCTTTATCCATTTTATCTATTGATGAGCACTGGGTTACTTCCATATCTGTTATTGTATTTAGTATTGTAATAAACATAGGAGTATGTATATCTTTTTGAATTAGTGTTTTTGTATTCTTTATGTAAATACCTAGCAGTGGAATTACTGGATCCTATGATAGTTCAATTTTTAATTTTCTGAAAAATCTCCATACTCTTCTTGCTAAAGGCTGAACCAGTTTGCATTTCCACCAATAGTGAAAGAGGATTTTTGTCACATTCTCCCCAACACTTGTTTTCTTGTATTTTTGATTTTAGATATTCTGACAGGTATGAGGAGGTATCTCAGTGTGATTTTGATTTGCATTTCCCTGATGATCAGTGATGTTTAGCATATTTTCATGTGTCTCTTGGCAATACATATGTCTTCTTTGGAGAAATGTATGTTCATGTCTTCTATTTTTATTTATATTTATTTATTTTAATTTTATTTATTTATTTATTTTTATTGAATTTTTTATTTTTTATAAACATATTTTTATCCCCAGGGGTACAGGTCTGTGAATCACCAGGTTTACACACTTCACAGCACTCACCAAAGCACATACCCTCTCCAATGTCCATAATCCCACCCCTTTCTCCCAACCCCCCTCCCCCCAGCAACCCTCAGTTTGTTTTGTGAGATTAAGAGTCACTTATGGTTTGTCTCCCTCCCAATTCCATCTTGTTTCATTGATTCTTCTCCTACCCACTTAAGCCCCCATGTTGCATCACCACTTCCTCATATCAGGGAGTTCATATGATAGTTGTCTTTCTCTGCTTGACTTATTTCGCTAAGCATGATACGCTCTAGTTTCATCCATGTTGTTGCAAATGGCAAGATTTCATTTCTTTTGATATGGTACTCCATTGTGTATATATACCACATCTTCTTGATCCATTCATCTGTTGATGGACATCTAGGTTCTTTCCATAGTTTGGCTATTGTGGACATTGCTGCTATAAACATTCGGGTGCACGTGCCCCTTTGGATCACTACGTTTGTATCTTTAGGGTAAATACCCAATAGTGCAATTGCTGGGTCATAGGGCAGTTCTATTTTCAACATTTTGAGGAACCTCCATGCTGTTTTCCAGAGTGGCTGCACCAGCTTGCATTCCCACCAACAGTGTAGGAGGGTTCCCCTTTCTCCGCATCCTCGCCAGCATCTGTCATTTCCTGACTTGTTGATTTTAGCCATTCTGACTGGTGTGAGGTGATATCTCATTGTGGTTTTGATTAGTATTTCCCTGATGCCGAGTGATATGGAGCACTTTATCATGTGTCTGTTGGCCATCTGGATGTCTTCTTTGCAGAAATGTCTGTTCATGTCCTCTGCCCATTTCTTGATTGGATTATTTGTTCTTTGGGTGTTGAGTTTGCTAAGTTCTTTATAGATTCTGGACACTAGTCCTTTATCTGATATGTCGTTTGCAAATATCTTCTCCCATCCTGTCAGTTGTCTTTTGATTTTGTTAACTGTTTCCTTTGCTGTGCAAAAGCTTTTGATCTTGATGAAATCCCAATAGTTCATTTTTGCCCTTGCTTCCCTTGCCTTTGGCGTTGTTCCTAGGAAGATGTTGCTGCGGCTGAGGTCGAAGAGGTTGCTGCCTGTGTTCTCCTCAAGGATTTTGATGGATTCCTTTTGCACATTGAGGTCCTTCATCCATTTTGAGTCTATTTTCGTGTGTGGTGTAAGGAAATGGTCCAATTTCATTTTTCTGCATGTAGCTGTCCAATTTTCCCAGCATCATTTATTGAAGAGGCTGTCTTTTTTCCATTGGACATTCTTTCCTGCTTTGTCGAAGATTAGTTGACCGTAGATTTGAGGGTCTATTTCTGGGCTCTCTATTCTGTTCCATTGATCTATGTGTCTGTTTTTGTGCCAGTACCATGCTGTCTTGATGATGACAGCTTTGTAATAGAGCCTGAAGTCCAGAATTGTGATGCCACCAACGTTGGCTTTCTTTTTCAATATCCCTTTGGCTATTCGAGGTCTTTTCTGGTTCCATATAAATTTTAGCATTATTTGTTCCATTTCTTTGAAAAAGATGGATGGTACTTTGATAGGAATTGCATTAAATGTGTAGATTGCTTTAGGTAGCATAGACATTTTCACAATATTTATTCTTCCAATCTAGGAGCATGGAACATTTTTCCATTTCTTTGTGTCTTCCTCAATTTCTTTCATTAGTACTTTATAGTTTTCTGTGTATAGATTCTGTGTCTCTTTGGTTAGGTTTATTCCTAGGTATTTTATGGTTTTGGGTGCAATTGTAAATGGGATTGACTCTTTAATTTCTCTTTCTTCTGTCTTGCTGTTGGTGTAGAGAAATGCAACTGATTTCTGTGCATTGATTTTATATCCTGACACTTTACTGAATTCCTGTATAAGTTCTAGCAGTTTTGGAGTGGAGTCTTTTGGGTTTTCCACATATAGTATCATATTATCTGCGAAGAGTGATAATTTGACTTCTTCTTTGCCGATTCGGATGCCTTTAATTTCCTTTTGTTGTCTGATTGCTGAGGCTAGGACCTCTAGTACGATGTTGAATAGCAGTGGTGATAATGGACATCCCTGCCGTGTTCCTGACCTTAGCGGAAAAGCTTTCAGTTTTTCTCCATTGAGAATGATATTTGCGGTGGGTTTTTCATAGATGGCTTTGATGATATTGAGGTATGTTCTCTCTATCCCTACACTTTGAAGAGTTTGGATCAGGAAGGGATGCTGTACTTTGTCAAATGCTTTTTCAGCATCTATTGAGAGTATCATATGGTTCTTGTTCTTTCTTTTATTGATGTGTTGTATCACATTGACTGATTTGCAGATGTTGAACAAACCTTGCAGCCCTGGAATAAATCCCACTTGGTCGTGGTGAATAATCCTTTTAATGTACTGTTGAATCCTATTGGCTAGTATTTTGTTGAGTATTTTCGCATCGGTGTTCATCAAGGATATTGGTCTATAGCTCTCTTTTTTGATGGGATCCTTGTCTGGTTTTGGGATCAAGGTGATGCTGGCCTCATAAAATGAGTTTGGAAGTTTTCCTTCCATTTCTATTTTTTGGAACAGTTTCAGGAGAATAGGAATTAGTTCTTCTTTAAATGTTTGGTAGAATTCCCCCGGGAAGCCGTCTGGCCCTGGGCTTTTGTTTGTTTGGAGATTTTTAATGACTGTTTCAATCTCCTTACTGGTTATGGGTCTGTTCAGGCTTTCTATTTCTTCCTGGTTCAGTTGTGGTAGTTTATATGTTTCTAGGAATGCATCCATTTCTTCCAGATTGTCAAATATATTGGCGTAGAGTTGCTCATAGTATGTTCTTATAATAGTTTGTATTTCTTTGGTGTTAGTTGTGATCTCTCCTCTTTCGTTCATGATTTTATTTATTTGGGTCCTTTCTCTTCTTTTTGATAAGTCGGTCCAGGGGTTTATCAATTTTATTAATTCTTTCAAAAACCAGCTCCTAGTTTTGTTGGGGTTCCCTCGGAGGGGTGGAGGCGACCGGACCAGCCGGAGGCCCCTTCCCGGGGCTGAGCGGGATAGCGAGTGTCGCGAACCCGGACGCACCAACGGATGACACCAGGCTCGGGGGATCTGTCGAAGCAGGATCTCACTTTATTGTGCGGGGGTACACCTTATATAGAGCAGCAGAAGGGAAGTGAGGACAGAGGGGGAAGAACCAATAAGATCGGGCGAGAGGAGGAAGTGTCATAGGTTTCAGGAACCAAAACTGTGAAATTGGCGCCTTTTTGGCCGGAAGAGATGGCAAGCCGGTGCCATCTTTATTCTGGGCCGCACCCTGTGGAGGCACCTCTAGTTATGTGCCTTATATTTCCCCCTTTTGTTTTTGTAGGGATGACTTCTGTTTAGGTTGCCAGTGACAAGACAACAGGCTTACCCATCATTGAGGGTCATACAGCATAGGTATGTCCTCTGTCTTAGGTTGCTCTGTGTCTCTCATTGGTCTTACCCGTCACTGAATATCATGCTGCTACGGGGGGGCATCTCCTTTAAGGCCTTTCTTAGGTTGCCCCAACCGATATGGGGTCTTACCCGTCACTGGCCAATAAAGATTAATGATAGATTTCTTCATCATGGGTGGCCAGTCTCTGGTAATGTACTTGAACATTCATTAACTGAATGGCTTCCATCCTTTTTTGTATAAATTGAGTTAGCTTATTGATAAGGCAGGGGCCAAAGGAAACGACAAGGAGCAGAATAAAGAGGGGGCCCAGAAGAGGGGGGAAGTATGGGAGAAGGCCACCGAAGCCGGTCCCGAACGGACTGTTCCACATCTTGCGATGCCTCTTTTCCGGGTCTTCTTGTAGTTTTCTAATTTTATCTTGAACTATGCCCGATTTGTTGGCATAGAAGCAGCATTCCTCCTGCAAAAACAAGCAGATGCCTCCCTTTTCGGCAGTTATTACTGCAGAAAACATCGTCAATGCGTCCAAGATCTAGGTTAGAGGGATTATCAGCAAGGGGTAGCGCCCAAAGACAGGAGGTATTAGGGGAGAGGGGGGAAATATGTGTGTTGGGTCGGGGCGGTAGAAGCTGACATGATGAGGGGAGTAGGGATAATGAGATATTGTTGACTAAAATGGCCTGGGCCAGAAGAGGCCCATTCTTAAGGCATAGCCAGCAGTTCTGGGCAAGAGAGGGGTTGGAGGAGTTTATGAGAGCGAAGACAGTGTTTAGAATACTTTCGGTTTCGGGGTCAAGCTGTAGCACTCCCTGGTTCTCAGGTAAGATTAGGGGGTGATAGACAGGAGGTTCTTGGCTCTTGATCATAATTTCAATCCTGCACGATACAATTGCATTGCGGGTTTGATCTTGGGGCCCGCCCCCATCAGATACTCCTATGGGCGCCACGGAGTTGAAGCAGACATCCTGCCCTGGGGTGCCATAACAAGGGGATGGCATCGAGTTGCTGCCGGCCCCCGTATCGCTGGGTGAGTTTGTCCCCTGCTTTGTGTACCAGTATGTTTTGTAATATCGGCTGTAGATCTGTGGGTCAGATAGGGAGAAAAGGTTCCTCAGAGAGTTGTGGGCTCTCTGGGTCTGGGTTATTGTTGTTTTCTGGGGCTGGGAGGTATTTGATGTCTTGTGCGGGCACCCAAATAGGCTTCTTTTCTTCCGGGGGGAATATGCATCCAAACCCTCTACCTGTAGTGAGGAGGGGGTCAGGTCCCCTCCAATACCCAGTCAGGGGGGTCTTTCCATCTGACCGATATTGAGGTATAAGGGGTTATGGCGGACCAGTGTCTTTGGAATGCTGTCAAATGATCGTATTTTGAAAAATTTAAAATATTAAGGGTGAACAGTGCCCTTTTGAGTTGATCATGTGGGGGAAGGGATTCCCCCTTTTGTTTTTGTAATTGGTCTTTGAGGGTACGGTTTTGTCTTTCCACAATGGCTTGTCCTCGAGGGTTATAAGGAATGCCGGTGGAGTGGGAGATGTTCCATAAAGGTTGTGCTAGTAAAGCAAGGACCATTATCAGTTTTAATTTGTTTGGGGAGTCCTAGAGTGGCAAAACATTGTAAGAAATGGCTGACAGCATGTTTAGTCTTTTCGCCGGCATGGGCAGTTGCCCAGAAAGCATGTGAACATGTGTCAACGGACACGAAAACAAATTTAAGTTTACCAAAGGAGGGGTAATGGGTTACATCTGTTTGCCAGAGGTGATTGGGGTGTAGCCCCCTAGGATTGCACCCCGGCCCCTGGAGTGGGGGAACTTGTAGGAAAGATTGGCAGGATTTGCAGGTTCGAATGATTTTTTTGAGATTTTTAATGGGTACCTGGGGGAAGCGTTGATGGAGTCCCCTCCAATTGGTGTGTGTAAGTTTATGGAAGTGAGCAGCCTCTTCTACAGAGTATTTGGCTGGTTCTTTGTTTTAGGAGGGTTCGGGTTTGGATCATAAGTGGGGTGATGGGGTTAGAATCTAGTTTGATGTGAGCGTCGATTAGGTTGGGTAGGAGGTTTACCACATAGAGGCTGTCAGAAAATAAATTGAGGGGACCCTTAATGGTGGAAAGGGCTAGGACCACAGCATAAAGCTCTTTAAATTGTGTGGACCCCTGGACCAGGTGGATGAGAGATTTCTGAGGGGTAGGGGTTCTATCAGTATCAGAGTGAGGGGGGAAGATCACTACTGAAGCTCCTACTTTTCCTCCATCTGTAAAGGCTGTATGAAAGGATGGATCTGCTTGGGTGATGAATAGCATGGGGATCTTCCACTGCAGCTTACTGAAGGAATTCATCCATTTATAAGGCCCATAATGGCAATCTATATTTCCGGAGAATCCTTCTAAGGCTATGGCCACCCTAGCATTATTGCGTTGGAGCCATGTGAAGTCCTGAGTTCGGTAGGGAATAACAATGCTACTTGGATCCTGTCCAAATAAACGGAGCGAATTGTTTCTCCCTTTCGTGATGCAGTCAGCGAGTTGGTCAGTCGCCGCGTATACTCGTGGGGTGCCCCCCACTGAAAGGTGGATCCATTGAATGGGTTCTCCTTGTTGGGCTAATAGCGCTGTCATTAGGGATTCCCCAGGGAAAACATATAGAATTAAGGGTACGGAGGGAGTGAATCGCTTTAAGGTAGATTTATCAGTGGCCCGTTGGACCTCATTGAGTGTTTGGATATGTTCTGTGTTTAGAATGATATCAGATGAAAGATTTGAGCCCTTGAGTAGGTCAAATAGAGGGGTGAGTTTCTCAGTAGAAATAGAGATCGATGGCCTCATCCAATTTATTTCACCAAGTAGTTTTTGTAACTGAGGTAGGGTGTACGAGGGTTGAATCTTTAATTGGGGTCTGATCGGGGACACTTGTATCCAAGGAGAGTAAGGATCCAAGGATTTTAAAAGGGGGGATCCTTTGGACTTTTTCAGGAGCCACCTTGAAATTGTGGTGGGTTAAAATAGAGAGGCACTCGGTAGTGAGGAGGTCAAGCTGAGAGCGGTCAGGCGCTCCTAGGATAATATCATCCATATAGATGTAAAATAGAATGTCTGGGTTTCTGAAAAATGATGTAAAAATCTGGGCTAATATGTTCTGGCAGATTGATGGGCTATTAGCCATCCCCTGGGGGAGGACCGTCCATTCAAACCTCTGATCTGGCCCGGAGAAATTAAGAGCGGGCAGGGAAAAGGCGAACTTTTCCATATCATCAGGGTGGAGGGGAATGGAGAAGAAACAATCCTTTATATCAATGGTGGTAATAAAATGGTTGGATGGAATGGCTGGAATCCATGGAAGTCCCCTTTGGGGGGTTCCAAAGGGGACCATTTTATTGTTGACCTGTCGCAGGTCCTGTAGTAATCTCCATGTACCATTGGGTTTTTTGATAACGAAAATGGGTGAGTTCCAAGGGCTAAGGGACTGGCGTATATGTCCTAGGTCGAGCTGTTGCTGCACTAAGATATGGAGTTGTTGTAGTTTGTGGGAAGGGAGAGGCCACTGCTCCACCCAAATGGGAGGTCCCTCTTTCCAGGTAATCTTAGGGACCTGGGGCAGGGCAGTGACCTTTAGGATTGGGGGGACTGATACCTTTGCCTAATGCTCTCAAGATAGGGGTCCTCTCGGTAATTAGGATGGGAGTCCCTTCCTTCCTGGAACTGCTGTTGGTATTCTTCCTCATCTAGTACATCATCAAAGAAGGCCTTATGGTCAGTAGTAATGAAGGCCTCCGTTGCCCCTAGAATATCTTGACCAAGTAGGTTAGCGGTGAGGCCAGGGGCCACTAGGGGGCGAATCTGTCCTCTGTTGCCATCTGGATCTACCCAACATAACGGGTTAGCAGTCTCATAAGAGCTGGACTGGCCTCCTACCCCCAGTAGGGGAGGGCCGGGGACAAGTTTCCAAGAAGGGGGGACTTCCTCTTGCCTGAGGACAGTGCGTTCAGCACCTGTATCAATGAGGCATTTAAAGGACTTGTCTCTGATGGTAAGACGCATTTTGGGGCGGAGGCCTGGGACCAAAGGAACTGTCCAATGAGCCTTGACAGGTGTTTTCCCCTTGTTTAACGGGGCTGGGGATTGCCCCGATTGGAGTTTAAAGGTTTGCCTTGGATATCAAACTTAGATCTACAATCCTTGGCCCAATGGAACCCCTTCCTACATTTAGGACATGGTGTTCGGGGCATATCAACAGGTTGTGGGGAGCTTGGTTTGTGCCCTAGGGGGCAGTTTCTCTAAAAATGCCCCTCTTGCCCACAGCCAAAGCACAGGCGGGGAAGGTTGGCCTGGTGGGGCTGCAATGATGCCTGCTGCATTACACACACTAGCGTCTCAAGGCTGTCCTGTTGATGCTCTCTTAAGGCTGCCGCCATAGCTCGCGCCTGATGCGATGTGGACCCAATGTCTTTTGTAGCAATAACCCAGCGGTCCATAGATCTTTCTTTTAGGCCAGCACAGGCCATCTTATAATCTCGGGTCATTCCTTCCCATACTGCCATTCTGACGAAATGGTCTCTGAGATCCCCAGGGGGCATCTTTTTCTTAACGGATTTCTCCACCCGATCAATGAAAGAGGGCAAATCTTCGTTAGTTTTTTGGTGTAACCCTGCTATTGGTGACTCAGAAGGCCCCTCCTCAAGTTTGCTCCAAGCCGCGAGCCCAGCGGCTCTGATCTGGTCCTGGTAAATTGCGGGGGGATGGCTGCCTGTTGGGTTCCGGAGGCATACTGGCCATCAGTCCCAGTAAGCATTCCCATAGTTATAGGGATGGCTGGATTGGCTCGGGCATTTCTTTCTGCAATCTGCTGACATTCCTCTTTATATAAGGCTGTCCACTTTATATATAGGGCCCCCGGAAGAACGGCCCTAGCTAGTGACCGCCAGTCAGCCGCCGTACATGGGGAATGGGCCAGACCTCGGAGGATGGTTTCTGTCCAGGGGGCGTTGGGCCCATCCTCCAACACTGCCTTTTTGAGCTCCTTAAGGTCCCCAGGCTCCCATGGGTACCATGGAGCTGGACGGTTGCCTCCTGGGTTAACATTAACAGGGAAGAGAGAACAAATGGAGGGCTCAGGGGAGGTATGCTCTGGAGGGGGGGGCAATAAGGAGGCGGAGGAGTGGGCGCTGATGGTTGAATAAAGGGGTTAGTGGAAGGGGGGCATGCAGGGGGGCCCTCAGCCAGAGATCTGGGTTGGAGGTCCGGGGGCCAAGGAGCCGCGTCAAAGGGGTCTGGCGAGGGGTAGAACCTCTTTGGTTTAACAGGGGGGTCGTTTTTAGAAGAGGACTGCCCCATAACTTATGGGGGTACACTCACCCGTTGACCGATTGGCCCGTCAGCGAGAAGAGCGAGGTTCCTCACACGGGGCACCAGTTGTTGGGGTTCTCTCGGAGGGGTGGAGGTGACCGGACCAGCCGGAGGCCCCTTCCCGGGGCTGAGCGGGATGGCGAGTGTCGCGAACCCAGATGCACCAACGGATGACACCAGGCTCGGGAGATCTGTCGAAGCAGGATCTCACTTTATTGTGCGGGGGTACACCTTATATAGAGCAGCAGAAGGGAAGTGAGGACAGAGGGGGAAGAGCCAATAAGATCAGGCGAGAGGAGGAAGTGCCATAGGTTTCAGGAACCAAAACTGTGAAATTGGCGCCTTGTTGGCCGGAAGAGATGGCAAGCCGGCGCCATCTTTATTCTGGGCCGCACCCTGTGGAGGCACCTCTTGTTATGTGCCTCATATAGTTTCATTGATTTGTTCTATTGTTTTTTTGGTTTCTATTTCATTGATTTCTGCTCTGATCTTTATGATTTCTCTTCTCCTGTTGGGCTTAGGGTTTCTTTCTTGTTCTTTCTCCAGCTCCTTTAGGTGTGGGGTTAGGTTGTGTACCTGAGACCTTTCTTGTTTCTTGAGAAAGGCTTGTATCGCTATATATTTCCCTCTCAGGACTGCCTTTGTTGTGTCCCACAGAATTTGAACCGTTGTATTTTCATTATCATTTGTTTCCATGATTTTTTTCAATTCTTCTTTAATTTCCTGGTTGACCCATTCATTCTTTAGAAGGATACTGTTTAGTCTCCATGTATTTGGGTTCTTTTCAAACTTCCTTTTGTGATTGAGTTCTAGCTTTAGAGCATTGTGGTCTGAAAATATGCAGGGAATGATCCCAATCTTTTGATACCAGTTGAGTCCTGATTTAGGACCTAGGATGTGATCTATTCTGGAGTATGTTCCATGTACACTAGAGAAGAATGTGTATTCTGTTGCTTTGGGATGAAATGTTCTGAATATATCTGTGATGTCCATCTGGTCCAGTGTGTCATTTAAGGCCTTTATTTCCTTGCTGATCTTTTGCTTGGATGATCTGTCCATTTCAGTGAGGGGAGTGTTAAAGTCCCCTACTATTATTGTATTATTGTTGATGTGTTTCTTTGATTTTGTTATTAATTGGTTTATATAGTTGGCTGCTCCCACGTTGGGGGCATAGATATTTAAAATTGTTAGATCTTCTTGTTGGACAGACCCTTTGAGTATGATATAGTGTTTTTCCTCATCTCTTATTATAGTCTTTGGCTTAAAATCTAATTGATCTGATATAAGGATTGCCACTCCTGCTTTCTTCTGATGTCCATTAGCATGGTAAATTCTTTTCCACCCCCTCACTTTAAATCTGGAGGTGTCTTCGGGCTTAAAATGAGTTTCTTGGAGGCAACATATAGATGGGTTTTGTTTTTTTATCCATTCTGATACCCTGTGTCTTTTGACAGGGGCATTTAGCCCATTAACATTCAGGGTAACTATTGAGAGATACGAATTTAGTGCCATTGTATTGCCTGTAAGGTGACTGTTACTGTATATGGTCTCTGTTCCTTTCTGATCTACCACTTGTAGGCTCTCTCTTTGCTTAGAGGACCCCTTTCAATATTTCCTGTAGAGCTGGTTTGGTGTTTGCAAATTCTTTCAGTTTTTGTTTGTCCCAGAAGCTTTTAATCTCTCCTTCTATGATAGCCTAGCTGGATATAGTATTCTTGGCTGCATGTTTTTCTCATTTAGTGCTCTGAAAATATCATGCCAGCTCTTTCTGGCCTTCCAGGTCTCTGTGGATAAGTCTGCTGCCAATCTAATATTTTTACCATTGTATGTTACAGACTTCTTTTCCCGGGCTGCTTTCAGGATTTTCTCTTTGTCACTGAGACTTGTAAATTTTACTATTAGGTGACGGGGTGTGGGCCTATTCTTATTGATTTTGAGGGGTGTTCTCTGAACCTCCTGAATTTTGATGCTCGTTCCCTTTGCCATATTGGGGAAATTCTCCCCAATAATTCTCTCCAGTATACCTTCTGCTCCCCTCTCTCTTTCTTCTTCTTCTGGAATCCCAATTATTCTAATGTTGTTTCGTCTTATGGTGTCACTTATCTCTTGAATTCTCCCCTCGTGGTCCAGTAGCTGTTTGTCCCTCTTTTGCTCAGCTTCTTTATTCTCTGTCATTTGGTCTTCTATATCACTAATTCTTTCTTCTGCCTCATTTATCCTAGCAGTGAGAGCCTCCATTTTTGATTGCACCTCATTAATAGCTTTTTTGATTTCAACTTGGTTAGATTTTAGTTCTTATATTTCTCCAAAAAGGGCTTTTATATCTTTCGAAAGGGTTTCTCTAATATCTTCCATGCCTTTTTCGAGCCTGGCTAGATCCTTGAGAATTGTCATTCTGAACTCTAGATCTGACATATTACCGATGTCTGTATTGATTAGGTCCCTAGCCTTCGGTACTGCCTCTTGTTCTTTTTTTTGTGTTGAATTTTTCCTTCTTGTCATTTTGTCCAGATAAGAGTATATGAAGGAGCAAGTAAAATACTAAAAGGGTGGCAACAACCCCAGGAAAATATGCTTTAACCAAATTAGAAGAGATCCCAAATCGTGAGGGGGGAGAAAGGGGATAAAAAGAGGTTCAAAAAGGAAGAAAGAAAAAAAAAAGAAAAAGAGAAAAAAAGAAAAGAGAAAATAAACAAAAAATGAAAAAGAAAAAAATTAAATTAACTGCAAGACTAAAAAAAATCACAGGGAAAAAGCCATGAGTTCTGTGCTTTGCTTTCTCCTCCTCTGGAATTCTGCTGCTCTCCTTGGTATTGAAACCGCACTCCTTGGTAGGTGAACTTGGTCTCGGCTGGATTTCTTGTTGATCTTCTGTGGGAGGGGCCTGGTGTAGTGATTCTCAAGTGTCTTTGCCCCAGGCAGAATTGCACCACACTTATCAGGGGCCAGGGTGAGTAATCCGCTCGGGTTTGCTTTCAGGAGCTTTTGTTCCCTGAGCACTTTCCGTAGACTTCTGGAGGACGGGAATACAAGTGGCGGCCTCCTGGTCTCCGGCCCTGAGGAGCCGAGAGCCCAGGGCCCCACTCCTCAGTGCGCCCTCAGAGAACAGCGCCAGTTACTACTGTCTGCCTGACCTCCAGCCGTGCTCCGAGCTCACTGAGCCTGCGACCGGTTCAAGGTTACACCGAGCTGTGAGCTTACTGTCGGCTCTGTCTCTGTAGCCGGCTTTCCCGTTCCAGTACCCGCAAGCTCTGCGACACTCAGACACCCCCGATCCTTCTGTGACCCTGCTGGACCTGAGGCCACGCTGACCCTGCGTGCGCTTCGCTCCAATTTAGCCTCTGGAGCGATGTCCCTCAGCGGAACAGACTTTTAAAAATCCTGATTTTGTGCGCCGTTGCTCCGCCACTTGCCGGGAGCCGGCCCCTCCCCCCGGGGTCTATCTTCCCGTCGCTTTGGATTCACTTCTCTGCCGGTCCTACCTTTCAGAAAGTGGTTGTTTTTCTGTTTCCAGAATTGCTGTTCTTCTTCTCTTCGATCTGCCGATGGATTTTCAGGTGTTTGCAATCTTTAGATAAGCTATCTAGCTGATCTCTGGCTAGCTGAAGTAGTCTCAGCCTGCTACTTCTCCGCCATCTTAACTCCTCCCCCCTATTTATTATTTTTTAAAGGTTTTATTTATTTGACAGAGATCACAAGTAGGCAGAGAGGCAGACAGAGAGAGAGGAAGGTAAGCAGGCTCACCACTGAGCAGAAAGCCTGATGCAGGACTCAATCCCAGGACCCTGGGATCATGACCTGAGCTGAAGGCAGAATCTAACCCACTGAGCCAGGTTTTCTGCCTATTTTTAAATTAGATTGATTTTTGTGTGTATGTTGAGTTACAGAAATTCTTTATATATTTTGGATACTAACTCTTTATCAGATATGTCATTTGCAATATATTCTCTCATTCAGTAGACTCTCTTTTAGTTTTGTAGATTGTTTCCTTTGCTGCACAGAAACTTTTTACTTTGATTTAGTCCCAATAGTTTATTCTTGCTTTTGCTTCCATTGCTTCTGGAGACACATCCGGAAAAATGTTGCTTTAGTCTATGTCAGAGATAGCTGCTTATGCTCTCTTCTAGGATTTTGATGTTTTAAGTGTCTCACATAGGTCCTTAATCCATTTTGCATTTATATTTGTGTATGGTGTAAGACAGTCGTCTAATTTCATTCTTTTGCATGTAGATATCTAGTTTTTCTCAACACCATTTATTGAAGAGAAAGTCCTTTTCCTATGGCATATACATTCCTCCTTTGTTGAAGATTATTTAACCATATAATTGTGAGTTTATTTTAGGGTTGTCATTCTGTCCATTGGTCTATGGGTCTGTTTTTGTGCTTTTACCATATTCTCTTAGTTAATGCAACTTTGTAGTATATCTTGAAATCTGGATTGTGATACCTCTGGTTGTATTTTCCTTTTCCAAGATTCCTTTGGTTATTTGAGGTCTTTTGTGGTTCCACATAAATTTTAGGATTATTTCTTCCAGGTCGTTGAAAAATGCTGTTGGTATTTTGATGGGGATTGCATAAATCTGTTGATTACTTTGGGTAGTATGGATTAGCATTGGTTCTTCCAAACTATGACCATGGAATATCCTTCTATGTGTGTCATCTTTATTTTTTTTTATTTCTTTTATATGGTTTTTAGACTATAAACTTTTTATAGTTTTTAGTCTTAAACCAACTTTGTTATTTTATGTATTTTATACTTTTTTGGTACAATTATAAATGAAACTTTTTTCTTAATTTCTCTTTCTTTTTTAAATTTAAATTCAATTAGTAACATATAGTACATCATTAGTTTTTGGCGTAGTGTTCAGTGATTCATCAGTTGTATATAACACCTAGTGCTCACTACATCACGTGCCCTCCTTAGTGTCCATTACCTAGTTACCACATCCTCCCACCCACCTTTCCTTCCACACCCTCAATTTGTTTTCCAGAGTCAAGAGTCTGTCATGGTTTGTCTGTCTCTCTGATTTCTTCCCATTCAGTTTTCCTCTTTCTGCCACTTCATTATTAGTCTATACAAATCAACAAATTTCTCTATATTGATTTTGTATCCTGCTATAATACTGAATTCATTTATCAGCTCTAGTAGTTTTCTGGTGGTGTCTTTAGGTTTTCTATGTCATGTCATCTGCAAATAATGACAGTTTTAATTTTTCCTTACCAATTTGGATGCATTTTATTTCTTCTCTGATTGCTATGGCTAGAACTCCTGATATTATGTTGAATAAAAGTGATGGAAGAGGACATCCTTTTCTTTTCCTGATCTTAGGGGAAATTTATATGGCCTTTATTAAGCTGAGGTGTGTTCCCTCTAAACCTACCTTGTTGAGAGTTTTTATTGTGAAAAGATGTACTTTATCAAATGATTTTTCTACATCTATTGAAATGATCATATGGTTTTTGTCTTTCTCCTGTTGATGTGATGTGTCATGTTGATTTGTGAGAATTAAACCAGCCTTGCATCAAGGAATAAACCCCACTTATGACTGATGACTGAATGACTGATGATGAATGATGAATGATGAATTTAGCAAACATTTTTAATGTTTGCTAAATTTTGTTGAGGATTTTTACATCTATGTTCATCAGAGATATTGGCCTGTTCTCTATTTTTGTGTTGTCTTTACCTGGTTTTGGTATCAGGGTAACACTGGCCTCATAGAGTGAATTTGCAATTTTTCCCTTCACATATTTTTTGAGTAGTTTAAGAACAATAGGTATTAATGCTTCTTTAAATGTTTGGTACAATTTGGCTGTGAAGCCATCTGGCTCTGAACTTCTGTTTGTTGAGAATTTTTTGGACTACTGATTCAATCTCCTTGCTGGTAAATGTGTTTCTAAGAATTTATCCATTTCTGTTAGGTTGTCTAATCTGTTGATATACAGTTTTCATATTATTCTTATGCAATTGTATTTCTGTGGTGGTGGTTGTTAACTTCTATTTCATTTATGATTTTGCTTGAATCCTTTCTCATTCTCTTTCTCTGATGAATATGGCTAGAGATTTGTCAATTTCATTGATCTTTTCAAAGAACCAAATCCTAGTTTCATTGACCTGTTTTATTGTTTTTTTTTCTTAGTTTCTATATCATTTATTTCTGTCCTAATATTTATTATTTCCTTTCTTCTTCTGGTTGGGATTTTGATTGTTCTTTTTTAGCTCCTTTAGAGTGTAGGGTTAGCTTATTTGAGATTTTTCCTGCTTTTGGTGTAGGCTTGTTTTGCTATAAACTTGGCTCTTAGAACCACTATTACTGCATCCAAAAGGTTTTGGACCATTGTGTTTTCATTTTCAATTGTTTCCATATAATTTTAGATTTCTTGTTTGATTTCTTGGTTGGCCAAGTTATTGTTTAGTAGTATTTTATTTAACCTCCATGTATTTATTCTCTTTCCATATTTTTTTTCTTGTGGTTGATTTATAGTTTCATAGTGTTGTGGTAAGAAGAGAAGCATGATATCACTTTGCTATTTCTGAATTTGCTGAGGTTTAGTTTGTGGCCTACTAGGTGACCTGTTCTGAAGAATGTTCCATGATCTCTTGAAAAGAATGTGTATTCTGCTGTTTTTAAGATGGAAAGTTTTGATATATCTGTTAAATCCATCTGAACTAATGTGTCATTCAAAGCTACTAGTTCCTTGTTGATTTTCTGTTTGGATGATTTGTCCATTGGTGTAAGTGGGGGTGTTAAAGTCCCCTACTATTATTATATTATGATTGATTATCTCCTTTATGTTTGTTATTAGCTGTCTTATATTTTTGGGTGCTTCCATGTTGGGTGCATAATTATTTAAAACTGTTATATCCTCTTGTTGGATTTTTCTCCTTTATTATTATATAGTGTCCTTCCTTGCCTCTTACAGTCTTTGTTTTAAAGTCTGTTTTATCCAATGTAAGTATTATTTCCGTTCTAATTTTCATTATTTCCTTCTAACTACTACTTTGGAATTTTGGTTTTTTTTCTAGCTCCTTTATGTATACGTTCATTTTGTTTGAGATTTTTCTTGCTTCTTGAGATAGGTCTGTATTACTATAAACTTCCCTCTTACAGCAATTTTTCCTGCCTCTCAAAGATTTTGGACCATTGGATTTTCATGTCCCCATGTATTACTTTATTTCCCCTTTGATTTGGTTGATTCATTTATTGTTTAATAGCATGTTATTCAATAGCATTTATTGTTTAATAGTATTTTAAGGATTTTTCCTTTTGGTTGATTTCTAGTTTCATAGTGCTGTGGCCAGAAAAGACGTGTGACTTCAGTCTTTTTGAATTTTTAGAGATTTTTTGTGGCCTAATATGTGATCTATTCTGGAGAATGTTCCATGCACACTTGGAAAGAATGGGTATTCTGCTCTTTTTGGATGGACATTCTGAATGTATCACTTAGATCCACCTGGTCCAATGTGTCATTCAAAGCCAGTTTGTTCACTGTTGATGTTTGTTTGTTTGTTTTGTTTGTTTGGGTGATCTATTCATTGATACAAGTGTGGTGTTAAAGTTTCCTACTATTATTGTATTACTATTGATTACTTCTTTTATGTAAGTTATTAACTGTTTTATGTATTTGGATGCTCCCATGTTGGGTGCATAAATATTTACATTTGTTATATCCTCATGTTGGATTATCTCTTTTATTATTATTATTTATTAAAGTAATTATTGGTAAGATTTATTGTCATTTTATTCCTTGTTTATTGTTATTTTTGCAGTTCTCTGTTACTTTCTTTTCTTGCTCTCTCATGGTTTGCTGGCTTTCTTTAGTGATATATTCAGATTCTTTTTATTTTTTGCATATCAATGACTGGTTTTTGATTCTTGGTTACTAGTAGGTTTGAATATAACATCTTATGCGTATAACAGTCTATATTAAATTGATGGTCACTTACATTTGTATCTAATCTTTACCCTTCTCCCCTCACATTTTAGGTATATGGTGTCATATTTTACATTCTTTTACTTGGTGAATCCCTCCCTTCTTCTATGATCCTCTACACTATTTCTTATGTTCCACATATGATTGAAACCATATGATAATTATCTTTCTCTGATTGTATTTCTCTGAAATAAGTGGCTATTTCACTTATTTCTCTGGTTGACATAGCATAATACTCTCTAGTTCTATCCATGTTGATATAAATGGTAGGTATTCATCCTTTCTGATGGCTGAGTAATACTGCATTATACATATGAACGACATCTTTATCCATTCATCTGTTTAAGGATATCTCATCTCTTTCCACAGTTTGACTATTGTGGATATTGTTGCTATGAACATTTGGGTACAGGTGTCCCTTATTTTTGCTACTACTGTATCCAATAATGAAATTGCTGGGTCATAGGGTAACTCTATTTTTAACTTCTTGAGGAACCTCCATACTGTTTTCCAGAGTAGCTATACCAGTTTGTATTCCCAGCAACATTGTAAGAGGATTCCCCATCCACATCCTCGCCAGCATATGTTATTCCTTCTCTTGTTAATGAATTGAATATGTAGATTGCTCTGAGCAGCATAAACATTTTAACAATGTATATTCTTCCAATTCATGAACATGGAATTTTTTTTTTTTCATCTCTTTGTGTCCTCAATTTATTTCATAAGGGTTCTGTAGTTTTTAGAGTACCAATTTGGTTAGGTTTATTCCTAGGTATCTTATGGGTTTTGGTGCAATTGTAAATGGGATCGATTCCTTAATTTCTTTTTCTTCAGCCACATTGTTAGTGTATAGAAATGCAACTGATTTCTGTGCATTTATTTTGTTCCCTGCTATGTTGCTGAATTGCTGTGTAAGTTCTAGAAATTTTGGGGTAGCATCTTTTGGCTTTTCCACATAAAGTATTATGTCATCTGTGAAGAGCAAGTTTGACTTTTCCAATTTGAGTGCCTTTTGTTTTGTTGTCTGATTGCTGAAGTTAGAACTTCTATGTGTTGAACAATAATGGTGAAAGTGGACATCTGTGTCATGTTGCTGAGCTTAAGGGAAAAGGTCTCAGTTTTTCCCCATTGAGAATGATATTCACTGTGGGCTTTTAATAGATAGCTTTTATGATATTGAAATACATTCCCTCTATCCCTACATTTGAAGAGTTTTAATCAAGAAAGGATGCTGTATTTTGTCAAATGCTCTCTCTGCATCAGTTGAGAAGATCATATGGTTATTGTCTTTTCTTTTATTAATATGATCTATCATATTGATTGATTTGTGAATGTTGAATCACCCTTATGTCCCAGGAATAAACCCCACTTGGTTGGGGTGAATAATCTTTTAATGTACTGTTGGATCCCATTGGCTAGTATCTTGGTGAGTATTTTGGCATCTGTGTTTATCAAGGATATTGGTCTGTAATTCTTTTTGATGGGCTCTTTGCCTGGTTTGGGATCAAGGTAATGCTGACCTCGTAGAATGAATTTGGAAGTTTTCCTTCTATTTCTATTTTTGAAATACCTTTAAGAAGATAGGTATTAGTTTTTCTTTAAATGTTTGGTATGATTCCCTTGGAAAGCCATCTGGCCCTGGACTCTGGTTTTTTGGGGAGGTTTTTGCAATCTTTGTTTTAAAGTCTATTTCATCCAATGTGAGTATTGCTATTCCAGCCTTCTTTTAACACCATTTTCATGATAAATGTTTATTCATCCCCTCACTTGCAATCTGCAGGTATCTTTAGATCTAAAATATTTCTCTTCTAAGCAGCATATAGATAGGTCTTCCCACCCCCCACTCTGTCACCCTATGTCTTGTTTTTGGAGCATTTAGTCCATTTACATTAAAGTAATTATTGACAGATATGTATATATTGCCATTTTGTAAACTTGTTTTGTTTGTAGCAGTTTCTATAGGTTTTCTCTGATCCTTTCTCCTCTTTCTCTTTCGTGGTTTATTGGCTATCTTTAGTGATATACTTGGATTCCTTTCTCTGTATTCTTTGTATTAGTGGGGGTTTTAACTTTTTTTTCCATTATTTTATTTTATTTTTTTTATTAGTGGTTTTGATTTGTGGCTACCATTAGGTTTATATACAATATCTTCTGCATTATAGCAGTCTATATTATGTTGATGGTAGCTTAAGTTTTGTCCCATTCTTTTTCCTCTCTCTCCCATGTTTTAGGTATATGGTGTCATATTTTACATCCTTTAGTTTTATAAATACCTTGGCTTTTACAAAAATGTTATTTTTATTGCTTCTGTGTTTTTTTATTTTTCATTCTCTCACTTATGTTCTTCTTTTCCACTCAGACTCCCCTTTGATATTTCTTGTGAGACTGGCTTAACGGTCAAGAACTCCTCTACTTTTTCTTTGTCTGAGAAACCCTTTATCTTTGGGGTCCTTTATCTCTAGACTCCTAACACATAAAAATGGACACAGAAAGTCAGCCAAAAGGAGACAGAGAAACATCTCCTAAATGAAATGACCAAATAACTGCAAGTGACCAAAACAAAATTAATATAGTGATATGCCTGATAGAAACTTTAAAGTAGGGACACCTGGGTGGCTCAGTCAGTTAAGCATCTGCCTTTGGCTCAGGACATTATCCCAGGGTCCTGGGATTGAGTCCCAAATCAGATTCCCTGCTCAGCAGGAAGCCTGTTTCTTCTTCTGCCTGTTGCTCCCCCTGTTGTACGCGTGCTTGCTCTCTCTCTCTGACAAATAAAACAAATAAAATATTTTAAAAACAAGAAAATTTAAAGTAATGATCATAAACATACTCATGGGACTGGAGAAAAGAGTGGAGGACACTAGTGAGACCCTTAACAGAGATTTAAAAATCAGTAACACAATAAGTGAAATTAAAAATACACTCGATATAATGAGATCAATAACACAATAAGTAAAATTAAAAATACACTAAATATAATAAGTAGAAGGCTATATGAAGCAGAGAAATGAGTTAATGGCCTGGAAATCAGAGTAATGGAATATAACCAAATTAAGCAAAGGGGAGAAAAAAAAATGTGCAAATTGGGAATAGTCTTAGGTAATTCAGTGAACCTGTCAAGCATAATAACTTCCACATTACAGGGATTTCAGGAGAGAGATAAGGGGAAGGAAACAGATATCCAGATCCTGGAGGCAAAGAAATTCCCCAAATATTCACCCCATG
The DNA here is from genome assembly GCF_011764305.1 of Mustela putorius furo. NCBI lineage: Eukaryota > Metazoa > Chordata > Mammalia > Carnivora > Mustelidae > Mustela > Mustela putorius. The sequence continues at coordinate 81,924,580 of NW_025422005.1, read as the reverse complement.
GAGGTCAATGCCAAGACACATAGTAATTAAAATGGCAGAAAGTAGTGATAAAAATTTTTTTAAAGCAGCAGAAGAAATAGTTACCTACAAGGGAAACCCCACAGGGTTATCAGCAATTTTTTCTGCCTAAACTTTGCAGACCAGAAAATGGTGGCATGTTGTATTCAAAATGCTGAAAGGGAAAAATCTGCAGCCAAGAATACTCTATCCAAAAAGGCTATCATTCAAGATGGTATTGTATGTATTGCCATTTTGTTATTTGTTTTGTGGCTGTTTTTTGGTTGGTTGGTTGGTTTTTTATTTCTTTCTTTTAATCCTTCTCTTATTCTCTTTATGTTTAATGACTTACAGTTTTATGTGTGACTATCTTCCTCTTCTTTTGTGAACTATTGATTTGGGGTTTGTGGTTACAATGGAGTTTATATCTAACATCCTAAATATATTGCAATCCATATTAATTTAATGGTCACCTAAGTTTGAACACATTCTAAAAGCCATATTTTATACCTTTGTGTTTTATGTATTCTTTTTCTAATTTTATAGATACAATTAATTTCACTTCTTTTTTGTTTTACTCTTCAAACCAGCTTTATAATTGATCTACTACTTTTACTGTATGTTTCTTTTTACCAGTGAAGTTTTTTTTTCTTTCATAATTTCTTATGTCTAGTTATGGCCTTTTCACTCAAAGAAGTCCCTTTAACATTTCTTACAAGGCCAGTTTCATGATAATGAGCTCATTTGTTTGTCTGGGAAACTCAATTTCTCTTTCAGTTTTGAATGATAATCATGTTGGGTAGAGTATTCTTGGTTGAAGGATTTTTTTTCTTTCAGTACTTTGAATTTATCATGCCACTGTCTTTTGTCTTGCAAAGTTTCATTGAAAAATCAGCCGATAGCCTAATGGAATTTCCCTTGTATGTAACGGTTTGCTTTTCTCTTGCTGCTTTTAAGATTGCCTCTTTCTTTCTTTCTTCCTTTCTTTCTTTTAATATTTTATTTATTTGACAGACAGAGATCACAAGTAGGCAGAGGCAGGCAGAGAGAGAGAGGGGAAAGCAGGTTCCCTGCTGAGCTGAAAGCCTGACCTGGAGCTCGATCCCAGGACCCTGAGATCATGACCTTAGCCAAAGGCAAAAGCTTAACCCTCTGAGCCACCCAGGTATCCCTTCTTTTTAATTTTTCTTATTTTAACTACTGTGTTGTAGTATAGACCCCTTTAGTTCATACTGTTTTGGTACTTCTGTGTTTCCTGGCCTGGATGTCTGTTTTCTTCTTTAGATTAGGGAAGTTCTCAGCTATTATTTCCTCAGGTAAGTTTTCTGCCCCCTTCTCTCTCTCTCATCTCCTTCTGGAACACCTATATTGCAAATGTTGTTTTTTTGCTATTATCACAAAGGTCACTTAATCTATTCTCATTTTCTAAATTCTTTTTTCTTTTTGATATCCAACCTCATTGCTTCCTATTATGCTGTCTTCTAGAGCCTTAATCCATTCTTCTGCCATCCTCTGTTCTACTGTTGTTTCCCTCAAGTGTATTTTTCATATAAATTTATTCCTTAGCTCTGACTGCTCCTTTTCAATATTTCCTATCTCTTTGTTGAAGTTCTCACCAAGTTCATCCACTGTCTTCTCAAGCCTGGTATCTTTAGGACCATTACTCTGAACTATCTTTATAAATGCAGACTGAATTTCATTTAGCTTTTCTGCTGTGGTTTTGTCTTGGTCTTTCTTTTGGAACATATTCTTCTGTCTACTAATTTTGTCTTACTCTCTGTGTTTGTTTTATACATACTTGGTAGGCAGCTATTTCTCCTGGTCTTGAAAATAGTGACCTTATGAAAAAGGAATTTTGTGGAGCCCTGTAGTTCAATTCCCCTTGATCACCAGAACCAGATGCACCAGGGTTTTCACCTGCATGGGATGCTTGTGTCCTGTTGTAATTGAGTGGGAACTGCTGTGGACATGCTATTGGTGGGTGCTGGCCCTCAGCCCAGATTCATACAGTGACCTGCCTCATCTGCTGTGGTGGCACTTGTGGGGAGGGCTTGTCCTTTGTATAACTGGTTTAGCACTGCTCTAGCCCCTGTTGTTTTGCTGGTGGGTATGTCTAGTCTTCTTGCCTGACCCCAAGGTCAGTTATCTGCAATGACCCTGCTCCATGCATGCACCTGTGTAGATTTAGCACCCCTCCCCCCCACCATGAGTCACTTTGGAGGGACAGCTATCAAAGCTGGGACTGCCCATCAGGTGTCATGGGGTGATAGATGTTTTGTGGGGATGCTGGTTCTGACCAAGAATATCACCATATGTGATTGGTAAGAAATATTTTGAAATAGTCCTTGCTGGGGTGGGTGGGTTGAGTGGAATGGGCCTGAGGGAAAATAGTAGGGCAGGGCAAGTGATGCTAGCAAGGTAGATGGAGTTTCAAAATGGGATCCTGCAAGCATCTGTCTAGCTAGACTGAAAAACAAAATGCAAGAAAAATGGTTCTTGGCAACACGTCTGTTTCTATAAAAACAGGTACCTAATACCTGCAGATACCTGCCCCTCTGGCACATGCCCTAAATCAATAAATCTTCATGTATTACCCAACTGCTTTTCTTTTCTTTCTTTTTCTTTTTTTACAATTTTTTTACATAACAATAACACATAAACATTAATTTATTTGGCAGTTTGTAGAAGAACATTGGCTTAGAAATTAGATATATTATAATGGAATGTGGTAAATTTTATATAAACTGACAAGCATAAATTCTTAAAAAATTATATAATTTGGGTATAATGTTTAATTTAGAGTAGACATTTGTTTTTGAATTATTCTCACTAAGTTAGCAATTCCCAGTAAGTTTAAAACATGCTTTACATTTTTATTTTTTAAATTTATTTTTTATTTATTTTCAGCATAACAGTATTCATTATTTTTGCACCACACCCAGTGCTCCATGCAATCCATGCCCTCTATAATACCCACCACCTGGTACCCCAACCTCCCACCCCCCACCCCTTCAAACCCCTCAGATTGTTTTTCAGAGTCCATAGTTTCTCATGGTTCACCTCCCCTTCCAATTTCCCCCAACTTCTCCTCTCTAAGATGCCCTTCAACAGATGAATGGATAAGGAAGATGTGGTCCATATACACTATGGAGTATTATGCCTCCATCAGAAAGGATGAATACCCAACTTTTGTAGCAACATAGACGGGACTGGAAGAGATTATGCTGAGTGAAATAAGTCAAGCAGAGAGAGTCAATTATCATATGGTTTCACTTATTTGTGAAGCATAACAAATACTAGCTGCTTTTCAAACTACTACTTCTGTGCTGTGTCTCAGGCCTAGTGAAAAAGTGTGCTGGCCCTTTAAGAGCAAATCCCTGGTTTCCTGTGGTCCTCTAACTCTCAGAAAATTAAGCCCCACTGATTTTTAAAACTCCCAGAGTTAAGTACCCATGATTTTCAAAGGTAGACATTATGAGGACTTGTCTTCCTAGTTCTGTACCCCAGGGCCAGAGACCCTGGTGTGGAACTTGATCCCTCATTCATTCTTGTGATTCTCCTGCTTGCTTGCAGTGCCAGGGTTTTGGTTCCCAGCTATGTCTCCTCCATACCTACCCTTTTTGATGCAGGATTCTTCATGACTTTAGCTGCTGAAGATCTGCTCTGTCAGTCTCAAATCATATTCAGAGTGAGTTGCAATACATATATAGTTATTGCCTTGGTGTTTCCCATGGGAGGAGGTAAGCTCAGGATCCTCCTACTCTGTCATTTTCTCTTGCCCCCTCTGTGGTACCTTTGTTATCTTCCTTGTGTTGTTCTTGATCTTAGAAGAAGAGCTTTTAGTTTTTTACCATTGAGTATGATGTTAGTTGTAGCTTTCTTATATGGCTTTTATTACATTGAGATAATATCCTTCTATTCTCATTTGTCGGGTGTTTTTATCATAAAAAGGTGTTAAATTTTGTCAAAAGCTTTTTTCTGAATCTTTTGACATCATCATGTGATTTTTTCCCTTCATTCTGTTAATGTGTGTATCACATTGATTTTTATATGTTGAGTCATCCTTGCATTCCAGGGATAAACCAACTTGCTCATTATATAAGATACTTTTAGTGTGCTGTTGAATTCAATTCGCTATTGTTTTGTTGAGGATTTTTACATCTATATTCATAAGGGATATTAGTCTATAGTTTTCTTCTTTGTTTGTCTCTGGTGTCAGTACAGTGTTGGCCTGATAAAATGAGTTGCAAGTGTTTTTTTCCTCAATTTTTGGAACAGTGTGAAAAATATAGGTACTCATTCTTTAAATGTTGGTAGAATACATCAGTGAAGACATCTGATCATTATATTTCCTTTGTTGGAGAGCTTTTGATTAGTGACTCAATCTTTGTAGGAGTTATAGATCTGCTCAGATTATTTATTTCTTCCTGATTCAGATAGTATGGCTCTAAGAATTTATCCATTTTTTAACTGGGCTACACAATTTATTATCATATAATTGTTCATAGTAGTTTCTTGAACCCCTTTTTTTTTTAATTTCAGTGGCGCCAGTTACCATTTCTCCTCTTTCACTTCTGTTTTAGTTCTTTCTCATTTTTAATTAGTCTAGTGAAGAATTTGTCAATTTTGTGAATCTTTTTTAAAAACCAACTCTTTTTTTTATTGATTTATATTCTCTATTTCATTTATTTCTGCTCTTTCTAAATTTTTCTTCCTTCTGCTAATTTGGGTTTTAGTTTGTTCTTTTTCTATTCCTTGAGTTATTACATTATATTGAGTTATATACATATGTATATACATAAACCTATATATACATGTATATGTATATACATATATATACACATCTATGTATATATATACATATATATACATAAATTTATGTATATACATATATATATCACACATACACGTGTGTGTATATAAATATATATACAGGCATTTAACACTCTAAACTTGCCTCTTGGTACTACTTTATCTGTATCATAAAGTTTGGTTCATTGTATATTCATTTTTATTTGTCTCCAGATATTTTCTAATTTCCTTTTGGATTTCTTCTTTGACCCATTGATCATAAAAGAATATGTTGAATTTCTATTTCTGGATTTTCAGCATTTCCTTCTGTGGTTGATTTCTAGCTTCATTCCATTGTGGTCAGGAAAGATACTTGGTATGAGTTCAATCCCCTTAAATTTGTTAATACTCATTTTGTCACATATCATGTGATCTATCCTGGAAAATTTTCCATGTGCACTGAGAAGAATGTGTATTCTGTCTCTGTTGGGTGAAATATTCTGTATATGTCTGTTAGGTTCATTTAATCTAAAGTATAATATAAGTCCACATTTACTTTCTGTCTGAAAGTAGGGTATTGCTGAAAGTGGGGTATCAAAATCCATTATTATTGTGTTGTCTATTTCTCCCTTCAGTTCTCTTGGTGTTTTCTTCATATATGTAGGTGCTCTGGTATTGGGTGGGTATATATTTATAATTGTTACATCTTTATGTTGAATTGACCCTTTGTAATTACCCAATGTACTTCTTTGTCTCTTGTGACACTTTTTGGCTTACAGCCTTTTTGTCTGATATATGTATGGCTGATCTTGATCTCTTTTGGTTAATATTTGCATGGAATGTCTTTTTCTATGCTTTCACTTTCAGCATGTGTGTCCTTAAATCTAAAGTGAGTTTTTCTCTCTCTGCCTGCCTCTCTACCTACTTGTGATCTGTCTCTATATCAAATAAATAAATAAAATCTTTTTAAAAAAATAAATAAATAAAGTGAGTTTTTTTAATAAACAGCCATAATTGGATCATGCATTTTTGTTCATTTAGCATCTCTATATCTTTTGATTAGTGAGTTCAAATCATTTAGAATTAAAGTAATTACTAACTGGGAAAGATTTATTATTGCCATTTTGTTAATCGTTTTCTTTCTGTACTACAGCTTTTTTTTTGTCTTTCTTTCTTTATGTCTTCCTTTGTTTTTCATTGATTATTTGTGGCAACATACTCTGATTCTTCTCTTATTTTCCCTTGTGTATCTTCTATAGACATTTTCTTTGGGGTCACTGTAAGTTTATGTAAAATATCTCCTATCTATAACACTTTAAGGTGATAATAGCTTAAATTCAAATATAACTTTTTTTATTTTACAAATTTAATTTTAAAAATTTGTGCCTGTTTTGCCATGAGCACATATTATTTTAGTTATTAAACCATAAAATTGTGTGCATTTTAAAAGTAAATTAGTAAAGTGTTATACAGCCATATGAGTAATCTTTGTGAAGGCAAATTGCATGAGTAGGAAACAGGCCATTTTTGTGGCCCCTGTTCCCCTACAGAAAGTTCCAGAAGTAATTTTATGTCTCAAATAGAAGCTAAAGGGGAAGTGAGAAACTTGAAATGTTTCTACTTGTGCTAACAAAGAGGAGAGGTCCAGAGATAAGTAGGTAGATGAGGGGGAAAAAAACAAAGAAAGGAAACTTCTCTGTTTACTTCTACTGACAGAGGAGATGATAGTAGGGTATTGTTTCTGGAAGTCCACATCCATAAGATGAATGATCCTTTAGAATTGTAGGATTTGATCACGCTTCTAAGAACTAGTCACTTCACTTTGGTTAAAATGACTGGAGTTCCACAAGCTAGAATGCAAACAAAAGGCATTTCACTAGTCCCAGCTTCCAAATTCTCTAGCATTTCATTCAATCCAATTGCTGTTACATATGTAGCAGTTTCAATTATTTACATACAGAAGATGAAAAATGAGTAAACATGATGATTATTATACATTTTATAGTTTAATCACAAAGTTTACCAAAATTTCTACTTTCTGTGAAATATAGTCCCACAAAAATTCCATCAGAAACAAATACACAAAATAAAACAATTTTTTAAAGACTCATATTTATAGTCCCTTATATGGGTATCTTGAAAGTTGCTCTATACACGCTCATCTCTTTAGGATGATTTATCAGATCTAAGTTCCATGCATATAACAGCCTATTATATGCATTTGTCAAATAGTGTTATTTTCCCAATCTTATATATGAGGAGTATATGACATATGAGGATTATATGCCATAGCTCTTAAAATTGAGAATCATAGATATTTTTCATTATGAAATTACACAAGAAATTTGAGAAATAGGCCATGACTTTCTGTTAGCTATTTCATGCAGAATATCTAAAATCCAGGTGAACTTGAATTAATCTTTTCAACCTAAATAAACTAAATAAAAGATGTGGCAGAGAAATAAAACATTCACACAGTCAAATGCTTTATAATAATTTAGTTTAAGGCAAGTTTCAGTATAATGTTTCAACTCCTCAGGAACCCAAAGCTAATTAAAAAAACAAAAAACAAAAAAACATGAGACATGCATTACATGACAATAGAGAAAAAAACAGCAAGGTTTTAGCCTGGGAAATTAAGAAGGAGACAGCATACAAGAAGATATTTTCAATTAACACCATATATGTTTCTTCAATCTCATGACCTGTCTGAAATTAATGAAACGTTTTCTACATCCTGCCTCAATTTGTATGAATCAGTCCATAGTGTAAGAAAGAATAGAGTGAACAAATGTTTCTCTCTGGTTATTGGTACTGACATAAATATCACAAAGTCACAAAATTAGAAACACAAGAAAATAACATAAATCACACCAAACATTGCTGTGGGGATTACACACACACACACACACACACACACAAGCTGAATCAGGTGGATTAAATAAAAAGCTTATTTAAAAGACCATCTTTCACCCAGATCAAATTATCATAATGACTATGATTAAATCTTTTTTTTCCAAATAACTTCCTTGCACTCTTATCCCAAAATATAATTCCTATTACAGACTTCTCATATCCCCAGTTGGGGGGGGGGGGACTATTGATCACTGTTTTTGTTCAATTCTAACTGTAACTGGGAAGGTACTTGCATTGAGTCAAAATCCCATGTCCACTGCATATGCACAAAAATCAGAGAGGGTTATTAACAATAAGATTCTCCTCTAGTAATCTCTGTAGATGCTTTGATCACACCTTCTGTGTTTTTACAACAAAATCTGTCTTAGTCACATCTTTTAACACTTGTAGGGGGAGGGAGGTGGAGAGAGATGACAAAAATTGAATTTGAAGTTGATTTTATGCAGTCTATTGAATTTGAGCCAAAAAAAAAAAAAAATCAAAAACCCAAAACCCTTTACCTGATAAATCAATTCAGAAAAATAATCTTATTTTTAAAACCCTCACCTTTAACAGAATAAAATATTATTTTTCTTTTTATCCAACTTATATTTCTGGTATAATTCATCATAAAGATTTTATGGACAGCATTGAAAAGAATTTTCCTTATATATATTTAAGCATTGAATAAGAGTGATCATTTCATTGCTGCAGCATGAGCTTTACTGGTCATGAGGCTCATAGTGCTTGACCCTATTCTTGTGACACAATTATATGTGATAGTAAACCACATTGTGAGATGTATAGGAAAATAAAACATAAATAGAGGGCCAAAGAAAAATGGAAAGTTTCAACTGATGTTTGAAAGAAGATAGAACCTTTGAAATGGAGACATAAACAAAGTCTAGTAAGAGCTATTAAGAGGTGAAGATGGGCGAGTTCTTGTATGATCTTGAAGACTCCACACCCTTTTAGACTGAGTTCACACAAAGAACAAACCTTGAGAAAACTCTTATACTCCCTCCTTTTTTCTTATGTTTACCACCCACCCTTACCACCCTCCAACAGTTCAATTTTTTTTCTCAATACAAGCTCTAGTCCATCCATTCCCTTCCACCCCAACTCCAAAATATTTCATTTCCCTTGGTTAATAATTCTTTTCCACTTCTTTTAGTGCTCTTTCTACTTAGCAATCAATAGCACCCTTCCTTTTTTCCTTCCTTCCTTCCTTCCTTCCTTCCTTCCTTCCTTTCCTCTTTCTTTCTTTCTTTCTTTCTTTCTTTCTTTCTTTCTTTCTCTTTCTTTCTTTTTTTTTGGCACCCTTTCTTTTTATGCCAACAATGTAAACAAACTTCCCCAATTCCTGACTTATTTTCATCATAATTTCTCATGATCTGATTGCACCTTCTACCAATCTATAACCATCATTGCCAATGACCTCTTCTGTTTGCCAAGTCCCGTGAATTTCTATCAGTCAGTATCATTGTTCTTTCTGGACTATATGTAATATTCTATGTGGTAAATATTTGACACACCTATTTGATACATATTTGAGACTCTACGGGAAACATTCCTCTTCCTTGGTATTTTAATTTCATTATCTTCCACCAACACTATAAATAACACATCTCTGTGTCTTTCTCCTCTTTTTAATAAAAATATTGATAATGATCATAAAATTTAAAATGAATATTTGTAGAATTTTAGTAAGTATATGTAATATATTGTTATTTATTTGCCTTACTTGACCTTTAAATGCTCTTTCTCCCCATTACTTCCTTACAGAGCTTAAATGTTTTTAGGATTTCATCCATTAAACTGTTGAGATTAGATTGCAAAACTACCTATCCAGTGCAGATCACCTATGTCTATTCTACTTTCTTCTTTCAACTATTTTCAAGACACTTCCCCTTGGAAATTTGGTGACAAGCTCAAATTCAAAATATTCAAATTAAACATATTGTATCCTTCTACCTGATGTGCCCCACCTGCAGGAAAGAGAGAATGGAGGATAGGCAATAATCTTCTACTACCTTATTCTATCTCTAGATTTGAAATTTCCAGTGCAATAATGGGTGATATAACAAAGGCAAATCAGGAAAGAAAAAGCCCCATCTGCTTCTTCCCAATCCATTTTTCTTCATTCCTGCCCTGAGACAAGGGCCATTAAGCACAGAACAACATGCTGTGTGGATGAACAGGTCCCAAATAGCTGAGATTAATCCAACGCAAGTGGGCTTGATCCTCAAAATAAACAAATTAACTTGGTAAACAGAGTTTGGGAAGGATGGCTTAAGAGGCAGATATCCCTAGAATTGGCGCTTAACAAATTAAATGGAGTTTCTAAAGTGAATGGAGAGGTTTCAAGTGGATTGAATCATCAGAAAAAAACCTTAAGCTTAGAGCATAGTGGCTTGTTTGATTCAAGCCCACTAGGAGTATCACCCAGGCAAAAATCAGAACAAAGTGCAGTGAAGATCTGCTACCAAAACAAGTGCTATGAGAATGTAGGCACACATATACACTTAGAATTTTTTTTTTCCTGGTGATAATAAGGGACCTATAAGGAATACTGAATTATAGAAATCTACCTAGCCAGTTTGGGGCAGGGAGTCAGATTTCCTGGCCAAGAAACAGGCTCTAATGGCTCTAATGCCAAGAGAAGGATCCAACAAATTATTTCTCATAGGTGTCTCTGCTTCCATAATATATTGTTATTATTCTATTCAGAAATGCAGAATATGATCAGTATATATGGATAAGTCTGCAGTTTCCTTACTTTGTCCTCCCTAAATCCATCCATCTATTTTTCCTTCCTTCCTTTCTTCCTTCCTTCATCCTTTTCTTCTTTCTTTCTTTCTATTTTATTTGACTGTAGTTGATATACAATGTTACATTAGTTTCAGGTATACAAAAGTGACTCAATACCTCTATACCTTATTCAACACTTCTGTAACATCTGTCATGATGCAATGCTACATAAATACCATCGACTATATTTCCCATACTCCATATTTCCCATGATTTATTCATTTCATAAGTATAAACCTGTACCTCTCATTCTCTTTCATCTACTTTGCTAATCTCCCAACTACCTCCACTCTGGCAACCATCAGCTTGTTCTCTGTATTTAAGGTCTCATTCTGCTTTTTTGTTTATTCATTTGTTTTTTAGATTCCATATATAGGTGAAAAAATATGGTATTTGTCTTTCTGACATATTTCAGTTAGTATAGTACCCTCTAGAACTATGTTGTCACAAGAGGCAAGATCTCTTCTTTTTTTATGGGCTGAGTGATATCTCATTGTATATGTATACATCTTTATTTGACAATGGACACTTAGGTTGCTTTCATAGCTCAGATGTTGTAAATAATGCTGCAATAAACAGGGGTGCATGGATCTTTCTGAATTAGTGTTTTCATTTATTTGGGTGAATATTCAGTATCAGAGTTACTGTATCATTAAATTTCTATTTTTAATTTTTTTAGAATACTCCATACCGTTTTCCACAATGGCTGTACCAATTTGCTTTCCCACCAACAGTGTACAAGGGTTCCTTTTTCTCCACATCCCTGCCAACACTTTTTATTTCTTGTTTCTCTTTTTGATTCAAGCCAGTCTGACAAGTATGAAGAGATATATTACTGTGCTTTTGATTTACATTTCCCTAATGATTAGTGATGTCAAGCATCTTATTTTTCTGTTGACCTTCTGTATATCTTCTTTGGGAAAATGTCTGTTTATGTTTGCTGCCCATTTTTAAGTCAGAATATTTTAAGTCAGATTTGTGTGTGTGTGTGTGTGTGTGTTAAGTTGTAGAACTTCTCTATATATTTTGGATACTAAACCTTTATCAGATGTGTCATTTGCAAATATCTTCTTCCATTCAGTACGTTGCCTTTTTGCTTTGTTGATGATTCCCTTCACTGTGCAAGAATTTTTTATTTTGATGTAGTCCCATTTCTAACACAATGAGGAAGACTCTGGGGAGGCATATGGTTGTTATGTGACCCACCTTACTCATCATAGTTGAGGGAAAACTGCAGTAGACAAACCATAATACACATAGTTGTATATACATATACATATATACATATATATACACATAAACATATACATATATACATAGATGTCAAACACACACAATTTAAAAATGGTACTATAGGCTCCATGAGGAAGTAGAGCTAATGTATCTGTAATCTGCATTTAGCACAGTGTTCCATATATAATGGTCATTTAATGAACAATGTTTTGGGTATCTAGACATTTTCAAAGGAGATATAGCACAAGTAGTTATGAAAGCAGTGAAATAGGAATGTGGAGACTCTGTGTTGGAACATTAAATAGTAGCTGCATGATGGATGGGTGGTGGGATTTGTGAAGGGAAGTAGGAAGAGAAGAGGTTCCAATTTCTAGACGCTATCACCTTAGTAAGGGAATTAACAATTATAAAACATGGACTACAATATGCTAAACTGTGAAAGGTTTCTTAATCTCTGTTACTCCAAGTTCATTATCTCAAGCTGTGTCTGTATTATGCTTTATACTGAAAAAAAAGCCTATGCTATTGTGTTCAGAAACATTAACAGAGGAACTTAGACCATAGCCTATCTGCAACCACTCTTTGAAGTAGTGGGAGAAAATACCATGTGGACAGATTGGGAAGGAAAAGATAAAGAGGAAAATAAAGAAAGCCAAACCCCTGTGGCCAGTGGAAATAAATAAAGGCCAAATTCAAAGAGCTCTGGGCCTGAAGAGTCATCCTGGGGCTTAATACTTCCAAGGTACATTTCTCCTACACAAGGTTAGTAGATGGTCAGGGAGCTCTGGAGCACAGAAAAACAGTCAGAAGTCTAGGTTTAAAGTTATATACTCTATTGTTAGTGTATAAGAAAGCAACTGATTTCTGTACATTGATTTTGTATCCTGCCACATTACTAGTAGTTTGGGGGTGGAGTCTTTTGGGTTTTGCATATAAAATATCATGTCATCTGTGAAAAGAGAGAGCTTGACTTCTTCTTTGCCAATTTGAATGCCTTTTATTTCCTTTTTTTGTCTGATTGCTGTTCCTAGGGCTTCTAGTACTATGTTGAACAACAGTGCTGAGAGTGGGTATCCTTGTTGTGCAAGTGGGTATTTTTTGAAACAGTATCAGGAGAATAGTATTATTTCTTCTTTGAATGTTTGCTAGAATTCCCCACTGAATCTGTCAGGTCCCGGGCTCTTATTTTGGGGGAAGTTTTTGATCACATCTCTAATCTCATTACTAGATATTGGTCTATTCAGGTTGTCAGTTTCTTCCTGTTTTCAGTATTGGAAGCTTATAGGTTTCCAGGAACACATCCATTTCTTCTAGGTTGCTTAATCTATTGGCATATAACTGTCGATAATAATTTCTGATAATTGTTTCTATTTCCTTGGTGTTAGTCATAATTGCTCCCCTTTCATTCATAACTTTATTAATTTTGGTCCTCTCTCTTCTCTTTTGGATTAGTTTGGCCACTGATTTATTAATCTTATTGATTCTTTCAAAGAACCAGCTTCTAGTTTTGTTGATGTGTCCTACTGTATCTTTAGTTTATAACTCATTGATCTCTGCTCTAATCTTGATTATTTCCCCTCTTGTGCATGGGGTTGGCTTAAAAAATTGTGCTTCAAAACCCTCTTCCACTGTTGATGGCAATACAAATTGGTCCAGCCACTTTGGAAAACAGTGTGGAGATTCCTTAAGAAACATAAAAATAGAGCTTCCCTATGACCATGCAATTGCACTACTGGGTAATTACCCCAAAGATACAGATGTAGTGAAAAGAAGGGCCATATGTACCCCAATATTCATAGCAACAATGTCCACAATCACCAAACTGTGAAAGGAGCCAAGGTGCCCTTCAACAGATGAATGGGTAAAGAAGATATTGTCCAATATACAATGGAATATTATACCTCCATCAGAAAGGATGAATACCCAACTTTTGTATCACCATGGATGGGACTGGTGGAGATTATATGCTGAGTGAAATAAGTCAAGCAGAGAAAGTTAATTGCCATATGGTTTCTCTTACTTGTGGAGCATAAAGAATAACATCGAGGACGTTAGAAGAAGGAAAGGAAAAGTGAATTGGGGGCAATCAGAGGGGGAGACAAACTATGAAAGACTGTGTACTCTGAGAAACAAACTGAGGGTTTTGAAAGGGAGGGGGTGAGGGAATGGGTGAGCCTGGTGGTGGGTATTAAGGAGGGCACATACTGCATGGAGCACTGGGTGTGTTGCATAAAAAATGAATCTTGGAACACTGAAAAAATAAAGAAAAAAGTTATCTACTGTACTGTGGAAGCAATAGGGTAAAGAGGGAGAATGAAGTAAAGTGGACTGGAACAGAACCTATATTCAGGTTCTGCACACACACACAGGAAATGCACCTTCAAAAATAGAAAAAGTTATACAAGCACAGGAGCCCAGGAACAAAGAATGTTCCAGGATATAAGAAATGATTAAGTATCAAAGACATCCACAGGAAACTACAGAGGAACAGGGACTGAGAACAGTCAAGATAAAGTTTGTTGGTATTACCCTGTCTATCTCTGGCACAAGAAAAAAATCAAGGATAGAAAGTGTAGGTGGAGTCAGGTACAGGTTTTATGGGAAACCACAGGTCTTGCACAGAGAGTTATAATTCTCTTGGCTTCTTGAGGGACTATGGATAAATATATGCCAGAATCTTAACTCACATTTTAAAAATGCTTCGTTTGTTCCTGGTAATCATAGAATTGATGTAGCTTATCTTAAACCTGAACCTATAAGTCCCTCTACAGTGGAACCCCCAAATTTTCCCTTCCTCTTCTTACATTTTTTACTCTTACAGAAATTCTTGACTGCATCCACTACTTACATTTTGGAAAAGTAACTTGTACTTTTCTGCTCTAAGCCTGTGATCTCAGTGACTTCCCCAAACTGTCTTCCATTTTAGCTCCCCTCATCCTCTGAGGTCTGGCTCACTTCAACCCCTTCACGATGTATTTAGCACAAAACCTAGGAACACATGAGTTCCACAGTCTGACTGACTTCCATCCTGGTTCCACTGCTTACTAGACACATGACATTATCTTTATCAAGATGCTTAATATCACTGTACCTCAGTTTCTTCCTGTGTAAGATGGGAATAATAGCACCTTCCTCTCAGGGTTGTAAGACTTATGCAAGACAAAAGGTGTAAAGCATACAGAACAGTGACTAACATATAATAAGCTTTCAATAAATGTCCTTAATAATCATGAGGCATTCTTTAATCGCCCTATTTGGAAGTTATCTTCCTATTGCATTGTTTAAAGCAATACGGTTTGGTCTACTTTGGTCATTAAGTTTTACTACTTGGGATTTTCAAATATCCTTCCCTTTGCCTATGTTTGCTTTCTTTTTAATTGTATTACAAGGTCTTTGAGGAGAGACACTGTCTCATAATTCCTTTTGTGCCTTAGTACATAGAATAATCCTTTGCAATACATAAATGGTTAAAAATACTTAAATGATCTAAGTCACCTGTAAAAATCCAAAGTCAAACATTATTAGGGGACTTGCCTAAATAGAATATCTATATACAAAGACTCTTGAGCATCTAAGAATATTGTTAAAAATGTTCAGATGTATAATGTAATTAACTTTCACAAAACTAACAACTAGTAGAACTTGTGTGTGTACATATATGATATATATATCTGATAGATATATATACATATGTATGTATATGTGTGTGTGTATGTGTGTGTATCAGATCACTGAACCACTAAGAGCTGACCACAGTCCAGAAAATCAGAGAAACAAACTTTAAGTCTTGTTTTCCTCTTGATACTTCCTATAAGTACTACTTGAATTAATCTTTATTAAGAGAGACAATATCTGTTAGCAGACTTTATTCCACCATTGAAAGTTTATGACTGAAAACAATAATTTCATAAAAAATCAGGTGGAACACAAAAATAGTATTGGGTGCTATCATAATGAAGCCATTTTTTTTTCTTTTTAAAGCCAGCACAGGATTGGATATGAGAGAAAAGTAGTGGGCAGCCCTATATTATCTACTCTCACTGTCAAGGAACTTGAGGGTCTGAGGGGTCAGGAATGGCTTCAAGACTTTGGGGTCCAAAGTCCTATTGATCTGTGAAGAAGAAGAAAGCCCAGATCTTCAGAAGCTGTCTTTCCTCTCTACTTCCCAATGCAGTAGTTTGAATCTTTAGAGCAACTATGCACATTACATAGATTGGGAAACTGAGACTGAGAGTTAAATAATGTACCCAAACACATTTTGGTAAAGATTATACTTAAAATTGTCAGATTCAAAACCCATTCTCTTTCCCCTGAACAGCCACATTCTGTTCCCCTAAAATCATGGGCTTTTCCCTTGCACAATATCACTAGTAATATAAGAGATACTTGAGTTGTCAGAGTTTGGATATGCCACATTCACATTCTTGTGAAATATAATCTAAATTGAAGGTAATCACTGTAAAAATCTTTACTCTTGGTATCCACATGCCTGACACTGAGTATAGTTAGAAGTGCTCTTCATACTTTAGGAACATTGTCTAATTAATCCTCATAGTCTGTGAGGAAAGTATGTATTATCTCCATTTTACAGATCAGGAAGTTCAGACTCATAGTTAGAAGATGGAGAGCCAGAAATTGCTATGTAGCTACTGGTCCCACAACCTGTTCTTAAACAAAGGTATTCTGCAAACACAGCCAGGGGAATCTGACTACAGGTTCTGTGAAATGGAAGAATTTCTATCCTTCTCTTCCTGTTGTGTTAGAATTATTGTCCACAAATATCTCTAGTTCACCAACCTATGTGCTTGATGGCTAAACTGAATGAATGACCTTTTTCCCTTTATTTAAGAGAACTTCTATTTTCCCCAAGGATTTTCAAAGAAAGAAAGAAAGAAAGGGAGAGAGAGAGGGTAATCACAATTTAGTTCTGGATTAAGGTGATCAGAGTTATCTAGAGAAAATTTACATGAGTGGAAAGTGCTACAGACCTTAGCTATGTCTTTGCTGGGGTCTATAAATTCAGTGCAGATTACCATTTCAGGTTAAATATTGAGGCAAGCAGCAAAATCCGAAATCAAGAAACAAGCTGCCAAGAAGGCTCACCTCTACTTAATCATTTACAATGATTTTCATGGCATTGCCCAGAGCTTTATACGCAGACCCCATAATATTTTTTGCTTTACTCAGTCTCTTATCTGTTGCATTTATAATGCTATATCACTGTAATTACTGGGTGACAACATCCTGGGAAAATAGATGAAAAGGAAAATTTTCTTTACTCCCCAATATTGCTGGAAGTAGTTATACCTTTGTACATGCAAAGTATCCATGCAGTAGGAGACATTCAGTACAATGGAATATAGTAACAGAATGCAAACTCAAAATCAAGGTACTAGGGACGCCTGGGTGGCTCAGTTGGTTAAGCGGCTGCCTTCAGCTCAGGTCATGATCCCAGCGTCCTGGGATCGAGTCCCACATCGGGCTCCTTGCTTGGCGGGGAGCCTGCTTCTCCCTCTGCCTCTGCCTGCCACTCTGTCTGCCTGTGCTTGCTCTCGCTTCTATCTCTATGACAAATAAATAAATAAAATCTTAAAAAAAAAATCAAGGTACTAATGGCGAATTAAATAATTGTTCAAACATAACATCACCAATAAGGGGACCTTGGGTAACCTCTTGATGCCATGCTCTGAAGATACAAGCGTCATCCACATAGTACTCCTAACGAAAATGTACATAAAATTTAAGTCTGGTACCTCTTGACGTCATGCTCTGAAGATACCCATCACCTACATAGTATTCCTAACCAAAATGTACATAAAATTTGACTCTCATTTATAGGGGAACAGTCAGACTAATAATACCAGGATTCAAGAAAAATGCCAGTATTATGAAAGATGAAAATAAACATATAGATATACAAATAATTAAATAATGACTAGGCAATTTAGATTTTAAAAAATCTAGAGAAATGAAAACTAAATATGTGATCCTTAAGTATATCCTAGATTTTTTTGTAGAATCATTTTATTTTATTTAACATCTGTCACCATACAAAATTATTACAGTATTATTGACTATATATCCTATGTTGTATTTTTCCTTTCTGTGAATTGTTTATTTTATAACCAGAAATTTGTACCTCTTAATCCCACTTCACTTACCCTCCCATCCCAAATATTTGTCAACCACTCATTTGTTCTCTATCTTGATAAGTCAGTTTCTTTTCTTGTTATTTGTTTTATCATATGCTTGGTTTTTTAGGTTCCACGTATAAGTGAAATTACATGGTATTTGTCATTCATTATCTTACTTATTTCACTTAGCATATTCCCTCTCTGTCCATCTATGTTGTCACAGTGGCAAGATCACATTCTCTTTTATTGCTGAGTAATATGTTATTGTGTACATGTATATCACATCTTCATTCATCTACTGATGGACACTTAAGTTTTTTCCATATCTTGTCTATGGTAAATAGTATTGCAATAAACATAAAGGTGCAAAAAACAAAAAACAAAACCGTAAGGGTACAAATATCTTTTCAAATTAGTGTTTGTTTGTTTGTTTATTTGTTTTTACCCAGAAGTGGAATTATTGTATTAGATACTTCAATTTTTAGTTTTTCAAGGAACCTCCTTATTGTACCAATATACATTCTTATCAACAGTGCGTGAAGGTACCCTTTTCTTCACATCCTCGCCAATGCTTGTTATTTCTGGTCTTTTTGATATGAACCATTCCGACTGGTTAAAGATGACATCTCATTCTGGTTTTTGTTTCTGTTTTCATGCTCATTAATATCAAGCATCTTTTCATGTGTCTTTTGGCCATCTGTATGTCTTCTTTGGGAAAATGTCATTGAGATCCCCTGCCAATTTTTAATTGGATTATTTTGTTTAATTTTTGGGTTGAGTTATAGGAGTTCTTTATATCCTTTGAATATTAGGGCATTATGGGATATATCATATGCAAATACCTTCTCATGTCTCAGTAGGTTGCCTTTTATTTTGTTGCTGATTTTCTTTGCTGTGCAAAAGCTTTTATGTTTGATGTAATCCCAATTGTTTATTTTTGCTTTTGTTTTCCTTGCCTGAGGAGACATATCCAGAAAAATACTGCTAAGATTATGTCCAAGAGATTATGGCCTATGTTTTCATTTAGCAGATTATGATTTCATGTCTTACATTTACATCTTTGATCCATTTTGAGTTTATATTTGTTTATTGTATAAAAAAGTGGCTCAGTTTCATTCTTTTGCATGTAGCTGTCCAGTTTTCCCAGAACCATTTATTGAAAAGACTGTCTTTTCCCCATTGTGTATTCTTGCCTCTTTTGTCATAGATTAATGGACAATATAGGTGTAGGTTTATTTCTGGGCTCTCTATTCATTTCTATTGTATCTATTTTTCATTTGTATCTATTCATTTCTATGTATCTACTTTTGTGCCAGTATCATACGGTTTTGATTATTATAGCTTTGTAGTATATCTTGAAATCTGAGGTTGTGATACCTCCAGCTTTGTTGTTTCTCAAGATTGCCTTGGATCTTCGGGGTGTTTTTTGTGCTTCCATACAAATTTTAGGGTTTTTTGTTTGTTTCTTTCTTTCTTTTTTGGTTCTAGTTCTATGAAAAATCCTATTGGTATTTGGATAATAATTGAATTGTATCTGTATTCATATACAGAATCACACTTTTAATCTGAATTCTTTCAGTCCATGAGCATGTATATCTTTCCATTGTGTCTTGGATTTCCCTCAGTCATTTCTTATAGTTTTCAGAGTATAAGTCTTTTATCCTCTTTCATTAAATTTATTTCTAGGTATTTTTTATTTGATATAATATAAATCAGATTGTTTTAAAAATTTTCCTTTCCAGTATATCACTAGCATATAGAAACACAATAGGATTTCTGTATATTCATTTTGTATTCTGCAAATTTACTGAATTCATGTATTAATTGTAATTTTTTTATGGAGTCTTTGCAGTTTTATACATGACAGTATCCTGTCATCTGGAAATAGAGTTTTACTTCTTCCTTACCAACATGGATACATTTTATTACTTTTTCTTATCTGATTGCTATAGCTAGGACTTCCAGTATTGTTGAATAAAGTGGTTAAGTGGTTAAGAGTGAACATCCTTGACTTGTTCTTGATCTTAGACCAAAGCTTTCAATTATTTATTACTGAGTATAATGTTAGCTGTGGCTTTGTCATATGTGGCCTTTATTATGTTGACATACGATCTTTCCATACTTACTTTGTTGAGAGTTTTTATTTTACTCGATGTTGAGTTTTGTCAAATGCTTTTTCTGTATCTAATGAGACGACCATATGATTTTTATCCTTCATTTTGTTAATTTGGTGTACTGCATTGACTGTTTTGCATATATTGAACCATCCTTACATCCCTGGAATAAATTCCACTTGCTTTTTTAAAAAGGAATGAGTCTTTTAATGCATTTCTGAATTCAGTTTGCTAATATTTAGCTAAGGATTATTGAATCTGTGTTCATTCAGGATAAAGGTCTATAATTTTCTTGCAGCATATATTCTATATCTGATTTGGTATTAGAGTAATGCTGACTTTATATTATGACTTTAAAAGCATTTGTTCCTTCTCTATTTTTTTTTCCAAATAGTTTGAGAAGGATAGGTATCTTTTAAATGTGTGGTAGAATTCACCTGTGAAGCCATCAGTTCTGAACTTTTGTTGTTGAAAGCTTTTTAATTACTAGTTCAAATTTGTTACTAGTAATTTGTCTTTTCAGATTTTTTATTTCTTCCTGATTCCATTTTAGGAGGTTGTATTTGTTTCTAAGAATTTATTCATTTCTTCTAAGTTGTTCAATATTTTGGCTTATAATTTTTGTAGTAGTCTCATAATTTTTATATTTCTGGGTCAGTTGTAACCTCCTTTTCATCTAATTTTATCTACTTGAGTCCTCTTTTTTTCTTGATTAGTTGGGATAAAGTTTTATGAATTTTATTTATATTTTCAAGGAATCAGCTATTAGTCTCTTTGATCTTTTTGTGGTTTTTCATCCTCATTTTATTTGTTTGCATTCTTTAAAATTTAAATTCAATATAATTAACATATACTGTATTAATAATATCAGAGGTAGAATTTAGTGATTCATCACCTGGCATACAACTCCCAGTACTCATTCCATCAAGTGCCCTCCTTAATTCCCATCACCCAGTTACTCCTCCTCCCATCTACCTTCTCTCCACAAACCCTCATTGTTTCCTAAAGTTAAGATTCCTTTATGGTTTGCTCCCTCTCTGTTTTTATCTTATTTTTCCTTCTCTTCCCCTATGTTCATCTGTTTTGTTTCTTAAATTCCACATATGAGTGAAATCATATGGTATCTGTCCTTCTCTGACTTATTTCGCTTAGCGTAATACCCTGTAGTTCCATCCATGCCATCAGAAATGGCAAGTCTTCATTCTTTTTGGTGGCTGAGTAATATTCCACTGTATATACCAAATCTTTATAGATGCATCTGTTGATGGGATCTTTCCATATTTTGGCTATTGAGGGCATTGCTGCTATAAACATTGAAGTACATGTCCCATTTCAGATCACTATGTTTGTATCCTTTGGATAAGTACCTAGTAATAGTGTATCCTTTGGATAAATACCTAGTAGTCATATGCTTATGGTTCAGCAATAGCACTTTTTTTTTTTTTATAACTTTTTGAGGAATCTCCATACTGTTTTTATTTCTATTCTGATCTTTGTTGTTTTCTTCCTTCTACTAACTTGGGCTATTTGTTCTTTATTAGTTCCTGTAAGTGTAAGAATAGATTCCTTGACATTTTCCTTATTCTTGAAGCAGAACTTTGTTACTATACTGATAGTATCACTTACATCTTAGAACTGCTTTTACTGAACCCCATGAATTTTGAACTGTAGTGTGTCCATTTTAAATTATCTCCAGGTATTCTTTATGTCTTTTTTGATTTCTTCATTGACCCATGAGTTGTTTAGTAACATGTTATTTAGCCTCCATATGTTTGAGTTTCTTTCAGGTTTTTTTGTTTTGTTTTGTTTTGTTTTATTGATTTCTTGTTTCATGCCATTGTGGTTGGAAAAGACAATCAGTGTGATTTCAAGCTCTTAAATTTTGAAATTTATTTTGTGGTCTATCATATCACCTATCCTAGAGAATACTGCAAAAAAAAATGGAAAAAAATATGTATTCTGCTGTTTTTAGGTGGAGTGTTCTATATATATATCCACTTGTCTAATGTGTCATTCAAAGCCACTGCTTCCTTATTGATTTTCTGCCTGGATGATCTATCCATTGATTTAAGTGGGGTGTTAAATTCCCCTACTATTATTGTATTACTGTCCATTTCTCCCTTTATGACTGTAATATTTGCTTATTATATATTTAGGTGCTTTTATGTTGCATGCATAGACATTTACAATATTATATCCTTTTCTTGGATTGATCCCTATTGTTATATAATGACTTTTTTTTCTTTTGTTAGAGTCTATGCTTTAAAGTCTTTTATTTGATAAGAGTATTGCTACCCAGTTCTTTTCACTTCCATTTGCATGAATATGTCTTTCCATTCCTTCACTTTGTCTGTATGTCTTTAGGTCCAAGGTGAATCTCTAATAAACAGCATACAGATGGGTCATGTCTTTGTATTCATTTAGTTACCTTGTGTTTTTCTTTTTTTCTTTCTTTTTTTTCTTTTTATAGATTTTTATTTATTTATTTGACAGAGAGATCACAAGTAGGCAGAGAGGCAGGCAGAGAGAGAGAGAGAAGAGGAAGCAGGCTCCCCACAGAGCAGAGAGCCTGATGCAAGACTTGATCCCAGGACCCTGAGATTATGACCTGAGCCGAAGGCAGAGGTTTAACCCACTGAGCCACCCAGGCACCCACCTTGTGTTTTTCTATTAGAGCTTTTAATCCATTTATATTTAAAGTAATTATTGGTAAGTATGTACTTATTACCATTTTTAAATTGTATTTTGGTAGTTTTTTTGGTTCTGTTTCTCCTCTTGCTCTCTTCTTTTGTGGTTTAATGGATTTCTTTAGTGTTATACTTGGATAATTTTCGTTTGTGTGTGTATGGATCTATTATAGATTTTTGATTTGTGGTTATCATGAGGATTATATGTATTATTCTATGTATATAGCAGTGTATAATGAGTTGATGGTTACTTAACTTTTAACACAAAAGCACTAAATATTGCTTTCTCTGTTTTATGTCTATAATATCACATCTTACATCTTTTTCTTTTGTGAATACCATGACTAACTTTTGTAGTTAGAATTGATTTTATTATTTTTGTGTTTTAACTTCCTAGTTTTATAAATGATTGATTGGCTATAGTTAATATATTTTAACATTCTCAAATAAAATATTTTCTTTTCATAATTACTTCTAGTTATGGCCTTTTTGTTCAACTTAAAATATCCCTTTAACATTTTTTGTAAGACTGATTTAGTGGTGATAAACTCCTTTAAATTTTGTTTGTCTGGGAAAAGCTTTATCTCTCCTTCAATTCTGAATGATTATCTTTTTGGGGAGAGTATTCTTAGTTGTAGGATTTTATTGCCCCTAGCACTTGGAATATATGAAAAAAAAATACACATACATATACACACACACACACACACACACACACACACACACCACTCTGGCCTGCAAAAATTTTGCTAAAAACTCATCTGATATCCTATGGGTTTTTCCCTTGTATGTAACTATATACTTTACTCTTACTTTTAAGATACACTCTTTATGTTTAAAATTGCCATTTAATTATTATGTGTCTTGGTGTATATCTCCTTTGGTTCAACTTGTTTGGGGCTCTCTTTGATTACTGGATCTAGATATCTGTTTTCTTTCCTATTTTTGAGAAGTTTTCAAATAATATTTCTTCAAATAATTTTTCTGCCCCCTTGTTTTCTCTTCTACTTCTGGGACCTACATAAATCAGATGTTCTTATGCTTAATAATGTCACAGAAGTACCTTAACTCACCCTCATTTTTTATTTTTATTTTTGCTGTTCAGCTTGGTTACTTTCCTTTCCTTGTCTCCTAGATCCCTGATCCATTCTTCTGCATCCTCTAATTGCTTTTGATTCTCTCTAATGCATTTTTCATTTCAGTTACTATATTCTTCAGCTATGACTGGTTCTTTTTATATTTTCTGTCTCTTTGTTGAAGTCCTTATTGAGTTCATCCAGTCTTGCCTCAAGTCTGAAGAGTATCTTTATGACTTACTTTGAACTCTTTATGAGGCAAATTGCTTCTGTCTGTTTCATTTAATTCTACTCTAGTTTTTGTCTTGTTCTTTCATTTGGATCAGATTTCTCTGTCTAATTTTGTCTGACTATCTAATTTTATGTTTCTGTAGGACAGCTACATTTTCCAAGGGTCTTGTGTTTAAGGGTTTCTATGATGATCTGTAGGGCAGAACCCCCTCGTTATGCAGGGCTACTCTTGCATTGTTGTGGGTTATGTTGTTGTGGCTGAGACTAACACTATGGGTGCACTGGTGGCAGGGCTTATACCATGTGTGTCTGGCTTTGAGGCCTAATTGCAGTTAATGGGGGTGTGCTTGTAGGCAATTTCTTCCCCGCTACCTCAGTCTCAGGCCTAAAAGGACTAGCACCCAGTCTAGCTGTCTACAATGAGGTGCTGAGATTGCTGTGGGAATGCTGGTGGGCAGAGTTTCTATCCCTCCTCCCCTGAGAAGAAGTCATTTTTAAGGGGTGCTGGTCTCATGTTGGGCTGCCTATTAGGTATGGCAGTGTGGAGCTACTTTTGAGGGATTCCTGCTTGGATGGGCACTTTGAATGAAGTGGGTCCACAGGGGAATGCTAGGGCAGGGTACATGATACTATGAAGTTACATGATGAGTTTCAGAACTCTCCACAAAGCCTCAGGTTATCTAGACTGAGAAATGGGAAGGGAAATAGCATTACCAACACTTTTGTTCTTGAAGAAAGCTCTTGAATATCTCTGTCCTTCCAGCACATATCCTAAAATTAACCACTACATCCTCACATATATCCCTCGTACTTTTCAAACTGCCTTTGATGCTGTGTCTCAGGTCAACTTATTTAGCACACTGTCTCTTTAAATGTGGAGATTTGGTTTCTTAGAGCCTTCTTGCTCTCCTGGAATTAAGCATATTGATTTTCAAAGCCACACATTGTGAAGACTCAGATTCTCAGTGTGAGTCACCAGGATCAGGGGGTGCCCAGTTTGAGGTCTGATGCCCTCACTCCTCAAGCTTGTCCATCCCTCTCTTGGGTAATTAGACTGGGGGTTTGTTTCCTGATCACATCTCTGTCCCTCCTGTTATTTTCAATGTGGCCTTCTCTCTACAACTAGCTATGGCAGACTTCAAATCTTCAGATTGTTTGCAGAGTGAGTTGCAATGTGTGTAGTTGCTTTAAGTGTATCTGTGGGAAGATGTGAGCTCTGGAGTCTCCTACTCTGCCATCTTCCCTCTCTTCACTCCATCCTAGAATTTTTAAATAAAAGATAAAATCTAAGTACAGAGTGTGTATTAGATAATAGTGCTATATCAGAGTTTAATTTCCTGAATGTGATCACTAAAATTTATTTATGGAATAAGAGACCATTCTACTCTTACAAGGTTAATGCAGAGACATATATATATATGTTTAAGGAAAAATGGTAAAAAAACGTTTTTTATTGAACTAGAGAAGTTGAAATTCTAATGTTAATTGATAAATCAGCAGCCTTGGTCCATTGTGTTGGAGTAATGTATTTCATTTAACTCATTTATTCGATAAATTATGTCAAGTGTCCATCATACATTAGATACTGTGCCAGACTGAAAATATAATAATCCATTGGATTTAAATTCTGCCCTCAAGGAGCTTACTTTATAGTTCACTTTACAGAACATCAGTGTCTGACACCATGTTTCTTTATACTATGTTCTGTAACAATTTTAATTAACACTTTTTCTCATGAGACAAAATTCCTTTTTTTTTAAATTTTTAAATAAATATATAACATATTATTAGCCCCAGGGGTACAGGTCTGTGAATCACCAGGTCTACACACTTCACAGCATCCACCATAGCACATACCCCCACCCCAATGTCCATAATCCCACCACCCTCTCCCTACCCCCTAACCCCCAGCAACCCTCAGTTTGTATTGTGAGATTAAGAGTCTCTTATGCTTTGTCTCCCTCCCAATCCCATCTTCTTTCATTTATTCTTTTCCTACCCCTGAAACCCCCCACGTTGTATCTCCACTTCCTCATATCAGGAAGATCATATGATAGTTTTCTTTCTCTGATCGACTTATTTTGCTAAGCATAATACCCTCTAGTTCCATCCACGTCGTCACAAATGGCAGGGTTTCATTTCTGTTGATGGCTGCATAGTATTCCATTGTATATATATACCACTTCTTTATCCATTCATCTGTTGATGGACATCTAGGTTCCTTCCATAGTTTGGCTATTGTGGACATTGCTGCTAAAACATTCGGGTGCACATTCCCCTTCAGATCACTATGTTTCTATCTTTAGGGTAAATACCTAGTAGTGCAATTGCTGGGTCATAGAGTAGCTCTATTTTCAACTTTTTGAGGAATCTCCATGCTGTATTCCAGAGTGGTTGCACCAGCTTGCATTCCCACCAACAATGTAGGAAGGTTCCCCTTTCTCCACATCCTCACCAGCATCTTTCATTTCCTGACTTGTTAACTTTAGCCATTCTGACTGGGGTGAGGTAGTATCTCATTGTGGTTTTGATTTGTATTTCCCTGATGCCAGGTGATGTGGAGAATTTTTTCATGTGTCTGTTGGCCATCTAGTTATCTTCTTTGCAGAAATATCTGTTCATGTCCTCTGCCCATTTCTTGATTGGATTATTTGTTCTTTGGGTGTTGAGTTTGCTGAACTCTTTACAGATTTTGGATAATAGCCCTTTATCTGATATGTCATTTGCAAATATCTTTTCCCATTCTGTCAGTTGTCTTTTGGTTTTGTTGACTGTTTCCTTTGCTGTGCCAAAGCTTTTGATCTTGATAAAGTCTCAATAGTTCATTTTTGCCCTTGCTTCCCTTTGGCAATGTTCCTAGGAAGATGTTGCTATGGCTGAGGTCAAAGAGGTTGCTGCCTGTGTTCTCCTCAGGGATTTTGATGGATTCCTTTCTCATATGGAGGCCCTTCATCCGTTTTGAGTCTATTTTCATGTGTGGTGTAAGGAAATGATCCAATTTCATTTTTCTGCATGTGGCTCTCCAATTTTCCCAACACCAATTGTTGAAGAGGATACTTTTTTCCATTGAACATTATTTCCTGCTTTGTCAAAGATTAGTTGACCATAGAGTTGAGGGTCTTTTTCTGGGCTCTCTATTCTGTTTGATTTATGTGTCTGTTTTTGTGCCAGTACCATACTGTCTTGATGATGACGGCTTTGTAATACAGCTTGAAGTCTGGAATTGTGATGCCACCAACATTGGCTTTCTTTTTCAATATTCCTTTGGCTATTCAAGGTTTTTCTGGTTCCATATAAATTTTAGGATTATTTATTCCATTTCTTTGAAATAAATGGATGGGATTTTGATAGGGATTGCATTAAATGTGTAGATTGCTTTAGGTAGCATAGACATTTTCACAATCTTTGTTCTTCCAATCCATGAGCATGGAACATTTTCTCCATTTCTTTGTGTCTTTCTCACTTTCTTTCATGAGTACCTTATAGTTTTCTATATAGATTCTTTGCCTCTTTGGTTAGGTTGATTCCTAGGTACCTTATGGTTTGGGGTGCAATTGTAAATGGGATTGACTCCTTAATTTCTCTGTCTTCTGTCTTGTTGGTGTAAAGAAATGTAACTGATTTCTGTGCATTGATTTTATATCCTGACACTTTACTGTATTCCTCTACAAGTTCTAGCAGTTTGGGAGACCAAAAGACACCTCCAGATCTAAAGTGAGAGGGTGGAACACAATTTACCATGCTAAGGGACATCAGAAGAAATCCAGGGTGCCAATCCTTATATCAGATCAATTAGATTTTAAGGCAAAGGCTATAATAAGAGATGAGGGAGGACAATATATCATACTCAAATGGTCTGTACAACAAGAAGATCTAATCATTTTAAATATCTATGCCCCTAACATGGGAGAAGTCAACTATATAAACCAATTAATAACAAAATCAAAGAAACACATAGACAATAAAACAATAATAGTAGGGGACTTTAACACTCCCCTCACTGAAATGGACAGATCATCTGAGCAAAAGATCAACAAGGATATAAAGGTCTTAAATGACAACTGGACCAGATGACATCACAGATATATTCAGACCATTTCATTCCCAAGCAACAGAATACACATTCTTCTTGTGTGCACATGGAACATTCTCCAGAATAGATAACATCCTGGGTCCTAAATCAGGTCTCAACCAGTATCAAAAGATTGGGATCATTCCCTGCATATTTTCAGACCACAATGCTTTGAAGCTAGAACTCAATCACAAGAGGAAATTTGGAAAGAAGCCAAATACATGGAGACTAAACAGCATCCTTCTAAAGAACGAATGGGTCAACCAGGAAATTAAAGAAGAATTGAAAAAAATCATGGAAACAAATGATAATGAAAACACAACAGTTCAAAATCTGTGGGACACAGCAAAGGCAGTCGTAAGAGGAAAATATATAGCGGTACAAGCCTCAAATACACAACCTAACCCTACACCTAAAGGAGCTGGAGAAAGGACAAGAAAGAAACCCTAAACCCAGCAGGAGAAGAGAAATCATAAAGATCAGAGCAGAAATCAATGAAATAGAAACCAAAAAAATAATAGAACAAATCAACAAAACTAGGAGCTGGTTCTTTGAAAGAATTAATAAGACTGATAAACCCCTGGCCACACTTATCAAAAAGAAAAGAGAAAGGACCCAAATAAATAAAATCATGAATGAAAGAGGAAAGATCACAACTATCACCAAAGAAATACAGACAATTATAAGAACATACTATGAGCAACTCTACACCAACAAATTTGACAATCTGGACACCCCAGAAGAAAGGAAAACTTAACCAGGAAGAAATAGAAAACCCAAACAGACCTATAACCAGTAAGGAGATTGAAACAGTCATCAAAAATCTCCAAACAAACAAAAGCCCAGGGCCAGACAGCTTCCCAGAGGAATTCTACCAAACATTTAAAGAAGAATTAATTCCTATTCTCCTAAAACTGTTCCAAAAAATAGAAATGGAAGGAAAACTTCCAAACTCATTTTATGAGGCCAGCATCACTTTGATCCCAAAACCAGACAAGGATCTCTTCAAAAAAGAGAACTACAGGGCGCCTGGGTGGCTCAGTGGGTTAAGCCGCTGCCTTTGGCTCAGGTCATGATCTCAGGGTCCTGGGATTGAGTCCCGCATTGGGCTCTCTGCTCAGCAGGGAGTCTGCTTCCTCTTCTCTCTCTCTCTGCCTGCCTCTCTGCCTACTTGTGATCTCTCTCTGTCAAATAAATAAATAAAATCTTAAAAAAAAAAGAGAGAGAGAGAACTACAGACCAATATCCTTGATGAACACAGATGCGAAAATTCTCACCAAAATACTAGCCAATAGGATCCAACAGTACATTAAAATGATTATTCAGCATGACCAAGTGGGATTTATTCCTGGGCAGCAAGGTTGGTTCAACATCCATAAATCAATCAATGTGATACAATACATTAATAAAAGAAAGAACAAGAACCATATGATACTCTCAATAGATGCTGAAAAAGCATTTGACAAGGTACAACATCCCTTCCTGATCAAAACTCTTCAAAGTGTAGGGATAGAGGGCACATACCTCAATATCATCAAAGCCACCTATGAAAACCCACCGCAAATATCATTCTCAATGGAGAAAAACTGAAAGCTTTTCCGCTAAGTTCAGGAACATGGCAGGGGCATCCTTTATCACCACTGCTGTTCAACATAGTACTAGTCCCAGCCTCAGCAATCAGACAACAAAAAGAAATTAAAGGCATCCAAATTGGCAAAGAGGAAGTCAAACTATCACTCTTTGCAGATGATATGATACTATATATGGAAAACCCAAAAGACTTCATGAGACAAAATTCTAATGAGACCAAATTCTAAGATTAAAGGAGGTGTTGGCAATGGCTTAACACAGTCATACATCAGAGATACTGAAAGTTGGGTTTTAGAGCACCACAATAAAATGAATATCCCAATAAAGCGAGTCAAATGAATTTGATTTTTCCAGTGCACATAAAATGTTTATACTGTAGTTTGTTAAGTGTGTAATAGCTTCATGTCTACAAAAATGTACACAGCTTTATTTAAAAGAGCTTATTTTAAATACTTAAGAACACTTTATTGCAAAAAAAAAAAAATGCTATCATGCGAGATTTCAGTGAGGTGTAATGTTATACTGGTGAGGGGTCTTGCCTCAGTGTTGTTGCCTGCTGACTGACCAGGGTGATGGTTACCCAATATTGGATGGTTTGTCAATTTTTAAAACTAGGCAGTGATAAAGTTTGCTGCATCTTTTGACTCTTCCTTTCACAAGGAAATTTCTCTGTAACATGTGATGCTGTTGGATAGCATTCTACACACCATAGAACTTTAAAAATTAAAGTCAATTCTCTCAAACCTTGCTGCTGCTTTTTCAACTAAGTTTATGTAACAGTAGAAATCCTTCACTGGTGTTTTCAATCATCTTCACAGAATCTTCACCAAGAGTAGATTCCATCTCAAGAAGTCATTTTCTTTGCTCATCTGTTAAAAATAACTTTGCATCCATTTATGTTTTATCATTAGATTTCAGCAACTGAGTCACATCTTTAGCCCACATTTCTACTTCTTGTTCTCTTGCTCTTTCTATCACATCTACAGTTACTCCCTCCACTGAAGCCTCAAACCCCTTGAAGTCATTTATGAGGGTTAGAATTACCTTCTTTCAAACCCCTGTCCTTGTTGACATTTTGATCTGTTTCCGTGAATCACAAATGTTAATAGCATCTAGAATGGTAAATCTTTTTCAGAAGGTTTTAAATTTTGCTTTGCCCAGATCTGTCAGAAGGTATCACTATCCATAGCAGCTGTAGCCTTACAAAGTGTATTTCTTAAATAAGAAGACTTGAAAATCAAAATTACTGCTCGATCCATGGGCTGTAAAATGGATATTGTGTTAGCATGAAAACATGACTCTTGTTATACTTCTCCATCAGAGCTCTTGGGTGGCCAGGTGCATTGTCAGTAAGAGGTAATATTGTGAAAGAAATATTTTTTTTCTAAGCAGGAGGTCTCAACAGTGGCCTTAAAATATTCAGTAAACCAGTTGTAAACAAATGTGCTGTCATCCAATCTTTATTCTTCCATTTAGAAAGCATGACAGAGTAGATTTAGCATAATTCTAAGGGCCCTCGGGTGTTCAGAGTGGTAAATAAGCACTGGCTTCAACTGAAGTCACTGTGTTAGCCCCTAACAAAAGTCAGCCATTCCTTTGAAACTTGGAAGCCAGGCACTGACTTTTCCTTATTGGCTAGTTTTCTAGCTTCTTCTTTTAGTCTCTATTTCATTTATTTCTGATCTAACCTATTTCCTTTCTTCTACTAGCTATAGGCTCTGATTTTTCTTCATCTTCTAGCTTTAGAGGTAAGATTAGATTGATATTTTTCAGGTTTCTTAATATATATCACTATGAACTTCCCTTTAATGATTTCAATTCTTATACTTTTTTGACACTTGTTTTGTGGCCTAATATGTGATCTATCTTAGAAAATATTTCATGTGCACTTGAAAATAATGTGTTTTCTTGGTTTTGGATGAAGTGTTCTGTATACATTTGTTCGGTCCATCTGGTCTAATGCGTCATTCAAAGTTATAGTTTTCTTTTTTATTTTCTCTCTGGATGATCAATTCAGTGATATAAGTATGGTGTTAAAATCCCCTTTGCTTACTATATTACTCTCCATTTCTCCTTTTATGTCTGCTAACATTTGCTTTATGTATATAGGTGCTCTTATGTTGCTTGTATAGGCATTTATAATTGTTAATCCTCTTACTGGATTGATCCCTTTTTCATTATGGAGTGGCCTTCTTTCTATCTTGTTAAAGTTCTTGTTTTAACATCTATTTACTCTATAAAGCATTGCTACAGTCTTTGTTTTATAGTCAATTTTGTTTGACATAAGCATTGATACTTGCCTTTTCTTTTTCACTTCTGTTTGCAAAGTACATGTTTGCCCATCCCTTCACTTTCAGTCTGTATATCTTTAGTTCTTGAAGCAAGTCTCTTGTTGGCAGAATATATATGGACCTTGTTTTTATATTTTATAAATATAAAATGTTTTCATATTTTATATTTTATAAAAATATAAAATATATTTTATATTTTTAGTTACTCTATGTTTTGATTGGAGCACTTAGTGCATTTGCATTTAAAGAAATTATTGATATACTTGAACTTATTGACATTTTGTTAGTTGTTTTTTGATTATTGTAATTCTGCTTTATTCCTTTCTTTTCTTATTCTCTTCTCCCATGGCTTGACAGCTTTCTTTTGTGTTATGCTTAGATTCCTTTCTCTTTAGTTTTTGTGTATGTATTATAGGTTTTTGATTTCTGGTTAAGTTGCGTTCATACATAACATTTTATGTGTATATCAGTCTTTAGTGAGCTGATGGTTGCTTAAGTTTGAACACAGTCTAAAAGCATTAAATTATGCCCCAAACACACATTTTATGTATATGTTGCCATAGTTTATATCTTTTTATCCAGCCTAATTTTTATAGATATAAATGATTTATTATTTTTGACTTTTAACTTCCATACTGGATTTATAAATGATTAATCTACTATTTTAATTATACTATATATGTATAGTATATATGTATAGTATATAATA
Organism: Mustela putorius furo; assembly: GCF_011764305.1. NCBI lineage: Eukaryota > Metazoa > Chordata > Mammalia > Carnivora > Mustelidae > Mustela > Mustela putorius. Next base: position 81,891,949 of record NW_025422005.1, on the reverse strand, counting down.
TAATATAATATATAATATATATATTTAACTGACTATATATGTGGAATTTTTTTCTTTCATAATTTTCTTCCCTTTTTTCTTTCCACTTAAAGAACTCCCTTTAGTTAATTTCTTGTAATACTGGTTTCATGGTGATAAATCCCTTTAACTTTTGTTGGCTGGGAAACTAATTCCCCTTCTATTTGAATGATAATCTTGCTAGGTAAAGTATTCTTGGTTGTAGGGTTGTAGGTTTGGTGTGGTTTGGTTTTTTAGCCTTTGACTATATCATGCCATTCCCTTGTAGCCTGCAAAGTTGCCACTGAAAAAATTTGCTGATATCCTTATGGGTTTTCCCTTGAATTAGCTGTTTTCTTTTCTCTTGCTGCTTTTAAAATTTTCTTTATGTGTCTTGATGTGGACTTCCTAGGGTTCATTCCATTAGGGTTTTTCTGTGCTTCCTAGACGTGGATGTCAGTTTCTTCTCCAGTATAGGGAAGTTCTCCACCATTATTTCTTTAGATAATTTTCCTGTCCCTTTTTCTTGTGCATACCCTATAAAGCAAATATTATGCTTGATGATGTTGCTGAGTTCTCTAAACCTAATTGCATAGTTTTTTGTTTTGTTTTGTTTTTTCTGTTCAGCTCGGTTGCTATTTACCCTGTGTTCCATATTGATGATTTGTTCTCCTGCATCCTCTAAGCTATTTTTGATTCCCTCTAATGTTGGTTGGTTTTTTTTTTTTATTTCAGTTATTCTCCTACACCTTCTGGTCTTGAAAACAGTAGCCCTGTGTAGAAGAGTTTCTCTGTGCCCTCTAGCACAACCACTTTGTCACCAAACCTAGGCACTCCAGAGATGTCTCCTATGTGCTAGGTGTGCAATCCTATTTTGGCAAAGTTGCAATTTTTTAAGCCCACCTGTTTGTTGTGACCAAATTTGCCTCCTGTGGGTACCCTGGGGAGGGTTTGCTCTCTGTGCTATTAAGAGGTTTGGCTGTGGTTGCCATGGGCTTTTTGGTAGGTTGGGCTAGCACACAGCCTTGCTAACTACAATTCTCTTTCTGTTTTAACAGCAGGAGGCACACCAAAGGTAGTCCTAGCTCCTTGAAGAGCCTGCTAAATGGCCTGGCTGCAGGAACTGTGAATGCACTAATGTGTGTGGTTATTTCTCCCGCCCTTTACTCAGGACAAGAGTCACTTTGGAGTGGTCCAGCCTCTGCTGGGGCATCCTGCAGGGTGCAACAGAGCAGAAGCTATATTGGAGCAATGTCAGCCAAGGTGAGCAGGTTGGATATGAAAAGCATGCAAGCGAGGGTACATGGTGCTAGCAAAATAGATAGAGAGTGTTAGCAGTGGCTCCCACAAGCCTCTGGCCATCTAGGTTTGGTGAGGGAAAGAAAAATGGGAAAGAAAAAACCCACCAGCACTTTTGTTCCTAGAGAAATCTAAAAATCGCTACCCCTCAAGCCTATGTTCTGAGATTAGTCAGTCAATCTTCATGCACACCCCAGGTCTTTTTCAAACTGTTGCTTCTGTGTTGAGTGTTGGGTCAAGGTGTTTATTACTCTCTTTAAGGGCATGGACTCAGCTGCCTATTGACCTCTTGGTTACCTGGAGTTAAGCTCACTGATTTTTAAAGTGTCCTGAGTTATGCCCCTCTGATTTTAAAAGCTACAAGTAAGTCCCTCTGGTTTTCAAAGCCAGATGTAATGGGGACTCATGTTCCCAATATGGGTCTCATGTGTTAGGAATGCCTAGTGTGGTGTCTGAACTTCTTGCTTCTCCATGCTTGTAATGTCCCTATCATTTGTAGTTAGTCTTACTGGGGGTTTGGTTCCTAATTGTGTCCCCATCTCTCCTACCCTTTTCAACATGTCCTTCTCTCTATGATTAGCTGTGAAATATCTGTTTTGTCAGTCTGCAAGTTATTTCCAGAGTTAGTTGTATATTTGTTATCCTGGTGTGTTTGTGGGATGAGGTGAACTAAGCATCCTCTTGCTCTACCATCTTCCCTGAAATCCAAGACAGATTTATTTTTAATCTCTTGAATTCCTTTTTAAAAATCTTCCATTTCTCTTCTTATGTTCATATTTCTCCCTCAATCTATGAGCACGTTAAGAAGGCACAATTTAAAGTCCTAGTTTGCTAACTGCATTGTCTTTGCCACTTCTGGATCTGTTTGATTTCACTCATTTTTATTCTGGCCATGGGTCATATTTTTTGTCTGTTTCTTTATATAGTAGGTAAGTTTTTATTAGTATCTAGACATTGGACATATTATTTCATTGCATGTTTTTTCCCCTTTTCTAAAAGCTGGAATTAAGAGTGTTTAGTAGACACTTCAGTTACAGAGATCAGCTTGATCATTTTGAAACTTTTTTTATTTTGTTAGGGCAGGTATAAATAGCTTGTACTATATGCCTGGTTTAGCCCTGCTCTTAAGTATTGATCTTTCTGGTTCCCTACTGAATGTTTTAGGTGTTCAAAGAGATGTGTCTACTAAACCTAGTCAGAGCTTGAATATTTTGCAGCCCTGTTTGAGGTCTGAGAACTATTTGTCTCAGATAGTCTGTAGTTTTTTGCTTCTTCTAGTAGAATTTTATCATGTGTATATGTAATTTAGTAGTCCAGCAAAGATACAGTGGATTCCCATGCTGATTTCTGAAGCTTCTTACTTTAGAAAGCTCTCTACTTGCCTGTATGCTGCCACTACTTCAGCAAATCTAGGGCTGTTGTAGAGATAATCTCATCTGTTTTCTTTTCCTCACCTCTGGTTGAGGCCACAGACCTGATATGCCCATTACCCAGTGTCTAAAAAACATTTTTCAACACATTTTTTCCAGTTTTCTAGTTCTTTACTGTGGACAAGAATCTCAGGTAGTAAATACATTGTCGTGGCCAGACATAGAAATAATTGAAATTTTTAAGGAAAAAAATTTAGGAATTTTTAAAATAAGGCTTTGGGAGTTAACCTACTTAAATCCAATTTTCTTTACCTTATAGAACTCAATGAAAATTCATATTCAGAATGATGATCTAGAACCACTGCAATATTCTAAATTATCAAATAACCTTCATTAAGAATATTATAGCTACTTTTTGAGAGAGTAAAATTTCATAAAAATTTGTTAGGGCTAAAATAATTAATTTTTGATTCTTTGAGTTCACTAGAAAATTACATTCATGTGCATATTCCATTACCTGAGTAATCTGGTAAATTAAGTGTTTTATTACATTATATTTGTTACTAACATTTGATCATTTATATTTCCCGTGTTTATCATGTGTATGTTTTATTTTTCATTTACCCATAGCTGTGTATGAATATTAAAATATATTTTTCATGTCTTCATTAAATTGTTTTGGGGACAAATTCTGATTTATCTTTCTGCATTGCAGGGCAAGAAGCACTACTTAAAAGGGTCTCATTTATTTCCCCAAGTAGATAATTGTCCATAGTGAATTTCCTGAAAAAGAGTTGTACCTGGACATGAAAAAGAAGAAAGCTCAAATCATGCCAAAATGAAAAATTGAATCAGTTCCTGAGTAGGCTAAAATGGCCTTCTCAGACCTCAATACAGCACTTGGCCTACTTTTTTCCTTAAGATTTTTGTTTCTGGTTCCAAGTTTGTCATTTCTGTAATGGGCTTTTAAATGACTTTTTTCTTCAGAAAGGTAGCATTTATCATGGTAGTAGAAAGAGCCCTGGGATGGTACTTGGGAGAACTGGGTTATGGCCTTGCTGCTTCTATGCTTCTATGAGCTATGTGATTTGGGGCAAATTATTTACCTTGTCTGAAGTTTGGAATAGAATGGGAACTTTTTTTCATTCTATTTTTCTTTTGCTTATTTGTTTTGGCAGTGGTTTTTTAAGATGGAGCATACTATATCTAAAAGAATATTTAATGAAAGTTCCATGTGTAAGAGATGAGAGTAGACCTTCCCCAACTGATGGGAAATCTTGCAGGCTTCCCAACTCATCCTCTCCCACTGCCAGTGAGGGTGCCTAAAAGCAGTAGGGCTCTCAACAGAAAAGTGTTATAAATACAGGACTATATGAACAACCTTTAATTATACCATTCTTTGCTTTTGTGTTTCTGTGACATTTGCTCCACTCCATACCTTTCAACCATGACAGCCCAAAAGACAAATTTCCTCCTCTAAAAAAGTATTATCGCGTCATAGAAAAAAAAATTTGAGTAGTCTTGTCTCTACTTCCTCTTTGGGGAAGGATCATGAATAAGAAAACTTTTTCCTTTATTTTTTCCCAGATTTATTGAGATATAATTGATGGCCCTGTAGAAGTTTAAGGTGAATATCATGATGACTCAACTTACATATATCATAAAATGATTACCACAACAAGTATAGTTAACATGTCATCTCATATAGATATAAAAAAATCTTTTTTCCTTGTGATGAGAATTCATACAATTTTCTCTCTTAATTACTTTCATGTATATCATACAACAGTGTTAACTATAGTCATCATGTTGAATATTATATCCCCAACATGTATTTATTTTATAAATGTAAATTTGTACCTTTTGACTACCTTCATCCAATTCTTATCAAGGCCAGCCTCTGATAACCACAAGCCTGATCTCTTTTTCTGTGAGACTGTGTGTGTGTGTGTGTGTGTGTGTGTGTGTGTGTGTGTGTTTTAAGATACAAAGGAGATCATATCTTGTCTTTCTCTGCCTGACTTATCTCACTTAGTATAATGCACTCAGGATCCATACACATTGAAAAAAATGGCAGGATCTCCTTATTTTTATAATATCCCATTGTATGTATATGCCATGACTTCTTCTTTAATCATTTATCTATTAATGGACACTTAGGTTGTTTTCATACTTTACTGTTGTAAATAATGCTGCTATGAACATGAGGTACAAATGTTTCTTCATCACAGTCATTTTATTTCCTTTGGATACATTTGCAGAAGTAATATTGCTAATGATGTGGATAGCTAACTTGTAATTTTTTGAGGGATCTTTATACCTTTCTTGATAGTGGCTGTACCAATTTACACTCCCACCAAACATATACAAGAGTTTCATTTTCTCCACATTCTTGTCAGCATTTTAAATCTCTTCTCTTTTTGATGTTGATATTCTAACAGGTGTGAAGTTATATCTCCTGTGGTTTGACTTGCATTTGCCTATTGCTTAGTAATGTCAAGGATTTTTTCATGTATATATATTAAGCATTTTTATATCTTCTTTGGACAAGTGTCTGTTCAGATACTTTGTCCATTTTTAAATTGGATTGTTTTTTGCTGTTGAGGTATATGACTTCCCTATATATTTTGGATATTAACCCTTTATTGGATATATAATGTGCAAATATTCTTTCACATTCTATAGGTTGTCTTTCATAATGTTGATTGATTCTTTTGCTCTGCAGAATCTTGTTGGCTTGGTGTAGTCCCCCTTATTTTTTATTTTGTTGTTTGTGCTTTAAGTGTCATGTCCAAAAAATGATTGCCAAGACACATGTCAAGGTGCTTATTTCCTGTTTTCTTCTGGGGATTTTATGGTTTCCAGACTTATATTTAAGTCTTTTTGGATTTTTTAAAAGATTTTGTTTATTTATTTGACAGAGATCACAAGTAGGCAGAGAGTCAGGCAGAGAGAGAGAGGAGGAAGCAGGCTCCCTGCTGAGCAGAGAGCCTGATGTGGGGCTCCATCCCAGGACCCTGAGATCATGACCTGAGCCGAATGCAGTGGCTTAACCCACTGAGCCACCCAGGCCCCCATAAATATTTACAGATTTTTGAGTTAATTTTTATGAGTGGAGTAAGATAAAGGTGTAGTTTTATTCTTTTACATGTGGTTATCTAGTTTATCCAGTGCCATTTATTGAGGAGAATGTCTTTTCTCCACTGAATATTAGCTTCTTTGCCAAATACCAGTTGGTGGTATATTCTTGAGTTTATTTCTGGGATGTTGATTCTTTTTTTTTTTTTTTTAAGATTTTATTTATTTATTTGACAGAGATCACAAGTAGGCAGAGAGGCAGGCAGAGAGAGAGAGAGGAGGAAGCAGGCTCCCTGCAGAGCAGAGAGCCCCATGTGGGGCTTGATCCCAGGACCCTGGGACCATGACCTGAGCTGAAGTCAGAGGCTTTAACCCACTGAGCCACCCATGTGCCCCTGGGATGTTGATTCTATATTGATCTATGTGTCTATTTTTATTCCACTTCCATGTTTTGCTTACAATAGCAGTATAGAATAACTTGAAGTCAGGAAGTGTGATGCCTCTTGCTTTGTTCTTTCTCAAGATTACTTTGACTATTTGGGGTCTCTTGTGTTTCCATATAAATGTTAGTATCTGTTCTTTCTACCTCTGTAAAAATTACCATTGGAATCTTACAAAAATTGCATTGAATCCATATATGGCATTTGGTAATATTGACATTTTAAAAATATTAATTCTTCCAAACCATGAATGTAAGATACCATCCTATTTATTTGTATTTTCAATTTTTTCATCAATGTCTTGAATTTTCCAAAGTAGAGATCTTTCATGTTCTGGTTAAATTTATACCTAACTTTTTTTCTTCGTTTGTTTTTGATGCTATTATAAATGGGAGTCTCTTTTTTTAATGTTTTATTTTTAAATTCCAGGTAGTTTACACAGTGTAACATTAGTTTCAGGTATACAATATAGTGACTCAACACTTGCATACAATTCCTGGTACTCATCACAAGTGCACTCCTTAATGCCTGTCATCTCAGAATAGAAAAAATACTAATTCACAGGGACATATGTACCCCAACGCTTATAGCAGCATTATCTACAACAGCCAAATTTTGGAAGCAGGCCAAGTGTTCATTAACTGATAAATGCATAAGGAAAATGTGTGTGTGTGTGTGTGTGTGTGTGTGTGTGTGTATGTGTTCTTTGGGTAAGTATCTAGTAGTGCAGTTGCTGGATGGTAGGGTAGTTCTATTTTTAACTTTTTGAGGAACCTCCATACTGTTTTCCAGAGTGCCTTTGCCAGTTTGCATCCCCACCAACAGTACAAGAGTGTTTCCTTTTCTCCACATTCTCACTAACACTTGTTGTTTCTTATGAGGTGATATCTCAGTGTAGTTTTGATTTGTATTTCCCTACTGATGAGTGATGTTGAGTATCTATTCATGTGTCTGTTGGCCATCTGTTTGTCTTCTTTGGAAAATGTCTACTCATGTTTTCTGCCCATTTTTAAATTGGATTATTTGGTTTGGGGATGTTGTGTTTGTTGAGTTCTTCATATATTTAAGATACTAACTCTTTAGCAGATGTGTCATTTGCAAATATCTTCTCCCATTTGACAGGCTGCCTTTGAGTTTTGTTGACTGTTTCCTTCACTGTGCAGAAGCTTTTTATTTTTATATAGTCCCAGTAGTTTATTTCTGCTTTTGTTTCTCTTGCCCCAGGAAACATATCTAGAAAGAAGTTGATACAGTTGATGTCAAAGAGGTTACTACCTATGTTCTCCTATAGGATCTTTATGGTTTCAGGCCTCACAATTAGGTCTTTAATATATTTTGAATTTATTTTTGTGTTTCGTGTAAGAAAATTGTGCAGCTTCATTCTTTTGTATGTTGTTGTCCAGTGTCCCCAATACCATTTGCTGAAGAGACTTTTTCACATTGGATATTCTTTCCTGCTTTTTTGGAGATTAATCTACTTCATTAATTTACTTCATTAATTAAGATTAATTAATGTAGTTGTGGATTCATTTCTGAGTCTTCTTTTCTGTTCTTTTGATCTCCATGTCCATTTTTGTAACAGTACCATACTGTTTTGATCACTATAGCTTGAAGTCCAGAATTTTGATGCCTCTAGCTTTGCTTTTCTTTTTCAAGGTTGACTTGACTATTCAGGGTCTTTTGTGGTTCCATATACGTTAGGATTGTTTGTTATAGCTCTGTGAAAAATGTAACTTGTTGGGTATCTCAGTGACTCAGTTGGTTAAGGGTCTGACTCTTGATCTCAGGAGAGTAAGTTCAAGCCCAGGATGGAGGCTGCTATTTAAAAGTTAATTTAAAATAAAATTAAATACAAATAAATAAATAAAATAGAAATGCAATGTGTTTCTGTATATTGATTTTGTATTTTGTGTTTTACTGAATTCATTTATCAATTCTAATAGGTTTTTTGGTGGAATCTTTGGGATTTTCTACAGATCATGTCATCAGCAAATACTGACAGTTTTACTTCCTCCTTACCAATTTGGATGCCTTTTACTTCTTTTTCGTGTGTCTGATTTCTGTGATTAGTGCTTTTAGTACTGTGTGATGAGAATGAACATCTTTGTCTTCTTCCTAACCTTAGAGGGAAAGCTATGAGTTTTTCATCTGAGTATGAGGTTAGCTGTAGAGTTTTCATATATAACTTTTATCTCATTGAGTTATCTTTCCTCAGCCCCATTTTGTTGAGAGTTTTTATCATGAATGGATGTTGAATCTTGTCAAATGCTTTTTCTGCATCTTCAGATGTCCTTCAATTTTTATCTTTCATTTTGATGGTGTGGCGTATGAGGTTGATTTACTCACAAATATTGAATCATCCTTACATCCCTGGAATAAATCCCACTTGGTCATGGTGAATGATCTTTTTACGTATCTTATGCAATTTGGAAACATTTTATTGAGGATTTTTGCTTGTATGTTCATCAAGAATATTGGCCTGTAGTTTTATTTTTTTGTGGTGTCTTTTTCTTATTTTAGTATCAGAACAATACTGGCCTCATAGAATGTATTTGGAATCTTTCCTTTCTTTTCTATTTTTTGGAATATTTTGAAAAAAAGAGGTATTAACTCTTCTTTAAATGTATGGTAGAAATCATTTGTGTATGTATCTAGTCCTGGCCTTTTTTTTTTTCAGTATTCTTTTATTTACTGATTCAATTTTGTTACTTATAATTGTTCTGTTCAGATTTTCTACTTCTTCCTGATTCAGTTTTGGGAGATTATATATTCCTAGTAATTTATCCATTTCTTCAAGGTTTTCTAGTTTCTTGACATATAATTTTTCAAAGCATTCTCTTATAATACTTTGTATTTCTGTGGTATCAGTTGTTATTTCTGTTCTTCATTTCTGATTTTATCTGTTTAAATCCTCTCTCATTTTTTCCTAATGAGTCTGGCTCAGTGTTAGTCAATTTCATTTATAATTTCAAAGAACCAGATCTTGATTTCATCAATTTTTTTGTTTGTTTGTTTTTTAGCATCTGCATCATTTATTTATTTTCTGATCTTTATTATTTCCTTTCTTCTCACTTTGGATGTTGTTTTGTTCTTCGATTCTAGTTCCTTTAGGCATAAGGCTATATTGTTTAAGTTTTTTCTTGCTTCTTGAGGTAAGTCTGTATTGCTATATACTTCCTTCTTAAAACTGCTTTTGCTGGGTCCCATAGATTTGGGACTGTTGTATTTTCATTTTCATTAGTTTCTATGTATTTTTTAATTTCTTATTTTCTTGTATTATTGATGCATTCACTGTTTTGAATCATGTTGTTTAGTCTCCATATATTTATGTGTTTTTTTTCCAATTCTTCTTTTTTTTTCTTGTGATTTATTTCTACTTGCATACTGTTTTGGTCAAAAAGATGCATGGTATGATTTCAATCTTCTTAAATTTATTGAGACTTGTTTCATAACCTAATATGTGATCTCTCCTGGACACTTGAAAAGAATGTGTGTTTTGGGGGTGCCTGGGAGGCTCATTTGGTTAAGCATCTGTCTCTTGGTTTCACCTCAGATCATGATCTCAGGGTCTTGAGATTGAGCCCCACATCAGGCTCTCTGTGTCTGCTATGTCTACTCTCCTTCCCCTTTTGTGCCTCCAAATAAAATAAATAAATAAAATCTTTAAAGAAAAGAATGTGTATTCTGTAGGTTTTGGAGGGAATGTTTGTATATATCTTTTATGGTCATCTAGTCCAAGGTGTCATTCAAAGACATTATTTCCTTATTGATTTTCTATCTGGATGATCTGTCCATTGCTCAAAGTGGAGTATTAATGTCCCTTAATATTATTATATTATTGCCCACTTCTCTTTTTTTATGTCTGTTAATATCTGCTTTATGAATTTAGATGGTCCAGTGTTGGGTGCATAGATATAAACAATTGTTATATTCTCTTGATCCTATTATCATTATGTAATGCCATTTGTCTTTTGTTACAATCTGTTTTAAAGTCTATTTTGTCTCAGATAGGTATTGCTTCCGAGGCTTTTTCTTCACTTCCATTTCTATAGTGAATATTTTTCCATCCCTTCACTTTCAGTCCGTGTATGTCTTGAGGTCTGCGATATATCTTTTGTAGGAAGTATATAGAGAGGTCTTTTTTTTTTTTTAAATCCATTCCACCACTGTATGTCATTTAATTAAAGTTTATAGGTCATTTATAATTAAGTAATTATTGGTAGTTATGTTTTTCCCTTTTTTACATTTATTTTCTGTTTTTTGGGTTTTTTTTTTTTTTTTTTTTTTTTTAGTTCTTTATCCCTTCTTTTGTTATCTTTGCGATCAGTAAGAATCTATACTGGGTTTTGGGGGTTTTCTTTCTTTTAATGTTTTGTGTATCCATCATAGGTTTTGGGTTTGTGGTTACCATAAAGTCATATATAACATCCTAAGTAAATAGTGGTCCATATTAACTTGATGTCATTTAAGTTTAAACACATTCCTAAAAAAGAACAAATAAAAACAGGAAAAGAAAAACCTTCTTTTTTACTTTTTTCCTCTTTTCTTCCCTTTTTATTCTCTTGTCCACATTTTATGTATATGTTGTCATATTTTACATATTTTTGTTTACATTTATCTTATGTCTAATTGTGGTTGTTTCTTTTCCACTTAAAGAAGTCCTTTTAACATGTCTTTAACAAGGCTGGTTTATTGTCACTATATATATATATATATATATATATATATATATATATATGACTTATATGGTGGCAGTGAACTCCTTTATCTTTACTTTGTCTGGGAAACTTTTTATCTCTTCCTCAAATTAAAATGATAACCTCACCAGATAGAGTATTCTTGATTATAGATTTTTTTTTTCCCTTTCAGCACCATCAATAAATCATGCCACTTTCTTCTGGCTTCCAGAGTTTCTGCTGATAAATCAGTTAATAGTCTTTTTTAAAAAAATGATTTTATTTATATATGTGAGAGAATGAGAGAGAGAGAAAGAGCACGAGAGGATAGACGGTCAGAGGGAGAAGCAGACTCCCCACTGAGCAGGGAGCCCATGTGGGTCTTTATCCTGGGACCCCAAGATCATGACCTGAGCTGAAGGCAGTTGCTCAACAAACTGTGCCACCAAGGCACCCAAACAGCTAGTAGTCTTATAGGTTTTCACTTGTAGGTAATTTTTTTTAATCTTTTGTGATTTTGAAGATTCTCTCTTTATATTTAAACTTTGACATTTTACTTGTTATATGTCAAGGTATGGATCTCTTTGGGTTCATCTTGTTTGGAACTCTCTATACTTCTTGAACTCAGATATTTATTTCCTTCCTTAGAGTAGGGAAGTTTTCAGTTATTATTTCTTCAAATAAGTTTATTACAGCTGTCTCTCTTCTTCTAAGACCCTATAATACAAATGTTTGTTCAATTTATGTTGTCCAAGACATCTTCTAATTTATCCTCATAAAAAAAAAAAAATCTTTTCTCTTTTGCTCTTCAGCTTATGTGCTTTCCATTATCCTGTGTCTCAGATTACTAATGCATTCTTCTGCATCTTCTAATCTACTAGTGATTTCATCTAGTGTATGTGTTTTTCAATTCATTTATTGTATTCTTCAGCTCTGATTGGTTCATTTTAATATTTCTGATCCCTTTATTGAAGGTCTCACTGAGTTCTTCCATTCTTTCCTACAGTCCAGTGAGTATTTTTATGATCATTACTTTAACTTCTTTATCAGGCATGTTGCTTATCTCTGTTTCATCTAGTTCTTTTTTTTGAGTTTTTTTTCCTTGATCTTTCTTTCAGAACATATTTCTCTGTCTACCCATTTTGCATGATTTTCTGTTTGTTTCTATGGATTAGGCAGAATGGCTACTTCTAAACTTGAAGGAATGTTCTTGCATATGGTGTCAACGATGTGGATTATATATGTTTGCTGACTTTTGCTGGCTAGCTGGAGCCGTGTCTATATATGCTAGTTACTCTTTTAAACTATGGGTTTTTTTAAATACAAAGAATAAGGAAAAAAGAATAAAAGAAAAAAGAAAAATAATAGAAGAAGAAAAAAGAGGAAAAAAAAAGAAAAAAAGGGAAGTAAAAAGAAGAAGAGAAGAAAAAGAACAAAGGAAAAGGGCTCTTTCTTGGCTCAGTCAATAGAACATGAGACTCTTGATCACAGGGTCATGAATTCAAGCTCCATGTGTGGCATAGAGTTTACTTAAAATAAAAATTAATTAATTAATTTAAAATTTGAGAAAAGAGAGAACAAAACAAAACAAAACCTAAATCCTACAAAATAAATAAATAAAAATGTAAAATACACACACACACATGCACACACAATCATAGCATGTTTTCTGTGCCGAGCACCACAGGGTTGCTGGTGTGGGCTGAGAACCCTGGGCTCACTGTGAGGTTGCAAGCCCCTTGTGGTCTGGTCTTTTAAGATGAAGGGCGAGAAAATATCTTGCAGTTCCTCAGCCCTTTTAAACTGCAGCTTTATTTCTTGTTTTAGTGTAGCTAAGGCAGGTATGGATCTATGGATCCTGGAGGTGGCAAACTTTCTATGCCAATCTAAGCTGCTAGTTATATCAGGAATCATTAATTATGGCATACACCCTGACCCAGTTTGGGCTTTTGAAGTGGAGGGGTAGAGAGTGATTCCATAGCTCTTCTACCCTTCTAAGCTGTGGCTTCTTCTCCTGTGTTCCAGTGCAATTAGGGCTGATATGGGCTTGTGGACCCTACACTCACTTAAGTTGAAAGCTCATGAGAGGACTGGACACACCCATTATGGTTTCCATACCCTGCTACAGTCTAGGCTTTTAAGGTGGGGTGGGAATATAAACCATTTTATTTTCCATTGCCTCTGACCAAGACAGTTTTCCCATAGCTCTTCCACCACTTGGCAGAGTTCTAATATCACCTTTTTTAAATATATGAGTTTCTTTTAAACTGTGGCTTTTTTTCAATGCGCAAGGACAGAAGGATCTGTTTCCTCTTCCCCAGTACAATTCCTGCCCATTGCTGTTCACAGTTTTGGGGGTGGGTCTTCCCTTTGTTATCATGTCTGCCTTTCTTACCATTCTTTTGTCATACTCTCTCTTTGGTGTTCAGTATCTGTTCAGTCAGCCATCCGTTCTTCAGGAGGAATTTTTTTGTTAGTAGTGTAATTTGGTGTGTCTTATAGAGGAAGTGAGTTCAGTCTTCTGATATAACCAAATCTCTATTTCATTTATTTCTGCTCTAATCTTTATTTTTCTTTCCTTCTGCTAACTTTGGGCTCAGTTAGTTCTTTTTTCTAGTTCCTTAAGGTATAGAGTTAGGTTGCTTATTTGATATCTTTCTTGTTTCTTAATGTGGGTATTTTTTGCTATAGATTTCCCTCTGATGATTGCTATTGCTGTGCTCCATAAGTTTTGTTATGTTGTGCTTCCATTTTTTTGTTTTCAAATATTTTTTTATTTACCCTTTAATTTAATCTTTGATCCATTGTCTTTTAGGGAGAGTGTTGTTTAAGTTCCATGTATTCATATAATTTCCAGTTTTTCTCTTGTTGATTTTTAGTTTCATACCATTGTGGTCAGAGAAGATACTTAGTATGATTCAATCTTCTTGAATTTCCTAAGACTTGTTTTGTGGCCTAACATAAGGTCTATCCTATGAATTGTTCCATGTGCACTTGAGAAGAATGTATTCTGCTGTTGTTGGAGAGAATATTCTGTATATGGCTACTAGGTCCATTTGGTTTATAGTGTTATTCAAACTGCTCTTTCCTTACTGATTCTCTGTCTGCATAACCTGTTCATTGTTGAGAGTGGAACATTTAAAGCTCCCATCATTGTTTTACCATTTATTTCTCCTTTAATCTCTGTTATTTTTTGCTTTATACCCTTAGATGCTCCAATGTTGGGTGCATAAATATTTACAATTATTATATGTTTTTAAAGGATTGATCCACTTTTCATTATACAATGACTTTCTTTGTCTTTTTTACCATTTTAGTTTAAGATCTATTTTGTCTACTATAAGTATATCTACTTCTGCTTTGTTTTGGTTGACATTGGCTTGAAATACCTTTTCCCATCTCTTCTCAGCCAATTCAAGTTAAAGTGAATCTCATATAGGCAGATATTGTGGGATCTTGTTCTTTTACCCCTTTAGCCATTCTATGTCTTTGACTGGAAAATTTAATCCATTTATGTTTAAGGTAATTATTGTTAGGAAAGGATTTATTATTTCTATGTTGTTAATTGTTTCCTGGATGTTTTATAGTTTAATTGTTCCATGTTTCTTGTTCTGCTATGTTTTATGTTTTGATGACTTTTGATCAGTAGGCTTTGGTTTATTTATCATATTCTTTGGTGTGATTACTTCCGGTTTTTTCCTTGTAGTTACCATGAGGCATACAAAAAGTATCTTAAAATTCTAACAACCTATTTTCAGCTGTTAACAACCTTACTTCAATAGCATTCCCAAACACTTTTGTGTCTCCCTTCACAATATGAGTTATTGATGGCAGAGCTTTCATATTTTTTATATTGTGTAATCAATAACAGATTATTCTAGCTATGGTTATTTTTACTACCTTTATTTTTTTACTTTTAAACTTCATTTGTAAGTTAATTATGTGCCTCTATTACCATATTACAGAAGCTAACTTTGACTAGATATTTAGCATTGTCAGTGAATTTTATTCTACTTTCTTGTGACTTTATGATGTTAATTAAAGTTTTATTGAGCTTCTCATTTTGTTCATGAATTGTTTCCCCAATTTTGTTTAGTAGTCTGTGTGTACTTGTAGTTCACTAAGCTACTTTAAGAGGGGTATTCTGAAATATTTGTGTAACAATCCATAGATCTCCATTTCTTTTTTTTTTCTTTTTTTTTTTACTTATTTGACAGGAGAGAGAGAGAGAGAGCAAGAGAAGGAACACAAGCAGGATGGGGTGAGGGGAGAAGAAGTCTTCCCACTAAGTAGGGAGCCAGATGTAGGGCCCAATCCTGGGACGCTGGGATCACAAGCCAAAGGAAGATACTTAATGACTGAGCCATCCAGGAGGCCCTAGATCTCCATTTCTTTAGGATCAGTTAGTGGAGCTTTATTAATTTTCTTTGGTGTTGTCATATTTACCTAATTTTTCAAGATCCTTGATTTCTTAAATTTGTATCTATGCATTTATGTAAGCAATTTTCTCTTCCAGACTTTACAGGTTTATTTGGCAGAAAAAGTTCTTTACCAGTCAGTTGTTTCGTTTTTTTTTTTTTTTTTTTTGACATATCTGCAGTAATGGCCTGGGTAGGTATGTCTTGATATCAGTGGGGTTTTTTGGTTTGTTTGTTTGTGTGTTTTGTTTTGTTTTCCATGACCACTGCCAGAAATCTGAGCTTAGGTGGCTTGCTCTGGGCTGAGAACAGTTGGATAGGACAGATGCCTTGGTTTCTTCCTTAAGCAAGGCTGCAGGATGTGCTCTGTGGTGGCCTGTGTCCTCTCGTCAGACATGCTAGATGGCCAGGTCTATGTACTATACTCAGTAGCAGATGATGTTATGAATTAGATTCTCTGCCCTGGGCATGTCGGAGGGATATCAGGATGGGCCCCAGGCCTGCACAGCTCATTGTTTTGAAACCTGAATCGGCAAAACTGTGCACTGAATTTCCAGACCAGATGGGGCCACTAGTTTTGATCTGTACATGGGGAAAGCCACAGGCTGTGTTCTGTGTTCAAGTGCCACTATAAGCAAGGCCATTAGATAGACTACATAGTTCCTCATGTATTCTGGTTAGCATGAGCCCCAACAAAGCATGAGAACTGGCTACAAGGCCAGCAAAACTTATTGTCTATGGTCTTAAATCAAGCTAGTTCCCTAACCAAACAAGGTCACTGGCTTTGCTCTGTAGATGATCAGCCTTATTTGCCATACTCTCAACTCAAGTTTCCAACTGTTCAGTTGCTAACTGTTTCCAACTGTTCAGCCCAATCATTTTGGGGAGGTGGAGCTGTGAACTACACTCAGTAATAGGCTGGACTATCACTCAGCTCCTCTGCTGTGCAGGGACAAGTCAAGTTGTAGGGAGAGCAATGTTCTTTTTTTGAGGATCTGAATCAGCCAAATCTGTAGACTAACAATTTCCCTAATCAGTCACCATCTTGGCTCTGCAGATGAACAAAATTGCTGGTTAGGACTGCTACTTGTGTGTGCAGGTAGGAACATGTTCTGCCAAGATCCAGATCCTGGCTGCTGCAAGTCCTCCATTTCTCCTTCATAATCAGATTGCTATTGGCCAAGACACACAGATTCCCCTGGAATCTCTGTGGGGCCAGACCCGAGTGGAGGTTCCCAAGAATGACTCACAGTGCTGAGGGAGCTGAATGCCCACCCTGGGCCCTCTTTTTCCACTGAAGGAATAATAAGCAGGGGAGACTAGAGGATGCTGATAATGTACATGGGTTTTAGTCATGGTAAATTCAAATATGCAGAAAGAGAATCTTAAAATATTAAGAGCCTGGTTAACACCAGGACTCTTGGAAAGGAGCAGAACTGCAAGTTACTCCCCAGTCTTGACAGGTTCTCCACAGAACAGAATCTATATAGATTAGGAAATTAATCTGAGCATGAAGGCTGAACCTGAGTTGTTTGAGTTTAATCCCATCACTTGATTGATTTAGAGCATGTGAGCTAATTCCAACCAATAAGACAAATGGAAAGGTTTGCTAGAATAGTAAAAGATAGTTTTCCTTTACTCTAAAAGAGCCATCCTTAATTTTGTCCAATTTAGTTCCATTGTTACTGGCAGCCATCCAGCTGCCATGCTGGGAAGGAGCTAAATCAATTTGAGCTAAGTTTTTATTACTTGCAGACAAAAGTATACTAAAAAAATCCAAAGTACTTATACAAAATTATTTATATTTCAGGTTATTACTAGGTTTTTATGGTAAAAGGGAGGGCTTCTGAAAGATAAAGCAGTGCTATAATAAAACTATTAGAGTCAGACAAACTTATATGTTAGTTTTGACTCCAACACTTACAAACTCTGTGGTCTTCGGCAAGCTACTAAATATCTCTGAATGTCAGTTTCCTCATCTGTAAGATATCTACCCTATTTCAAATGAAGATAAGTACGTTTAGACAAAAATCAGGGATTCTTATTAAAGAAGTACAGAGCAATGTTGACAAATTTTGCCATTTGATGCTTTCCCTAGAAATGCTTATCTCTACTCATAATTCAGTCAGAAAGGCATAGACACTTCTGTCAGGTGAAAATCTAAACACCATGCACTAATTTAAGTATTTTTCTAGCAGGACAGGATTTTGTGAAGGTGCAAGGTGACTTTGAATAGAGTGCTGTAGTCACAATGTTCTCTAAATTGCATAGT
Source organism: Mustela putorius furo (assembly GCF_011764305.1). NCBI lineage: Eukaryota > Metazoa > Chordata > Mammalia > Carnivora > Mustelidae > Mustela > Mustela putorius. The sequence goes on along the minus strand of NW_025422005.1, from coordinate 81,874,399 downwards.
ATGAAAAAGTAAAGGATATTTCAGACAAAATAAATCATGCTGGTGCATTTCAATACTGCTGCATAATTAACATTCAAGGGGCATTCATTAGGTGATTATGTTATCCCTGTGAAATATTACTTGGTTAAAAATATAATTCTGAAACTGTAATATATAATCTGAATGTTTGGGCAGATGGAATTACTTTCCTCTAGGACCTCAAGGTACTTGGCAAACATTTATTCACCTCTGCTCTGGTTCTATAAGTCAGGTCAGGTTTTGTTTTATGGATGAGAAAACTAAGACCAATGGAGTATTTGAGAGACTCAATCATAACAGTCCTTCTTACTTCTAACACTGAGAGGGAGAAGATTTTATAAAGCTATTCACATTCATTTTTTTAAATCAATCTACCTTCCTATGCTTGATTCAGGTGTTATAGAACTACATAGGTACAAAAAATACCTTTCTAAAGTATCAGAGTTCAGATCCTATTATGGGCTGAAATGTGTCCCCCTAAAATTCAATGTTGATGTTCTAACTCTTAGTCCTTCAGACTGTGACTCTATCTGGAGACAGGGCCTTTAAAGAGGTAATTTAATTTTAACTTCATTTTTTTATGAGGTCATTAGGATGGGCTCTAACCCAATATGACTGGTATCCTTATAAGAAGAGGAGATTAGGAAACAGACTTTACAGAGATGTAAAACAGACTTTTACAGATGTAAAGCAGGGAGAAGGTAAAAACATCTACAAGCCAAGAAGAGAGGTCAGCCAAGAAACTAACCCCACCAAAAATTTGATCTCAAACTTCTAGGATCCAGAACTGTGACTAAATAATTTTCTGTTGCTTAAAACACCTGATCTATGGTATTTTGTTATGGCATCCCTAGCACACTAACACTCTGGAAGTTTGCATCCTGAAGCAGAAAGAGTTGTATATTGTAAATCTTGACTTCTCCTTAGATTCTTGTAGTCTGAAGTAGTAATTCCAAAGTCCTCACATTTGCTTTGATTCAGGCAGGAGTCTAGCACATTGGATCTCCTTTTTGAAGCCAAGCAAGACTTAAATGTTGAACTAACCAGTTCAGACTCTAGTCAACTTCTGCCTTGGTGTTCTCACCACCAAATCAGGCTGCCCTCTTTGACTTGCAATTGTAGGAAGTCTCTGGGATGTAGTTTCCACTATGGGACCTATGACCCTGACTTTGTAAGGGCATGTTGGTTTACTATTGGGTCTCAGTTTCTTTATCTATACAATGAGTGAGATAACTTTGACAACAGCTAAGATATATTCTGGCTCTTATATTTCAGTGCTAATACACAGATAGTGATGGTTTAAGGGAAAGAAAAAAAATCTGGCAAAATATGGTCCATGATCCAAATCTAGCCACTGCCTCTTTTTATACAACTCATGAGCTAAGAATAGTTTTACATTTTTAAATGGCATTTTAAAAATCAAAAGAAAGGAGAGAAGATGGTGAAGTAGGAGGATTCTGAGCTCCTCTACAGAAACCCCAGGCAGCTGCTATATCTATATAACTAATGCTGAGAGTGACCTGAAGATTGACAGAACAAACCTTTCACAGTTAGTTATAGAAAGCCACATCAAAAAGGATAAGAGGGACAGAGATATCGTTGGGAATCAAACCCCCAGCATGACTAATTACAAACAGGAGCATCATCACAAGCACAGAAAAGCAAGAGGATCAGAACCCACACCAGGCATGTCCAGCACTGGGGACCCACACTGAGAAGATGAGTTTCCACAACGTTGTATTGAAAACCAGAGGGACTTAACTCTGGAAACTTTAAAAAGCAGCTGATTTAACTCCAGGAAAGCCAACGGGAAATAGGAAAATTAGTGCCTATTGTTAAAGAGCCAGCATACAAAATAACCTGGCCCAAGACATAGCACAGAAGCAGCAGTTTGAAAGACACCTGGCATATAGTGATGCAGATTTATTTACTAATCTTAGGATGTATGTTAGAATAGCAGGGATGTGCAGAAGCTTTTTCAGAAACAAAGTGCTGAAGGTACTTTGTTTCTGGCAGGTACCATTTCTCTTTCCCTTCCCCAGCCTAGTTAGCTAGATGCTCACAGGGGCCAGCACTAACATTCTCCATCTACTTTGCTAACACAGTGGGCCCTTCATTCACCTGTAGACTCACACCATCCAACTACCCACCTCAGCATGTATACCTCAAAAGCAGCTCCTGCCCTGCCATCTCTACCAGATAGGCCTCACTAAACCAGTGCCACTCCAAAATGACTCCTTTCCTGTGGAAAGGGGACTATAACCCTATACCCTAGCACACTCACAGTTGCTATACCCGGGCCTCATAGCTTGCTATGCAGAAAATAAGTCCTGTCCTTGAGTGTGATTAAGCAATGGCAGAGAAGGAATTACAGACAGCCAGGATGAGTGTTGGTCCACCTACAAATGAACCTGTGACAGCCACAGACAAATGTCTCAAAAGTGTGGGGAACAAACCCCATTCACTATGTTCAGAGCAGATAAAGCAAGTCATTGCAACCAGCTGGACTGAAAGCAATCAAAACTTAGTCACAGCAGAAAGCCCACCTAGCCCACATGGGGCATACCCCGTAGAACCTGTTTCTGGTGACCATGGGGAATAGTATTTTGAGGCACACAGAACCTCTTCTAAAGAAGGCCACTATTGCAAGGCCAGAAGATAGCATACCTAATGTATATAAACAAACACAGTGAGCTAGACAAAATGAGGAGATAGACAAAACCGCAGAAAAAGAGCTAGATGCAACAAGGGTAAGCAATATATGTGATAAAGTTTTCAAAGCAGGACACCTGGGTGGCTCAGCTGGTTTAGCATCTGACTCTCAATTTTGGCTCCGGTCATGATCTCAGGATTGTGAGATCAAGCCCTGTGTCAGGGTCTGAGCTGGTCATGGAGTCTGCTTAAGATTTACTCTTTCCCTCTCCCTCTTCCCCCACCCCCCACTCATATGTTCTTTCTCTCGCTTAAAAATAATTTCAAGGGGTACCTGGGTGGCTTAGTGGCTTAGGCCTCTGCCTTCAGCTCAGATCATGATCTCAGGGTCCTAGAATCACGCCTTGCATCAGTCTCTCTACTCCGTAGAGAGACTGTTTCCCACCCCCGCCTACTTGTGATCTCTGTCAAATAAATAAAAAAATATATATTTAAAAAAAATTTCAGAGTAATGGTCTTAAAGATACTCATGGAACTTGAGGAAAGAGTGAAAGAACTTGGAGAACTGCACAAAGAAAATATAAAAGAGAACTAGTCGGAGCTGAAAATACAATAACTGAAGTGAAAAAAATACACTATAAGAAATAAAGAGCAGATAAGAGAATGCAAAAGATAGACCAGTGATCTGGAAGACTGGGTAATGGAAAGCCACCAAGGTGAATAATGAAAAGAAAAAAGAATAATAAAAACTGAGATTAGGTTAAGGGAACTCTGTGACATCATCAAGCATAACATTCACATTACAGGGGTTTTAGAAGAAGAAGAAGAAGAGAGAGAGAAGGGGGTAAAAAGTTATCCAAAGAAATAATGGCTGAAAAATTCCCTAACCTGGGGGAGGAAACTGACATCCAGATCTAAGAAGCACAGAAAATCCTGAACAAGATTAACTCAAGGAGGTCCACCAAGATACATAATGATTAAAATGACAAAGTGTAATAATAAGGATAGTTTTAAAAACAGAAAAGAAAATAGTTACATACAGGGGAAATCCCATAAAACTATCAGATGATCTTTTATCATAAAATTTTCAGGCCAAAAGGGAGTGGCATGATATATTCAAAGCTGAAAGTGGGGGAGGGGAGGAGAAAAAAGGGGAGGGGGGAAAGCCTACAACCAAGGAAGCTCTACCCAACAAGGTTATCATTCTGAATTGAAGGGTAGAGTTTCCCAGACAAAAGGTAAAGGAGTTTGTCACTGCTAAGCCAGCCTACAAGAAGTGCTAAAGGGACTTCTTTCTTTAAGTGGAAAGAAAAGGTCCTAAATAGAAGTAAGAAAGTTAGAAAGGGAAAAGTTTTGGTAGGTAAAAGCAAACATATGGTAAAGGTAGAAGCTTAACCATTTACAAAGCCCTTTTGGAGATTAAAACACAAAAGTAGTAAAATCATTTATAACTACATATATTAGTCAAGGGGAACACAAAATTAAAAGATGTAAAATGTAATGTCAAATGCATAAAACATGGAGGGGGAATAAAATTTAGTACTTTATATGTGTTTAAACAACCATCAACTTAATATAGACTGCTGTACACATATGTTATATACAAACTCAATGGTAACCACAAATCAAAAGCCTCTAATAGATACACAAATAAAGAGAAAGGAATCCAAGCATAACACTTAAAGAAAGCTATGAAATCACAAGGGAAAAGAGCAAGAGAAGAAGAAGGGAACAGAAAACTACAGAAACAACCAGAAAAAAATTAACAAAATGGCAATGTACATACTTGTAAATAATTACTTTAAATATATATAGACAAATCAAAAGAGGTATGGTGACTGAATAGATAAACAAACCCCAAACATATGCTACCTATAGAACACTCAAGACTAAAAGATACACACAGACTGAAAGTGAGGGGATGAAAAAACATACACTTCAGAAATGGAAGCAAAAATAAGCCAGGGTAACAATGCTTATATCAAACAAAGTAGATTTTAAAATAAAGACTGTAGCAGGAGACAAAAAAATGGCTCTACACAATGAAAGAGGGATCAATCCAACAAAAGTAGGTAACAGTTATAAGTATTTATGCACCCAACATAGAAGCATCTAAATATATAAGGCAAACATTAACAGATATAAAGAGAGAAATGAACAGTAATACAATAATAGTAGGGGTTTAACACCCCACTCACATCAAAGGATGATCGTCCAGACAGAAAAATCAATAAGAAAACAGTGGCTTTTAATGACACATTAGACTAGATGGACTTAACATATACAGAACATTTCATCTAAAAACAGAAGAATACAAATTCTTTTTCAAGTGCATATGGAATATTCTCCAAGATAGATCAATAATAGGCCATAAAACAAGTCTCAAAAATTTAAGAAGATTGAAATAATATCAAGCACAATGGTATGTTACTAGAAATCAATTAAAAGGAAAAACTGAGGGGGGAAAAAAAAACCCACAAACAGATGGAGACTAATCAACATCGGTCGTTGAAGAAATCAAAGAGGAAATGAAAAGATACATGGAGATAAGTGAAAATAAAGGCAAACAGTCCAAGATCTTTGTACTTTGAACATTAAAAGCAGTTCTAAGAGGGAAGTTTATAGCAATATGGGCATGCCCCAAGAAATGAGAAAAATCTCAAACAATCTAATCATACTACAAAAGGAACTGAGTAAGAAGAACAATGCCAAAGGACATAGGAAGAAAATAATAAAGATTAGAGTAGAAATAAATACAGACCGAACAAAAACAAAACAGTAGAACAGATCACTGATACTAAGGGCTAATTCTTTGAAAAGATAAAAGTGTTAAGCCCTTAGCAAGAGTATTTAAAAAAAAAAAAGAGAGAGAGAGAACTCAAAGTTAAAAATAGAGGAGAAATAACAATTGACACCACAGAAATCCAAAGAATTATGAGGGTATTATGAAAAATTATATGCCAACAAATTCAGCAATCTAGAAGATACGGATAAGTTCCTAGAAACATACAATCTCCCAAACTAAATCAGAAAGAAATAGAAAACATACAATCTCCCAAAACTAAATCAGAAAGAAATAGAAAACATACAATCTCCCAAACCTAAATAAGAAAGAAATAGAAAATTTGAACATACTTGTTACTAGTAACAAAAATTGAATCAGTAATAAAAACTTCCAACAAATGTAAGTTCAGGATCAGATGGCTTCACAGGTGAATTCTATCAAACAATTAAGGAAGAATTAATTCCTATCCTTCTCAACCTATTCCAAAAATTAGAAAAGGAAAACTTCCAATACATTCTGAAGGCATAGTGCCAAAACCAGATAGACACTACAAAAAAAACTTCACACCAATATTTCTGGTGAACTTGAATGCAAAAATCCTCAACAAAATATTAGCAAACTAAATTTACTGATACAACAATCAAGTTGGATTTATGCCAGGTATACAAGGGTGGCTCAACATTCACAAATCAATCAATATGATAAATCACATTAACAAGAGGAAAGATAAAAATCAGAAGAATATCTCAGTAGATTCAGTATAATCATTTGGTAAAGTATGTGTTCATGACAAAAACTTTCAATGAAGTGGGTTTAGAGGAAACATACCTCAATAATAAATGACATATATGGAAAACTCACAGTTAGCTTCATACTCAAAGGTGAAAAACTGAGAGCTTTTCTTCTAAGATCCAGGAACAAGACAAGGATGTCCACTCTCACCACTTTTATTAACATAGTACTGGAAGTCTTAGCTGCAATGATCAGATAAGTAAAAGAAATAAAAGACATACCAAATAATAAGGAAGAAGTAAAATGGTTACTAGGTGCAGATGATGTAATACTGTATGTAGAAAACTAAAGACTCCACCAAAAAACAAAACAAAACAAAACAAAACAAAAAAACCTATTAGAACTAACACATAAATACAGTAAAGTTGCAGGATACAAAATTCATATACAGAAATTTCTTACATTTCTATACCCTAATAAAAATATCAGAAAGAGAAAATAAGAAAACAATCCCATTTTCAATTGTACCAAATATAATAAATTACCTAGAAATAAAGTTAACCAAAGGTGTGAAAGATCTATACTTTGAAAACTATAAGACCTGAAGAAAGCAATTGAAGATGATGCAAGCAAATGGAATGATAAGCCATGCTCATAGATTGGAAGATTTAATGTCATTAAAATATCCATTTTACCCAAAGCAATCAAAAGATTCAGTACAATCCCTATCAAAATACCAGCAGCATTTTTTTTTTTACAGAACTAGAATGAAAACTCCTAAAATTTGTATTGAACCACAAAAGATCTCAAATAACTAAAACAGTCTTGAAAAAGAATAAATTTGGAAATATCACAACTCCAGATTTAAAACTATACTACAAATCTATAGTAATCACAACAGTATGGTACTGGCACAAAAATAGACACATAGATCAGTGGAACAGGATAGAGTGCCCAGAAATCCATGCATATATAGCCAATTAATCTATGGCAAAGAAGAGAAGAATATAGGGAAAAGACAGTCTATTCAATAAATGGTTTTGGAAAAATCGCACAGCTACATGCAAAAGAATGAAACTGAGAATTTCTTATACCATGCACAAAAATAAACTCAAAATGGATTAAAGACCTAAATGTGAGACCTGAAACCACAACACTCTTAGAAGAAAACCCAAGCAATGATCTTGGACATCAGCCTTAGCAAAGTATTTATGAATGTGTCCCTCAGGCAAGAGAAATAAAAGCAAAAATAAATATTGGAATTACACTAAAATAAAAGGCTTTTGCTCAGCAAAGAAAATTGTTAACAAAATGAAAAAGCAACCTACCAAATGGGGAAAGATATTTGTAAATAATATATCTTATAAGGGGTTAAATATATACATATGTATGTATATAAATATGTATATATATATGCATTAGTTTATATATATAAACTAATGCAACTCGACACCAGTAAAAGATCCAATTAAGAAATGGGCAGAGGACCTAAATAGACATTTTCCAAAGAAGACATAGAAATGGCCAACAGACACATGAGATGATGCTTAGCATCACTGGTCATCAGGAAAATACAATTAAAACTACAATGAGATATCCTCTCACACCTGAGAGAATGGCTAGTATCAAAACAATAAGATAATAAATACTGTCAAGGATGTGGAGAAAAAGAAACCATTCTGTACTGTTTCTGGTAATGGATATTGGTGCAACCACGTTGGAAAATAGTGTGGAAGTTCCTCAAAAAATTAATAATGGAAATACTATGTGATCAGGTAATTCCACTACTGGATATTTATCAAAAAACAAAAACAAAGAAACACTAATTTGAGAGGTACCTGGGTGGCTCAGTCCATTGAGTGTCTGTCTTTGGCTCAGGTCATGATCCCAGGGTCCTGGGATAGATCCCTGCATCAGGCTCTCTCCTCAGCAGGGAGCCTGTTTCTCCCTCTCCCTCTGCCTTTTCCCCCTACTCATGCATGCACTCTCTCCCTCTCTCTCTGTCTCTCAAATAAATAAATAATTTTTTAAAAAATGTAATTTGAAAAAATACATGCACTCTATTTATTGCAACATTATTTACAACAGCTAACATACGGAAACAACCCAAATGTCTATTTGATAGATGAATGAATAAAGAAGATGTGGTTTGTATATATGGATAGATTATTACTCAGTCATAAAAAAGAACAAGACCTTGCCATTTGCCACAGCACTGATGGACCTAGAGGGTATTATGCTGAGTGAAATAAGTCCAAGAAAAACAAATACCATATGATTTCACTTATATGTGGAATCTTAAAATAATGAACAAACAAAAATCAAAAAGACTCTTAAATACAGAGGAAAAAAACTGATACTTACCAGAGGGGAATTGGGTAGGCAGTGCACAAAATATATGAAGGCTATTAAGGGGTACAAACTTCCAGTGATATATAAGTCACAGAGATGAAAAGTACAGCATAGATAATATGGTCAACATCATGATAATCTTGTATGGTGAGCATTGAGTACTGTACACAATTGTCAAATTAATATGTTGTACACCTGAATCTAATACAATCTTGTATTTTAATTATACTTCAATCATAAATGAAAAATAGCAAAAGAAATTTGTTACTGGAATTTAAAATAAAATTTAAAAATTTTTAAAAACTAAAAAATAATTAAAAGGATAATATATCAAGAGCTTTATAATATGCCATGTATTCTTCTAAATCTTTGCTTTTATTAATTCATTTAATCTACATGGCAATCTGTAAAGTAGGCACTAATATCCATTTTATAGATAAGCAAAATGAAGTAGTCAAAGATCATAAAACTCAAAAATTTCAATTCTGCTAGAATTCACATTCAGGGAATCTTAGCCCAGAGCTTGTGCTCTAAACCTGCCTCCCTGCATTGAAAAGTGTTCAACACTATGAGAGTAGTAAAAAAGTGCCAAAAGAGAGGTACTGGCGACACATTCTGGAGCATTCCTTGAAAAAAAAGATCTCTGTGTTCAAAGAGGCCCGGGAAGGCTTTGTAGAAGGAATAAGTCACATTCCTACCAGGATGACAGGGTATACTAACTGAACCCCAATTAAGCGAACTGTCACCTCACTCCAAAATTCCATTTTTCTCATTAAAAGACCTATATTACAAAAAATTGTATTTAATTATGATTATATACCAACTGAGTTATATTGATTAATAATATTCAATTATTATTTTAAAAATTTGTGGACATCTATTTTCTCTATATGAGTGCCTATATAATATCCTATATTTTAGCTCTTGGCCCACAAAATAAAATATTTACTATCTGCTCCTTTACAGAAAAAGTTTGCTGATCTCTGCTCTAGAATATCAAGGTGTGAGAATAAGTTTGGGTAACTGGGAAGATAATCGTAAGTATTAATGTTAACCTTTCTCTTTTTTATCAGTAAGCTGTTATCAGTAAAATTAGGTATGCTTCAGCCAACATGGTGTTTGTTATATTTAATATTTTAATATAACATTTTAAGTTTTAGAGGTGATTATTAGTTTGAATGACAGAAATAAAATGTCTTTTGAATGATGACAAAATGAAGTAAATGCGTGTGCAAAGAAGCATCATACTGTGACTATTTTAAGGTATTTCTATCTTGTTCCTGTGGCTATAGACCATTCAATGACAACCAATAGTATTCCTAGACATAAAAGTTAAGACAAGATAAATCGTAATGCAAGGTAGATATGCTCACTACATCCTCCATTTGGATTGTTGATATAGTTTTGTTTATCTGGTTACAGTCATATGGAAATTTTCCCACTATACATACTCTTTGCTTACATAAAAACATTGCCATTATATGTGTGGAATTAAATGTGAATTAGAAACTGAGCATGAGTAATTTCTATAACTTTAGCTAGATACTTGTGTTTTTAAAAAATCATGTGTGGTCCAATGAGCTGAGAATTTTTAGCCCTGAGTTCTATTTCAGATTGACCTAGGCTCATCAAAACATTCAAAATCTGTTCAACAGAAATGCTAATACATCACTACTCCTCCAAGTATTGAAAACCGGGTTCAGAATTTTTACGCAACTGTACTATTTTAATGATTCTACTCTCACCACATTTGGTAGTGCATAAAACACCTCAAGAGGCATACTCTGGCAAAATTCAAAATCCAGTGCATTCTATCATCTCTTCAAACTCAACATGGGTGAAACTCAGTATTCTACTGCCTTGCCAAACTAATAAATTCCCCTCCTATCTTCTGTATTTCTAAAAATTGTATAAAAATCCACCCAGGAATAAAACTCAGACTCTTTTTATTCTTTTTCCTCTATTGCTTCAACAACTAATCAGTCACTAAAATTGTAAGCATTTATCAGGGACCTAATACATGTTTGACCTCTAAGTGAGTCACATATATATTATTTTTAGTTCTCAAAATAGCCTTGCAAAGTAGTTTTTATAATTGGATTTAAAACATTTCAGTCACAGAGATTAAATAAATGGTATGTGTGTATCTACAGAGTACTAGATTCTAGATTAAAACCCAGTTATTCTGATGCCAACACCTTATCTTCTGTAGTATTACTAATTTTTTCCTTCACACATTCTCTACTCTTCTGTTTTTTCCATTCCTGACACCTCCAGTGACAAGCTCAGGTGCCAAGCGTTTCCCTCTCATGTGCCTTCCAGGCTCCAGTTTCTCTCCATTGAATCATCTGTCCCCTCTCGCTGCTACTCATCTTTCAGTAGTATGAATGGGGAGGGGAGATCACTTTGAAATCTTCCCTAATTGACTTCCCTTTTGAACCTTTATTGTTCTGGGATTAGTTTAATATTAGTCTAATATAAGGACTGATTTGTCCTTGTATGCATAATTTTGTCATCTCTCTTCTATTAGAGTCAAAGATTTTAGCAGGCAAGAATTTATACCTAATACATATTACTAAACATATGAAAGATCCTAAATTTTATGCTCCCTACAGGAATTTTTGGTTATTTTTTTTCCTTTCTGAAAGTCAACAAGGCATTAAAGGAAATACAGTAGCAGAAGGAATTGATATGAGAAAACTTTTTATAAATGTGTGTTTGCCTGGCATAAGAAGACAATTCGGCTTCTCCTAGGGAGACCTGTGCATCATTTTGAATAGCATTCAAATAACTATCTTTGCTTAATCTCCCTTCTCATTGCTGTCTTTGTTAAAGTCAGGGGACCAGGGAGTTCAAGGTGAGATTTTACTGGTGTAAAAAGCAGTTCTCTGTCCCCTCTTGTATTTTCAAAGATCATTTTATATTGTCTAAACATCTCAAAATAGCACTGCCCTTTTTTTGCTGTGGCATTGCACTGTGAACTCCTATTCAATTTGTTATCCACCATCCTCCCCAAATCTCGGTCAGCATGACAGCTTCCTGAGTAATACCCCCGTAATTTGAATCTGTGCTGAGAGTTATTTTCTCTCGGGTGCATATATTATCTTGCATGTCTTTATATTAGACCTCATCTCACTTTTGTTCAACCAGTGATCTGAATTATCTGTATCCTGCTGGGTTTGTAATATGTCATCGTGTTTTATCTCCCCTACCTGCAAGCTTTGTGCTACTTGCAAATTTGGTCAATATCACACTGACCTTCTATTCAAGGTCAATTGTAGAAAGGGCTAGATGGCAATAATGGGCTCAGGCTCGTACCCTGATGGAACACACAGGACCCACATCCCACTCCTGTGCTACCCCTATGATAACCACTCTTTGTATTCTCTTTGTAAACCTTCCCAGATTATCCACCAACTCTTATTGTTCTCCAGACAATACTTCTCTAATCTCTCAGTAAGTTGTGTGTGATCAGGGGTCAAATGCCCTGGGGAAAGTAGAAAAGCATCAAAACTATTACAAGAACCAAAGTGAAATGGACAAAGTGGAATACAATGTCCAAACTGTTTTTAACCTCTCAATACAGGTATTATAAGAATGAACACCATTTAGGTCATTGTTAAGGCCATTTCATGTGTTGGTTGCTTTAACTCTACTCTTCGGCTTTTAAAATTCAGGATCTGTACTTTCTTCTCTTAGAGGCCGTCATGGGATTAACTTGACGCTGGATGCTTATGTTACTCCTCAGATGTGTTTATCTGCTGTGTTTATCACTTTATCTCAGGTGTATTCCAATTTCCAAATCCAATTCAAATGCTCTTTCTTTCCCTGTGTATTTGGACTCTGAAGATGGTAGCACTACATGCAACTTGGAATTCCTTGATTGGGAAGCAGAGCTCTAGCCTGTCCTCAGTGGCTGGAGGGGTTAAAGACAACAGGCTGTGATTGGGTATTGCTGTGGCCTCTGTTCCATTCACCATCTTCCTTCTTCTCCTCTGTCATGGGGACATTGAGTGTTTTTTTGCCATGAAGGTGAACTTTGTAGTAATTTTTTTGAATTGTATTTTATTTTCGTCCTTGTTTTATTCAGATTAATTGATATACAGTACTATATAAATTTAAGGTATGCAGGATAATGAGTGACTTGACTTACATATATTGTGAAATGATTATCACAGTTTAGTTAACATCCAGTAACTCCTATAGATACAAAAATGTAAAAAAGGGAAAAAAGAGTATTTTTCCTTATGATAAGAAATTTTGAGATTTACTCCCTTAGCAGTTTTCCAATATACTATATGGAAGTTTTAGCTATAGTCATCATATTGTACATTAATCTCTAGGATTTATTTATCTTAAAACCAGAAGTTTGTATCTTTTGACCACCTTCCCCCCATTTCCCCAAACTTCCATCCCCCATTTCTGGTAACCACAAATCTGATTTCTTTTTCTATGTGTTTAGGGTTTTAGGGAGGAGATACATAACTGATATTCCACACATAAGTGATATCATACAGTATCTGTCTTTCTTATTTTACTTAACATAATACCCTCAAGGTCCATCCATGTTGCCACAAATGGTGGGATTTCCCTTTCTTTTATACTCTGTTAATATTCCTCTGCATGGGCATGTTGTGTGTGTGCGTGTGTATCACATCTTCTTGATCCATTCTTCTGTTGATGGACACTTAACTTGTTTCCATGTCTTGGCTACTGTAAATAATAACATTTATAAATATGAGAATGCAGATATCTCTTCAACATAGTGTTTTTGTTTCCTCACATATTTTCTTGGTAGAGGAATTACTGGATTGTATGTAATTTCTATTTTTAATTTTTGAGGCATTTCTATACTATTTTCCCTAATGGCCGTACAATTTACATTCCTCCCAATAGTGCACAGGGATTCCATTTTTCCCACATTGTCATCAGCATTTGTTAATCTCTTGTGTTTTAGATAATGGCCATTTTAACAGATGTGAAGTGGTATCTCATTGTGGTTTTGATTTGCATTTACCTGCTGATTCGTGATGTTGAGCACCTTTACACATACTAGTTGGCCATTTGAATATCTTCTTTGGACAAATATCTATTCAGATACTTTGGCTTTTTTAAAATTGAATTTTTTAAATATTGAGTAGTGATTTTATAGTATTTTTAGTATTTTGTAGCATTTTTAATTTCTATGGATATTAACATTGCTGATCTATAAATTTTGACAGAAGAAATGAAATGGCTCTTATTTCAATCTTTATTCTCTATTTAAAATCCACATCTCTGGCATTTCCACACCCTTTTCCTTAGACTTTTTAAATAATTGTTTTTGACAACATTCATTTGAGGTGCAGTTTTATCAGTGTACCTGTTATATCTAGAGAAGTTGAGGAATTTCTCAACAAACGGTATAAAATTTCAACTCACTCTACTGTGGAACTTGAAACAACCTGGAATCAGTGCCTGTTTACTATGAAGAAGTTTTCTGCTCCACTTTAGACTATAGAAATCACAGGCTAAAAACCTCAGTGTATGTCCAACTAGCCTATACTCTAATACAGAACTTGGGAGAGTGCTTCTGGCATCTAGTAGAGACCAGAGGTGCTGCTAAACATCCTATAATACACAGGACAGCCCTATATCCCAAAATGTCAGCAATGAGAAACCTTGGTCTAATGTCTTTACAACATTACACTACTAAAAACAAATAAAAAACACTCAGCAAGACAATTGAACTGAATCTACAAATCTCAGTGCTATAGTTCTCAGTGTCTCCCACTAAACTCACAGTATTTTACCTAATTTTCCACTCCACCCCACTGTAATTGCCTATTACATCCCATTCCTACTCCCTGTGGAAAAAAATAGATGCCACCACTCCACATAGTCATAACCTTTTCTTAGCACTAAAGACTCATTAAGAGTCTCTTAATTTCCATTTCTGTAGATCTAGAGCCTTTTACAAAAATCATTTCTTTCCCCTTTCTCTCTTCTGGATCCCATTGAAGGTTTTAGGGGGTCACCCTTGGAAGTTCCCTAACCTGTAGCTGCTCCAAAGCTATTCAACTAATGAATATCAAATAAGGGGTAGAGGGGGCTGGTTGGTGAGAAAAGAGGGAGGAGGAGAAGAATGAGGAGGAGAGGGAAGGGAAGTCCTGCTGGATCAGATAGAGCATTTCATTTCATTCCTACCCAGCAATTAATTCACGGATTTTTTTTTTTCTTTTCTAACCAAGTGCAGCATACATCAAGTCACCCACCTGGTTTTCTCACACCTTCACTGTGGTTCTGTTCTCCAATTAATTTTCTACCTCATGCAGATAAAGACACCAAGTATCTGATTAGTGGTACTGGTGTCACTTTCCTTGTTGCTGCCAAACAATCACAGCCAGTACTCTCCAAGGAGTTTAGCATCCTGCACTATGGTCTCATGTCCCAGCAGCTACCCCAGAAGGGGGAGGGGGGCAACCTGTGATTCAGATCCAGGAGGGGTGGATAGTAGCATGAGGGAAGATGCTGTTCTCCTACTCCCTCTTCCTGGGATCTACAGCCATTCCTTCCTTTCTCCTGTCAACATAAGACTTCTGCTTCCTGTCATCTTTTAACAGCCACTGACATCTCCCACTGTGATATAGCCTTGGATTTCTCACAGTCTTCTCTAAATATTATTTTCAAATTTAACTAAATGCCAGAAAGAATTTTGATGGGTGTCTAGATCCATGTGTGAAAAGAGTATCACTAAAAGTTATTGTACATTCTTAAGCTGGGATCAGAGCCTAAGTTTTCTTTGGTCCAGGAAATGGGGGATCATTGATTTCATATTCTCAATAAGGGTATCTGATTTCTTCACCAAGCAAACTTTCTTCTTCCCTGCAGTTCAGATTTTAGAAAACTGGTGATTAACAAAACTAATCTCTCCTTCCATTCTGTACTATTACTGCATACAGGTTATATACCTACAAATATATAGAGAGTAGCACCTTAGAAGATAGACAGATGATAGATAGATAGATAGATAGATAGATAGATAGATAGATGATAGATAGATAATAGATTTTTTTAAAGATTTTATTTATTTATTTGACAGAGATCACAAGTAGGCAGAGAGGCAGGCAGAGAGAGAGGAGGAAGCAGGCTCCCCATGGAGCAGAGAGCCCAATGCAGGGCTCCATCCCAGGACCCTGGGATCATGACCTGAGCCGAAGGCAGAGGCTTTAACCCACTGAGGCACCCAGGTGCCCCGATAATAGATTTTTTTAATATATTTGCCGACTTCTCTATGAATTAGAGCATTAGATTGATTTGATTTGGTGAGCATATGAGTGTCTGCTTTGTGCCAGGCACTATGCAAAGGTGAGCCAGAAACACTGGAATACAATCCACCAATTACTGAGGGCTATCAAAAAATCAGGCACTATACTATGTCTTTTATAAACATGCTATCATTAAACCTTATAATAACCTTTTGAAGAAGGATTTCTTCCTTTTTTAAATGAAAGGACCCCTCGCTTTCTCAAGGAGAGTTATCAGAAGGTGATTCATTAAGAATATTGTCAAAGCTGAATCTTAAATACTTGTATGCTTTGGAATCTCTGTCCACAAACTCTGATGTGCAGTAACATTTTATTTTTTTTTAGGAATTCAACTTAATTTCTAACTTTCTTGCCCATTCTGCCAGATGACGGAAACTTCCTCTCTATCAGTTCAGGAATGAAGTCACCTTCTGGGAATGTTCATAGTGTCTAGACTTTAGAGAGGTGGAGAGGGTAGCTGGTATCCATGGGGGCATTCATCTTCATACCTGCTCCAAAGGTTGAGTACATGCAGGTCACAGCCAGGTAGGTCATCCTTCATGTCCAGTAAAAGGCCATATCCAATCTAGCAACTTCCTCTGGCAATGGCCTTCCTGCTGCTGCACTATGGGAAACTATGCGTCCTAAAGTCCTATGGCACTTTCCTTCATGTGACCATTCTGAGATACTACAGCTCCTTGGGACTGGAGGCTCCTGTGGCCTCTTGGGCTGAGACGGACCTTACAGCTGCTCCCTGCAGGGTGAGACACAGCCTCCTAGGCTCTCAGGCACACACACACATACACCTTTCTAAGAGATCTGCTTCCCCCATCCATCTTTCCTTTTCCTGGGACCCTCCCCCACTGCTTTCTCACTCTTCATGTCTGCTCCACTCCATCCTTCCCAAATAGAAGAGAACTCATCTCTGGTGGCTTCATCTGTGACAGGGGGAAAACTGCTTTTATGCTTTATTATTTTCTCAAACCCATGGCTTCTCTTCCCCTTAGGGGCTAAGGCTTTTAAAAATCAAAAGGCAAGAATGGACTTCTTTGTCTTTTATTTTCTGCTTTTCCTGAGACAGTAATGCCTGAGATAACTTATTCTTGAGAACAAATGGCCCAGCTGACTGAATAAGGAAAAGTCATGGAGTAAAATAGGAGAAGAGAGAGGCTATATTCAATATTTTAAGAGTAAGAATTATTCAGGTAAACAAGGAAGGGATCCCAGGATCCCAGGCTGATGGAACATGATGTATAAAAGATCATTGAGGGGCACATGGGTGTCTCAGTCCATTGAGCAGCAGCTCTTAATTTTGGCTGAGATCATGATTTCAAAGTCGTGAGATAGAGCCCTGCATCAGACTCCCAGCTCAGCAGGAGAGTCTGCTTGAGGTTCTTCTGTATGTCCCCACCCCCACTCATGTGCGTGCATTCTCTCTCTCTCTCTCTCTCTCTCTCTCAGAATAAATAAATAAATATTTAGAAAAAGATCACCAGAAAACACATTGCAGATGGTTTAGAATAGATCAAAGTTACCTGTAAGAGAAGGGATGAGAGATGGGCTGGAAAGTAGGGGAAGAGTCAGGGAGCAGTTGTGAGGTTTCTAATTCAAGGTGAGAGATATTTTCAAGGGCTTTTAAGAGAGGTGGTTATTATGGACTGAATGTCTGTGACACGCCTCCCTCCAAAGTTCTTACCTTGAAGCCCTAAACCCTACTGTAATAGTATGAGGGTCTGCCACGGCAGTTGGGAGGGTATATGATTTGGATGAGATCCTGAGAGTGGGGTCCCGTGATGGGATTAGCACTCTTAGAAAGCCAGGAAGAGAGAGCGCACTTGAATCTGACCACGCTGACTGCCGCTCTTAGACTTACAGCCACCACATCTGTTTAAGTCATTCAGTTTGAAGAATTTTGTTACGGTAGCCTGAGCTGATGAATGAATTGGTGTTTTAGGACGATTGTCCGGGCACCAGGAGAACAGCCACCAGGCCTCAACCTCTTCTGGGTTTCCCGCGATCCTAGTACTGACGCACAGAACAGGGGGTCCGCAGCTACACTGAACAGAACGGAGTTTCACAGATTAGAAACACTGCCAGAAACAGTCCTGTTACATATGCTAACTGGATTCCTCAACAGTAACACAGGCATGCAGGCTTGAGAGTGGCACACCAGAGGGAAACTTTGGTACTTACTCCTTTAAATTCTGTGTTGTATTTATCTTCTTCAGAAATGTCTGTGGAATATTTTAGACTCTTTTAATTTAAATGGTGGTTATTATCTCCAATTTGACTTCTCAAGTTAAAGGAATTAAAATGAATCAAATATCTAATCAGAGTATGTTTTGTTTTAAACTGAATTTGAGTGTCTAAGTGCTTAGATGAGTCAATGAGAGATTTCTCTCGTGTCCAGCCCTAATTTTTAATTAAAAAACAAAACCATGATTAGTTGCTTACCACATGTATTTAATTCAGAAAAGTTGTAGATAGAATTATAAAAGGATTACTGAGGAGAGACCCTATGTCCCTGTATGGGTTGGAGTTGATATAAGCCTCAATTTTCTTTTCTTTTTTCTTTTCTTTTCTTTCTTTCTCGTTGAGATTTGCTTTCATTATTCAACTTATAATACTCTTATCTGAAAGAGTTAGTCTGGGAAAATGGGCAGAATCAAAGTGTTCTTCCTAGAAAGAGGGGTGATTTTTACATTTCAGTGAACTGGACGTTTTATTGAGGGCTTACTGCAGCAGTGGGAAAGGAGTAACTAACTGATCTAGGCCCGCAAACTCTAAAAGCCACTAGCGGAGGAGTTTGTGACTCAGGGTGACTTCCTTGGCAGCTGCTTGTTTTGTATGATTTCAAAAAAGGGTAACTCATCTTGCCTCCAGATTGACGCTTCAAACAGTCTGATTTTAGGCCAGGTACACAAAATTACAACTTTTGGATAGGAATACTTTTACCTCTACAGTTGAAACAAGGCAAAAATGCAAATGATGTGAAATTTTCTGGAAAAACAAAGTACACTTAAATGTATACTACAGTGCTTATGAGTGATGTCAGTCAGATCTTTTGGTGAGGGCAGATTGATAGGAGGAAGAAAAGGGAGTAGAGGCATGGGGTAGTTTAGTTAATAGAAAGGCCAAAGATAAGCATGTTTGTTGTTCATTTGCTTCAATCTCAAAAATAATTAGGTAGATAAAGACACCTTTTACCAGTGTGTTGGGACGTGATCAACTATTTGAAGCAAAGGGAACTATATTCCTTCCCTGCCCCTGTAATAAAATAGGGAATTTATGTTGCAGATTTAAACCACTGGCTGCAACACTGTATTTAGCCCAGTTCTCTGGCCTAGTATCACAACTCACTTGGTTCAGTTAAGAGAGGCTGTAATTTGTCACCTTTAATAAATACCAATGTATACGGACAATTAGATTTTTAATAAACATTAAACCAAAATCAAGATTATATCACCAAAATAACATGATTTTCACTCATAACTCAATATGTCCTCGTGAAAGGAGAAAAAAAAAAAAAAAGGAGACCTAGAACTAGGCTGCCCAGAACTGGACTGCTCCCAGTCTGACTCTTGCCTTGACACCCTATGATCAGGGTACAACCATTAGAGGGTGGTCCATATAAAGGCTATTTACAATATGAGTTGAAGCAGAACAAATTGGAAAGCCAGTGATTTCGTGTCACCAAAATCAAAAGCAATCTATTCTCAGAGTCCAGATTGTTTTTCTCAAGGCAGCCAGGCCCAAAGCAAGGTCAAACAGAGACCCTCAGAGGCCCATGTCCACCACTTGACCTAGTTAATAAATGTGGAGGAAAAGCAAAAGGTGACATTATACTTAAGACTTGAAAGACTGCCTGGCTTTTCCTCCGGCTTTGATGAATTGCATAGATATTTTCCTTAATCAAGTTCCAGGGTCTGAAAAAAGCAACTTAAAGCAAACAGAGTCTGAGGACCGGCTAACAGATTAATGGAAAGGTTGAAGAGTTGAGAGAGGGTAGCATGAGATAAAGTGAATAAATAACTAAAATGTAACTGCTGGGCTCTCTCTAATAGCCTCCTGGGCTGTATGATGGCTCTCAGTTGATTGGGTACTAGGACATTGCAAATACATGGGAATTTAATTACACCTAAAAGAAGGGCTCTAAAAGGCTATGTTCTGAGAATTTTTAATGTTCTTGCAATATGGCTCTAAAACCACATGTGGTGTTCCCAAATAAATTGGATACACAGTGTCTACTGTGTTTTCATGATGTGTTAGCACAACAGCCATATCAAAAAGGAAGTGGAATGAGCTTGGCATTATTTACTCTTAATTAGCAGAGTTGATTCACTTTAATTGTGCTTTCTTTTCTGAGATTTGAAAGCATTTTTTAAAAATCAAATTCAGTCTAGAACATTGCCCTGCACTGCTATTGATGTAGGAAAGACAATGTTTGAAAGACAAGGTTTGAAGCTGACGGCCAAGAAAGAATTCTTGAGACGTCTTTGGTGCAGAGAGGTGATTTTATTAAATCACCAGGACAGAACTCAGGGGCAGAAAGAGCAGCAAGGGGGTCTTGAGGAGTGGCTCATTACATACTTTCATGTTGGGAGGGGATTAGGGAGAGCATAAGTCTCGGGAATTTTGAAGCAAGGTTTCTAGGACCTTGAGCGAGCTAGCTATTGTTGGGAAGAGGTCATTTATTCCTGTCTAATAAAACCGTAGTCATGAGGGGCGCCTGGGTGGCTCCATTGTTGATAAGCATCTGCAGCAGCTCAGGTCACGATCCCAGGGTCCTGCGACTGATCTCTGCACCGGGCTCCCTGATCAGCAAGAAGCTCGTATTCACTCTCTCTCTCTGTGTCTATGTCAAATAAATAAATAAAATCTTTAAAAAAAAAAAAAAAACAACTCTTAGTCATGAGACCCTTCAGATGTATCTCAGTGGGCCATATGCTTGGGGGATGATTGCCAACACATACCTTGGGGGGCTTTAGAGATAAAAGAAGCTTCCAAAGGAACTTTTGTATGTTAAAGTAGACTTACAGGATCCTGGTGACTGGGGTGGAGGGAAAGGAGGAGGGGTGTCAGTCTAGGATTGCCTTTTGCCCTTAGCAAAATATTAACATCGAGGTAGTTGAGTCCCTAGAGGAATGTCACTCCATCTGTTTCAAGGGTATGTAGTAAGGAAATTTAATAATTATTCTTCTGTCTTAGTTTCCTACATCAACCGTTAAGCTCAATGCTTATAGTTTGAAAACCTACCCTTCTCTCCCCTTTTTTTTAATCCAATACTATTGCCTTCAGCTTGGGGTATCTCTCTAGGACTTCTCATTTCCTCAAAAAATCACTGAGTAGCATTGGAGGGTTATATCTCTAAATTCTGTGAATAATCTGGGCTGAAGTTCCTCCATGTTGGAACCCTTGAACTTTTCTCTCCCTCAGTCTTAATTCCCTCTTGCATATGTTGAATCTAATATTTTCTGGTAAGATTCATTTTCTTTGAGTGGACAATAAAATAAAATAATAAAAAGAGGCTAAAATTAGTTTAATGATTCTTTTTTTGTATCTCTCACAGGTAGACCCAAAGCATTGGTTCTTCTCATTGCTTTCTTAACCTTTTGGTAAATAAAACCATTGAAAGAACAAGTCAAAGATTAATGTCATAATGTTTTCTTTAAATACATCTTTCTTTTTCTAGGCCATAAGCAACTTGAAGGTCAAGATGATACTCTGTAATTTTCCTTCCTGTCTCTGAGTCATGGACTTAGCACAATAACCAGTGCAGAAGAGATTCTCAGTGTTGAATTGCTATATTTTATACAGTTAAGTGTGAGGTAAAATATTTGGGTGATAGTCCCCGTTATTCAGATTCTGATTCTAATTTCTCCATGACCTTGTCCAGGAGCCTAAAGGTTATCCTAGACTATTGAGAATTTCTAACTCAGAGCACTGAAACAAAGAATGGTCTCTTTTCCTCAAAGTCATTTATTCATGACGTTTTAGTAAATATGTGTTTTCTGGATTCTTATTCATGTATGAATAAAAAGCTCAGAACTGGCGCACAGAAAGACCTCATAATCCCTAGCATTCTGTGTTATGGGCAGCAGAAATATTTGTTTGATCTTTTTCATCCTTCCTAGAGCAGTCATTCTTTCTTCTAATGGTGCCCCAGTATTGGCAGCTAAGGTTAGACAAATCTACAAAATGAGGCTAGGTATTGTTCTCTAAGGATTCTTCCATTTCTAAAAGTCTACACATCCATAAGAACTTGAAAACTTTTCTACTGCTCAAGAAATGCTAAGACTTCCTGCTAATGGGAAGCTTCCTTGCTAGGAGCTGGCAATATGTCCCTTACTTTGAGTCTGCACCTCGGTCTGTAAAACACACAGGTGAGTAGAATGTCTTCTCTTGATGACCATCAATTGCCTCAAAGAAAACACATCCAAAACCAAATTCCTTTCTTCTGACTAGCTCAATACCCTTCCTGTATCGTCACCTCAATGACTGGTACCTTCAGCAGCCAGATACTCAAAAGAGAAAATCCAACAGCCATTCCTAATGTTCCCATCTCTCTCACTACCGACCCCACTTCCTCTCCAAGGCAGTGAACCATAAGATACAGGTTTTTTATAACTATAATCAGCCCACTTAGATTATTGTTTCACCTGATAAGTGTAAAGACCTCCTAAGTACAATCTTATCTATAGTTACCCTTCATCTTTCAAAACTCATTTGGAGCATCACTTCCTCCAGGCAGGCTTCCCGAACCCAATAGTTTTATTTTGGTGCCCTTTATGGATCCATCTGTCAGGACACCCACCTTCTGCATTGTGAGCATGGGTTACCTATGTCTCTTATGAGTTTGATTAGTGTAGGCATTGTGGCATTTTTAGTCCCAGCATCTGTGAGAATACTTTCAGACTGAATAAATGAGGTGTTTCTTGTTTTAAGATTCTTCTTCCTATACATTCTTGCTTGTATCAAATCTTTTCTATTAGAAAAGCTCCCTTTCCTTTAACAACAAGAATCTGTGGCCTTAGGCAATGCTAGAATGCCAGCCTGTGAGTGAACTCCTGGCATGCAAACCAGGGGCTGCCTATCTACCAAGCACACCCCTGAATTCTCAGTGTAAAACTGCAAAGAAGAGACTCCAGGCCATAAAGGAGGTCTTCATCTGACAATGTTCACAGGGTTGCCTTATAGAAGAAACAAAGACTCCCCATGGTGTCTTTGCCAGTGTGGGCAGGAGGGAGCAGGAAAGCAAAGATGCAGTAGTAACATGTGGGAATGCAAAGAAAAAGGTCTGGGGAAAATCTCTGGACAGGAAACAGAATGCAGGCAGTTAGCCTCTATGTTTAGTGGGGGCAATGAAGACATTTTCCAACTTTGCTGGGGACTAGATAAAGAACTAGACAAAGGAAGAGAGATAAAGCTGACCCCCACCCCAGCACACACACACACACACACACACACGCACACACACACACCCCTGTGCATAGTCCTCACCTGGTATCTTGTGGCCCCAGGTAAGGAACATAAGACTACTTGTATTTGTAGAGACCTCATCTATGAAAGCAACAAACAAAAATGGCCCCTTTCTGAAAAACAGTAGAAATAAATAATGGCAGAAGCCAGGAGGCCCTAGCTGTCGCCTGACCCCCAGAGGGTTGCTGTTCTTGACTACAAATCCTTCTAAGACTCATGCTGCTATTTCTGACTGCCATCAGATAAACATCCACTCCCTACCAGTCTCCTGATCAGTATCTTCTGGCAAAGTTGATCCCCCTTGAGACCAATCTCTTTGATCAGAAATTTTGTTTTGTTTCAGCTCATGGAGACAGATCACAGTGAGGCTTTCGAAAGTCAATAAGAAAATGCTAATAGATTTCCTCTCACTGGGGAGGCCCGTACCAGTGTTTTAATCATCTTGTGGCTGCTTAATTAACATTTGTTGGCATTACTTCTGCTCCTGTTAGCAAAATGTAAATATTTAAATGGCATGTATTTTTCATGGAGCAGGAGAACTATAACCACAGAACTTGAGACCGAGATCTGGCCTCATCTTAATCTCAACTCTCATTAAAACACCCTCTTTAGCTTTTGGCAAATGTCTTAATTTCCTAACTTATCTACTTCTGTTTCTTTACCCACGAAAGAGAGAGGATTAAAAGAGTTCTAAGGGTTTTAAGGATTAGTCATTAACTATCCAGAAAAGTTATTTGAAGACAAAAATGGGCAATGCAACACTTGCACCTGTGAGCAAAAGCCTGCACAGAGGGAGAACATGCACAAGTGGAATTATGTAAGGACAGTGTTCATTCCATTCTAGCAGCTCAGGGTGCTACGTATGAAGTACATGAACTCATAGACCAGGAGAGCAAAAGAAAACTCAGGATAATAAAGCAGCTTACTCTAAAACTAAAGCTGCTCACTGACAAGCTATGTATTTCAAATTGAAGCCAATGCCCTGATAAATTTATTCCATATATCTATCTCCCAACTTTTTTGCTTTAACTTCTAAATTCAAACTATTCTTATGGCAAGAAAACACAAATGACAGAAATTAGAATTCCAACAGTCATAGAGCAAGCAGTCCTCAGGGAGGAGCATGGTTCATGTTCAGTCTATGAGAACACAGTATTTACTTATATAATCTTTGATAGAGTACAATGACAAAACCAGAAAATTTGTATTAGTCAACCATTGCCTCTTTTTTCAACCAGGCAAATATTTTATATTTGCATTGTTGATTTTTCTTTTTATTGAAGAATTGACACACATTGTTACATTAGTTTCAGGTATATAACATAGTGATTTGACAACTCTTTTGTACTGTGCTCACCACAAGTGTACGTACCATTTGTCACCACACAATACCATTGCCTATTCCCTATATGTGACTTATTCATAACTGTAAGATCGCTCCTGCCTCCCCTTCACCCATTTTGCTCATCCCCACCCTAACCTCCTCCTCTCTAGCAAGTACCAGTGTGTTCTCTGTATTGTGAGTCTGTTTCTGCTTTTTATCGTTGCCGTTTTTTAAAAATCCCAGATATAAGTGAAATTGCATGTTGGACTGAATTTCACTTAGTATAATACCCTCTAGATCCATCCATGTTGTGACAAATGGCAAGAGCTCATTCTTTTTTATGGCTGAGTAATATCTCATTGTGTGTGTGTGTGTATACCCCATCTGTGTTATCTATTCATCGAACAACAGACACTTAGTTGTTTCAATGTCTTGACTATCATTAATAAAGCTGCAATAAAATATGAGAGTGTGTAAGTCTTTTTGAGTTAGTGTTTTTGTTTTCTTTGGGTAAATACCAAGTAGTGGTAATATTGGACCATGCAGTATTTCTATTTTTAATTTTTAAGGAATATCCAAACTGTTTTTTACAATGACTGTACCAATTTGTATTCCTATCAAGAGTACACAAGGCTTCCTTTTTCTCACATCCTCACCAACACTTGTTATTTCACTGTTACTTTGATACTACCAATTCTGACAGGTAGGTGTAAGTTGTCTCATTGTGGTTTGATTTGCATTTTCCTAATGATGAGTCATGTTGAGCATCTTTTCATGTGTCCCTTGGCCACGTTCACATCTTCTTTGGAAAAGTGTCTATTTGGGTCCATTTTTTAATTGGATTGTTTTTCTTTAGCATTGAGTTAGATAAGGTGTTTGTGTAGTTTGGATATTGGCCCTTTAACAAATATATCACTTGCAAATATCTTCTCCCATTCATTAGGTTACCTTTGCATTTTATATTATTTTTTTTAAGATTTTATTTATTTATTTGACAGACAGAAATCACAAGTAGGCAGAGAGGCAGGCAGAGAGAGAGGAGGAAGCAGGCTCCCCACTGAGCAGAGAGCCTGATGAGGGGCTCAATCCCAGGGCCCTGGGATCAAGACCTGAGCCGAAGGCAGAGGCTTTAACACACTAAGCCACCCAGGCACCCCACCTTTGCATTTTATTGATGATTTCCTTTGCTATGCAAAAGCTTTTGATTTTTGGTATAGCTAACAATAGTTTTTTTTTGCTTTTGTCTCCCTTGCCTGAGGAGACATACCTAGAAAAATGTTGCTAAAGCCAATGCTAAAGAGATTACTGCCTATGTTTTCTTCTAGGGGTTTTATGGCTTCAGGTCTCACATTTAGTGTTTAATCCATTTTGATTTTATTTTTGCATATGGCTGGAGGAAGTGGTACAGTTTCATTCTTCTGAACAAAGCTGTCCAGTTTTCCTGACACCATTTATTGAGGAGACTTTAGTTTCCTCATTATGTATATTTGCCTCTTTTTGTCATAGATTAATTGACCATATGTGCATAGGTTTACTTCTGGGCTTTCTATCCTGTTCCATTGATCTATGTGTCTGTTTTTGTGCTATATGTGTTTTGATTATTATAGCTTCATAGTATAGTTTGAAATCTGGGATGTGATACCTCTGCTTTGTTCTTTCTTAGGATTGTCTTGGCTATTCAGAGTCTTCTGTGGTTACGTATGAATTTTAGGACTATTTGTTCTCCTGTGAAAGGTGCTATTGGTATGCATTGGATTGGATCTGCTGATTGCTTTGGGTAGTATGGATATTATAACAATATCCATAAACATTTTATTTCTTTCTATCATTAGAGCTATCTTCAATTTCTTTCATTAACTGTTTTATAGTTTGCAGAGTACAGATCTTTTACCAACTTGGTTAAGTTTATTCCTAGGTAATTTATTCTTTTTGGTGGAATTACAAATGAGATTGTTTTCTTAATTTCCCTTTCTGCTACTTCATATAATCTACAAATACTGACAGTTTTACTTCTTCCTTATCAATTTGGATGCTTTCTGTTTCTTTTTCTTGTCTGATTGCTATGACTAGGACTTCTAATACCAAGATGAATGAAAATGACTGACATAGACATCCTTGTCATATTCTTGATCTTTGAGGAAAAACTGTTTCTCACCATTGAATATGGCATTAGCTGTAGGATTGTCATTCTGGGACCAATATGTTGAGGTATGTTTCCTCTAAACCCGCTTTGTTAAGTAGATGATGAATTTTGTCAAATACTTTTTCTGCATCTATTGAGATGACCATATGATTATTCTTCATTTTGTTTATGTAGTATATCACCTTGATTAAATTGTGGATATCGAACCACCCTTTTATCCCTGGAATAAATCCCACTTGCTAATGGTAAATGATCCTTTAATGTGTTTTTGAATGCAGTTTGCTTACTTTGTTGAGGATTTTTGGTTCTCTGTTCATTAGGGATATTGATTTGTAGGGTTTTTTTTTTTTTTAATTTGTTTTTTGTAATATTTTTGTCTGCTTTTGCTGTCAGGATAATGCTGGCCTCATAGAATGTATCTGGCAGCTTTCCTTCCCCCTCCCCCTCCCCCTCCTCCGTCTTCTTCTTCTTCTTTTAATAGTTTGAGGAGAACATGTATGAACTCTTCTTTAAATGTTTGGGAGACTTCATCTGTGAATTCATCTGGTCCTGGGCTTCTGCTTCTTGGGAATTTTTATTACTACTTCAATTTCATTACTAGTAATTGGTCTGTTGAGATGTTATACTTCCTCCAGGTTAAGTTTTGGAAGATTGTATGTTTTTAGGAATTTATCCATTTCTTCTAGGTTGTTGGCATATAATTTGTCAATGTGGTCTCATATAAACCTTTGTATTTCTGTGGTGGTGGTGATTACTTCTCTTTCACTCCTGACTTGATTTATTTGAGTCCTCTCTCCTTTTGATGGGTCAGGCTAAAGTTTGTCAATTTTATTAATCTTTTCAAAGAACCAAATTTGGTTTCTTTGATCTTTTGTATTGTTGCTTTTAGTCTCCATTTCATTCATTTTCACTCTAATCTTTATTGCTTCCTGCTATCTATTAACTTTGGGCTTTGTTTATTCTCTTTTTCTAGTTCCTTTAAGTGTCAGATTAGATTTTTATATTTGATATTTTTCTTGTTTCTTGACCTAGGCCTGTATGGTTACAAATTTCTCTCTTTTGTTGTATCCCAAAGATTTTAGACAGTTGTGTTTTCATTTTTATTTGTCTCCATGTATTTTATTTTCTTTCCCCTTTGATTTCTTGGTTGACCTATTGGCAGTTTAGTAGCATTTGATTAACCTCCACATGTTTGTGTTTTTTCCTGTTTTTGTCTTATAATTGGTTTCCTGTTTTATACCATTTGTGATTAGAAAGGATGCTTGATATTATTTCAGTCTACTTAAATTTACTGGGATTTCTTTTGTCTCCTAACATGTGATCTATCCTGGAGAATATTCCATGTGCACTTGAAAAAAGATATTGCTTTTTGGTGGAATATTATATATAATGTGGCCACTCCCTTCTGGACCACCAAGTTTCTGCTGAAAAGATGGCTGAAAGCCTTAGGGGATTTCCCTTGTATATAGCTGTTTCCTTTTCTCTTGCTGTATTTAAAATTCTTTTTATCTTTGACATTTTAATTATTATGTTTCATGGTGTGGATCTCTCTAGGTTCATCTTGTTTGGAGTTTTCTGTGATTCCTGAGACTGGATATCTTTTATTTTCCCCATATTGGGGAATTTTTCAGCTATTATTTTTTCAAGTTAGTTTTCTCTCTTTTTTCTTCTGGGATTCCTATAATATGAATGTTTGTTTGCTTGATGTTGTCCAAAAAAACTCTTAACTTATCCTCTTTTTTAATTAATTTTTTTCTATTTTAAATTTAGCTATGCACTTTCCATTACTCTGTTTTCTAGAACACTGATCCATTTGTCTGCATCCTCTAATCTATTGTTTATTCCCTTCAGTGTATTTTTCATTTCAGTTATTATATTCTTCAACTCTGGTTGCTTTTTTCCAAAAATATATCTTATATTCTATATCTCTGAAGTTATCACTGAACTCATTCATTTTTCTATCCAGTCTGATGAGCATCTTTATCGCCATTACTTTGAATTCTTTATCTGGTAGACTGCTGTTCCATTTAGTTCTTTCTCATTTTGTCTTATTCTTTCATTTTCAGAATATTCCTGTCTCATTTTGCTTGACTTTCTGGGTTTGTTTCTATGAATGAGGCTGAACACCTACTTCTCCTAAACTTAAAGGAATGGTTTTGTGTATGCTCATCCCCCATGTAGACTGTGAGTACTTGGTGACTTTGGCTTGCTGGCTGGCTGAGAGTCTCAGGGCATACAGTGCCGGACCAGAGCTAAATTATAAGTGGGTCAGGGTGATCTTGTGGCTCTTAGCACAGAGGACACCCTGGCAGGACAGCTGAATCTGAACTAAGTGCAACTCTGGGAGTACTGGGCTCTCCAGAAAAAGGTACCCTGGCAAGACAGCTGTAGCTGAAGTAGATGCAACTCTGAGTATCTTAGGCACTTTGCACAGTGGGCACGCTGATGGGAACCTAGGTAGGCTCAGGCCAGGGTGTCAAGGGCACTGTGCATCTAGGGTTCCTGACATCCAGAGCCAAAGAGATATGAGCCAGGAGTGGGCCCCCCAGGGCAGGGTTCCCTTTTTTTTTTTTAACCATCTTTCTATCTCTCTTAGCATTCTTTATGTGGTCTTTCTATCTGTTGTTGTGCAGAAACTGTTCGGTCAGCCCTGAGTTCTTCAGGAGGATTTACTTTATAAGTAGAGGTAGATTTGTTGTATCCATGGAGGAGATGAGTTCAGTAACTTCCCATGTCACCATCTTGGACCCTCCCTTCCCCAGTGTTTTTAAATATCTTGACTTTACCTCAAGGATATTGGTTCTCCTTCAGGGGATTTCAGCCCTTACACCAAGCTCATAAAATGCAGTAGTTTACATGAGCAAAGACTCATTACCAAAAGCTATGGGAAGATGAAAGGCACTAGATAGTGAAGTTGTACACTTCCTCCACTGTCTATAATAGTGAAAAACTACCTTTATTCTAAGTTCACATGTATCTCTTCTTGCAGGTTAAACAAAGCAGTTTCCTAGAGCTTCCATTCTGAACTTAACACCCCCCCCCAAAAAAAAGAGTACTAGGTTTTAAACAGGAAGTCGAAGGAAGTTGAAAGCGTACAAAACTAGGATTATATTTCTATCTACATCATTGTAGATAGAAATATAACATCATTGTAGAAAGAAATATAACAGCATGGTGGAATCTGTTTCCAAACCTGTGAAACAGTGACACTATAGAGACCTACAATAGAATCAAGAATTTGCAGGCTTCAGATCAAACGTTCTGTGTTTAATTCCTGGCTGAATCACATACAGCTAACATAACTGGCATGAGTGACTTCTGTTTTCTAGCCAATAGAGCAGGAATGTAATAATCATAGGGAATGCTGTGCAGATGAAATGATTATATATATAAATCACTTAGAACTGATGGGGACCTATAGTTAGTGGTCCATCAAAAGTTAGCTTTATCTAACCAAATATCTTCCAGATATTTATCATTATCTTCCGGACTATCCCTAAGAGTTTTGTGTAAAGCACAAATGAGTATAGAAATTCATTCCAAACTGCAAAGAACTACATGAATGTAAGTTATAATTACTTTTAATAAAAAGTTCAGATCTGAGAGTCTGAGATATCCCAGACTGTGTAAAACCATAATAAGTAGCTCTTAGAGAGAGGTACCACACTCCGCACATGGCTTGGAAGAGTCTTCTTTCAGAAGGTGGGAGCTAGATATCAGGAAAGCCCATCTGCTTATTCAGCTCTAATATTGTGTGATAGGAAAGTTCTTTCACCAATCTGTGCCTCAGTCTCGTCTTCTTTCAAGAGTATCATGGCTTTAGCTGCCTCATCCAGTGATTTGTATAGGCAAGGAGGCTACTTGTTCCCAAGGGAACAGGAGTGTTATCTGTACAGAATACCTGCAAGAAGTTCAAGAAGTGGAAGAGAATGAAACTTGGCAAAATGTAAAAGATAAACATGGGAGTCTGCAATGCCAGAGCTGCTTTTCCAGCAGTAGACCTGGGAGGGTTGTGATATACTCAGAAAAAGATCAACAGTTGAGGCAGGATGGAGAATGTTACATAGGAAGGGAAGGAAAAAGAAATAGCAGGTTACCTCTTTTATTGGTAAAAATTTCACCACCAACTGAGGTGAAAAAGAAATGCAACTGTATTTTCTCTCACTGAACTAACTATTGAGCCCCTAGTTTAAAAGTGGTAGAGATACCCTCAAGTAGTTCCCGTTCCAGTCTTTGTGGCTTTCTCACATACACACTACAGGGATTTCCCAAATGCTGCCTTATCAATGAAGCCTTTCCTAATCACACTATATAAAATATCAGCCTCAACCCTATTCCAATCTCCTTCTATGTTGTTCTGCTTTATTTTTTTTTCCATTGCATTAATACCACTTGATATACCTCTATATAATTTTTTTTTTGTTTATCTCTCCCCACTAGAATTGAAGCCTCATGAAGATTGTGTTGAGAATCAAGAACACCTGTGGCAGTACAACTTAGATGACAGTAGACCATAGATGTCAGCATGACTTAGTTGTTTTTTTACTGAAAAACTTTGCCCAGAAAAGCCAAAGCTATAAGCCAATAAATAACTTTATGGTTTACTTCAGAAAATTCCCTTAGAACAATTTATCAAAGACAATGGCCTGCTCACCTGGACAAACAGTTTACTCATCAGTGATGGTTTACTTAGCAAGACTCGCTTCAAGACTGGACTTCTCTGTGATAGGCAATCCTGAAAGATTATAACACAATCTCTGTTAAATTCCATTCCATTCACCACTTTGAAAGGCCTACTTAAACTACTCGAGTTCAGACCCCAAAGTCTTAATACCATTTTAGTTTGACTTCTCTTTATTGAGACACTCTTAAAACTCCATCAAGGTAGTTTACTCCCTTACTGCAGCAAGTTTTAACAAATTTATCTCTGCTTTGCTAACAGGATGCCTGGTGATATTTGGGGGAAAATCAACACTATTTTGTTTAATTCTGTGTTTATAGAAAAATAACAGGAGTTCTGTAAGAATTTATTGAATGAATGAATGAAGGAATGGATGTAGGCCTCCATCCTCCTGTCCCTGCAATTTGTTAAAGGAAGTTTATGAAGGGGCATCTGGTCTGTGGTACAACTTCTCAGTCCAGACTGACACCTATAATGATATTAG
The DNA here is from genome assembly GCF_011764305.1 of Mustela putorius furo. Taxonomy (NCBI): domain Eukaryota; kingdom Metazoa; phylum Chordata; class Mammalia; order Carnivora; family Mustelidae; genus Mustela; species Mustela putorius. Next base: position 81,842,463 of record NW_025422005.1, on the reverse strand, counting down.
TCATGGTAAATCTTTTGACTGTTATGTACCATGCTAGCTGTTTTAAGCGCATTCAACTAAGTGTACTAACCATTTATTCTATTCCCATAAAATACTTTGCACTTCTACTTGGGAACTGAAATCTGCCAATGCCCTGGGCCAAGGGTTGGCTAAGGTTTTCTGTGAAGGGCTACGTAGTAAGTATTTTAGGCTATGCAAGCTATGTGTAAGCTGTAAGGTCTCTGTTGCAACTATTCAACTCTGCCATTTTAACATAAAAGCAACAATAAGTAATATATAAATGAATGTGTATATATTTACAAAACAGACAACTGGCTTGTGGGGCAGTCTGCAGACTCTGCCTTTTTTTTTTTCCTGGGGATTAAAAGACAGAACTTCTCTATTCTTAAATCCACAAATCTATAGAGGTTGGCTCTCCTATCCCCAAATCTCAATTTACTTTTAGGGGCAGGATACATAATTCTTATTGTGCCCTTCTAACTTTCTAATCTCTTTACTTTTCCTTTAATCATTTCTTTGTCCCAAGTCTTGGGGACAAGAGAATCCTGGCTTTAACAGATGACTTTCTCTTCCAAATCTATTATTTTATCTTTGTATCTCAGCTTTAAGAAATGTCAAGTATTTGACTCTCTTATCTATTGCACTTCAGGAAGAAGAGAGTATACTGGGAGAGTATAAAAGCATAACAATAGCATATTCCAGGAAGAATATCAGCTAATATTTCAAAATATCATTGGCATTTTATCATAACATGATTCCTGGGGAGAAGAGTAGAAGAAAAAGGGATGAGAACTCGGGCAGTGCATCAGTGGGATAGCTGAAGGGATGCACTGTGACAGCACTGAAGGTCCGCAAGGGACTCTGCTTCACTTGGGATGAAAGTGAGCCATGATATGGCAGGCCTTTTTCTCACTACCTCAATCTGGTTGGAACCAACAGAAAGGTTTCCTGCCGTTCAAACTAAAGAAAGCCTTTAGGTGTGAGCTTTAGACCAGAAGAGAAATTTGACTCTTTCTGAGTGGTGGTATCTGGAAAAAGGACCAGGTAGGAGCTCTAAAAGATTTTATTTATTTATTTTAGAAATAGAGCAACAGGGGGAGAGAGACAATCTCAAGCAGACTCCACACTGAAGGCAGAGGCCAACTCAGGGCTCAATCCCACAACCCTGAGACCATGACCTGAACCAGAACCAAGAATTAGACATTTAATCAATTGAGCCACCTAGGCTCCCTGGCATATAATTTCTTATAATGTTCTCTTCTACTTCTTTGTATTTCTGTGGTGTCAATTATTTCTCTTCTTTCATTTATGATTTTGCTGATTTGAATCCTGTCTCTCTCTTTCTGAAGCATTTGGCTAAAGGTTTGTCCAGTTTGTTAAACTTTTCAAAGAACTGGCTCCTGGTTTCATTGATCTGTTCTATGGTATCTTTTTAGTTTCTATTTCATTTATTTTTGTTCTGATCTTTATTATTTCCTTCCTTCTACTGGTTTTGGGTTTATTTTATTTTTATTTTTTTAACCTCCTCTACGCTCTGGGTGTAAGGTTAGGTTTTTTGAGATATTTTCTTGTTTCTTGAGGTAGACCTGTATTACTGTAAACTTCCCTTTAAGAACAGTTTTCCCTACATCCTGAAGATTTTTGACCTTGTGTTTTCATTTTCATTCATCTCCCTGTATTTTTTTATTTCCTCTTTGATTTCTAGGTCAACACATTCATTGTTGAGTAGCGTGTTATTTTACCTCTATGTATTGTTCTCCCCCGCCCTTTTTTTTTGGTGGTTGATTTCTAGTTTCATAGCATTGTGATCAGAAAAGATGAATGGAATCAGTTTAGTCTTTTTGCATTTGTAGAGATTTTTTTTGTGGCCTAATATGTGATTGCTTCTGGAGAATGCTCCATGTGCACTGGAAAAGAATGTGTATTCTGTTCGTTTTGGGTGGAGGTTCTGAATGTATCTGTTAGGTTCCTCTGGCCCAACGTGTCATTCAAAGCCACAGTTTCCTTGTTGATTTTTGTTTGGATAATTTATCCATTGATGTAAGTGGGGTGCTAAAGTCACCTACCATTGTTATATTACTATTGATTACTTTCTTTATTGATTACTTCCTTTCTGTGTTCCCATGTTGGGTGAATAAATATTTATACAAAGAAGTTCCTTCTTTTTCTTTTGTTATGGTCTTTGCTTTAAAGTTTATTTGGTTCAATATAAGAATTGCTACCCTTGCTTTCTTTTCATTTCCATTTGCATGATAAATGCTTTTCTATCCCTTCACTTTCATCTGCCTCTGTCCTTAGGTCTGTAATGAGTCTCTTATAAGTAGCTCATAGATGGGTTTCCTTTTTTTTTTTAATCTATTCTGTTGCCCTATGTCTTTTGATTTACTTTCAAATTATTTATTGATAGGTATGTACTTACTGACATTTTGTTACTTGTTTTACACTGGTTTTTATAGTTCTCTGTTCTCTTGCTTTCTTCTCTCATGATTCACTGGTTAGAGATATATATAGATTTCTTTTTATTTTTCACATATTTGTTACTGTCTTTTGATTCATGATTACCATTAGGTTTATATACATCATTTAATACATAGAGAAATCTATATTAAGTTGATTGTCTCTTAAGTTTGAACCCATTCTTTTCTCCCCTCCCCTTACCTTTTAGTTATAAGGTGTCATACTTTACATCATTTTGTGAATCCCATAACTGATGTTTATAGATATATTTAATTTTACTTCTTTTGTGCTTCCTACTTGTCATTATCATTTCCACCCAAAAAGTCCCCTTTAGGAGCACCTGGGTAACTCAGTCAGTTAAGTGTCTGACTTGATGTCAGCTCAGCTCAGCACTTTCTCTCAAAGTCATGAGTTCAGGCTCCACAATGGACTCCACACTGGGTGTGGAAGCTACTTAAAAAGTCCCCATAATATTTCTTGTAAGGCTGGTTTAGTGTTCATTAATACCTTTAAATTTTTTTTTAAATTTTTTATTTTTTATAAACATATATTTTTATCCCCAGGGGTACAGGTCTGTCAGTCGCCATGTTTACACACTTCACAGCACTCACCATAGCACATACCCACACCCCAATGTCCATAACCCCACCCCTTTCTCCCAACCCCCCTCCCCCAGCAGCCCTCAGTTTGTATTGTGAGATTAAGGGTCACTTATGGTTTGTCTCCCTCCCAATCCCATCTTCTTTCATTTATTCTTCTCCTACCCCCTTAACCGCCCTCCCCAATGTGGCGTCTCCACTTCCTCATATCAGGGGGATCATATGATAGTTGTCTTTCTCTGATTGACTTATTTCGCTAAGCATGATACCCTCTAGTTCCACCCACGTCGTCACAAATGGCAAGATTTCATTTCTTTTGATGGCTGCATAGCATTCCATTGTGTATATATACCACATCTTCTTTATCCATTCATCTGTTGATGGACATCTAGGTTCTTTCCATAGTTTGGCTATTGTAAACATTGCTGCTATAAACATTCGGGTGCATATACCCCTTCGGATCACCACGTTTGTATCTTTAGGGTAAATACCCAGTAGTGCAATTGCTGGGTCATAGGGTAGTTCTATTTTCAACATTTTGAGGAACCCCCATGCTGTTTTCCAGAGTGGAAATGCACTGGCGTCCATTCCCACCAACAGTGTAGGAGGGTTCCCCTTTCTCCGCATCCTCGCCAGCATCTGTCATTTCCTGACTTGTTGATTTTAGCCATTCTGACTGGTGTGAGGTGATATCTCATTGTGGTTTTGATTTGTATTTCCCTGATGCCGAGTGATGTGGAGCACTTTTTCATGTGTCTGTTGGCCACCTGGATGTCTTCTTTGCAGAAATATCTGTTCATGTCCTCTGCCCATTTCTTGATTGGATTATTTGTTCTTTGGGTGCTGAGTTTGCTAAGTTCTTTATAGATTTTGGACACTAGCCCTTTATCTGATATGTCGTTTGCAAATATCTTCTCCCATTCTGTCAGTTGTCTTTTGGTTTTGTTAACTGTTTCCTTTGCTGTGCAAAAGCTTTTGATCTTGATAAAATCCCAATAGTTCATTTTTGCCCTTGCTTCCCTTGCCTTTGGCGATGTTCCTAGGAAGATGTTGCTGCGGCTGAGGTCAAAGAGGTTGCTGCCTGTGTTCTCCTCAAGGATTTTGATGGATTCCTTTCTCACATTGAGGTCCTTCATCCATTTTGAGTCTATTTTTGTGTGTGGTGTAAGGAAATGGTCCAATTTCATTTTTCTGCATGTGGCTGTCCAATTTTCCCAACACCATTTATTGAAGAGGCTGTCTTTTTTCCATTGGACATTCTTTCCTGCTTTGTTAAAGATTAGTTGACCATAGAGTTGAGGGTCTATTTTTAGGCTCTCTATTCTGTTCCATTGATCTATGTGTCTGTTTTTGTGCCAGTACCATGCTGTCTTGATGATGACAGCTTTGTAATAGAGCTTGAGGTCCAGAATTGTGATGCCACCATCTTTGGCTTTCTTTTTCAATATTCCTTTGGCTATTCGAGGTCTTTTCTGGTTCCATATAAATTTTAGGATTATTTGTTCCATTTCTTTGAAAAAGATGGATGGTACTTTGATAGGAATTGCACTAAATGTGTAGATTGCTTTAGGTAGCACAGACATTTTCACAATATTTGTTCTTCCAATCCAGGAGGATGGAACGTTTTTCCATTTCTTTGTGTCTTCCTCAATTTCTTTCATGAGTACTTTATAGTTTTCTGAGTATAGATTCTTTGCCTCTTTGGTTAGGTTTATACCTAGGTATCTTATAGTTTAGGGTCCCATTGTAAATGGGATTGACTCTTTAATTTCTCTGTCTTCTGTCTTGTTGGTGGTGTTGAGAAATGCAACTGATTTTTGTGCATTGATTTTATATCCTGACACTTCACTGAATTCCTGTACAAGTTCTAGCAGTTTTGGAGTGGAGTCTTTTGGGTTTTCCACATATAGTATCATATTATCTGCGAAGAGTGATAGTTTGACTTCTTCTTTGCCAATTTGGATGCCTTTAATTTCCTTTTGTTGTCTGATTGCTGAGGCTAGGACTTCTAGTACTATGTTGAATAGCAGTGGTGATAATGGACATCCCTGCCGTGTTCCTGACCTTAGCGGAAAAGCTTTCAGTTCTTCTCCATTGAGAATGATATTTGCGGTGGGTTTTTCATAGATGGTTTTGATGATATTGAGGTATGTGCCCTCTATCCCTACACTTTGAAGAGTTTTGATCAGGAAGGGATGCTGTACTTTGTCAAATGCTTTTTCAGCATCTATGGAGAGTATCATATGGTTCTTGTTCTTTCTCTTATTAATGTGTTGTATCACATTGATTGATTTGCAGATGTTGAACCAAGCTTGCAGCCCAGGAATAAATCCCACTTGCTCGTGGTGAATAATCCTTCTAATGTACTGTTGAATCCTGTTGGCTAGTATTTTGGTGAGAATTTTCACATCTGTGTTCATCAAGGTTATTGGTCTGTAGTTCTCTTTTTTGAAGGGATCCTTGTCTGGTTTTGGATCAAAGTGATGCTGGCCTCATAAAAGGAGTTTGGAAGTTTTCCTTCCATTTCTATTTTTTGGAAAAGTTTCAGGAGAATTGGGATTAGTTCTTCTTTAAATGTTTGGTAGAATTCCCCTGGGAAGCTGTCTGTTTGTTTGGAGATTTTGTTTGTTTGGAGATTTTTGATGACTGTTTCAATCTCCTTAGTGGTTATAGGTCTATTCAGGTTTTCTATTTCTTCCTGGTTACGTTTTCCTTTCTTCTGGGGTGTCTCTAGGAATGCATCCATATTTTCCAGATTCTCAAATTTGTTGGCGTAGAGTTGCTCATAGTATGTTCTTATAATTGTCTGTATTTCTTTGGTGATAGTTGTGATCTTTCCTCTTTCATTCATGATTTTATTTATTTGGGTCCTTTCTCTTTTTTTTTTGATAAGTGTGGCCAGGGGTTTATCAGTCTTATTAATTCTTTCAAAGAACCAGCTCCTAGTTTTGTTGATTTGTTCTATTATTTTTTTGGTTTCTATTTCATTGATTTCTGCTCTGATCTTTATGATTTCTCTTCTTCTGCTGGGTTTAGGGTTTCTTTCTTGTCTTTTCTCCAGCTCCTTTAGGTGTAGGGTTAGGTTGTGTACTTGAGACCTTTCTTGTTTCTTGAGAAAGTCTTGTACCGCTATATATTTCCCTCTTAGGACTGCCTTTGTTGTGTCCCACAGATTTTGAACTGTTGTGTTTTCATTATCATTTGTTTCCATGATTTTTTTCAATTCTTCTTTAATTTCCTGGTTCACCCATTCATTCTTTAGAAGGATGCTGTTTAGTCTCCATGTATTTGGGTTCTATCCAAATTTCCTCTTGTGAATGAGTTCTAGCTTCAGAGCATTGTGGTCTGAAAATATGCAGGGAATGATCCCAATCTTTTGATACCAGTTGAGACCTGATTTAGGACCCAGGATATTATTTATTCTGGAGAATGTTCCATGTGCACCCGAGAAGAATGTGTATTCTGTTGCTTTGGGATGAAATGGTCTGAATATATCTATGATGTCCATCTGGTCCAGTTGTCATTTAAGGCCTTTATATCCTTGTTGATCTTTTGCTCGGATGATCTGTCCATTTCAGTGAGGGGAGTGTTAAAGTCCCCTACTATTATTGTTTTATTGTTGATGTGTTTGATTTTGTTATTAATTGCTTTATATAGTTGGCTGCTCCCACATTAGGGGCATAGATATTTAAAATTGTTAGATCTTTTTGTTGGACAGACCCTTTGAGTATGATATAGTGTCTTTCCTCATCTTTTATTAAAGTCTTTGGCTTAAAATCTAATTGATCTGATAAGGATTGCCGCCCCAGCTTTCTTCTGATGTCCATTAGCATGGTAAATTGTTTTCCACCCTTTCACTTTAAATCTGGAGGTTTCTTCGGGTCTAAAATGAGTTTCTTGTAGGCAACATATTGATGTGTTTTGGTTTTTTTATCCATTCTGATACCCTGTATCTTTTGATTGGGGCATTTAGCCCATTCACATTCTGGATAACTATTGAGAGATATGAATTTAGTGCCATTGTATTGCCTATAAGGTGACTGTTACTGTATATTGTCTCTGTTCCTTTCTGATCTACTGCTTTTAGGCTCTTCTTTGCTTAGAGGACCCCTTTCAATATTTCCTGTAGAGCTGGTTTGGTGTTTGCAAATTCTTTCAGTTTTTGTTTGTCCCAGAAGCTTTTTATCTCTCCTTCTATTTTCAATGATAGTCTAGCTGGATATAGTATTCCTGGCTGCATGTTTTTCTCTTTTAGTGCTCTGAATATATCATGCCAGCTCTTTCTGGCCTGCCAGGTCTCTGTGGATAAGTCTGCTGCCATTCTAATGTTTTTACCATTGTATGTTATAAATTTCTTTTCCCGGGCTGCTTTCAGGATTTTCTCTTTGTCACTGAGACCTGTAAATTTTATTATTAGATGACGGGGTGTGGACCTATTCTTGTTGATTTTGAGAGGGGTTCTCTGCACCTCCTGGATTTTGATGCTTGTTCCCTTTGCCATATTGGGGAAATTCTCTCCAATAATTCTCTGCAGTATACCTTCTGCTCCCCTCTCTCTTCTTCTTCTTCTGGAATCCCAATTATTCTAATGTTGTTTCATCTTATGGTGTCACTTATCTCTCGAATTCTCCCCTCATGGTCCAGTAGCTGTTTGTCCCTCTTTTGCTCAGCTTCTTTATTCTCTGTCATTCAGTCTTCTATATCACTAATTCTTTCTTCTGCCTCATTTATCCTAGCAGTGAGAGCCTCCATTTTTGACTGCACCTCATTAATAGCTTTTTTTAAAATTTTAACTTGGTTAGATTTTAGTTCTTTTATTTCTCCAGAGAGGGCTTTTATATCTCCCAAGAGGGTTTCTCTAATATCTTCCATGCCTTTTTTGAGCTTGGCTAGAACCTTGAGAATCGTCATTCTGAGCTATAGATCTGACATATTACCAGTGTCTGTACTGATTTGTCCCTAGCCTTGGGTACTGCCTCTTGTTCTTTTTTTTGTGGTGAATTTTTCTACCTTGTCATTTTGTCCAGATAAGAGTATATGAAGGAGCAAGTAAAATACTAATAGGAGGGTAAAGACCCCAGGAAAATACCCTTTAACCAAATCAGAAGAGACCCCAAATTTTGGGGTGGAGAAGGGATAAAAAGAGGTTCAGCAAAAAAAAGAAACAATTAAAAAAAGAAAACAAATAAAGAAAAAATATAAAAAAGAATATATATATATACATATATATATGTATATATATATATTAGATAATCTAGTTAAAAAACGTTAAAAAAGAAAAGGGTAGAAGTTAAAAAAATTTAGAAGAAAAAAAATTGAAAAAAATTAAATTAATTCCAAGACTAAAGAATCATGGGCAGAAAGACATGAGTTTCATGCTTTGCTTTCTCCTCCTCTGGAATTCCGCTGCTCTCCTTGGTATTGAAACTGCACTCCTTGGTAGGTCAACTTGGTCCTGGCTGGATTTGTTGTTGATCTTCTGGGGGAGGGGTCTGTGTAGTGATTTTCAAGTGTCTTTGCCCCAGGCAGAATTGCACCACCCTTACCAGAGGCCGGGCTGAGTAATCTGCTCAGGTTTGCTTTCAGGAGCTTTTGTTCCCTGAATGCTTTCCATTGAGTTCCGGAGGATGGGAATGAAAATGGCGGCTTCCCAGTCTCTGGCCCAGAGGAGCCAAGAGCTTGGGGCCCACTCCTCAGTGTGCCCTCAGAGAATAGCGCCCAATCACTCCCGTCTCCCTGGCCTCCGGCCACGCTCCGAGCTCACCGAGACTGCAACCAGTTCAAGGTAATCCCAAGCTGAAATCTCACTCCTAGGCTCTGTCTCTGTAGTCGGATTCCCCATTCTAATACCTGCAAGCTCTGCAACACTCAGTCACCCCCGATCCTTCTGTGACCCTGTGGGACCTGGGGCCACGCTGACCCTGGGTGGGCTTCACCCCAGTTTAGCCTCTGTAGCGATGTCCCTCAGTGGAACAGACTTTTAAAAGTCCTGATTTAGTGCTCTGTTGCTCTGCCGCTTGCCGGGAACCAGCCCCTCCCCCTGCGGTCTATCTTCCTGTCGCTTTGGATTCACTTCTCTGCCAGTCCTACCTTTCATAAAGTGGTTGATTTTCTGTTTCTAGAATTGCTGTTCTTCTCTTTGATCTCCCATTGGATTTGTAGGTGTTTGCAATCTTTAGATAAGCTATCTAGCTGATCTCCTGCTACCTGATGTAGTCTCAGCCTGCTACTTCTCCACCATCTTGACTCCTCCCTTTGCATATCTCTTTTAAAACTGTTCACCAGTAGCTCAAAATCTTATATACTGCTTTGTCTCCAAAAACATATCCTTTTGTGAACACAGTCTCTTTATTTCTATTAATTTCTCAAATGGAAACTACTTTTAAAAAGCATAATTTAATAAACAATTTGTGTGCTGGTACCTATTACTTTTAAAGTACTTTTCTTAAACAGAGGAATCTAATGTTTCAAAAGTCAGAAGATGTACACCAAAATATTGAAAATAAAATGGGATTTCTGTTTGTTCATCTAATTTTTTTTTTTTAACCTAGAGGCACATGCCAGTTCTTTTGTCAATTCTAAACCTTTCCTTATGAAGTATAGCTTAGTTCCATTATATTTATATTTGATGTAGCAAAAGTCTGTGAGGCTTAATAAGACTACTGAAATAATAGAATTTAAAATAAACATATAATTTCTAAGATCAGTGAAGGACAGAAAGAACAAACTGGAAGGATTTTTTAAAAGATTTTATTTATTTATTTGACAGAGAGAGACACAGAGAGAGAGGGAATACAAGCAAGGGGAGTGGGAGAAGGAAAAGCAGGCTTCCCACAGAGCAATTAGCCCAATGTGGGGCTCGATCCCAGGACTTGGGATCATGACCTGAGCCGAAGGCAGACACCTAATAATTGAGCCACCCAGGCGCCCTCAAATTGGAAGGATTTTAACTAAAAATGCCCTTATAGATAATTGTATTAATGAAAATCTCTTTTTACTTTCAGCTGATTAAATAAGATATAGTTCAAAAATGATTAGTTGAACTTAAAAGTAAATAAATACTTACAAATAAAAAATTTATTTATTTAGACTTTTAATTTTATACTGAAGTTATTTATATAAACTATAGACTTTGTGGCCTCTATTTTACCACATTTATTTAATTCAATATTTTTTTCCATCTAGAAAATGTTTATTCTATCATTAAAAAATTCTTAAATTTTTTTAAAAAGGAGTTTATTTATATATTTAAGAAAGAGAGAGAGACAGAGCACAAGCAGAAGGAGGACAGGGGGAGGGCAGAGGGAGAGGGAAAAGCAGATACTCCACTGAGCAAGAAGCCCCACACAGGGCTCAATCCCAGGACCCAGGAACATGACTCAAACCAAAGTCAGATGCTTAAACTACTGAGCTACACAGGTGCCCTGAAAAATTCTTAGATTTAAAACTGAAACTTAATATGTAAAAACACAAACATTTAAAGATCCTCAAGAGTGATCCAATATTGCCACTGATTTAAGTCTGGCTTTGAATAAATCATTTAACCATTTAGGAGATAAAATTTCTTATGAATATAATTACTATAATTAATGCAGTTGCCAAGAAACTAAAATATCATTCTGTCTTGTAAACATAGGAAATGCTGCATAGTTTTAAAAACATTCTGACAACAAATAATGCTTGTAATTATTTGGAGATTTAATCTCTAGGGGAAAAAAGCACTAAAAAGATTCAGTGAATAGAAGCAAACAAGTACAGTACCATGGGAGAAACACTGATTTATATTGGAAGAATTGAATTCCTAAAACAGATGCTACACTTAACTACCTTAAGGACTCTGAGTGCTGGTGCTTTTATCTTGAAAATCACAATTGGCCTAAAAAATGTCTATAGGAATTTTAAGTTCTAACATCTATGACTTAATTCATCAGAGGTATAGAATAATACAAAATGATGAAATACTACTATCATTGCTTTAGAGAGATGGGATGCTTTAAATAGTAGACAAAATCTAAATGGCAAGTCTCTCCAAACCTTACTAGAAAGATCAGTTGTTTAGTAGTATGTGTTTTCCTACAGTGTTAATAAAGTCTCATTTATCAGATTTCTCTACTCACCTAGTGGGGCCAAGGATCTAAAACTGAAGACAGGTTCACACCTATTAGATTGAGGCCTTCACAAATTTGGGATTTCTAGACTCACTTGGTCCTCAGTGCTCCCTATCAGTCATTTCAATTGACCTTGATGAACTCCTGCTTCCCTTGTCCTCAACGCATGTTACTCAAGCCCCCACTCCCACTTAATAAATGTATGCATACACAGCCTTAATACATACATACATGAGTTAGTTGACTCAATATGTGATCCTGTGATATCCTACTCATTTCCTACCCCAACTTTATAATCAGAATGAAAATCATCAACTGAAAACTCTCAATTCCCTGAATACATAATCATCATATATGTCCTTCTCCACAGCCTCGAAGAAGTCCATCTTACTCAAGGATAATTCCTCTCCATGCTTTTTTTCCTGATCTTTTAGAAACTTCTTTATGAAGTATCTTTTCTTCCCCATCTCTTAACTTTCCATTTGGATTTCAAACTCTTATGAAAAATACAAGATGAGGAATACTTCCAAGCTTATTTTATAAGGCCAGGATTACCTAATACTAAAACCTGACAGGACACTACAAGAAAAGAAAATTATAGGCCCTGATGAATATGTATGCAAAAATCTTCAACAAAATATATTAGCAAATTATATTCATTAAAGGAATCATACACTATGATCATGTGGGATTTATCCCAAGATGGAAGAATGATTCAACATTTGCAAACCAGCCAATATGACACACATTAACAAAATGAAGGATACAACTGATATCATTTCAATAGATGCAGGAAAAGCATTTGACAAAATTCAATATTCAACTATGATATATACTCTCAATAAATTTGGTATAGAGGGAATATACGGCAATATGGAAAGGCCAGATATGACAAACATACAGCTAATACTTGACAGTATTGACTATTACTCAATACTAATCTTCTAAGATTAGGAACTAGATAAGGATGCCACTCTCACCAATTTTATTCAACATCATATTGGAAGTCCTAGCCAAAGCAATTAGGCAAGAAAAAGAAACAGAAGTCATTCAAATTGGAAAGAAAGAAGTAAATGCTCTCTATTTGCAGATGGCATGATAGTATATAAATAGAAAACCCAAAGACTTCCTCTCCCAAAAATTGTTAGAAATAATATATATGTAATATATATATATACTATATATATATATATAATACATATATAATATATGTATAATAAAATATGTTTTATCAATGTATAAAAGTCAGTTATGTCTCTAAAGGATAACAATGAACTATGAGAAAGAGAAATTTAAATAGCACTTACAATTGCATCAAAAAGGATAAAGTACATGGGGTACCTGGCTGGTTCAGTTAGTAGAGCATAACTACAACTCTCGATCCTGGGGTGGTTAAGTTCAAGCCCCACATCAGGTGTAGAGATTACCTAAAAATAAAACCTTTAAAAAGAAAAAAATAATTTTAACCAATGAGGTAAGAAAATTGTACACTGAAAAGTATAAGACATCAATGAAAAAGTTGAAAATAACACAAATAAATGGAGAGCTATCATGCTCATGGATTGAAAGAATTAGTATTATTAAAATATTCATATTATCCAAAGCAGTCTATAGATCCAATGCAATCCCTAACAAAATTACTATGGCATTTTTTTATAGAAACAGAAAAAAAACAATTCTGAAATTTGTGTGGTACCACAAAGAACCCTGAATAACCAAAACAATCTTGAGAAAGAACAAAGTTGGAAGAATCACACATCCTAATTTCATACTATGTTACAAAGCTATAGTAATCAACACAGTGTGGTAGTGGCATAAAAACCAGAAACACAGATCAATGGATCAGAATAAAAAGCCTAGAAATAAACTCATATGAATATAGCTAATTGATTGATGACAGTGGAGCCAAAAATATACAGTGGGGAAAGATAATTTCTTCAATAAACGGTGCTGGGAAAACTTCACAGCCACAGGCCAAAGAATGAAACTACATCCCTGTCTTACATCATGTAAAAAATCAATTAAAGACTTAATTTTAAGATCTGAAAACGTAATTTGATGGATTTGATTCCAGCAAAGGCAATAAAAGCAAAAATCAACAAGTACAACTACATCAAAATTAAAAGTTTATGAACAGAAAGGAAACCATCAACAAAATGAAGAGGCAACCTACAAAATGGGAGGAAATATTTGCTAATTATATATCTGGTAAGAGTTTAATATCCAAAATGTATAAAGAACTGGTACAAGTCAACAACAAAAACCCAAACAATCCAATTAAAAGTTGGGCAGAACTGAATAGGCATTTTCCTAAAGAAGACATACAAATGTCCCACAGGTATGTGGAAATGTGCTAAACATCTCTACTCATCAGGGAAATACAAATCAAAACCATACTGAAATACCACCTCACTTTTCTGAGGTATTATAAAAAAGACAAGAGATAATAAATGTTGATGAGAATGTGGGGGAAAAGGGAAAACTAGTGCATTGTGGATGGAAATGTAAATTGGTACAACTATGGAAAACAGTATGGAGGTCCTCAAATTATTAAAAATAGAAATTCCACATGATCAGCAATTTCACTTCAGTGTGTATATCCAAAGAAAATAAAAATAAGATATTGAAGAGATAACTGCACTCTCATGTTCAACATTACTCACAATAGCCAAAGTGCAAAAACAACCTAAGTATCTGTCATTCTACTTATGCATACATACAAATGTGTGTATGGTAAAATGATATAAAATTTCAGCTGCAAGATGAATAAGGTCTGAGGATCCAATGTAAAACATGGTTGATTGATAATACTGTATTGTATAATGAAATTTGCAAAGAAAGTAGAACTTAAATGTTCTCACCAGAAGGAGTAAGAGAAAGAAGGATAGGGGAGGAGGAGGCACAGCAGGAAAGGAGAAGAGAAGGAAGAGAGGGGAAGGATGAGGAAAAAAAGAAAAAGAAAAATGTAAGGTGATGGTTGTATTAACTGGGTGAGAACAATTCTGTCACAATGTGTAAATATATCAAATGTCCACAATGTACATTTTAAATATCTTACAATTTTAAAATTATACTTTAATAAAGCTTAAATTAAAAATATTTTTAAATAAAAATGCTTATTGAATTAGAGGGAAAAATGATCCTCTGTACCCACCCCCTTCCCAATACAATTTTATAATCAAAATGCTAGTTGTCGGGGCGCCTGGGTGGCTCAGTGGGTTAAGCCGCTGCCTTTGACTCAGGTCATGATCTCAGGGTCCTGGGATCGAGTCCCGCGTCGGGCTCTCTGCTCAGCAGGGAGCCTGCTTCCTTCTCTCTCTCTCTCTGCCTGCCTCTCAGTGTACTTGTAATTTCTCTCTGTCAAATAAATAAATAAAATCTTTAAAAAAAAAATGCTAGTTGTCAAGTGAAAACACTCAACCTCCCCCCTGACAACATAACAATCACATATACCCTTCTCCTCAGTCTCAGAGCATGAGTCTATACTAATCAAGAATAATCCCTCTCAATGTCCTTCTTCCTGCCCTTTTAGAAATTCCTCTATGAATTACTCTTTTTTCTCTATCTTTATTATATTTTTAAAGATTTTATTTATTTATTTGACAGAGATCACAGTAGGCAGAGAGGTAGGCAGAGAGAGAGAGGAGGAATCAGGCTAATTGAGGTTATGTGCCTTCCTCTGAAATAATCACAGTAGATGGGAATTTGATGCTTTGATTGGCCAAGTTTTAATCAGTTCCTCAATCCCTGGAGTCCTCAGCATATAAACAAAGAATAGTGAAAAGGTGCTTTCCCAAAGGAAATTCTACGACCTTTATATGTTACGATCTATTTTTTAATGTTGTAGACTTTTTTCTACCAAACGTTATTTTATGCTCCTTTTTACAGTAGGAGATTTTCTGTAAAAATAATCCTCCTTAATTCTAAAAACTTTATGAAACTTGTGCTATGTCTTAGGCTTTACACTAAATCCTAGAGGTATAGCATAGAAACAAGAGATACATAGCCCTTACTATAAAAGATTTTATTGTATATAACTGTAGTTCATTATTTTTTGCTCATGTACTTCCAAAAACAATTTTGAAAAAACATGAATGCCTGAATATAATTTAAATTGACATCAACACTTTTTGTTGTAAGTTTGAATAATTACATGATTTAATTCCAGAATATTATCAGTGGTGTTTTAAGGAAAAAACCTGTATAACTTTTAAATAAAACTAATGGAGTTTATTTTATTTTATTTTATTTTTAAATTTTGGGCTTCTTTTTTTTATTTTTTAAGATTTTATTTATTTATTCATTTATTTGACAGATCACAAGTAGGCAGAGAGGCAGGCAGAGAGAAAGAGGAGGAAGCAGGCTCCCCACTGAGCAGAGAGCCCCATGTGTGGCTCGATCCCAGGACCCTAGGATCATGACCAGAGCTGAAGGCAGAGGCTTTCACCCCCTGAGCCACCCAGGCACCCCAAAAACTAATGAATTTAAATCACTAATTGTTTGATATATACCATCTTCATTCTAAAACAATTTGTAAAACTTTTTCTTAGACATTCAAAATTTTATGTATTTCCTTTTACTCCCTCACTTTGTATTTTCCTTTTTTCCCAAAAACATTTGTATTCTTTTTTATTGATTACACTTATATCATCTTATGTAACCAAAATCTTTATAAAAATTAAAATATAGACTGTATTCATTTTCTATTTTATACAAAATTTCCACATGCAAGGAGGAAAGAAAATGTCAGAGAAGAGGATACAGAGTTCACCCTCTCCCACAAACACAGTGAGATAACAGCTACATCTATACCACTAACTCTGAAAATAACCTGAAGACTGGCAGAACAGACCTTTCACAGTTAATCATAGAGAGAAGCCCACATTTAACCAAAAAACAAAACAACAATAAAAAAAAAAAAAAGTATGAAGGCAGCGATGTGGCTGAAAACTAAACTCCTGGCAGGAATAACCACAAAAGGGAGGAACACCACATGCATGAGGAATAAGAGGATCAGACCCCAATCAGGCATCCCAGCACTGAGGACTTACACAGAGATGAGAAGTTCTCATATCACTTTGAAACCAGTGGGGTTACATTTGAGAACCCTAAAAACCAACAGACCTAACACTAGGAGAGCCAGAGGGTGATATGAAACTAAATTCCCACCTTAAAGACCCAACATCATAATTCAGCCTAAGACACAGCACTGAAGCACCAGTTTGAAAAGCATCTGGAGTATAAATGAAGGAGATTTACTGGCTAACCGTAGACTACATGCTGGTGGGGCAAAGATCTTTAGGAGACTTCTCTGGGAACAAAAGTAATGGTGGATGCCATTTCTCTTCACTCCCTCAGCCTAGATAGCCAGATATTTATGGGAGCCAGCACTAACACTTTTACCTAGCTTACTATTACCATGTATCCCACCTCAGAGCTCCCCTAAGAACCCACCCCATACAACACCTGCTTCAGCAGGTGTTCCTCCAAAGCAACTCCTGCCCTGCTATACCCACCAGGCAGCTGCTGAAGGGACCAGCACCATTCCAAGGTGACTTCTGCTCTAGGGTGGGTGGAGACATACACCATTGCACCTGCAGTTCCAGCATCCCAGTATTTTAGCTAGCTGTGCAGGAACCTGCCTTTTGGTGTGCCTGAAGCTGTGGCAGAGAGGATAATTGCACACACCAAGGCTGATTTGATGTCCACCAATAAACCTACTATGGTCTTTGGCCTCTCAACAGCATGAAGACAAAACCGTGTCCACTGTACCCATAGCAGGTAAAGCAGGTCACTGCATCTAGCTGGACTGAAGACAACATGGCTCAACTACACAGTAGGAACTTCAGCTCATACAGGAGATGCTCCTGGAGATCCTGATCCTAAAGACCAGAGAGGATTGTGCTACAGAACACCACAGGACCTCTTCTACACAAAACCATTACTTTTAAGACCAGGAGACATGTGGACCTACCTGATATATAGAAAGAAATACAGACATCTAGACAAAATGAAGAGGCAGGAAAGTGTGTCCCAAATAAAATATCAAAATCACAGTAAAAGAGTTAAATGAAATGGAGATAAGCGAAGTACTTGATGAAGAATTCAAAGTAATACTCATAAAAATACTCACTGGACTAGAGAAGAGTAGATGATCTCAGTGAGATCTTTAACAAAGAGATAGAAAATATTAAAAAGAACTATTTACAGTTGAAGAATTCAATAACAAATGAAAAATATAGTAGAGGACTCAACAGCAGATTAGAGAATGCAAAAGAATGGTTTAGTGATATGGATAAGATTATGGATAATGGAAAGCAACCAAGCTGAAAGGAGAAAAAAGAGTACAAAATTAAAATCTGTGAAGGGATCTCTGATATTCTCAAGTGTAATATATTCACATTATAAGGGGCCCAGAAGAAGTGAGAGAGAAAAGGGGAGAACATTTATTTGAAGAAATAGTAGCTAAAATCTTCCCTAAATTGGGGAATGAAACTGACATCTCAATCCATGAAGCACAGAGCACCCCTAACAAAATGATTGAAAGGAGGTCCACAATATGACACATGATAATTAAATTAAAATAATAAGTAAAAATAATAATGAAAGAAATTTAAAAGCAGAAGGAGAAAAGAAAACAGTTATGTACAAGAGGAACTCCATAAGGCTATCAAGTAATTTTTCAGCAGAAACTTTGCAGGCCAAAAGGGAGTGACATGATACAGTCAAAGTGATGAAAGAAAAAAACCCAGCACCAATATTACTCTACCCAGAAAGATTGTCATTGAGAATAGATGTAATGATAAAATTTCTGAGACAAACAAAAATTAAAGGCGTTCATCCCCACTAAACCATTCTACAAGAAAGGTAAAGGGAAATTTTAAAGTTCAAAGGCCATAGCTAGAAGTAAGAAAATTATGAAAAAAATCTGTTAATAGAAGATCTATATTAAAAGCAGTAGATTAATTACTTGGAAAGCCAGAATGGAGGGCTAAAACCCCAAAGTAAAATCATTTATAATCATTTATAATGTATAAAAATTAGTCAAAGAACATACAAAATAGAAAACTATAAAATATATCATATGCATAAAATGTGGAAGAGTGAGTAAAAATTTACTGCTTTTAAAATGTCTTTGAATTAAGTGACCATCAATTTAATACAGACTTCTATACACATCAGATGTTGTATGTGAACCCAATGGTAACCCCAAACAAAAACTTCTGATACACAAAAAATAAAGAGAAAGGAATATAAGCATGACACTAAAACCAACCATCAAATGACAAGAACACAATAGAAGAAAGAATAGAGAAGAACTACAAAAACAAGCAGAAAACAATTAACAAAGTGGCAATAGGGACATGCCTATCAATATTTACTTTAAATATAAATGAACTAAATGCTCCAATCAAAAGAATATGGTGATTGAATGGATTGAAAAACAAGACCCATCTATATGCTGCTTACAAGAGACTCACTTTAGACCTAAAGATGCATATAGACTGAAAGTGAAGGAATGGAAAAACATACCATGCAAATGGAAGCAAAACAAACAAACAAACAAAAACCAAAAAATGAAACAAAAGAAGAAAGGAGAAAAAAAAGTCAGTGTAGCAATATTTATATTGGACAAAACAGACTTTAAAACAAAGATTATAACAATAGACAAAGAAGGGCATTACATAATGATAAAGGCTCAATCCAACAGGAGGATATAGCAATTATAAATATCTATACCCCCAAATTTGGACCATCTGAATATATAAAGTAAATATTAGCAGACATAAAGAAGGAAATGGACAGTAATATAATAATAATAGGACTTTAACACCCCACTTACATCAATGGATAGATCATCCAGACAGAAAATCAAGAAACAGTGGCTTTGAATGATATACTAGACCAGATCCACCTAACAGATATATACAGAACATTCCATCCAAAAAGAGCAGAATACAAATTCAAGTGCATATGGAATATTCTCCTGGCTAGACCATATATTAGCACACAAAACAAGTGTTAATAAATTTAAGAAGACTAAAATGATCTTAAGCATTTTTTTTCTTACCACAGTGGTAAAAGTGAGAAATCAGTTACAAGGAAAAATCTGGAAAGAACACAAGCACCATGCTACGAAACTACCAATGGGTCAATCATGAAATCATAAGGAAGTGGGACACCCTAATGGCTCATTTGGTTAAATGTCTGCCCTTGGCTCAGGTCATAATTCCAGCATCCTGGGACTGAGTCACACATTGGGTTCCTTGCTCAGTGGGGATCCTGCTCCTCCCTTGGCCTGCCACTCCCCTGCTTGTGCTCTCTCTTTCTCTCTGAAAATAAATAAAATCTTAAAAAAAAAAATCCAGAGGAAACAAACAAACAAACAAACAAAAAGCCCCCAAACCAAAAAACATGGAGACAATGAAAATAAAAAGACCATGGTCAAAATTTTTAGGATGCAACAAAAGCAGTTCTAAGAGAGAAGTTTCTAGAAATATAGTCCTATCTCAAAAAAACAAGAAAAATCTCAAATAACCTTACATATAAAGGTGTTGAAAACAAAACAAAAATCTCAAATAAAAAACCTTATATATAAAGGTGTTGAAACAAAAAAAAAAAAAAAGAAAAGAAAAAAGAAACAAACAATGCCCAAAGCTAGAAAAAATAAGTAATAAAAATTAGAGCACAAATAAATAAAATGGAGACTTAAACACAATAGGAAAGATCAATGAAAACATGAGATACTTGTTTGAAAAGAAAAACAAAATTGACAAAGCCTTTAGCCAGACTCATCAAGAAAACAAGAAGGACTCAAGCACAATAAGAAATGACAAAGGAGAATAATGACTGACACCTGAGAAATGTAAAAGATTATAAGAGAATATTATGAAAAAGTATATAGCAACAAACTGGACAACAGAGAAGTGGTAAATTCTTAGAAACATACAATTTCCCAAAACTGAATCAGAAATAAATAGAATATTGGAACAGACCTATTACTAGTAATGCGATTTAATCAGTTAAAAATAAATAAATAAAAATAAATTTAAAAAACCCTTACAGATTTGGCTCAGTCAGTTAAGAGTCTGACTCTCAGTTTCTGGTTGGGACATGATCTCAGGGTTGTGGGATTAAAATGTGTCAGTCTCTGTGCTCAGCACAGTCTGCTTGTCTCTCTCCCTCTTCTCCTCCCCTTGTTCTCTCTCTCTATTAAATTAATAAAATATTGGGGTGCCTGGGTGGCTTAGTGGGTTAAGCCTCTGCCTTCAGGTCAGGTCATGATCCCAGGGTGCTGGGAGCAAGCCCCACATTGAGCTCTCTGCTCAGCAGGTAGCCTGCTTCTTCCTCTCTCTCTCTCTCTCTCTCTGCCTGCCTCTCTGCCAACTTGTAATCTCTGTCAAATAAATAAAATCTTTAAAAATTAAATAAATTAATTAATTAAATCAATATTTAAAAAATTAAAGAAAACTTCCAACAAACAAAAGTCCAGGACTAGATGGCTTCACATGTGCACTCTAACAAATACTTAGAGAAGAATTAATACCTACTTTCTTGAAACCATTGAAAAAAATAGAATGGAAGGAAAACTTCCAAATACTTTCTATGAGCATTACTCTAATACTAAACCACAAAAATATACTACAAAAAAAAGAAAACTATAGGCCAATATTTCTAATGGACATGGATATAAAAATCCTCAATAAAATATTAACAAACAAAATTAATAATAAATTTAAAATATCATTTGCTGGGGACTTCCAGGGAAAATGGCAGAGTAGGAGGGTCTTATCTCTTCCTTTGAATACACCTAGATAACACCCATATCAGTGTAAATAACCCAGAAAATTACTCCTAACTGGCAGAACAGACTCACCACAGCTTAATGTAGGGAAGAAGCCATATCAAAGAGGGTGGGAAGAGTAGGTATGTGTTTGGTAGTTAAACAGCCCCATTGGGCTGTCCATGGGAGAGAGGAATATAGGCACAGAGAAGGAAGAGAAATAGACCCTCAAACTAAGCATCCCAGGAATGAGGAACTCCCACAAGGAAGACAAATACCCATAACATGTGAGTTTGAATACCAAAGGGGCCTAATTTGTAGAGTTCTTATAATTAGTAGGACCGAACACCTGGAACTTTAAAATTAGCAGGATCAGTGTTAGGAATGCTGGAGAGTGAGAGGAAACTGAGTCCCTACCCTTAAACAGACACCACAACAGACAGTCCCACATAGATACAGAATTGAAATATCAGTTTAAAAAATGCCTGGGGTTGTAGGGGAAGATTTATTTACTAATCTCAGAGCATATGATAGATAAGTAGAAATCCTTTGGAGATTTCACCAGGAACAATGGAGCTGGCAGGCGCCATTTCCCAACCTTGTTCCCCAGCCCCCCACACACTGACATTGCAAGAACCAGCACAGTGCCAACACTCTCCATCTAACTTGCTAACAGTGCACCCTTCCTTCACATTCTTTTGTGGACATGCCCCTTCCAACCAAGACTCAGCTCCAGGTGTCATCCCACAGCAGACTTCTGCAAACTTTGCTAACACGTGCCCTCACCCTCACATTCTTCTGTGGATCTGCCCTCTCCAGGCTTGCTGCAGTTTTCTAAAACAGCTCCAGTTCTCTTCCCAAAATAGACCTGCAAAACGTTGCTAACACACAGGCCTCATCCCAACATTCTCCTACAGACATCACTTTCCAATATACCCTCGCAGGAACCCAAGTAGAATTATAAGCCTGTCAGTGTGCAAGCAGCCATAACAAGGACCTACACCACTTCTGGGGAGAGGGGAAATAATAACACATACCAGCACAACTGGCCCCAGGAGGGGGCTGGAGCAGATACCTAATCTGACTGCAGGTCCTGAATGCCAATGAAAGCTTCTCAGGAGACAACATAAGGAAAGTGCCCAGAAGTTTAGTACTACTCTATCTCTGACAAATGCCTTGTCTGACTCAACTGAGGTCCAAGGTGGCCTCAGATTGGCCCACTAACAACACAGGAAAATCCTGCCCACAATAGGCAAAGAGAGCCATTACAGATGACTGGACTAAAGGTAAACACAGCTCTACAACAGTAGGGTGAACACAATACACAGAAAAGACATCCCTGACACACCATGAAACACACAAAAAAGACACAGAGAGTTAGACTAAATGAGGAGACCGAGAAACATGTCCCAAAGGAACAACTAGAATAAAATCATAGAAAGAGAGCTAAACAAAACAGGGATAAGTAATATAACTGGTAGAATATTTAAAGTAATGATGGTCAGGACCTCTGTGAGAACAAGGTTATCATGGACAATAGGAAAAATAAAGAGTTCCCAGACAAACAAAAGTTAAAGGAATTAAGGGCGAGGAGTCAAGATGGTGGAGAAATGGCAGGCTGAGACTACATAGGCAGCAGGAGATCAGCTAGATAGCTTATCTAAACATTGCAAACACCTACAAATCCAATGGGAGATTGAAGAGAAGAAGAACAGCAATTCTAGAAACAGAAAATCAACCACTTTCTGAAAGGTAGGACTGGTGGAGAAGTGAATCCAAAGTGACAGGAAGATAGACCGCAGGGGGAGGGGCCATCTCCCAGAAAGCGGCAGAGCAATGGAGCACTAAATCAGGACTTTTAAAAGTCTGTTCCACTGAGGGACATCACTTCAGAGGTTAAACCGGGATGAAGTTCACACAGGGTCAGCATGGCCCCAGGTCCCACAGGGTCACAGAAGGATTGGGGGTATCTGAGTGTCACAGAGCTTGCAGGTATTAGAACGGGGAAGCTGGCTACAGAGACAGAGCTGAGGAGTGAGCTCTGGCTCGGGGTTACCTTGAACCGTTGCAGGCTGGGGGAGCTCAGAGCATTGCCAGAGGCCAGGGAGACGGGAGTGATTGGGCACTATTCTCTGAGGGCGCACTGAGGAGTGGCAGCCCTGAGCCCTCGGCTCCTCCGTCCTGGAGACTGGGAGGCCGCCATTTTCATTCTCATCCTTCAGAACTCTATGGAAAGTGTTCAGGGGACAAAAGCTTCCAAAAGCAAATCTGAGTGGATTACTCAGCCCGGCCCCTGGTAAGGGTGGTGCAATTCCACCTGGGGCAAAGACACTTGAGAATCACTACAACAGGCCCCTCCCCCAGAAGATCAACAAGAAATCCAGCCAGGACCAAGTTCACCTACCAAGGAGTGCGGTTTCAAACCAAGGACAGCAGCAGAATGCCAGAGGAGGAGAAAGCAAAGCACAGAACTTGTGACTTACTCCCCATGATTCTTTAGTCTTGCAGTTAATTTAAATTTTTTTTCAATTTTTTTTCTTCTTCTGATAATTTTTTTTAACTTTTACCCTTTTCTTTTTTAATGTTTTTTAACTAGTTTATCTAAAATATATATTTTCTTTTTTTATTTTTTCTTTACTTGTTTTCATTTTTTAATTGTTTTTTTCTTTCCTTCTTTCTTTTTTTTCCTGGACCTTTTTGGAATTTTTCTGAACCTCTTGGAATTCTACCAAACATTTAAAGAAGAACTAATCCCAATTCTCCTGAAACATTTCCAAAAAATAGAAATGGAAGGAAAACTTCCAAACTCCTTTTATGAGGCCAGCATCACTTTGATCCAAAACCAGACAAGGATCCCTTCAAAAAAGAGAACTACAGACCAATAACCTTGATGAACACAGATGTGAAAATTCTCACCAAAATACTAGCCAACAGGATTCAACAGTACATTAGAAGGATTATTCACCACGAGCAAGTGGGATTTATTCCTGGGCTGCAAGCTTGGTTCAACATCCGCAAATCAATCAATGTGATACAACACATTAATAAGAGAAAGAACAAGAACCATATGATACTCTCCATAGATGCTGAAAAAGCATTTGACAAAGTACAGCATCCCTTCCTGATCAAAACTCTTCAAAGTGTAGGGATAGAGGGCACATACCTCAATATCATCAAAGCCATCTATGAAAAACCCACCGCAAATATCATTCTCAATGGAGAAGAACTGAAAGCTTTTCCGCTAAGGTCAGGAACACGGCAGGGATGTCCATTATCACCACTGCTATTCAACATAGTACTAGAAGTCCTAGCCTCAGCAATCAGACAACAAAAGGAAATTAAAGGCATCCAAATTGGCAAAGAAGAAGTCAAACTATCACTCTTCGCAGATAATATGATACTATATGTGGAAAACCCAAAAGACTCCACTCCAAAACTGCTAGAACTTGTACAGGAATTCAGTGAAGTGTCAGGATATAAAATCAATGCACAAAAATCAGTTGCATTTCTCAACACCACCAACAAGACAGAAGACAGAGAAATTAAAGAGTCAATCCCATTTACAATGGGACCCCAAACTATAAGATACCTAGGAATAAACCTAACCAAAGAGGCAAAGAATCTATACTCAGAAAACTATAAAGTACTCATGAAAGAAATTGAGGAAGACACAAAGAAATGGAAAAACGTTCCATCCTCCTGGATTGGAAGAACAAATATTGTGAAAATGTCTGTGCTACCTAAAGCAATCTACACATTTAGTGCAATTCCTATCAAAGTACCATCCATCTTTTTCAAAGAAATGGAACAAATAATCCTAAAATTTATATGGAACCAGAAAAGACCTCGAATAGCCAAAGGAATATTGAAAAAGAAAGCCAAAGATGGTGGCATCACAATTCTGGACCTCAAGCTCTATTACAAAGCTGTCATCATCAAGACAGCATGGTACTGGCACAAAAACAGACACATAGATCAATGGAACAGAATAGAGAGCCTAAAAATAGACCCTCAACTCTATGGTCAACTAATCTTTAACAAAGCAGGAAAGAATGTCCAATGGAAAAAAGACAGCCTCTTCAATAAATGGTGTTGGGAAAATTGGACAGCCACATGCAGAAAAATGAAATTGGACCATTTCCTTACACCACACACAAAAATAGACTCAAAATGGATGAAGGACCTCAATGTGAGAAAGGAATCCATCAAAATCCTTGAGGAGAACACAGGCAGCAACCTCTTTGACCTCAGCCGCAGCAACATCTTCCTAGGAACATCGCCAAAGGCAAGGGAAGCAAGGGCAAAAATGAACTATTGGGATTTTATCAAGATCAAAAGCTTTTGCACAGCAAAGGAAACAGTTAACAAAACCAAAAGACAACTGACAGAATGGGAGAAGATATTTGCAAACGACATATCAGATAAAGGGCTAGTGTCCAAAATCTATAAAGAACTTAGCAAACTCAGCACCCAAAGAACAAATAATCCAATCAAGAAATGGGCAGAGGACATGAACAGACATTTCTGCAAAGAAGACATCCAAGTGGCCAACAGACACATGAAAAAGTGCTCCACATCACTCGGCATCAGGGAAATACAAATCAAAACCACAATGAGATATCACCTCACACCAGTCAGAATGGCTAAAATCAACAAGTCAGGAAATGACAGATGCTGGCGAGGATGCGGAGAAAGGGGAACCCTCCTACACTGTTGGTGGGAATGGACGCCGGTGCAACCACTCTGGAAAACAGCATGGGGGTTCCTCAAAATGTTGAAAATAGAACTACCCTATGACCCAGCAATTGCACTACTGGGTATTTACCCTAAAGATACAAACGTGGTGATCCGAAGGGGTATATGCACCCAAATGTTTATAGCAGCAATGTCTACAATAGCCAAACTATGGAAAGAACCTAGATGTCCATCAACAGATGAATGGATAAAGAAGATGTGGTATATATACACAATGGAATGCTATGCAACCATCAAAAGAAATGAAATCTTGCCATTTGCGACGATGTGGGTGGAACTAGAGGGTATCATGCTTAGCGAAATAAGTCAATCAGAGAAAGACAACTATCATATGATCTCCCTGATATGAGGAAGTGGAGACGCCACATGGGGGAGGGCAGTTAAGGGGGTAGGAGAAGAATAAATGAAAGAAGATGAGATTGGGAGGGAGACAAACCATAAGTGACTCTTAATCTCACAATACAAACTGAGGGCTGCTGGGGGAGGGGGGTTGGGAGAAAGTGGTGGGGTTATGGACATTGGGGAGGGTTGTGCTATGGTGAGTGCTGTGAAGTGTGTAAACCTGGTGATTCACAGACCTGTACCCATGGGGATAAAAATACATTATATGTTTATTAAATAAATAAATAGATAGATAGATAAATAAAAATTTTTAAAAAGAGATATGCATTTGTTCTTACTTTAGTAAGTGATTTCTCCTAACATTATCATGGATATATCAAGTATTAGACTTGGCATCAGTAAATCATGGTTGTTATAATAATCACAACTGCCAAAATAACTTCACAGTCAAGTTAATTCCAAACTGGAAAACATTTTTTTTACTGAACCTAATATTATCTTTCCCAGTTGTTAAATAAATGGCTGAAAATCATCCATCATAGATTTTTGAGTTAATATGTATTGTGTTCAAATCTTTTTTATTATCACTACACAACTAAAATGTGTGATATGTAGGATATGGCAAACTTCCTGATGTATCTACAGTTAGGTAAAGGTATAGATACACATGTGATAAAAGTAGCAATACTCCAAGTACTTACCCTCCTAGAATGTTAAAATGAAATTTATATTAAGACATAAATATAATAGACAATAAAACTTCTGTGTTTGACTGGTAGGCATTCCCCAAGAGTTATATGAATAAATCTGAACCCCAGAGTTAAAGTAGGATTTTAGCACTGAATGATTTCCTATGATAAAATAGATTTCCTGAGATTTAACTTGAGAATAAATGAACTTTTCTAGCATCTTCATTATAGCAATAAGACAACTTTAAGACAGCACTTCTTGAAATTATAATCATGTTTGTGAATTTCAGATAAAGCTCAAGTTGAAAATGCCTCAAGGTCATGATTATATCTTTTCCTTTAAAGTAGTTTTAAAGATTGAATGAAAACCTAAGAGTCTGTAATCTGAATGCTGTTTTGGTGCCATAATATATATTTTAAGATATAATACCCTGGGAAAAAACAAAATGCTGAGTAGGACAACTCCAAAGTTTCCAAACACTTTATAAATCAGATCACTAATAATATCAACAAAGTACTGCAATTTGTCAATAACTGTAAGAAATATACAGTTACTAGTTCTTCTTACTGGTTTGAAAACTATGGAGTAACTAATGTTGTGAAATGCTTATTACAAACTTGACAGTTATACAGATATGTATTAAGAACTGGCACAAAAATTATAAACTGAACCATAGAAAAGACATTTTGAAGTAATTACTAATCAGGAAAAGATTCTAATAAATCAATCAGCATTAAGGTTGCTCTTCATCAGCTAGATTCATGGTATTGCAAATTATTTACATTTTTAACTGGCTCACCTGGCTTAGCAATGATATTCAAATGATTTCCATAATGTCTCCTGACAAGGACATCTTAGAAAATTGCTTATTTAACTCTGAGTTTTTAAGGGAACAAGGAGAGTATGAAGAAAAAATGAAAGAAGGCAAAAACCCTACTAAACCAAATGAAAGGAAAATACAAAGAAAAAAATGCCAAATATTAATGAATAGAATTTTAAGTATCAACAAATATAGATTCAGCCTATCTCCCTAGAATGTAGGTGTAGGTATAGAATTGTATAATTTCTCTATGAGAATATATCTGTAAGTAATTTATATCACTACAGAGTAAACACTGGTGGTCTAAGCCCTTTTTCATATACTTGGTACAAACCACGTAGTACATAGACCTGTTTGTAATTTGTGGCCTTTCTGATTAGGATTTATTTAAATTTCAAAGCCAAACAATAGAAGTAACAAAGCAGCATTAACATTACTCCCTTCCCCCCCCCCCCCAAAATAGTAACTTTTCTATGTTCTTGAAAAGCCTCTAAGGTGAAACTGTGTCTGACGTTATATAGTAAGTTCCACGGAGCATTCAAAGTTTTCCCTGTGGTGGAATTTCATTACATTATACACCTTGCCAGAAATTACTTTCCAAATTACTCTCTGTGCTAAATTGAAGAAAGATTGCATAAGCAAAGAAAGACAAATCCTTCAAGGAAAGAGAGCAAAGAAAGGGGTAAAGTTCTTGAGCGAATACTCCTATTATTTTCTTCTGTGGGGCTCTTAGAAGCATATGAAATTTGACTCAATTTCAGCTCTTAATGGGACACAATTTATTTGGACAGAGGACCAATAGAAGAGATAAAAATAAAAATCTCTTCCAACTCTCTATAGATGATCTTATCCACTCTTATTGCTTAAACTGTTACATAAAGTGTATGGCCAAAAGACTTCCGGGATATTATCTCAACTCCTACCTCTTTTCTGTGCTTCATATATGCTTTTACAACCTAAATGGGTATTTTGACAGTTCTTTTAACTAATGGTATAGAACCACACTACAAGAGCTAATTCTTTACCTACTTTGTTAATATAAATAATAGCATAACACTCTGATTATTAACTCTTCCTTTTCCTTTACATCCTTTCATTTAATTGGTTCCCCAACCCATCTCTGAAAATTGTTCCAAATTCTTTCCATTTCCACTGCCTAAGTTCACACACAGCATGATCTTTGGCCTATACTGTTCCAAGAGTTTTCCCAGTTGATCTCAATTACTCCAGGCTCTCTTCACGGCATCTGTCCCTATCCTTCCTACCAGTATCTAATGCAAATCTAACCACATAGAACCCCTTTGGAAATTATTTTTAATTTAAAAAATAATTTATTGAAATATAGTTGACACATAATGTTATATCGGTTTTAAATGTACAGCACAGTGATTCTACAGTTCTGTATGTTATGATAGTCTCACCACAAGTGCAGGTACTGTTTGCCACCATATGACCTATTATAATACTATTAACTATACTCCCTAGGCTGTATTTATAGCTCCATGACTTCCTCATTCCATGACTAGAACCCAGTATTTCCCACTTCTGTCACCTATTTTGGCCATCCCCTTCTCCTCTGGCACAATCAGTTCTCTGTATTTATCTGTTTCTGCATTTTTTATTTATTCCTTTTTTTGTTGTTAGATTCCATATAAAAGTAAAATCATATGGTATTTGTCTTTCTCTGTATGGCTAATTTCACTTAGCATAATACCCCCTAGGTCCAACCATGTTGACACAAATGTGTCTTTTTTTTATGTCTGAGAAATATTCCAGAGTGTATGTTTATCTTCTTTATTCATTCATCCCTCTGTGGATACTTGTGTTCCTTCAATATTATTATAATATAAATAATGCTGCATTAAACATAGGGGTACATATATCTTCTCATAAAAGTGTTTGTATGTCCTTTGATTAAATATCCAGTAGCGGAATTACTGGTTCATATTTTTCTATGTTTATTTTTCGGGGACACCTCCATACTGTTTTCCATAGTGCCCACACCAGTTTTCATTCCCACCAGCAAGGCATGAGGATTCTTTTCTCTCCAGATCTTCACCAACACTTGTTGATACTAGCCAGTGCAGGTACTGTTTGCCACCATATGACCTATTATAATACTATTAACTATACTCCCTAGGCTGTATTTATAGCTCCATGACCTCCTCATTCCATGACTAGAACCCAGTATTTCCCACTTCTGTCACCTATTTTGGCCATCCCCTTCTCCTCTGGCACAATCAGTTCTCTGTATTTATCTGTTTCTGCATTTTTTATTTATTCCTTTTTTTGTTGTTAGATTCCATATAAAAGTAAAATCATATGGTATTTGTCTTTCTCTGTATGGCTAATTTCACTTAGCATAATACCCCCTAGGTCCAACCATGTTGACACAAATGTGTCTTTTTTTTATGTCTGAGAAATATTCCAGAGTGTATGTTTATCTTCTTTATTCATTCATCCCTCTGTGGATACTTGTGTTCCTTCAATATTATTATAATATAAATAATGCTGCATTAAACATAGGGGTACATATATCTTCTCATAAAAGTGTTTGTATGTCCTTTGATTAAATATCCAGTAGCGGAATTACTGGTTCATATTTTTCTATGTTTATTTTTCGGGGACACCTCCATACTGTTTTCCATAGTGCCCACACCAGTTTTCATTCCCACCAGCAAGGCATGAGGATTCTTTTCTCTCCAGATCTTCACCAACACTTGTTGATACTAGCCAGTGCAGGTACTGTTTGCCACCATATGACCTATTATAATACTATTAACTATACTCCCTAGGCTGTATTTATAGCTCCATGACCTCCTCATTCCATGACTAGAACCCAGTATTTCCCACTTCTGTCACCTATTTTGGCCATCCCCTTCTCCTCTGGCACAATCAGTTCTCTGTCTTTTTGATACTAGCCATTCTGATAAGTATAAGATGATATCTCACTGTGGTTTTGATTTGCATTTCCCTGATGATTAGTGATGTCGACATCTTTTTATGTCTGTTGGCCAACTGTGTCTTCTGAAGAAAAGTGTCTTTTCATGTCTCTGCTTTTTCCTCAATTATTTGGTTTTTTTTTTTTTTTTTTTTTTTTTTGGTTTTTTAGTTTGAGTTGTAGGGGTTGTTTATACATTTTGGATATTAATCCCTTATCACATATGTCATTTACAGATATCTTCTTCATTCAGCAGGTGGTCTTTTCATTTTGTTAATGGTTTCCTTTAGTAATAAAAGCTTTTTATTTTGGCATAGTCTTAATAGTTTTAGTTTTTATTTCCATTGCCTAAGGAAGACATCTAGAAAAATGTTGCTAAGGCTGATGTCAGAGAGATTACTATCTGTATTTTCCCTTAGGAATTTTATGGTTTCAGTTTTCACATTTAGTCTTTAATCCACTTTGAGTTTATTTTTATGATGGTATAAGTGGTCCAGTTTCATTCTTTTCATGTTGCTGTCCAGTTTTTCCAGCACTATTTGTTCAAAAGACTGTCTTTTACCCATCATATATTGTTGCTTATTTGTTGTAACTGACAATATATGCATCAGTTTTTTGAGCTCTTCATTCTTTTCTATTGATCTATGAGTCTGTTTTTGTGTATCACACCGTTTTGATTCCTATAGCTTTGTAGCATATCTTGAATTCTGAAATTGTGATACCAGCTTTGTTCTTTTCAAGATTACTTTGGCTATTTGAAGACTTTTGTGGTTTTATACATATTTTGGGGTTAATTTTTCTGGTTTTGTGCAAAGATGCCATTGGGGTGGTGCCTGGATGGCTCAATCACTTGGGTAGCCAACTCGTGATTTTAGCTCAGGTCATGATCTCAGGACATTGGGCTCCACGAGGGCATGAAGCCTGCTTGGGTTTCTTTCTCCCTCCCTTTTCCCCTCCCCGCTATGCACATGCTCTCTCTCTCTTTAAAAAAAATGCTGTTGGCAGGGCACCTGGGTGGCTCAGTTGGTTAAGTAGCTGCCTTCAGCTCAGCTGATGATCCTGGAGTCCTGGGATCTGGCCGTATTGGGCTCCCTGCTCAGTGGGAGGCCTGCTTCTCCCTCTCCCACTCCCCTGCTTGAGTTCCTTTGCTCGCTGTCTCTCTCTTTCTTTGTCAAATAAATAAATAAATAATCTTTTTAAAAAAATGCTGTTGGTATTTTGAATGGGATTGCATTGAATCTGTAGATCGCTTTGGGTGATGTGTACATTTTAATAATATGAATACTTCCAAGAGCATGGTATATCCTTTGATTTGTTAGTGTTTTTAATTTCTTTCATCAGAGTTTTATAATTTTCAGAATACAGGTCTCTCACCTTCTTGGTTAAGTTTATTCCTAGATATTTTATTCTTCTCGGTGCAATTGTAAATGAGATTGTTTTCTGAGTTTTTCCATATGTTACTTTGTTGTTAGTGTATAGAAAAACATTTCTGAATATTAATTTTATATCTGGCAAATATACTGAATTTAATTATTCTATCAAGTTTTTTGATGCAGTCTTTGGGGCTTTCTATGTATATTAACATGTCATCTACTTATAGTGACAGTTTTACTTTTTCCTTGTCAAGTTTAATGATATTTATTTTTCTTTTCTGACTGTTGTGGCTAGGACTTCAAGTACTATGTAGGATAAAAGTGGTGGGAGTGGACATCCTTGTCTTGTTCCTGATCTTTGAAATGCTTTTTCTGCATCTATTGAGATGATCATCTCATTTTTAATACTTAATTTTATTTAATGTGTTCTGTTGATTGATGTACAATTATTGAACTGTCCTTGCATCTTCAGAATAAATCCCACTTGGTTGTGCTGAATGATCTTTTTAATGTATTGTTGAATTTGGTTTGTTTATATTTTGTTGCCAATCTCAGAATCTGTTTATCAGGGATCATGGCCTGTAATTTTCTTTTTTTGTAGTATCTTCCTCTGGGCTTGGTATTAGGGTAATTCTGTCCTTGTAGAATATATATATATGGAAATTTTCCTTCCTCTTCAGTTTTTTGACTTTTTGTTTTGTTTTGTTTTGATTGTTTGAATACTTTAGTGAGAGTAAGTCTTAACTCTTCTTTAAATATTTGTTAGAATTCACTTGTGAAGCTACCTGGTCCTGGAATTTTGTTTTTTGTGGATTATTTTATTACTTATTCAATTCTGTTACTAGTAATCATTCTGCTCGATTTTCTATTTCTTCTTGATTCAGTTTTGGAGACTTGTATGTTCCTAGAAATTTATCCATTTCTTTTAGGTTGTCCAATTAGTTAGCATACAATTTTTCATAGTAATGTCTTATATTCCTTTGTATTTCTGGTGTCGATTTTTACTTCTCCTCTTCCCTTTTTGATTTTATTTATGTTCTTTTTTTTTTCTGGCTATGATATGTCTGGCTAAAGTTTTATCAACCTTCCCCCCGCATTCCTCCCAAGAGAACCAGATCTCGGCTTCATTAATCTTTTCTATCTTTCTATTCTCTACATCATTTATTTCTGCCTTAATATTCACTATTTCCTTCTTTATATTAACTTTGGGATGTCTTTGTTTTCTTTTTCTAGTGTCTTTTATCAAGATTTTTCTTGTTTCTTGAGATAGGACTGTATTGCTATAAATTTCCCTCTTAGAACTAATTTTGCTGGGTCCCAAGATTTTGGACCTTTGTGCTTCATTTTCATTTGTCTCCCATGGAATTTTTCTATTTTTTCTTTGATTTATTGCTTGATCCACTGGTTGTTTAGCAACATATTGTTTAGCATGTTGTGTGTTTTTTCCATTTTTTTCCCTTATAATTGATTTCTAGGTTTGTATCATTGTGGTCAAAAAGATATTTGAAATGGTTTCTATCTTAAATTTGTTGAGATTGTGTTTGCAGTGTGGCTTAACATGTGATTTATCCTGGAGAATGTCCCATTTACACTTGATAATAACATGTATTCTGTTGTTTTTGGATGGAATGTTCTGTATATTTCTCTTAGATCCACTTGTCCAGTGCATCATTCAAAGATACTATTTCCTTATTGATTTTTTGCCTGGATGATTTATCCATTGATATATAAGTGGGGTGTTAATACTATTAATACTATTCTCCATTTCTCCACTTATCTGTTAAATTTGCTTTATGTATTTAGGTGCTTCAGAGTTGGGTGCATACATATAAATAGTTCTTTTATCTTGTTGCAGTGATCCCTTTATCATTTTGTAGTGCCATTCTTTGTGTCTTTTTACAGTCTTTGTTTTAAAGTCTATTTTGTCTGACACAAGTAACTCTGGCTCTTTTTGTTTGTTTCTATTTACATAGACTATCTTTTTCTGTCTCTTCAGTTTTAGTCTGTACGTGTCTTTTTTTTTCAAATTCAATTAATTAACATATAATGTATTATTGTTTTCAGAGGTGGAGGTCAGTGATTCATCAGTCTTATATAATGCACAGTGTTCATTATATCTTGTACCCATTACCCAGTTATCCCAATCCCCTACCTCCCTCCAGCAACCTTCAGGTTTTTTTCCTATGATTAAGAGTCTTTTCTGGTTTGTAACCCTCTCTGATTTTATGTTTCTCTCTCGTACCCTATGGCCCTCTGTTTTGTTTCTTAAATTCCACATATGAGTGAAATACTATAACTGTCTTTCTGACTAACTTATTTCACTTAGCATTACAAATGATGAGATTTTTTTTTTTGATGGCTAGTAATATCCTATTGTATATAAATATCACATCTTCTTTGTCTATTCATCTGTTGATGGACATCTGGGCTCTATCCATAGTGTGGCTATTGTGGACATTGCTGCTATAAACACTGGGGTGTAGATGCCCCTTCATATTACTACATTTATATCTTTGGTGTAAATACCCCATAGTGAAAATGCTGGATCACAGGGTAGCTCTATTTCTAACTTTTTGAGGAACTTCTATGCCATTTCCAGAGTGGCTGCACCAGCTTGCATTTCCACCAACAGTGAGAGGGTTCCCTTCTCTCTGTATCCTCACCAGCATCTGTCATTTCCTGACTTGTTAATTTTAGCCCTTCTGACTGGTGTGAGATGGTATCTGATTGTATGTTTCCCTGAGGCCAAGGGATGCAGAGCATTTTTTCATGGGTCTGTTGGCCATTTGTATGTCTTCTTTGGAGAAATGTCTGTTTATGTTTTCTTCCTATTTCTTGATTAGATTAGTTGTTCTTTGGGTGTTGAGTTTGTTAAGTTCTTTATATATTTTGGATACTAGCCCATTATCTGACCTGGTGGCCTCACAGTTCCAGACTTCAAGCTCTATTACAAACCTGTAATCATCAAGACAGTATAGTACTGGCATAAAAACAGACACATAGTTCAATGAAACAGAATAGAGAACCCAGAAATGGACCCTCAACTCTATGGTCAACTAATCTTCAACAAGGCAGGAAAGAATGTCCGATGGAAAAAAGATAGTCTTCAATAACTGGTGCTGGGAAAATTGGATAGTCACATAAAGAAGAATGAAACTGGACCATTTCCTTACATCATACACAAAGACAGACGCAAAATGGATGAAAGACCTAAATATTGAGACAGGAATCCATCAAAATCTTAGAGGAGAACACAGGCAGCAACCTCTTGCTAGACATGTCTCCAAAGGCAAGGGAAACAAAAGTGAAAATGCACTCTTGGGACTACATCAAGATAAAAAGCTTTTGCACAGCAAAGGAAATAGTCTACAAAGCCAAAGAACCGACAGAATGAGAGAAGATATTGGCGAATGACATATCAGTCTGCATGTATCTTTAGGTCTGAAGTAATTTTCTTACAGGGAGCATATAAATGGGTCTTGTTTTTGTTTTGTTTTGTTTTTATCCAGTCTATCACCCTACATATTTTGATTGGAACATTTAGACCATATACATTTAAAGTAATTATTGAAAGTTATATACTTACTTCCATTTTTGTCATTATTTTCTGCTTTTGTTGTTATTGTTTTGTATTTCTATTCCTTTCTTTCTGGTGCTCTTCTCATTAAATGTCATTTCTTTCTTTCTTTTTTAGTGTTATACTTGGATTCCTTTCTCTCTATTGTTTGTGTACCTATTATAGGTTTTTGGATTGTGGTCACCATTAGGTTCATATATGACATCCTAAATATATAGCTGTCTGTATTACGTTGATGGTCTCTGAATTTCAAACACATTCTAGAAGGATTTCTTTTTTACCTTCCCCTCCATATTTGATGTACGTATTGTCATATTTTACATCTTTTTATTTTTTGAGTCCCCTTAACTAATTTTTTAGATAAAATTAATTTTACTACTTTTTTTTAACCTGCATAATAGCTTTATAAGTGATTGCTATGCTATCTTTCCTGTGTGTTTGCTTTTACTCATGACATTTTTTCCTTTCTTAATTTTCGTGCTTGTAATTATAGCATTTCTTTTCCACTTTAAGAAGTCCCTTAAGCTGGGCACCTTGGTAGCTCAGTCAGTTGAGAGGCTGCCTTTGGCTCAGGTCATGATTCCAGACTTCCAGGATCGAGTCCCACATTGGGCTCCCGGCTTCTTGGGGAGTCTGCTTCTCCCTCTGACCTTCTCCTCTCTCATGCTCTCTCTCATTCATTCTCTCTCAAATAAATAATAAAATCTTGACGAAGAAAAAGAAGAAGGAGAAGAAGAAGGAGAATTAGTCCCTTAAGCATTTCTCACAATGTTGGTTTAGTGATGATAAAATCTTTTTTTTTTTTTTTTTTTTAATCTGGGAAACTCTTTAACTCATCTTTAATTCTGAATAACTTTACCAGGTAGACTATTTTTGCTTTTCTTTCTTTCTTTCTTTTTTTCTTGCAGCACTTTAGGGATGCTGGGCTGCAGTTTCTGTTGAAAGATCAGCTGATCACCTACTGGGATTTCCCTTGTATGTAACTAGTTGCTTCTCTCTTATTGCTTTAAAAACACTCTCTTTAATCTTTGACATTTTAAATATTACATGGTGTGTGGACCTTATTAGGTTCATGTTTGAAGCTCTCTGTGATTCCTGAACCTAGATATCGGTTTCTTTCCACAGATTAGGGAAGTTTTTAGTTATTTCTTCCAGTTAAGTTTTCTGCCCCTTTCTCTTTTCTCCTTCTCGGATCTCTATAATGTGAATATTTGCTTGATGTTGTCTAAGAGATTCCTTATTTTATACTCATTTTAAAAACTCTTTTCTTTTTGCTGTTCAGATTGGATGCTTTCCATTATCTTGTTTTCCAGAACATTGATCCATTTTTTCCACATTCCTTCATCTACTGTAAAATTCCCTCTAGCATATTTTTCATTCTGGTTATTGTAGTCTTCAATTCTGAGAGTTTTTGGTTTTATTTTTTATTTTCTATCTTTTTGTTGAAGTTCTCATTGAGTTCACCCACTTTTCTTTCCAGTCTGGTGAGCTGCTTCATGACCATTACTTTGAACTCATTATCATGTAGATTGCTTGTCTTAGTTTCATTTTTTTTTTCTGAGTTCTTTTCTTTCTTTCATTTGGAGCATATTTCTTTTTCCCCATTTTGCTTGCATTTGTGTTTGTTTTGGTAAATTAGATGGAAGAGTTACCTCTCTTAAACTTGAAGGAATGATCTTGTGTGTTGTCATCCCTTGAGTAGACTGTGTGTGCCTGGTGACTTTGGCTGCTAGCTGGAGATGTAGCTGCATAGGCTGGGAGTCCTAGAGTACTCTGTGTTGGGGTCTCCCTGGTGGAATGGCTGGAGCTGAAGTGGGCACAGGCTGGGATAGTCCCTGTGCTCTCCATGCAGGGGGCATACTGACAGGACAGCTGAAGCTGAATTGAGTATGAGCTGGCAGGTCCTGTTGCTCTCCATACAGAGGGGGTTTTACCAGTACAGCTGAAGTTTAGGGAAGGCAAGGGCTGGAGGTCTCCTAGGGTTTTCTGTGAAGAAAGTAACCTCGAGGACAGCTGATGGTGGAGGTTCCTGAGACCACAGAGCCCCAGTTTAAATACTTGCAATTTTTATCTATAAAGAAGACTAAAATCCTCGGTATAAAAGAGGAAACTAACCAACTTTTCTAGACTTACCTCTTACCACTCCCCATCTCCCATACTACATTTCATCAATACTGTGCTATCTTGTGAGCTAAAAATAGTATGTCTTTCCATTCCTCTGTTCCTCTGCCTAAATCTTTCACCAGTAAATAGAACAAAGGATTTAGATTTTGATATCAATCTAACTTGAGATTTGCTGGGCAGGTATGGCATAAATAGA
Organism: Mustela putorius furo; assembly: GCF_011764305.1. Lineage (NCBI taxonomy): Eukaryota > Metazoa > Chordata > Mammalia > Carnivora > Mustelidae > Mustela > Mustela putorius. The sequence goes on along the minus strand of NW_025422005.1, from coordinate 81,804,697 downwards.
CAAGTATAAGAGAAATGAAGATTGCAGCGAGGTAGTTCAGATGAGGTATCAAAACTGGAAGAATCAAGAGACACAGGCTATTTCCAAAAGTCTCATATATTGGGATCAAGAAATTAAAGTTGTAATTTGCTGGGGCATCTGGGTGGCTCAGTTGGTTAAGCATCTGACTCTTGATTTTGGCTCATGTCATGATCTCAGGGTCATGGGATTGAGTCCCGCATTGACCTCTGTGCTCAGCACAGAGTCTGCTTGAGATTGTGGATCCAATAGGTAATTATTAAACACTTACTGTGTGCCAAATACTGTTTTAAGCACAGGGAAACAGCAGTTTTCTTTTTTAAGATTTTATTTATTTGACAGAGATCACAAGTAGGCAGAGAGGCAGGCAGAGAGAGAGGGGGAAGCAGCCTCCCTGCTGAGAGCAGAGAGCCCAATTCGGGGCTCAATCCCAGGACCCTGAGATCATGACCTGAGCCAAAGGCAGAGGCTTAACCCATTGAGCCACCCAGGTGCCCCGAAACAGATTTTTAAAAAGACAAGAGTTCCCAAGGTATTTGCCAAAGTGCATATTTTCAGAGATAAAGCAGTTCTGGAAGATTCAAAGATCAGAGAGTGTGCCTTTGAAGAGTTGGCTGAAGTGTTGTGGTCTGGGTCACTAGAGTTTAGAAAAGCAAGAAACTCTAAGGAGAATAGATTCCCTAAGCTATAAACATGGACAGGAAATCAATCGGGACATTGTTGACACTTGGGTGATAAGACAAAAGCCAGATGCAAAAGTCTTCAATGAATGTAAGGGAGTGAACAGGAGGTTGCTATGTTGTAGAGATGGAAATGGGCGGAAAGTATAGTGAGATGCAAAAGTTTCAATGGAACGGTAATGTTTACTTGAAAGTAGTAGAAGCAGTAGTTGAAAAAAAAAGAGCATGCTCTACCTTCTGGCCCTGTGGGATACATGTAAAATGAGAAGAACCAGGTTTTAATTAAGGAAGTGGAAAAGACATTATATGAACTCTCTAAGGGATTTGTTGACCATGGAGTGAGGAATAAGGTTTCTACAGCCCAGTGAAAAGAGAAAGCACAGAAAAGTATGAGGATGAATATACAGCAGAACTTACAGTTTGGGCAGTGTTAGAGGAATGGACTTAGCTGACTCAAATATTTCAAAAATGTCTCAAATAAGTATAACAGATTGAGTCCAGGTTCTAGAGACAGACTTTCTAAGGTAGATTTCAGCTTTACCACTTTATATAGATTCTGTGACTGGAAATTATATAAAATGCTTTGTATGGAACGCACACAGAGCAAATCTTAATTAGGTATTATCACGATTCTGAAGTTCAAAGAAGTTGTGGGAAGCAAAATGAAGCAGTCACAGGCCTGTTTTATAAACTGGTATAGGCTGAGGCCCTAGAAAACAAAGGTCTGATCAATAGACTTTGAAGCCAGTCCCAGATAAGGTCGCTGGTAGAAATGGAGGCCAATATTTTGAGAAACTCACAGGACTTGAGGCCTCATGATAGTGATGTGAATAAAAACAAATAGTCAGCTTAAAGACTCAATAGCAAAGCATACCATCACCTGGAACCTGATTAAAACACTCCCACTGAAAAGTGTGCCTAGTTTTGTGTTTATTTGCCCTATTACATAGCTATGAACCTTAGAGCCCAAGGTAGGCAGGGCAATAAGACAGGCTTAAAAGTAAATGTGTTAAAACATTCATATTTATGAAGGCATATGATAAAGTACAATTGCTAATGGTTTCTGGGCTAAGATGATAGTGGATTAGTTTTTAAAACATGAGCTCAGGCTTTGCCATTTACTATGTGACTTTGATAGTAACATTGACTAATCCTCATCTTCTCTAATATGGAAATAATTGTTTCACACTGTTAGAGGAATTTCACACTGTTCACAGGAATTAGTTGTACAAATGCATATAAGGTACAGCATATATGTGTTACTAGAAAATATTTTATAAATTCTAGCTAGTATTTACTACAGGACCAGAACTAAATCAGACCTACTGGACATCAGATTTGTGTTTTCTGTCACCACTGCTCCAACATGTTTGTTATTTCCTAAAATTCCCCATTATATGAAAAGCAAAAACAGATGTTGCCATGTTCATCCTTGGGGAGAGAAGATGGAGAGTAGCTGAGAGGAAGTTCTGACTCCCTAGTGCAAAAATCCATTTAGATCTTATGATAAAAATGTACAAGATTTACATCCAAAGGACAGAAAAAATGTTAAGTAATGTAAAATTGTGTCAGTGATATAGACAAATTAAAGGAATTTGTTTTCTTTTGGCACTGTGTATCTAACAAAGTTAAATAAGGTCCATGGTTGACTCTGATCATGTCTTTATCCAGCAAATTAGGTTCTTAAAGAATACATACTTTCTCCCTTCACTTGAAGAAAGAAATAGCAAGAAAAGAGTTCACCCTGATTTCAGATCTCCATGCATGAAGTATTAAGTACAGATATAAAGGAGGGAAAGGACACACCTAACCATTTGTGTTCTTTTAGAAATCATTACATGATACATGACTTTGCTTCATCTGTGTCTTTATAAGCTAAATGATTTCCTAGCATTTGCTTCAATGAATCTATAAGGAAGGAACCATGTACTTCAGCTCTCCAACACCCTCAGAAGACAATATTCTAAATACTATTGAAAAAAATTCTTGTATACTAGTATATAATCCTCACATATATCAGGCTCAGATTTAGAATTTAATAAAAATATATAGTAAATGAAAACAAAATTTGGATGGATTTTGCCAGTTATTTTATACTTATTAGGCCAAGATGGTCTGAAACTTATGCAGTAAATATATTAAAGAACAAATGAGAATTTTTTGATCTCCTTAGATGAAGCAGTATTAAACTTATTTACACCTAAATTACATCTGTTCAAGAGCAATTTATTTAAAGTAGGTGTCAAAAATGTGAGTCTTTTGGAGTTCCTAAACTAGAATTTGGCCTGGATATCAACTCTATACATCATCCCAGTTAAGAATGGTTAATAAAAACCAAGACACCGGGGCACCTGGGTGGCTCAGTGGGTTAAAGCCTCTGCCTTCGGCTCAGGTCATGATCTCAGGGTCCTAAGATGGAGCCCCACATCTGGCTCTCTGCTCAGCAGGGAGTCTGCTTCCCCCCTCCTCTCTCTCTGCCTGCCTCTCTGCCTACTTGTGATCTCTATCTGTCAAATAAATAAATAAAATCTTTAAAAAAAACCAAAACAAAACAAAACAAAAAAACCAAGACACCAAAGAGAAGATACTTGAGAGAGAATATATTGCTTAAGGAAATTCTATATGGAGTCTAAGTTAAGTATGATAACTTAGTAATCAGAAAGACAGCAAACGCTAGCACAAGTATTTTTGGACATTCTGTTTATCTATTATGAAGTTAAATATCCCCAAAGATAACTTGTTTTCCTGACTTCAAATAATTTTCACTAAACTCAATTACATATGGCTTTTGTATACAAAATGAAAAGCCAAGATAGGTAGCAAATTTAGAGACACAGGTGTAAAGATGTTGAATTTTCTATCATTAAACTGGATTTGAGTGTGGTTTTAAACTCAGTATGTTGCAAATACAGTTGTACTTGAACTAAAAGATAAATTATGGTTAACATAGTCTATCTTTTCTATCCTATTAGCAAATAACATTTAAGAGACTTCCTTTTTAATGGTTAAAATGTTTTTTAAAGGGATTATTTGCTTATATACACCAACTCTTTTGAGTCAACTAAATTGACATTTCAGATTTTTTTAAAAAAACTTCTGTATTACTTAGGTTAAGGATTCTCAGAATTCTAAAGCCAAACAGCAGCCTGAATAGCATAGAAATGTGAACCAGTATTCCTGGGTTTTCACAGTCTAAAATGGTCCTTAAAGCATGGTGGCTAAAATGACTTTGAAATTTCATTTTAAGTCTTATGTTGTAACTCACAGGCTTTATGTTTTGCATTCTTCCACTGATATATCCGTGTTGGTTTTAATAGGAAAATAGTTTTAATTACCATTAAGAAAATTCAAAAACACATGGCATTCCATGGCTTTGTCTAATCCTTATATAATTAGAAAAGCATGATCATGGGGTTTAGATTGTCAGGATAATGCATTAGAGTAAGTGTCTTCCTTTTAAAGGCATTTGACAAAAAAATTCTGGAAGTCTTAACTTTGTATTCTTTAAAATAATTTAATATCAAATTTTGAGTCTTAGATGAGTAAGTTTAAATAAATTTTATGGTTTTTTTTTTTTTTTTAGAATTAGAAAAACTTCGTATTTAGAAGGGATATTTTTTAATAAGCCGAGTAAATTTACCAGTGTTGTCATATCATCCATGTTACCTCTCTTAAATCCATGTTACCAGTAATTGTTTAAAAACCACTGATCTGGGGCGCCTGGGTGGCTCCGTGGGTTAAAGCCTCTGCTTTCGGCTCAGGTCATGATCCCAGGGTCCTGTTTCCTGATGTCTCATGTCCAGTATTTTGCCATATATTGTCTTGTCATGTGAATTAGACTAGAAGCTCCTTGAAAGTAGACAGTTCTACTAAAACATAGCATAAACATTTCCAGGAACTTCCCCATTATGTAAAATCACAAAATAAAAAATGGGGTTGGGGCACAATTCAAAAACTTTATCAGGAACATAAAAGTAAACAGTAAAAAATGGCAGCACAGTTTTACATATGTTAAGTGGTTAAAAAAAATAAATACTGCTATAAATAGGACTTCATCTTGAAAAAGGTCTTAAGGGGGCACCTGGGTGGCTCAGTGGTTTAAGCTGCTGCCTTTGCTCAGGTCATGATCTCAGGGTCCTGGGATCGAGTCCCGTATCAGGCTCTCTGCTCAGCAGGGAGTCAGCTTCCTCCTCTCTCTCTCTGCCTGCCTCTCCGTCTACTTGTGATTTCTCTCTGTCAAATAAATAAAATCTTTAAAAAAAAAAAAAAGGTCTTAAGTTGCTTTTGTGGAAGACGGTATGGGAAGTGGTGTTAGAGCTTATTAGTTATTACTGTAAAGTGTTGGTTACCTGAAACTAGACCAAAAGTTAACATCAAATCTGGTGTTAACTGTGGCACCTAATATATTTGGAGAACTGAGGTAAACAACAGATGTCTAAGGATTATACATGAGCACATTTTAAATTTCTAGATAGTTCTATACAGCTGCTTTAGCTGGCTGCAGTTTTTTGCTTTTATCAATGTTTCCCATGATGAGTTAAATTCATGTAATGTTTAAATTATTCCCTTTTATCAAATATGTTGGAACAAGTTTGCCTTTTCCAAGTGTTATAAAGCTATATTGTGGTTCTATTTAATTCCCTACAATGCATGTAGCAAGTGTCCAATGCCTTTTGAATAAAAGAGGTCTAATACTTACAAAGAAAGAAAAATAAATCGTCCATAAATGGAATGCAAAAATCTTCCCCAAGCAAGGGAAAAGAAAAACTATGAATGGGATTTCACATTGTAGTTCACACAAATCTGCATAGGGCATATTTGAGGCACATGTTATCTCCATTTTACAGATGGGAAAGTTAAGGCTTGTAAAGGTCTCAGATACTAGGTGGCAGAATGAGGCTTGAATACAGTTTGTATCCATGCCTATGCTTTATCCAAAAAAAACACCACCCAGTATCTCACATTGTAGGGAAGAGAGAGCTATTTTAATGTTATTATTTCCCTCTGGAGCTCTTTCACTTACATCTTTAGAAAATATTGTTACTTCTATGATCATGTATGCTTTACTTTCTTGGAATCATGACTAATTGAATTAGAATTATCTTTTAGAAGTTTATGAGTCTCCTTCAAGGAGCTCTTTTAACCACAATTCTTTGACAGATTCCCCTCCACTAGAATTGAACATAGTGTAAATATATGAATGCTACAGGTTTCTGAAAGACTTCTAGTTATTTGAACCATCTGGAATTATAACAATCCCAAAATTTAAAAAGAAAAATAAAGGCAAAAGGATTTTAAGCTGAACCAGACGAAAACAGGAAAACATCTGAATATTATATAGGACACAGTATCACTTGTCAGTTCATTAACCAGAAGTAAAAAGGGATAATGTAATCAGTTATGGTTATAAAAACAAAAAGTCACATGAGCAAGAAACTTAACCACAAAGAAGAAAAGAGAATGGATGAAAAATGAAGAAAGAAACAGTGTAAATGACAGCTAAAGCAGCAAGGTTTAGGGACAGCAATAATGATGGAAAGCAGGAAAAAAGTCAAGCAGGACAGGATACTGGAGAAAACTGCTAGCCACAAAATCATTAAGAACTATGCTAAGAGTATATTAAGAGTCCCTAAAGGCATACTATGGCAAAGCTAAATCTATACTCCGCTCTAACTATGAGTATCAGCAATATCACTCAGCGAAGCTTATGTATTTCACCTACAAAACTGCTATCCAGTTGGAGTCAGGAAATGGATTGAAGAGGCATTTGGTGAATAGAAAAGCTGCCTATTTACTAAAATGACCCATGGGGATAACTTTATTATACCATACTTTGAGTCAGCACTTAAGAAAAGATTGTTAATTTCTAATTGTTTAAAATCAGTTCACATGGAATTTCTTTCCTTGTCAAGCTAAATTTGAGGTTTAGGACTAAAAAAAAAAAAAATCATACTGACTTCTACTATTAGCTGTTTACCTTTTGACTTGTAAAACTAAATTAGTTTTGAGAAATAGCAGGACTGTATTTCCTTTAACTGGTAAAACACACTGGAGGATGGGCCTGGGAAGCCAAGGATCTGTATTCTAATTACAGGTCAGTCAAGAGAAATAGGTTGTGAAACAATTCTTTTGACTTTTCTAGAAGTCTGTATTTAAAATGAGATTTGAAACAATAACACATGTATTATAGAGTACTTTTCAGTTCCAGTTATTCCTTAATGTTATTAACAGTATTTATTGGAGTAACTTAAAATTACTAACAAATTTTCACTCAGAAAAAAATTTCATGAAACTGGAAAAAAGGATATTCTACTAGAGTCCTTCTCAAACTTTAATGTCCAAATGGATCTGACCTGCCAATCTTGTCAAAATGTATTCAGCAGGTCAGAGACAGGGCCAGAGATTGAGTTTCTAATAAGCTCCCAGGTGATACTAATTGCTGCTGATCTGGGGACTGCATTTTTAGTAGCAAGCTTCTAGGATCTGAAGAAATTGTAATGCTGACAAGTGAGGCTATCCCAGACATTACTATTCAACAGTGACTATGACCAGAAATGCAAGGAAAATATACCAGAAAGTCTGATGATTAAATATATTTGGAATTTGTGTTAATATGGGAGATGCAAAGTGGGTAGAGGAACAAGAAAAGTTGGTAAATGAAGCTGAATAACGGGGGTTATAGTCTTCTGTTGTTTAAATGTTTGAAATGTTTCATAATAAAAAGTAACATGTCTTCACTAAAAAATCCTATACAACACTAACACCGATTAAAGGAATGAAAACAAAGATGCAAAGCACCTTTCCATTGAAATGGGGAGGGTGGAAAGAAGTTGGAAGAAGGGTGGCTTTAATGGCTACCAAGAAAGGATGTATTTTTAAGAATCTTACACATAATTTCAGCTTTTAAGATACTATCAGCAATTCCTTGCTTTTCACATCTTTACATTAGGAGAAACTTGATACTCCAACAACTTATTCAATATTTGTTAAAAAATGATTTAAAAGCCTTAAAGTTGGTTAAATGTCATGAGATTTGGTGAGAGGAGTATAGATGTCCAAATATCTCAATCCTAAAAAATTTAGGCTACAGAATACAGAACAAATATAAGACAAGAGCAACTGCTGAATTTTTTTTAAAAAAATCAAAAAACAAAAACAAACACTCAATTCAAGGTAATGATTACCTCTGTGAAGGTATGGCGTAGGGACTATATCAGAAAGTACACAGGGATGTCAGTTCAATCTGTAATGTTTTATTTAAGTTATGTATTAAAATTATAAAGTATGGAAAGTGTTACGTGTGAAACAATCAAGTGCTAAGTGCATAGCGTTCATTTTATTTTCTCTGTATTCTTCTGCGTATCTGAACACTTCTTGTCCTTAATGTGAATAATCTGATATTTCAACATGTATACTTTCATTTGCAAAACCTAAAGTGAAAAAAAAAAACTTAAAACGCTGTGTATTTCGGGGCACCTGGGTGGCTCAGTGGGTTAAAGCCTCTGCCTTAGGCTCAGGTCATGATCCCAGGATCCTGGGATCGAGCCCCATATCGGGCTCTCTGCTCAGCGGGGAGCCTGCTTCCTCCTCTCTCTCTGCCTGCCTCTCTGCCTACTTGTGATCTCTGTCTGTCAAATAAAATAAAATCTTAAAAAAAAAAAAAAACACAAAACGCTGTGTATTTAGAATAGAAAATAACTATAAAATAAGATTTTTGATAAGTACACAAATTCTAAGACTATAGCTTAAAATATTTTTCTAGAAACATATAGCTACAAAGTTCACTAAACAATATTGTACCCTTTTTTCCTGAATGAACAATTCAGATTCGTTTTAAAATGTGTCAGTGAGGAAACCTAGTTCTAACTAGTCATAAGAATATCTTTTCTTTTCATAGCCTTCAAAGTCTTTAAGTGTTAGAATTACGTCCAAGTTTCACAGCAACCTTTTAAGGTTTTTTTGTGTATATATATATATATCCCATTTATAAGTAGAGCCTATAATTAAATACATATCTATGTTTAATTATCGGGCTATCAAATAGTTCAAACAGAAAACTTAAGAATAATAACTCTAGTCTCCTTTCATTTGGTTTTGGGATGCATTATATATTTGCATTCTCCATCTTTTTGCTTTACTGGACTGACACTTAAAAAATAATTTTAAGCCATTAAAAAATAATTCCTTGTAGCAAAAAAGGCAGTAGGATATGATTTATTGTTGGTAAGTTTTCTACAGGCTAATCTAGCAGTCCTAGAACTTTGGCATTGTTAAATTTTCTCTTACACAGCGTTTCTGCATTTATCTTGTTTGAGCTTCACAATAATTCTGTGACATGGGCAGAGCAGAATTTATTGCCTCCATTTTATAGATGAAGGTTACTGAGGCTTAGAAAAGTGACTTGTCCTTTGCCTAGAAACTATATGGTGATCCAAACAGAACTACAAGAACAAATTAAGTTTACTGTAATTTGGTTAGACTAATTTTAAATCTTAAACTGCCTCAAAACATATTCCTAATATAACAAAAAAGAATGATTTGTTACCCTTCCTGTTAAGCCAAGGTATTCTTAGTGGCTTTCAAATGCTACATTACATTTCTAATGTTAAATATAAATACATATGAATCCATTCCTTAAGTAGATGCTTTGAAACCCATTTCCAAATAAATCTTAATGTCAAAAAACCAGGTTTCCTACCACAGTCATAAAAAAAACTAACTATTCAAGGTAAGGCCTATTAACAAGTAGCTAAGTCATAAGAACACTTCACTGTTCACTAGTTCACTATAAAAGACTGAGGCATATAAAGGTAATGATAACAATGCTGACAGTATTTTCACCTAGCACTTCAACAACTTAGATATGACAAGGACTGGGTTAATTTAATATACCAAATATACCAAATTTTAAATATTCTACAATGTCAAAATTACCACTTCACTGACTTGGTGCTTTGGAAGGAAGGCTGTGTTATCAATCACAGTGTACTCTAAGAGACTGAAGAACCTGCCATTCTCTGGGGAGGAAGAAATTTGGTGTCTGGTTATCCTCTGTCAGAAGTATTGTGAACTCTCCCCAGATCAGCAACTGAAGCAATCCAGCTCCTGTGCACATTTCAGGACCTTCCTTTCTTCATTCAACCCAAAGCCAGCCACAAAAAGTACTTGAAAAGTGGCTAAGTACCTACTTTCAGTGTTTCAACCACCACCCTAAGACGTTCTCTTAGAAGAAATTTTGTTCAGTTACTATTCATTAGCCATGGTATTTATTGGTTTTTTATTTTAGGCACATCTGCTGTTGCTTTGAGTGCTTCTACTGTATAATCCCATTTTAAGAAGAAAAAATACGAGATCACCTAGCTTCCAAAGAACCCCAAGTTGTTGACTCAAATGTAAGCAACTGTCTTATTTACTAGATTCTTCTTTCTTGGAGATAACTGAATTGTTGTATTAATATAGCACATTTACAGTTATCGCCTACTCCTTCATTTGTTTCTTTTTTCTCCTACTATATGAGTTTTGCATAATTCTTAGTTATATCATAGCAAAACAAACCTATGGAACATGTATTAAATCCAAAGTTACCAATATATTTTTAAAAAGTGACCAAAAATATTATGAGTTACACATAATAGCACCCTAGCCGAACTCCTTAAAAATAAAAGTAGAAGTTGTAACATCTCAATTACCCTTAAGTTTTAAAATACCTGAATGTATTATCTTCCCACCGATGGCAAAAAAACAGACCAAATGTTACTATTTCTTCCCAATAACATCTAGTACCCTTTGTTAAAACTCACAAGGTACTCTAAGATTAGCAGGAAATCTTTAGCAGACACAAAAGATGAAAGATGAAACTGCAGCAAGAGAGCATGGCAAATCCAAAAGATCTATTAGTGCATAAATCTACTGGAAAAAAAAAAACAACAACAAAAGAGATAGAAAGAATTAACAAGATACAGTAAAAGTTATGTCTTTAAAGCAGTAGATTATAACAGGGTGGGAAATGTTTAATATGTGTCCTCCTGAAAAGCAGTTACCATCTTTTAAATTAAAAAGAAAACCAGCTGGTATATTTTCACAGCATCTAGATTTATTTATGGTATAAAGCCATATAATTGTAATAGTATTACTCCTTTCCCACCCTGGCAGAGAATAAACATGAATTCAGAAGCACAGTGGAGTGAAAAACAAAGAGGAGGAGAGAGAAAAGGCAGCAGAGAAAGACAGAAAAGGTGAATACAGAGCTACAGAAGTGTTTATTGAGCATGCTACAGAGGTAAGCAGAGTACACACAAAAGGAAATTAAACAACCATCAAACCTCCCAACTTTGTTAGAAAATTAATTTTTAATTGTGCCACTTTCAAACTATACTGAATTTTACATTTCTAAAGATGTAAAAACTCAACTAATAGAAAATATACATGACCATTCTGTCTACATAGATAACAGAATCTATGAATCTTGAAACTAAGTACATCAATTTCAAAAAGTATTGGTCATTTAAACAGAATCAACAATTCAGATTGACAAGAACTGTTCAAATTAATTTGACCTGTAGATTCTGAGCCATGTTTTTATTAAAGTCAGATCTATTCCTAAATACAAAATATTTTGAAGATTTATTAAAACTGAATATTACAATGCAAGGTAAATTAAGACTAAAGGCACATAAACTTTGGTCCCACCTGGTTGTCAGTTTTAGAAAACTGCCACAAAATTAATCTTCCTGCAAATTTTCGCAGTACACTTTCTTTATCTTTGAAAAATACATGCACCAGTTCCTGAACTAGCTAGACCAGTCTGCACATGCTCAGAAATCCACAACCATATTCCAAATCTTAATTACAAACTAAGGATGGCAATATATATTTAAATGCACGTAAGTCATGTCAACTTCAAAAACATCTACGAAAAATATTCAGCCACAAACAAGACATTACTTAGTGCTGACATTTATATGATACGTCCCACAAGAGTGTGTACAAAAAGGTTAAGATTCCACAATGCTTTCCACATAGGGCTCAAACTTACAGAAATCACTTTGTTGTCTTAAGAAATTAATACTCTGCATCTTGTTAATTTTAACTAATGCCTACATTCATAACTGAATCTAGACCAGAATTGTGAGATACAAAAGGCCAATGTTTTTTTAAAGCAATAAAGCCTAAGGTAGTAAAAACTAAAAAAAATGCTGCTTTAATTCTTTCAGTATCATGTATCTTATTTGATTAAATAGAAAGAAATGTGACAAGTCAATAATTCAAAATAAGTTCCAAGCAGGAGAAACAAAAACTTAACCTTTTTACACACCCCTGCCTAAACATATTGTAATTCCCATATAACAATGTGCCCTAGACAACCAATTCCTTTTTCCTAGTAAATGCACAATAGCAACACTAGTTTTCCTTTTTAAGGCACGTATGTCAACTAAGTTGAAAAAGGAAAGTATAATTAAACTATAAACTAAAATCATAAACAGACAATAAAAATGGCCTCCCTATAGAACAGATGAAATACAGCAGTTAACAACTCTGCCTTTACGTATGCCATTTCATTTTTATAACCAAGGAATGATAACAGCATGGGGAAAAAAAAAGGAAACAACAACAAAAAAATCAAACTCTGGTCCCCACTTTTCTGAACAGTCAATAGGTGATGACACCAAACAATGTGATATACCCTCGAGCTTCACCTCCCCCTTTTTAAATTGTTGACTTAGAGAAAGACACTCTCAGATGATGGTTTTCACCAAGGTTGTAATTATGAAGATCAATCAAGGCCTGGATAGCTTCTTCCACTGTTGCCATCTGAAGAAGAGCCATTTTGTGATCTCTTCTGAAACAAAATTATGAAATTAGATACTTCATAAAAATTAGGAAGGGCTTACATACTTGAATTTTTACCCATTCTAGAATCAATTTCCATAAACATAAAGGGTAAAAATTACTATGAAGACAGTTTTTAACTTATATGAAGTCACTAATTTAAAGACAAGAAAGCTTGCTTACTGAAAAAACTTAAATGCTTTCACAGTGCCCCCAGTGTTAGCAAACAGTGTTCGCAGATCCTCTTCTGCTACTGAAGGACTAGGAAAACAGGATGGAAAAAAAGGGTAAAGATTAATAATACATTTTATGTTTTACTCTTAAAATGTACTCCCTTAAAAAACTAGAAGTTTCATACTTACGGGATATTGGATAGGTGAAGGGTTGCAGAAGGAGGAAAAATGTTCTGAAAATTTTTGGATCCAGGTTTCTTAAAACGATGCAATGGGGAATTACCAAAATCCTTTGTTAGCCCTTGATCATCAAGTCCCTCTCGAGGTAGTTGTACAGTCTGATGTTTAGACAGAGTAACACGAATAATTTTGCCATACATTTTCTGTCCATTAAGATGGTTCATGGCTGTAAAAAGAAAAAATGCTTATTAAAAAACAAAGTCCAAAAGCAAAAAGAATTCTTTAGAATAGCAGAAATAACTGAATTCTATGATTTTTAAAATAAATCTTAAGTTTACAACAGCCCTTGGTGACAAGATGATTTAAATTTATTTGCACTAGACAAGCATTCAGGCAAAAAAGCCAGTTTTCTGTCATAGGATGAAAATCCTGATTATGAATCTCTCTCTTCCTTGCCAATCCTGCTGATAAGTCATATACTTAGTTGCTGCAGAAGGAAACTTCGTACTCATCTATAACTTTTTCTCCCTTCTGCCCCACAACCTAATTGCCAAGTCCTAGAATACCCTTCTTCCTAATTATCCCTCAATTCATCTCTCTATTCTCCACTTTTCACTGTAAAAATGTTTTGATCTGTATAACTCAGTCTCCTAATTTATCTTCCTGTTGGATTTTTTCTACTTTTCTCCAACCCATTCTATTATACAGCAGCTAGATGAACTCTATAAATTACAAATCTGATGTCATTACCTGCTTAAAATCCTTAAGGTCACACTAGGAAAGGTATAAGCCATATTAAAGAATGAAATCTCCTCAGCCTCTTTGAACATATTTCCTGATGATGTAAAACAATACCCACTACTTTGTTAGTACTGATAATCAAGTGTAAGACAAAACCATCCTAACCCCTCATGGAACTTGTGGTTTTTTAGTACTATACTTCTTTGCACTTTAAGCTTCAGCTATATAAAACCTATCTCCTTGACATGCTCGTTTTTCCCACCTTTAACCCTGTGTGTATGCTGTTCTATGTATAACAATTTCCCAATCATCTAAAATCATCTGAGTCCCGAATTTTCTCACTAGTTCCACTGCATTTCACATACTTTTAATTTTCACTTATAAAATCATTATTCATAGAGATGGTACATAAAACTATTAAAATTAACTTGAATTGCAAAACACTTTTAAAGTTCTATCATTCTGTTGCTTATGATAAAGAGCTATTAGCATACACAAATGTGTTTTAAGGAATGAATCTAGGGTATAAAGTGGTTTAAAGAAGTAGATTAAGGCTGTTATAAAGAAAGCTGTCTTAGTTCAGCTTTGAAAAGTTATGAAAAGACTGCACAAACAGCTGAGTTTTGATATAATGAAGGGCAGAAATAAGAAAACAATAAACTCCTAGGCGCAGTACTTCTACTATGTACCTGTACGAAGAGGAGATGGATGATAAGAGAACTGGGATTTAAATAAAGCAAAATAACCAAAGAGCTAACTCTGGAAGTAGTCAGGTAATGAGAGGTATTCTAGTCAGTAATCTCAAGTGGATGAGGGCTGAAGATGAGGAGTCAAGCATCATGGTTTTTAAGTATTTTTAAAAAAGAAGCTTGTCAAAAACTGAGGCACAATAATAATTATTACACAAAAAGCAGATTACTTGAATTACTAATTTAAGCTGAATCCAGTTTAAATAACAGGATTCTACCTTGAAATCGGTTATAAGAAATATGGGGTAAATGGGCAAAGCAATCAATGATAAAGGAGGAAATGGCCAATGTTGCACAGTGGAAATGGCACTTTCAGTGGAAAATAATCTTTTACTTTTCCCTTAATCTCTGAAGAAGATATTAAAAACAAATTCAAGAGATGGTTAAAAAAAATTTATAGATTTTTATACAGGAGTTTATAAAATGTGGAACTGAAGTTTATCAGTAAGTATCTCCTTTATAATTCAAAGTATTGTTTGTGTTGTCTCTCATTTTTAAAAAAATGAATCTCAACATCTACTTCTCTATTTTATTAACTACTCAAAAACCCAGCTTTTTTTTTTTCTCTCAACTGTCTTTTATACCAATGATTTCTAGTCTTGTCTATTATTATCATCATCTCCTTTCCTTGGGTTTATACCAACATATAAAGTTAACTTCCTGTTAAAACACCACTTTCTTGATCCATTCATCTGTTGATGGACATCTAGGTTCTTTCCATAGTTTGGCTACCGTGGAGATCAAGAAGATGTGGTATATATACACAATGAAATACTATGCAGCCATCAAAAGAAATAAAATCTTGCCATTTGCGACAACATGGATGAACTAGAGCGTATCATGCTTAGCGAAATAAGTCAAGCAGAGAAAGACAACTATCATATGATCTCCCTATTATGAGGAAGTGGTGATGCAACATGGGGGCTTAAGTGGGTAGAAGAAGAATCAATGAAACAAGATGGAATTGGGAGGGAGACAAACCATAAGTGACTCTTAATCTCACAAAACAAACTGAGGGTTGCTGGGGGGAGGGGGGTTGGGAGAAGGGGGTGGGATTATGGACACTGGGGAGGGTATGTGCTTTGGTGAGTGCTATGAAGTGTGTAAACCTGGTGATTCACAGACCTGTACCCCTGGGGATAAAAACAGATGTTTATAAAAAAAAAAAAAAAAACCCACCACTTTCACTGTACTATACATATCTACTTTGTATAGTACTTTAATTGAGAAATTCTAAATATATCTTTTTGTTATCAACTCTAAATTGAGCAACAGAGAATAGGGTCTACAGGATACTTACTCTTTGCTTTACTGAAGCCTGCTTTTGTAAATATTCCCATATGCACTTAAAAGACAAATGCATAAATCTATATATGTATAATTCTGTTAAGGTAATTGTGTCATACCACTTGGAAATATTGTTTCATGATATAAGTAGATTTTTTTTATGCTTAGGAAGTAGTATGAGAGAAATACAGAGAATTAAAAGATAGTAGTGTTTAAATGTGAATGAGATTGTTGCAAACCTTAGAGGCCATGTTAAATCACTTGAGACCACAGTTTAAAGATTTGCAAACATTAAGAATTTTTTAAATAAACATTCTACCATGCCTATTTTAGTGTTTTCTTAAATTCGATGTTTTAAGAATAATTTGTATATGTTATCCTTAAATGGTATTCTGTTAAAATTCTTCTACTAAAGTTCAAAGAGTAGTAGCTCCTTCATGTTGTACTCCCAAATAGAGTCCTATGAAAACCAAAAGGAGAACAGTGCCCAGAAATAAAGCATATTAAATTTTTAAAATTCTCACTAATTTTTTTCAATATAAAGGTATTAATGGTGTGAGTAACATATATTTATGGTCATCTACTTTGGAAAAGCAAAATCTAGCAATGAGAAATATATTTACTATTACATATAGTTCAAAAAATACAATTTGTCAAAGCTTTGTTAAAAAGGCCTTAAAAGAAGCAGGCATAAAAGATTTACAAATGCTAAGTACTGTTATGCACTGAATTGTATTCTCCCAAAAGTCATATACTGAAACTCTAATCCTAGAAGACAGGGACTTTGAAAGTTAAATGAGGTCATAAGGATGAGGTCCTCATTCAGTTAGATCAGTGTCCTTATAAGAGGGAGAGAAACCCAGTGAGCTCAAAAGTCCATGTGAGGACACACGAAGAAGTAAGTCAACTGCAAGCCAGGAAGAAAGCCCTTAGAAACAATCTGCTGGCACAAGTTTCTGTTGTTTAAGTCACTCAATCTGTGATATTTTGTTTTAGCAGCCCAAACAAACTAATACAATTATAGTAAAAATTAAAATGCAACTTATATAAAATAGTCCTTATATAAAAAATATCCAGAAGAGTTTGGTTAAATTCTACATCAGGTACTTCTCAACCATGATGCCTATATATCCTTTATATGAAGGGTAATGCCACCCACAGCTCACACAGTGATGGAAAAAATGAAACATCTGAGAAAGCTTTAATGCTTTGTAAAATGTTACTTACAAATGGCCATGACTACCCCTACCAGAGCACAGACATACACACAGCAGAAGAAACATTTATTAGGCATCTAGGACATGATTAGCACTTTTATAAATCTTTCACTGAAGATGGATATCTCCATTTTAAAAAGTAGAGAGCCAGATGTATAGTTTTACATGTTGTCTGAGCTACCATGATAGCTGGTAGGAAATAATGAAATTCAAACTTACTTTTCTATCTGCTACCAAAGGCCAAATATATCACACTGTTCAAGTTTATGAGTTTAACTGGGTGCTAAGAGGAAAAATACATAGCCCTCACATGAAAAATGACAAATTTCAGAATTAACAATGTGAAAACAAGCAACATGAGGCATCATCATCCCTGAATCTCAATGAAAAGAATTATAAGAACATGATATTTACAGTCTTAGCTCACTGTGAATATGCAGTTGTATTCCAGATTCATGTGATCTGACTTTGTATATAAAGACAAATGAAACATGAATTATTTACTTAAGTAGAGAATATATGTGTAATTTGACTCAAGTACATTTTAAAATTCCAAAAGGGATTACCAATGGTATATGTGGCACAAGTTTTTCATTTTGTAAAAACCCAGTATCTCTAAAATACATTTTACATGTGACTCTCTCCGTTACTAAGTTTAGACAAATACTTAGAATAATTAAAATCAGGATTCCATAGATTATATGAACACTTAACTTCTATTATAGAGAGTAACCAGGAAAGAAAAATACTAAAGATCTTTAATGTAAGTAGTATCATTATTACTGTTACTGCAATTTTGGACTCCAAACCTTTTTCCATTAGATTGTACTTAAGGATTGGTAAGAGGACAGCAGAATATGCAAACATGTTCATCATGTATAAATACATTAAAATAAGAAAATTAACATGACATTTTGAGCTCAGCTATAAAAAAGAATGATTTTCTACTTCCATAAAGGGGTTTGTTTTTATTAACAGATTCAGATTTAAAGATGTATAGCTAACACACAGTTTAATCTTACCAAGTTGTGATTGGTTTCCATCAGCCATCTGTATCAGAGCACTGTCTTTCTTATTGTATAAAATCTTCACACGCTGCACATCTCCATAAACACCTTTTTTGGAGCCACAGAGAGGTAATCCAAAAATGGAATTAATTTTACATGCAAGTCAGCTGAAGATTATCTTTCTGACATATTAATGAAACATTCAGACATCAACATGATCACTCATTCAAACTCATCATTCTCACAAATGAATAAAGAAGATCAAGATTTTGAACAGTGAATTTTGAAAAGAATAATTTTTGATAAACCCTCAAAGCTATGTGAATGATATTAAATTAAAGACCATGCAAAATAAATCAGCATGCATTAAAACAAATTTTGTGTCTATGGAGAGTTTTAAATAGCAAAGAAAAATAGCAAAAGATTTACTATTCAACTTTAAGCCAAAGTGCTAGCTACAAATAAGAATTAAGGTGAAACAAAAATCAAATCAATAATAAAAGTATAGTGCTAACAATAACATACCGAAGAGGGTAAACAGACTTTGGGGCGTAACCATCTTTAGAAGGAGAGAAGAGCAAGCAGCGTAAGACAAGAAGAGAGAAGAGTCGAGGAAGAGCGGAGATGAACAGATCATCCATAACGAAGGGTGGTTCCCGCAGAATGGTGAGGTGGTCATGGATCATGGTTCAAGGCGGTTAATTGGGGCAAGTTGGTCCGAGGAACATTTGTTCAAGCACAGAAGCATGAACATAGGGAATGGAGACAGGGAATGAAGACAAGGACAAGGAAAATAAAGGATAAGACAGGGAAGGGAATGGGCATTTGGGAAAAGACAAGGAAAGGGAAGGTGAACACACAGGGGAAAGGATGAAATGGGGAAGGGAAACAGCAATGCAGAAGAAAAAAATAAGGAATTGGGGAACAAAAAAAAAATAAAATATAGGTCAGTACATAGGAAATGCAGGAATTTGGTCAGAAAATGGTTGGTTTATGTACTGTACAAGAAAAACTGAGTAAAATGTAGTCATCCAAGACAAATATGGGTAAAGTACATCTATATCAAAGAGTAAATTACAGCATTTCATCTCAACATAGGGAAGGAAAGCATGCACAGGAATTTTAAACTTTGAACTTTAACTGCATAAGCATGGCTGGTTATGAAATGCAGGCAAAATTCTTAAAAGAAAAACAAAGGCACTCTGATTCAAACATTTTAGCATGCAGAACTGTGAATGACAACAGTATTAAATGATAAAATAAGCTTAATGTTCGTATTAACAGAGGCCAATTAAAAATGAAACAAATATTAAAATTGGACATTGTAAACTGATACATTGAGCTTCCCACATTTCATACCAGCTTTCATAGCAATCAAAATAAAATATACCAGACATAAAATGTACAACTAAAGAAAATAACTCAGCAATAAATTTTATTTAACGGGGGAGGGGGGGATAAAGTTGAAAATTATTTTTAGAAGACAATGACTAATAACTGCAAAGAAAAAATTACTAAGAAAGACTGGAAGATTGCCTCGTCAAGATCTTTGGAAGAACCTTCAAAGAAAAATGTATTAGAGTAGTTCACATAAAATAAGATTTAAAAAAATGCAATGACACATAAGCATGAAATGAACAAGCAAATAATTAGAAAAGGCAAAGAACAAAATTGTTTTACAGTTAAATCTGCAAATTAGATCACATTTGCCTTTGAGAACAACAAAAAGAAAAAGCAATACTATAGTACTTCACCATATTTTTCTTAGGAAAAATAGGTAGTTAGGTTAAAAATAATAATAATAATAATAATAATAGTAAATATATATATATATATAGATAGATAGATAGATATGACTGTCTAAGGAAATATTACCTAAACAAATACATAGATTTTATTCAGAAGTAGAAACATACAGAAAATACTTTGACTAATGAATGTACATAAAAAGAAAGGCAAGTGCAAAATGAAATAAACATGAGAAACTTACACAAATGAAATGGAGTTAAAAAAATGAACATTAGAAAATTATTTTACTAACCTCTTCATTTAAATTGCTAACCAACAGGACTGTATTGCCACCAGCTGAGACTCCAGGCATACCCACTCGGCCAGCAGCAGCTGCAGCAGCTGCTGCAGCAGCATTTGGAATAGCCAAAGGACTCAGAGCTCCTGGAACAGCTGCAACAGGAAGCCCTAATTTTAAAATAAAGCATATTTTACGAAACACACACAAGTCGTTTACAAAAACCAATTTAAGCACGATGGCTGCGTGGCTTAGGGCTGACCATTCCAAATGGTTCCTGAAAGTTAATTTTTATAACATTTAGAAAAATGGTTTGCTAATAATGTAGCAGAGAAAATTAACTGGTTTCAATGAAATCATTAAATATTAGGGCTAAGGTACATACCTGTAGTATGCTAAAAAATTAAATACACAATATTCCATTTCCTATGGAAAAGCAAACAAAGCATAAAGAATATGATATTTCTAAGTCAGAAACCTGAAAAATTCACTTCCATGGTTTATACCGAGTAGGCACATCTAAAATAAATATCTTCAACAATAACTCAACATACTATACAAATGCTATCTTCTTCATAAATTCACATGTGATTACAGCTTATGAAACAAATATAATAAGTTCTTCAGTTCTTGGGGACATATCACCCGGAACATCATTATTTAATTCATTCAAATGACCTAAAGAAAAACTTCCGAAAGTTTATTTGCCTTAATTTCACACTCAAGTAGTTATAATGAACACAACAAATTTCTCAAACACATTTCCCCAGTCTGTTAATACACAAGCTTTCTCTTTCTTCCTATCTTTAGCCTACCAGTTTTAACATTTCATTATTTCTGTTGCTCTACTTTCCAGTCTTACTGTTGTTCTAGCATCTTTAAGATACTTCATTTATTCTAGAGAGAATTTTGTCTCAACCTTTTTTATCCACATTGTAATTAATAAACCACAAATCCTTCCCTCCCTTCAATTCTTAGATGCCAGTTTATATCTCAATAAATACTAGTTCACTAATCAATTATTTTTCTCCTTCCCATGAAAAAGGAAACATCCAACCTACGTGAAGTTAATGCATGACATACCTGGATAGACATGGCCCTGAGTACTGCTGTCCCGTTAAGTTCATGTTTTATTTCTTCTTTTCTCTTTCCACCAGCCTTCTTGTATATGTCATAAGGATGTGCTGTCGCCTTTGGTTTCAGATCTCTTTAATATTTTAGCCAAGTTTTTTTAAAATCTTTTTACTTTATAGAAACTATGATTTCACTGACAGTCTGAAGGGTTGAGATTCACAATTCCTAATCTCTTCAGTTCCTACAAATTTTTCCCTCCAATTTCTTTTTATTTTTTCTCTCTAAGCAGTTCAACAGTGGAATAATACTTTTTTTTTTCCAATCTTTTTGTGGATGAGTTTTAATGCCTTTTGCCCACTTTTCCAGATTCCCCTTTTTTCTTATTTCTCCATTTTCTTTTTTAGATTTTACTCTGTTATGGAAATTATCCAACATTAAAGAGAGAGACCGAGAGAGACACACACTAGAATAACAAACCCCACATACCCATCACACTGGTTTATCAAGTATTAACTCATGGCACTCATGGCCAATCTTGTTCCATCCACTCATCCATTTTATGTATTTATTATTTATTCTTTCATCCTTTTTATTTTAAAAGTAAATCCCAGAAAATATTTAAAATAAAAACTTATGTCGTTAGTAGTCTTTGATGCCTTTTTGGATTCACTAGTGTGAATCTTTGTAACCAACTATTCTACAGCATGTCGAACTTCCCCATTTTAAATACTGTAGTTCTCATTATACCTTACAGGTTGCTTCCATTTAACATTCAATGTATATCTTAATTTGCTGCCAATGACAAGTATACAGATATATTACCAATTCTTACACATACACTCACTGTAATTTTGTTTTTGAACACTCTTAGAAAATGACCCCTCCCCCTCCTCTTTTAATTATCATTTCTTGAAAGTATTTTTCAGATAGTTGTGGCTGAATGAATGTACATAGCATTCAACTTAAGTCGGTAACACAATTATTCAATAGTGGCAGAAACTCTAGAGGTAGGCATTGCATTGTCAAGTCATTCCCTTGTTTCCCTGTGTTTCATTGGCTACTCTTCAGTAGAAAAAATAACTTAAAATTCTGTTAAATTCCTTGGTCTTAATGGGATCCAGTCAGTGGCCTAAGATAAATACCAGCAACAATACATGGCGTGCAGAAGAAAAAAGTTCGGTATTAATTCTCAAATTTCGTTAAGAATAAAATATTTTTTAAAAATCCATCAAAGACACCTAAGCAGCTCTTCTCCACAACCAAAAATTAAATCAGTTTAATTTCTGGTTTCATTTCCAACTCTACCAAACACTTTTTAGGTCTTCCTAACCCAAAATAATTTACTGAACTAATTATAATTAGATACCAAAATTAATATTAAAAATTCCTAAATCCCTAACATTTTTCCCTGTAAATCTCTTGACTCTTACCACCGTCTTCTGTTTATTAAAACAATCCTATTTATCTAATAGAATTGTCTTCAACTTTGTATCCCCACACTGAAAAAGTTCTCAATCTTTTAGGTCTCAGGACCCCTTTACACTCTTAGAAATTACTGAGGAACACAAAGACCTTTTGTTTGAGTTATATCAATTGACACATCAGAAATAAAAACCAAGAACTGTTTTAAAAAGAACAAGAACACATACAAGAACACATGATCATATATTCTATTAGCCTTCAGAGAAATGTATGCTAGGTGAGAGTAAGAGTCAAAAGACAAATAATATTTTGGTATTATCATGAATATAGTTTTGATTTTGCTAAGAGTCTGAGAGATCTCCAGATATTCCGTGAACCACTGCCATGTATACTTCATATGATGTTTTATTCATATGTGGTTCTGAAGAAATACAAGAGAATTAAAAAGATACATTTATTCATTTCAAAGAAAATGCTGTAATAGAGTTAGGGTATATTAAAAAAAAAAAAGAAAGAAAGAAAGAAAAAGAAAAAAGAATGCGAGACACACAGACAGATTACAAACTACTGACACTTCCAGAATTAAGTTCCAAGTCATCTATTACTCGTCTTTCCCTGTGGACATTTCAAGGAAAATTATTAATTCATGAAATATAAAATACCAATCTACCTAAATTTGACATATCAATCTAAACAAGACAGTCTAAGCTTAATACTTCATTTTTGCAGAAAGCTTCTGAAATACATCTCTACAATGTCAATATACAATAATCTCATGAAAATTTCACCAAAATATTCAAAGGTGACAGAAAATATTTTCAAAGAACCTTTAAATATTCAAGACAATTGTTTTTTGAAATACATTTTCTGTTGAAATTTGGGTTTCATAATGAAGATAGGTAACTTGGAGGCACAGTATTTTTTAGAACATTAAGATTTATGGAACAATGATCACTGAAGACTTAAGAAAGAACCGAAATTAATCTAAAATATTAACTAAAAATTAAAAGTCCAGGCTGGAATCCTTTTTAGTGTGACAGACTGCAAGACTTTTTTTTAAATGCCACCTTTAATTAAACAACACTGCACTTTAGTAACAGTAAGACTGCAAATTTTCTAGTGAGAAAAATGGGCTCAAAGGAGATACAATTTACCTCCTTCCTATAAAGAGATAATGTGAAGCTTAGCAAAAAGTGAAATGTTAATTGTGAGAGCCCCACTGTTGTTACTACAATCCAAATGCTACTTCAATGTCTCCCCACTTTTTCATTTATTATCATGGCCACTGTGCTAGTATGTCAGGTTATGATATATTCTTCTACCAAGTCTTTTTTTTTTTTTTATTTTAGGACGCCCAGAGTATGGTGTAAGAGTACTTTAAGAGATTAGGGCAGTCATTGTCCTTGATGCAATTAGCATGTACTTTTCTTCCACTATTTCCTCCCCCAGGCTGAAAACTTAGAAAAGCTATTTAAGCCATCTTTACACAGTTCTAAATCCCTGGAATTAGTCTTCAGTTTTTACTGGACTTTTAAACCTCTAATGAACGATTCCGCAATTTCTCTCAGTATGCTCTTTTTTTAAAAATTACTATCAGAAAATTTTTTTAAAACTTAGGTTTAACCTAAATGTTTCCTACAACAAAAACAACCTACAAAATATTTCATAATGCACTATTTATACCATAATGGTAAATTCTGAAAAGTTCTGTATTGTATTTTTCATATTAACTCCTAGCTATTAAGTCAATAAACTTACCATCTTCCCTTTGTAAAAACTGTTTAAAGCATATTACATACACTGGCTCCAATAAAATTATTTTTAGCTCTAATTTTAATGATTTACATTTTAGCTAAGACATCAGGTATGCTGGAAAAAAATAATTAATGCATTTTGATGATGAGAGATTAAAAACGCCTATTCTACTTCCAGGATTGTTAGAACAATAAAATAATGTTGAAGAGCTTCATAAACTGCTATACAAAGGTATCACAGGGTTAATTTTCCATGTGAAATGATCTTCATTAGGTGGGCCATCCAGCCATTTTGAGTAATTCAGCAAGTTTATAAATTTCTCATTTTAGTTCTGACACATTATTATTACTAACCCTTCCTTCACGGAAATGGATGAACACACAGCCATGTATATGATATGAAGTCCAGTGGGATGAAGTGATTTAACTTACTTATCCCTCATTCCTTAAGGTCACATAAACATTTTTCTCAGAAGAATTAAAGAATGAAACTCTTTGTTAACTTACTTTAAACCATTTACAAGTTTATCTATGACTTTAAATAAAGTTTATATTTTAGATTTACAGAAAAACTGAAGATTCTACAGAGTTCCTATATAACCTGGGTACTTCCTATTCCCTCTATTATTAACATCTTACATTAGCATAGTATAGTTGCTCCAATTAATCAGCCAAAACTGATATATTATTATTAACTAAAGCCCATACTTCATCAGATTTATTTGGTGTGCATCTAATATCCTTTTTTGTTCCAGGATCCCATATTACATTTAGTCATGTCTCCTTCAAAAATGACAAACACTATTCTTTCCTGAAACAATCCACTCCTCCTCTTCTACCACCTTCCTTTCAATTCCTTATTTTGTCTGCTGGAATCCATCCTCCTCTATCATTAACAACTGCATTTTTATTCAATGTGTTCCTTAGGGAAACTTTTTAATTAAAAGCTTGCTTTATCCCAATGAAACTTTTCTTATAACTCTCTTGAAAAGTCATTTTTATCTCCCTAAACCCTTCCCCAAAGGAAGGAAAAAGAATGCATTATTCATCATTCTACCCTAACACCCAATGTTGCTTTCATAACTGCAGTTCTACCACCATCAATTAAGACAGATTCTGCATCCAATCATTTCTCATCAAAACAACCATCAGGCCACTAGAACATTTTCTCTCATCACAGAAAGACTTCAGCACCTGGCTTTATTTCCTCCTTCTCTCCCAGCCCATCATCATCTTGTGATAGGTCACACACCCTTAGTCCATAATTTCTTTAAAACTTCTACTCTGACAATTTTTACTACATTAATCCATTTAGCAACTTCTCTTGCCACATCTTTGATTTTTCTTTCTCTTTTTTGTCACCATTCATTTCTAGTATTTAAAATCCCCTTTCCTGACTTTATTCTTCCATCTTAATTCTCCTACTACATACAATTACTGAACCCACTTTTGGCCTCTATGTTGACTAGTTCCCTTTCTATTTTTCCTTGGCTTGATTTTACAGTATAGCCCAAGTATTTTTTTTTTTTTTAAGTGTTCTTCAGTGCCAGACATGGATAAATCCAATCTTGTATTCTAGCTAAACTTTCATCGGGGTTAAGTACTAGAGTGAAAACATTTCAATTTTAGTGTATGTGCTGCCCAAGTGAGCACTAGAGTGAAAAAACACATACAACACCCCAAAATTTATTCCACAAACATTTTGGTATTTAACACTAGCTGATATCCAAGTCTATTTTCAGGTCCCCTATAAATCCACCAGACTCAACTGCCACATCCTACTCTCAATCTTGTTATGTTCAGAAAGTCTAAGAATGAGATCAGAATTTCAAGTTTTGGGGCATCTGGGTGGCTCAGTGGGTTAAAGCCTCTGCCTTTGGCTCAGGTCATGATCCCAGTTCCTAGGATTAAGCCCCACATAGGGCTCTCTGCTAAGCCTGCTTCCCTTCCTCTCTCTCTGGCCTGCCTTTCTGCCTCTCTGTCATCTCTGTCAAATAAATAAATATAAACAAAAAAAAAAAAAAAGAATTTCAAGTTTCTCAACCAACTTAAAAAGTACTCCCTTCTTTAATCTGTTTCCCCTTTCTCCCTTTCTTCATAAAACCAAAGAATGGTGATTAGAAAGAATATGGACTACACAGCTGATAACTTCAGATCTGGCCCCCACTCCACCCTTGCATTTCCCCCGACAATTCTATGTGAGCTTGATAATAATCCCTTCTAGTTCTCAGGATGATCCTAAGCAAGCAAGTACTTTTCTATTTTTTTAGGCTCCAGCATTTAAACTATACTCTAGAACCAATCCTCTACAATCAGTTCTAGGACTTGTGCTAGCCTTAAAAACAAATACTAGGGGTGCCTGGATGGCACAGTTGGTTAAGCATCCAACTCTTGGTTTTGGCTCAGGTCATGATCTCAGGGTCTTGAGATCAACCCGTGTCAGGCTCCGCACTTAACATGGAGTCTGCTTAAGATTCTCTCTTCCTCCTCTCTTCCCCCTCCCATTCATGTTCTCTAAAATAAATAAATCTTCAAAAAACAATCCACAAAAAAAACCAAATACTAGTTTATAAATTGAGCATTCATCGTATGCCCAGCACTATACAAACTGCACTTATTAATACACTTAATCTTCACAATGGCCTTGCAACACTGTTATTATATCCATTACAAATATGGAGGTCAAGACAGTGAAGCTGAGACAGATTTTGAACTCAGGACATCTGGATTTGGAGCCCCTATGATTATATATAGTTCCTCGGTGCAAACACATCCCCTCCCACCCTGCTTTACTCCTCAACTACCAGTCCATTTCTTTTTCCTTTTTTATAGCACACTTCTTCAAAGAATAATAAATGCTTTCTTATCACATTTCTATCCTTAATCCATTTTAATTTGATTTATACCCACCCCTCATGAATAACCTTATGGGAACTACTGAACAGGAACTTCAAATTTTAATCCTATTTATTTCATCCCTCAAGTTCTTGCTTATTTTTCCCCCACAATATAAATGGGCACTGCTCAAGTCTCAATTTTAATTTCAAGCCATTAATCCTCTTGCCCTCTTATACCTGAAGAATCTTAAGCCAAGCTTTTAAAATATCACACATCTGTTCTCCCAATTCACAAGTTCATGGAACTACTGTCCAAGTTGTAGGCAGAATTTCCTACTGTCTAGTGGACTTCTCCCCTAGTTTAATTTTTTGTTGACATATCAATATTGATATTGACATATCAATAAAATGTCAAGTACTATTCTTTTATGTTTACTTTTTTCCATATGTGGTTTTCATTCACATTTCATGTCCCTGGATTAGACTCACAACGGTATCTTACTTAGAGTCTCCAGTCTCCAATATGGCTTATTAATAACTGAATGCTTGTCACTCTCTAAACATGATATATATTTTATCACATCTGCTCATGCTCTTATTTTTTATTCATAACCAATCAAATGGCCTTTGGCCCATTAAACCCTCCCAACTTCTCCTTCAGATAATGAATCTCATCATGCATTTCATTATGCTCAAATACCACACCAACTCTATTACAGATTTCACTTTGCCTCACATTAGAGCTATTCATTTGTTTGCTGCCTCCACCAGATTGTAAACCAGATTACAGAACAGAAACCCTGTAATTCTTCTGAATTCTGGCAGTGCCTAAGATAGTGCTAAAATGAATGCTGAATAATTCAATAAATGAATTAACCAGGATGCCACTGAGGTGAGGCAGAATCCTATCAGGGATATGAAATACTCATGCAATTACTTAACAAGGGTATCAGAAATATCTAGGAAGTGGGGCATAGAGAAAAGGTAGAAGAATAGTATCTTTAATCTGAAATCAAGATCAACAGGGAAAATAAAGTATAGAAGATAAAAGGGAAGCTAAACATGAAGTTAGAAAGAACTCAGAGGGGAAAAGATCAAAAAAGGGAGAATCCAAATGAGATTTCCTATATGTTTTCTAGGTGTATCTTTAGAGGAAGTAGTGAAAATCTTCTGCCTAATTTTTACCTGCTTTAGATAGAGGCACATTTTATACTGTGGTCACGAACACAGTTATTCTTCTGTTAATTATAGAAACAACAGTAACATACTTCAGAAAGGTTTTTCTTTGGTTTAGCCATACAATGTAACTGTCAACTCTTAAAAACCAACACTTTTTCATTTGAAAATCTAGAGTCTGATTTAATTTAAACCTACCTTTTATATCCAAAGGCTAAAATTGATTACTAGCCTGAAAAATATGAACAATAACACTAGGATAAATTCAAATATCTGACAGACTATCTTGAAAATGAAGGTGAATAAAATTTCTTAAAACTATAGCCGAGAATAATACAATGGGTGAACCTAACAGATTAGTTCAAGCAAAAGCTATGTGATCGTCCATTAAGAACTTTATATGAAATTTTTACCTCGGATAGTTAAAAGGCAATCTATGAATAACATTTTAGTCCTACAAGAATAAGCTTATACTATTTGAGAATGCTAGCAAATAAGTAAATATGCACCAACATGAAAATGTTATTTCTTCTAATGTTCATATCACATCTGTGGCCTGTTATACCTCCAAAGCATGCAACTACTACCAACACCTTTCCCTTGCCAAGAAAACAAAAATAATTCCAGATTTAAGATACATTCATTCAAATATTATTTTAAAAGGGCACAAAGAGTTAAACTCTCTAAAGGTTATTGTTTCAAGTTAATTTTTGACTTAGAAGTTAAAATTTTATCCACTGACAGGTATTTAAAATAAACAATTCTATTTCAGCTCATTACTTATTTTCTAAAGTAAACATTTTAAAGACTGAGAAATATTTTTAAAATTTAGCCACAGCAAAATGGAGGATAGGTCAATAATCCAAAGAATTCAACATCATTTTCTAATAATACATAAGAGAAGTTTCAACTCAACTTCTACAGTTTCTTCTTATATGTTAAAATAGAAATAAATGAGAAAGCCGAAGTTATGGAACAGTGAGTTAGTACAAGTATTTTCATAGGACTTCTGACCAAAAGTATAATTTCTACTGAACATGATAAAATACTGCTTTTCTAATTATATGGCTTTAAAATTTTTTTTTAATGTTTTATGGCATTCAGTGATACACTCTAAAAATCTATGTAGTTTAATATTTCTAGGAAATATTTCTAAAATGTTTGTGTATTTGTAAATTTAGTTTTTGTTGGACAATGACTCACAAATGTGTAACAGATGAATTATTCAGTCTGATTTTATGACCATAATTTTCTTTGCTATAATGCAGTCTTATAATGGGATATTATAGATTAGGCTTTTGCAAAAATTAGGATTTTGGTTTTTAAGTTTTAATGTACATTTTGTGAAAACAAAGATACAAATTCAGTTTACTATATTTTGGTTTGCAACATATATATATATACATATATATATATATATTTTGTATTCAATTTTGAAGGGACATATGAACAATACCCTTGGTTTTGCAATCATAAAATAATCAGGTTAAACATGGAATGGGCTGGGCAACAAAAAACAATGTCTTAGCAACAGAAAATACCTTAGTATATGCGGGAAAAAGGAAATTAGTATATGGGGGGAAATTAGTATATGGGGGAAAATTAAAATTATAGCACTTACATATTGACTACATGTATAACACTGTTCTATTATTAGCTCCAGGGAGAAAAGGAGACAGGCTAAAAGGCCCAGCTAATCTGTAGTATATTTTATTCAATTGTTTGTTAGGAGCATGAACTTTGGAGCCAGACTGCCAGAATGCCTAACTATCTCAGCCACTCACTAATTATGGGACTATGAGCAAACTGCTTATCTTTTTGTGTCCCACTTCCCAAATCTATGAAGTGGGGGACAATAAGAATAACTTCTTTTAGGGATAATGTAAGGATTAACTCATAATGGCTAAGAATGATACAGGCACTTAATACATAGCCAAGAAATGGCTAGTGATTAGTATCCATATGTATCAGACAAACTT
This sequence comes from Mustela putorius furo, assembly GCF_011764305.1. Classification (NCBI taxonomy): domain Eukaryota; kingdom Metazoa; phylum Chordata; class Mammalia; order Carnivora; family Mustelidae; genus Mustela; species Mustela putorius. Next base: position 81,774,548 of record NW_025422005.1, on the reverse strand, counting down.
TTGGTTCCAGGCATTGAGACCATTTCATTCTAAGCCATGTATTTTGTTTTTTGCTACAAAATATATGAAATAAAGAACTGTAGCAATTAAGGTGGCACCTAAGTAACTCCTTTCAAACTAGTAATTTTCTAAGTATTTATTCCTATCACAGGAATGACCCCTAAAGACAGTGCAGTCAAATTTTTATAGGCAAAACAAATAGTGGTAGAAAAAACAGCTAATTCCTTCCACCAACACCAATCATCTAAAAGACCCCACTTTTTACAAACTGGTATAGTGTACCCTTAAAACTCATTTCTACCAGTGTTTCTTTTTAGGAAAGTCTACTTAATGGCCTACGTATCACAATAACTAACTGAAAATAGCCTTATAAAATACTGAGAAATACTTGAAAATACCAAGTGATAATTTTGTTCTTCCTAATCTCTGTGGACACTGAATTGTTCAGTAGAAAAACAAGTAAGAATTTCCAAATGATATTCAACTTGGAAGATACTGAAACAGCTTAAATTTACTAAATACCTAATAATGAATGTTTTATTTTCTAAAAATACACACATGGGAAAACATAGGTATCACTTAAATATAAGAAAATATATGAGTACTGCTCTATTAGCTCACTGCTACCTACTAATTAAGTTCGAATTAGTCTAGCTTTGCAGTTTCCTCACCAATCTACTGAAATAGCATACAGTAAGACAGCAATGTTTCACAAAAGATGTTTGTTTTTACTGCACATCCCACAGAATATTTAAAAAGTATAAATAGACTACAAATACACATGAATACAAGGAAAAACACCACCTGAGGTATTTTAATCCTTTGAGAAAACAACTCACACTGATCTGTAGATCATTTTTTCTCACACTTAGCTACAAGAGAGGAGAGATTTATTTCTATTGGTATTTAGTAAGGAAATACTACTGCTTTCTTTATTTTAGGAGGATGAATTCCTTCCTGAGAGAAACATACTAAATTTTAATTAACTTTGTTTAGTCCCTTATCTACCACCCATTCCCTTTTTTGGACCACTAAGTAAGACCAAAATAAAAAATAATTATTACATTAATAAACAAAACTACTCACCTCTGGACTAAAGTCACTATCTCAAATCACTCTGGGGCTACCAGAACCTGAAGGCAACCTGCAGTCTATAAAGTTTAAAGGAGTACTAGGAAGAATCTAGGCTGTACCAATTCACATACTGGTTTAAATAATTAATAAAAAACAAAAACAAAAACAAAAACAAAGCTGGGCATCAATTTCTTCCAGGAAAAACCAACAAATAAATCCAACAAATAAATGCAACAATTTAACTGTCCTGTACAAATTGTATTACAAAGTAAATAGACCTAGTTGATGAAGGAAAACTCTTTTAAAGATTTTCAACTAATGTAAAGATATATGTGAATTAGGGGGGAAAGGCAACATTCGCAACTCCCAAATGAAATAAATTAAGGCACAATTCATTGGTGGATACTTAAACCATAAGTAGAAAAATACAATGGAAGGATCAGAATGTCACCACCTGAACCACAATCCATCTTAAAGCATCACTAAACATGGGATAACCAGATGTTTTATGAAACACAAGAATACCTATGAAGTATTCTTGCTGAAAAATATGAATAAATAACAGAACCTAAATCTAATGAAGCTTTTGGAGCTAAATTCTGGTTTACATAAAAAATGCCAATGGATGGAGGAACAGGTTACGATGACACTACAAAGAACAGCCACACCAATCAAGACTAAAGGATTTTTTCTCAAAATAACTAGGTTTCTTCATTAAGTCAGTGGAACTGAGGGTGAAGATGGAGAGGACTACCACAGATTAACAGTCTTAGAAGAAATAACAACCAAATGCTATCTATGGCCCTTGAGAAGATCCTATTCTGAACAAATCAACTCTTAAAATACATTTTTTTGAGACAACTGGGGAAATTGAAGATGGATTGGGTATTCAATGACATTAAGAAATCACTGTCAAATTTGATGGGTATGATAATCATATTATGGTTTGATAAGAAAATGTCACTATTTTAAAGATATTATGATGATGTTTGAGATGACATGACATGATGTCAAGGATGTGCTTCAAAATACAATAGAAAAAATGAACAGATGAAACAAGTGTAGAAACTACTAAATCAAGATGATGAGAATGTGGGATTCACTATATTGCTATATAATGACTGAACTCTGACAGTAGAAACTTTTTTAAAAATTACCATGATAACCCACTCAAAAGTAACAAGTGTCAGAAATCATTTAAAAATAGCTTTCAAAGAAAATTTCAAAGCTTATTTGTTAATTTTATGTATCATGAACACATAGAAAAAAATAAATTCAAATTATCAGCTAAACAATTAATCAGAACAATTATACAAAGATATATTTATTTGGCATGAATAAAACGTAGAAGTATAAAATACTATTCAATAGCTATTAAGAAGTTTCTTTTGAGAACACTCTTAACTTTGCTAAAAAGCTAAAACTTAGGATCTAAAAATTACAAACTTCTCAATAGCAGTAATTATCAATTCACATTACATAGTAAAACCATCTTGAGATCTTAAAAAACTACAAACTCCTAGGAGACTCTATTCAAGATTCTCAAGTCTAGGGTAGGGCCTGGTGATTTCTGTGTGCAGAAAAACCTAAGACACTATTAAATGGAACTACAGATTTGCCTTTACGAACAAAGGTTTATTATACTTTCTCCATTATCAATTATTTTAAGGTCAACATATATCTCATAAAAAACTTGTTTAGCCTTTCTGTTAAGGCCATAAGATGGCTGACTGCTACTTTATTCAACTCAAAATGCACAGAAAGCTTTAATATAAGTATCCTTGTATATATTATCTTCCCTAATTTTTAAAAGGTAGACAACATGATCATGAAAAATTATTTCTAGAAATTTTTTCTAAAAGTGAGCCACCCCTTAATAAATTAACTACACTTCTTAAACATGATAAAATGATCATAGTAACAATGTCTCAATTTATAAATCTCAAGAATTTTTATCATCTTGTTCTATGAAGTAGAATATGTGAATAATTAATACTCTGCCAGGTTTTGATTATGTATTTAGATGTCAGATTTCCAATTAATTACAAAGCCCTCAGTCTTCCTTCCTGGAAAAAATTCTATTTTCTGAGACACTGTAATCCTTAGTTACCAAAAGAAAAAAGAGAAGCTAAGTATAAAAGCTAGTCTTAATAAAATTACTGTGTAAAATAAACCAATTAAAATGTATTATTGTATTGATTCCAAATTCAGTCAAGTTCTTAGATATAAAAATTATACAAGGAAAAGTGAATCCCCCTAAATATTTGCAGAAAAGAAGCATCACTTAAGTACTTGTGTTCTTATACAATCTTTGAAACAAAGGAAGATCTATTATTTCATTTTGAACAAGTACTGAGGAAGACTCAGCAGGAAATGGATCCCATCGATACTAGGGAGTTGTATGCTGAAGTCACCTGACTTATTAAATTTCACTGGAGACAAATAAGCATAGAGAAGATTTAGTTACCATTCCAGAAAACATGACTTCACTAAGGTAATACTGGATGTTACTATAAAGGGTGTTTGAAAACTACTTTAAAAGGCAAAACATAGATGGTTCCTTTTATAAAGATGACAATATCCAAAAATGTATGGGGAAAAAAGTTAACTTCATGTTCCATAAATGGATATTTTTGGATTGAGATAAATTATTAAAAAATAATTTTTCTATAAACTGGCTAGTCTTAAATATTGTAATATCAAGTTGGAGACTCAGCTTATACTAAGTATGAATACCCTTAATACACACTTTACATGTATTGTACATCCCAACAGAAAGAACCTAGACAACCAATTCAGAGACTTGGAAAATGTCTAATAAGCACTTAAAAATTCTAAGTTGGCTCATAAAATAATAAAGATTAAAACAATTTGACACATTCCTATTCCTATCTAATTAATATCCTAGCAAATCCAAAAAATAATAGTCAATGCTGGTAAACAAGAAAGTGGAATAGCCAGTCTCATATACCATTCATATTAGTTTAGTATCATCTTTCTAGAAATAAATTTGCAGTAAGAATCAGGAGTCTCTAACATTTTCTTTGATCCAATAAATCTAGCTCTAGAAATCTAGTCTCAGGAAATAATCTGAAAGATAAAAATGTTATTCACAGGGTGTTTGCCACAATGCCATGTTTATATTTTAAAAAGTATGGAAGTAAGTTAAATGTCCAATAAAGGTACTTTCAAAAGTACTACAAATCCACTAGCATGCTAGACAGCTATTAAATTTTTTAAAAATTCTTACTAAAATAGTAATTACAATAAAACATAATAAAGAACTGCACATAGTAATTTTAATTTTGTACAAAAATATGTTTTTACACAGAAAATGAAAAAAATTGTTACCTCTTGTAAATTATCAAAACTACCAAAGTCCATACTATCATTTGATTTTTGAAACTTTCAACTCATCTAACATTCAAAAACTATCTGAGGATACTTAATATAAAAACCAAATTATAATAAGATGCAAAACCATTAAAACATATAAACAATAAAGTCATTTAGAAAAAAAAAAAGGTGTTCACATATCTTCACTTTCAACTTTCTTATCAAGCAGAGTGAAGAAATAAAGATATACTGAAATATTTAAAATAGAAGATGAAGACAAATTTATAAGTAGTGGGCAACTTTACTCATATGCTTTTAATGCAAAAAATGCAGAACACTTGAAAAATTAATAATAAAAGTATAGAGGAAGATAAAATTATGCCAGGGACTCGTGATCTTTAATGAGAAAGACATTTCATTATTACTTAAAAGAAATTTCACTGGGGCCATGAGGTTACAAGGAAGAGTGATGAATTCCCTAGAAGAATCAGGTGACTTCTAACCAGGACTCCACCCAGAATCCACACACACACAGACATGACTATACCCAAATGGGCAAAATGCACAACTCCTCTGAGTCCAAGGAAGTGACTGTTAAGGTCTGTGCTTGATGGTAACTGGAATTTCTTGATATTCTATACTTAAGTTGTTTAATGAGCTGCAGGTGAATTTTTGAACTTCTCAGAAACTGTATGTAAAATCTTTATGTTACCTATTTTGTGTTAAGGATTAAATAATGTATCTGATCTAGTAGGACTGCTGTGCCTAGCAGAATGCCTAGGACCTGGGAATTATTCAATAAATGTAGATTTTTTTTTTCTATATAAAATAATTTCTATCAGTAAATAATTTAAGAATCTACAGTAATAACTATAACCTTGTATCACTCATTGTCTCACTCTTAACTTTCCCTTTAAAAATGGCACATTATGGGGCGCCTGGCTGGCTCAGTGGGTTAAGCCGCTGCCTTCGGCTCAGGTCATGATCTCAGGGTCCTGGGATCGAGTCCCGCATCGGGCTCTCTGCTCGGCAGGAAGCCTGCTTCCCTCTCTCTCTCTCTCTCTCTGCCTGCCTCTTCGTCTACTTGTGATCTCTCTGTCAAATAAATAAATAAAATCTTTAAAAAATAAATAAATAAATAAATAAATAAAAATGGCACATTATGAAACAGTCAACTTAACAAGCCAAGCTGAGGAAATAAAGGTTTAAATTAAGCCCACACAGTGATAAGAGAATTGTCAGAAAAGAATGTTATTAACCTAAAGAATCTTTAAAATCATGATAAACAATTATGGCTTGTGCTAGATGTATTAGAAAATTAGAATTAAAGGGTAAATTTTGTCTATAACCAGAATTAATTTCAAATATCAATTGCTTCTCTTGTTTATAGTATAAGGTGTCTCTGTTAATGGATTTATCACTTACATTACTACATATTTATAATGGATAGTTCAAGTGTTACATATCTACAAAAATATATATCTACTTGCAAGAATTACTTCATTATAATACACTTTTTCTTTTTCTGAGGGGCATAAACTAAACTCTAAGAGCTAGTTTATAACTCATTAATCTTGGGTTCCATATGGACAGGAATGCTGATTTAAAGATAATCTTACACATATATAAGAAATCAATTTCCCAAACACAGCAAATAGAACTGTAAAATTGCATCTTAAGTTATAGATCACTTCACTCATTTTTTTTTGCAAAATAACACTTTCCCTTATTTTTTCTTCATCTTGACTCCATCTACCAGTAGTTGCAAATTTTTGCATTGTTTTTCTTCTGTGAGGTAAGTCAAATCCATCGCAGAATGAGGTGAAAAATAAATGAATAAGAAAAAACATAAATGCCAAAATAAATTTAATAGAAAATTCTTCCTAGTTTACATTGTTTTTTAAGAGACACGCTATAATATATTGAAAAAAATCCATATGACCACTTCCGTTACGTGTTTTGCCTCTTCACTTTTCACTGTTTCTATGCAGTGCTAAATTATAACATTCAGATTAGCCCTGAAGAATATGCACAAGGACTCTAAACCTGGGCTTAGAACCTAGACAGTGTGACATCAAATTTAACATGAAATAACAACTCTACAGTATAGTATCTCTTCATTAGAGCTTTTCTTCTCTTATTTTGGGAAAGAACATGAGGACGGTGAAAGGAATACAGCTGACAGAATTTTCATAACACTTTAGGTTTTTCTCCCAACAGCATTGAAATGCTCCTTATCTTAAAAAAAAAAAAAAAAAAAAGTAAAACCTAACACAATTTCTTAAATTCCAAAATGGGGTATTCGTTATACTTACTGGGAGTTTAACAGGCACCTTTCCACGTGGCAAAATGGGAGAAAAGTGGTATAGACAATAAAAATCATACCTAAGAGGGATGTCTCCTTGGCAAATGCTGCAGCAATAGCTGGGTCCAATGCAGGCTGTCCATCCCCAGATGGAAGATCAGGTCGAGTATAATCCCTACTTTTATCATTGTTGTATTTTACATTCAAATTCACAAGTTTGGAAAAATCAATCCTTAGGGTACAGCAAGCATTATAAATATTCTGACCATCTAGGGCCTGTAAAAGTGAATAAAGTATATCAGCAGTCTTAAGGAATGAAAATTAATAAGAAACAGGACTTCGACAACAAAACCCAGCAATGAAGACCTGCATATAAAAGACACCAGGAAAGGGATCACATATTATACATTATTATTTGTTATCCCAGTTGTACATGTATTTGTTTCCACAAATACTATCTTTTTAAAATAGAAAATGCTACTTAAATCTAAAATACAACCAGTTAAATATATATGCTAATGCTTTTAATTCAAAAAAATCTGCAAATAATTCAATTTAAAAAAATAAACAAGGATTACAAATATAGTCAGTCCTGCCAAAAGTCATACCATAATAGCCTGAATAATACTTTAATTTTATTATACATACACATTTTTTGCTGGATGGTAGTACTTAGAAGAATTGGTGTAATTTTAGAACATAACTTTTGTTTGAGGTCACATTTTATGAAGTGCCTCAAGCCAAATAAGTATCACTATAATGTATAGTAGTAATGCAAACACTATTATTTCCTTAACTTGAGGTGTTGAACCTGGATCCAAATAGATTGTTGAATTAGAAAATGCAACATTATCCCAGGAAAGCCCAGGAATAGAGTGCAAGCTCTAAATCTAAAAGCCTACACTCAAATCAGGTCATCTACTTAACCTCTTTGAATCTCAGGATCTTTCTTAATCTGGAAAACAGAGAAGATAATGGCTGCCAGGATCCTCACAAGAGTACCTTGAGGATTAAATAAAAGATCACATATGTGAAAGTACAATGTGAGTTATAATTGCTGCTGCTATGATTATTATGAGTTTTTTTTTCCTGGTACTATATAATCACCATTTCTATTCCAGCTGGATAGAAGGCTAGAACAAACTAAGGAACAAGGGAATATATTGTTAATTTTTTATTAGAAGAAGAAACATTTACTGTATAAAATAATGGTTCAGAAATGAAAACTATGTTTACCTCTATAAATCACTGTAAAAGTGACAGTTCTTCTGATAATACATCAATAGACTTAAGCCTGATGTTTATACAGACCAAAATCCATTAGGTATGTAAAGCTAGAACTATATGATTTTAATAGTAGACCAACATGTTTTTGCATGACCTTTTTAGAAATGGGACTGAAATATACATGAACCTTAGGATAAATTCAAGAGATTGTTGAATTTTCCCTTCCAACCCTCACTACTAATACCTCCACTGTTAGTCTTTTTCTGAGCTGTTCTTCTCTTATAAAGCAAAATGCTAGGGGGCAAAATTTTCCAATTAACTGAAAATAACTGCCAAAAATTTTAACCAGTGTATAAAAAGAATTTCATTGACTCTATCACTCAAGCTGCCTTTACGTAGCAGTGGTACCCAGAGCTTTCAAAAACAGAGTACTGAGCTGCCATCCCCAAAGATTATGATTTCTTAGTTCAGGATACTGAAGAGTCCCAATGTTTTTTGTTTTTTTTAACAAGCAATCTACATGACAAGAACCTAGGTGGGCTCTAGACCACAGTCAGAAGAAAACTATAAATTCTCTTAAACCTAAAGGTACACTTTGCCAGCTAACTGAATTCCAAGTGCTTAAGATGTATTTTTCATCTCCCACTCATATGGAACTGTCACTAAAAGATGAGACGGTAGGCTTGAGATTCTCTTTCTAAACTTGTATTCTTTGCCCATAATTATATATAACTTCTATTGTTTTAACAAGCATAAAAATGTAGCAACTGAACTACAAAGTTTAGAACCAACTCATTCCATAACATACTGAGATATATAAGGATAACTGTAAAATGGGAAGAGATTTGTAACATAGCAGATGCTGGGAGAGTTGTGACATGAGAGGAAAGTTCTAATACCAACAATGTGCCATATATTGTGTTGTGTTCTAGGAATACAGCAGAGAAAAAAGACAAGGTACCCACTTTTATGTGACTTACAGTAAAACCTGGAAATACAGACATCTAACAAATACAAATTTGATTTGTGGTAGTGAGAACTAAGAAAGGAAGAGATATAATGTAGATGGAAGTTTATGGAAGACCTCTCTGAGACCTGCAAACCTGAAAGACAGGAAAAGTTGGGACATAAAAAGACAAAGAGAAAGCAGTAGAAGCAAATGGAACATCCAGCTGTTAAGCCTGAGAAATCAGAGAAAATGCTGCACATGAAAGCTATTTTTAAAAAGTCCAATATAGTAAAAGGCAAGAAAAGCTGTGGACTGATTAAATTTTGTAAGCCACGTTAAGGACAGCACTTTATACTAAGGACAAAAGTCAGTCACTGAAGGGCACTGAGAATGGAAGTTATAGGACTTTAAGTTGAGATCATTCTTAGTACTCTGGAAAAACAGGAGTGGGGGAAGAAGTCAAAGTTGTGAGCTGAGTGAGAAGGCCACTGAAGTAAGGATTTAAGAGATGATGGCTTGGATTGGTGCTTTACTCAAGCTGTGATTCATGGCCTAGCAGCCGAAACCTATCTGGCTAAAGATAAGGAGTCTATGTCAGAATCTGTATCAATATCACACTAAACACATTATAGCTAGAAGTATGTTGACTTGTATTTTGGCAAAAGCTCCTGGTAACATCAGAGACCAGCACTCTGAGTAACACGTGGCTTAGACCAGGGTGGTGGCGAGCCGGGAGACAAAAGGATAGGTATGACAGAAATTAAGGATGAGAATCAGTAAGATTTGTTGATAGACTGAAAATAAATAAATAAATAAACAAATGGAATAAAAGTGTTTTCTGGCTTGTTACTGATGTGAAATTTGGTACCCTGAGACTTACTACCACAGTGAACAACACAGAGGCAGGGTTTTTTTGGGGGGAAGGAGCGAGGTAAGGGGGTGGCCAGGGAAGTTAAGTTACAGGAGTTAAACTAAACACACTAATTTGGAAGGTTCCTGATGGTCCATTAATTTCCTAGTCTGGGTCTCTTAGAAAGGATCTGATGCTAGAGAGTCACGTGGACACTGTCAGAGTCACAAAGGTGTAATTCAGTGGTGAAAACAGATTAAGTCCCCCCTGCGGAAGGGAAAGGATATAATAAGATATAGTCAGAGAGGTAAAATATAATCTAAGCGAGAAGAGTTAGAGACCAGGAGAAGAGATGATTTTAAGAGAATGGCTCAGAGTCAAATGTTACCTAGAGAATGGGGACAATAAGGATTGAATAATACTGTTGAGATTTAGCACTGTGGCAATCACTGGTGACAGTAGGAAGAACAATTTGGGTAAAGGAGGGTCAAAACCAATATGCAAGAGGTAGAGGAAATAAAAAGGAGGTAAGTATAAACAGCAAACAAAGGGCCTATTTAGTAAATCTGGCTATAAATGACAAGAGAGAAGAATAGGGGAATAGCTGGAGAGTTATGTGGAGTTCAGGGTAAATTCACATACAATGAGAGATTTAAGGATGTTTGAAATACTGGTGAGAAATAGCCAACAGAGAGGAAAATATGAGAAAGAGTGGATGACAGTGCAAAGTCTCTTGGAGGGCAGAAAAGGACAGGATGGGGTGTTTACTGATCTTAGAAATAGCTATGCCTTTTAATAGAAGAGAAAGATAGGTGTGGTATGAGTAGATTTTGTGAGAAAAGCTGATGGGAGTGTCCACCTATTTTTCCTAAGAAGCAGGAGGCAAGGTCCTAAAGGGGAGTAAGGAGAGACTTGGTGGAATGAGAATTTTCTGATACAGTCACTGTGAAAAATGGGACAGCATGCTGACTGGAGAAACAGGGTAAGATTTTTTCAAGTAGAGAGCTTAGTCTAGTTGTAGTTGAAGATGATGAATTTCGACCGGTAACAATTGCTAGATTATAGGATATTCTCTAGTATACTCAATATACAGGCATGAAGAAAGATTACTACAGTCAGGTGTCAGGGTTATAAAATAATGGGGCAAGTTTGGGAAATAAACTTTTTTCCTTCTCTAATAATAGTGAAATGAAGTTAAGATACCAAAATAGTTCATTAATAATTAATACTAAATAATTACCTGCTCTCTTGGAATTGCAATTATACACCTTTGTGGAAAAGACCTGAGTAAGTGTATTCAATATTCACAAATACCTGATGCTTATTATCTGTACATAGAAGATTGGTTAAATAAAACTTCAAGTGTCTGATTTAAGATTATTAAAAGATAATCTTTTGTCATGATTATAGATTATTTCAGATGAAACACACACATAAACTACTTTCCCCTTGAATTATAGCCAAAATATAGTGTAATTTCAAATCAAATTCCATTTCATTGGTCTTTTACCAAATACTCTTCCCTCTGCACCAGAAGAGGTGATAAAAAAAATATTTCACATTAAGGAAATGCACTATATTTAAATATGTTGTCATGGTGGGGGAAAAAAAAATGCCATAAAGATCATGGCTTCTAGATTTTCTCTGCTACTGACCAAACCTCATACCACATGGATTTTGGCTACTCTCTAAATATAAAATATCTCCAAAGTAGGAGGGCTGGGACATGTAAAGAGAAATCATTATTTTTGGAAAAAAGAATTCCAAATGTTAATGTGTGCCTGAAAAGGAAAATATAGAAGATTAGGTAATGTAATTTAAGAACCAGTAAGTAGCAACATATTGGAGAAAAACAGGCTGAAAATATGTCTACCTCAAATAATTTACCTCTTTAAGTTCTAGTTTTTACCTCTTTAAATATTAGCCTCCCCTTGTAACACAGGAAAAATTCCTGTTCTATTTACAACATAAAATATCAGAAATATCAGAAAAAAATGAGAGAACAGCACTTGCTAAACCATTTCAATTATGCCAATATTAACAGTACAGACTTTGTGCTACTTGAAGCTATATCAGCTCCCCAAATGAGATTCTGAGGATGGAAACACAATGAAACAATCAAAAATGGTCTAAGTTCCATTTAATCAATCTATCTTAATCTAGAGGAAGCACTGAAGTATTACACAGCATAATTGGTTTAAAGTAAGAGTAAAAGGGAGAAAAAGAGTCAAGATGGAAGGTAAGTAAAGACAGTTGATGTAATGGTTTAATAATGAATATGTAATGGTTTAACAACAGAATAATAATTACAATGAAAAAATATGACCCAAGAACTTAAAGAACTAGATACAAGGCAGATTTAAATATGATACACAAACTTAAGATTAAGGCATTTAGAAGCAAAGATAGGATATGTAGTTTTCAAGGGTGGCCATAATATGAGAACATACTTTACTTCTTTTAATAGTTTCTTACCCTCCATATATAACAATAAAAATATAAAGGATGTAAATAAGAAGTAGCCTAGGAACCTATTTTAAAAAGCTGTCTTTTTAAAACAATCTTCAAAAAGAATATTAAATATACTGTAGTCTTACATAAACTGAGAGCCCATCATAACATCTGAGCCACATGTGTGATGATATATTTTAGCCAAACTCTCTTGACAGCTAAATTACTCTGAAACTCCCACTGGAAAACACTTAAAATCTTTACTGGTGTGCATGTACAATTTAATCCTGCTATATCCTCAAGAGCTTAAAACTTTGGACCTAAGTCAAACAAAAAATGCAAAATAACAAAAGTATGTATAGATAACTACACATACCATTATCCTTAAAAAGAAACACTTCTTTAAGCTTTCCTAATAGTATCTAAATGACACCAATTTGTGCCATCATAATGCTATAAGGTATTGCCAAGTTATGTCAGTATTATTAATGTTAGCTATGTGTGTGTGTGTGTGTGTGTCTATCTGCCACTGAAAAATATAGCTATATCCAAAAGAAAAAAGAAATGCTCCAGACTTACTAGTTTTGCTTGTTGAGCATTTACTGGATCACCATACTGAAGAAGAGCTTGAAACTGGTTATTTTTTGTAAATGTGATTATCTTCAATACAGCACCAAACTTAGAAAATATCTGTTAAAAACATTAAAATCAAAGTATTATTTATCTACTGTACATTATTGCTCCAGTTCATAGGTAAACATGAAAATTAAGTTAAACTTACTTGGTGAAGAACATCAAGTGTTACAGGGTAGTACATATTGTCAATAATTATTCTAAGCACTGGACTCTGGGCTGGAGTCACTGCACTCTCACTAACTGTGGTGCCACTAAGAGGAGTATTTGCTGTCTGGACAGCTGTCACAGCTTGAAGAACTGCTTGAGCACGCTGAAAATTGAAAGATAAACAAGTTAGAAACACACTCAGTATTTCCACTTAAACTCTGCTGTATGTTATACTACTAGCTCATTTCTTTTCTAGAACATATACAGAGTAAACGAAATTTAATAGTCACTCAATAAATAATTCTGAGCATCTAACATGAGCCAGGTACCACCTGTTTATAATTCAAGTATTCTACTAGTATTTACTTCAAAGCAATTATCTAGGGTTTGGGACCTATACTGAACAAGCAAAGACAGGCAATGTAATTTATTTTCAAAAGAGAATACAGTTGGGCCGATTCACATAATCAAAAAATCTTTTAAATAGGAAATTTTAGAGAATAAAACTTCAACCTAACATTATTCACTCCATAAAAAAGGCACATGGTAAACCTCAGCAAGATTACTAGATTACCAAAAAAAACTCCCATAAAGCTTATTATTTTTAATACAATCTTTAAGGAGGAATACATATTACCATAACTTCTAAGATACTATTAAATTAAACCAGGAGAGATGTACTACTGTTAAGACACCTCTTAATTTCTGATATTTTTTTAATTTATGAGATTTTAATATGTGAAAAAAAATACAGAACAGAGTATTACTACTGTGACAGATTCCATTAAAAAGAAAATAATTTTTCTATCTGGAGTCAAAAAACCTACATAAAGGCAAATAATTGTTAAGTAACAATGACAAATACTGTTATATCGCTGTAGAGTTTAAAAAAGCTTGAAAGAGATGAACAGAAATATCAACTGAACACCTTGATAAAAGAAAAGGAAGGAGAACACAAAAGAATTAGGCCAACACTTATAAGAATAAACAAAAATAGTCAGTGCTCCCTCTAGCAGCATATTTGCTATGGCGGTAAACATTCTGCAATATATGTGTATCAAATCAACACATTATATATCTTAAATTATACAAAATATTTATTATATCTCAATAAAGCTGGAAACAAAAAATAGTTCAATGAATTATCACATAACCAGGAGATCACAGAGTTTGGAATTCAAAGGACCACATGCCTATATGGTTAAATCTCACTATTTAAATGCTAATGAAATAATATGGCCTATAAACTTCTATACTGGCTAACGTGACTCAAAGTATCTTAAGTAATGTACTGCAATATTACTTCTTTCATTAGTAAACCATGTCCTTGGATATATTTATGTTACTATAAGCAAAGAAATATCACAACATAGGAAAATACTAACATCTCTTTCAAATAATGGAATGTCTTTTTAAAATAGAAATCACATGATCATGATATATTATCCAAATGGTACAAATGGTTAAGTTTCCTCTGCAACCCTATCACCCTAGCTGCTTTCCCAAACGCATTCCTCACCAATATTATCATGGGTATCCTTCCAGAGATACCATCTACACACACAAGCATATATGTATCTAGTCTGTATAAGTACATAGGTGTATGTCTACAACATACATTCTTCCCCAATACTATTCACTTTTCTCCATCTTCTTTTATAGCTTAATAATTAGGTTCTCCATTAACAAATAACTTTCTGTATTTTTTTAGTTGATGAAACAGTGCTTGCCAACCTAAGTTTTAATTAAACCTAGTGAACCATTACATACACACATAAAAGGACACAAATCAGAAGGGTATAAGCTCAATAAAACATCACAAGTTGGACAGATCTATGAAATGACTAGATAAAAAACAGAACATTATCAAAGTTCCAAAAGCTACATTCATGTTTTCTCTCAGTTATATAAATTGTATCATAGAATACATATGATGTGTTCTACTTAGTTTTGGCATTTTTGTTTTTTGCTTTTTGGGGGGGGTTGGCTTCTTTCAGTAAATATTACTTTCATGATGTGCATTCATGTTTTGCAGGTACTAGCAGCTTGGTCATTTTTTTGTATTCTAACAAATTCCAATGAATAAATATGCCACAGCATATTCCGCTGCTGAACATATGAATCATTTCTATCTTTGCATTAGTGTTCCATGAATTTTCTCATACAGATCTTTTGATGTACATACAATGTGTTTTCTCAGGTATGTAACTAGGAGTAGATTTACTGAGTCAAAGAATACATGTATATGCTCACCTTCACTACATATGTCAAGTATTTAAACATCATTCTATGAACTTACATTCCCACACGTATAAACAAAAGTTCTAGCTTCTCTACCTTGTTACCAACACTCGGCATCACTCATCTCATCAATCTGATGGTACATGGTAGTATCTCACTGTGATTTTAATTTGCGTTGAAGTTCCTTAATGCAAACCTAAACTACTCTTTATAGATCAAAAGATAGCCTTCTGGAGGAAACTAAAGTGAGACGTGAAGATGTGTAGCAACTGGTCATGTGAAGTGTGTGTTGGAAAACTAATACAAAAGCAGGCAGGCCATAATATTCCAGGCAAAGTAACATCACAGAAACACAGTGGCTGGAAATAAGATTGGAAATAAGAGAAAGCATGCAAGGTTTACAATTACTTTTGGGTAGAAGCATAGGCAAATATATAGCAAATAAAACAGAAATAGTAGCCACCTCTTCTGAGGCCCTTTATCATGAACATGAAAAGAATCTGCTGCAGGATAGTAACCTAAGTCAGATTTGTTAGGGAGAGAGATAATGAGAAAGGGAGGAAGGAAAGGAAGAGAAGGGAGGTACTAGGGAGAAAGAATTCAAGAGGGGAAAGTAAAAAAATAGATCAGTAAGAGAGCTATTAAAACAATATAGCCAAGAG
Source organism: Mustela putorius furo (assembly GCF_011764305.1). Classification (NCBI taxonomy): domain Eukaryota; kingdom Metazoa; phylum Chordata; class Mammalia; order Carnivora; family Mustelidae; genus Mustela; species Mustela putorius. The sequence goes on along the minus strand of NW_025422005.1, from coordinate 81,758,670 downwards.
GCGACTGTGTGTGTCTGAGCTATTCAAGTAACAAGAAAGATGATGAAAACTAGGCAGACATTTAAAAAGAGTATACTGAAAAGACTTAGTAATCTGATGAATGATCACAGAAGAATTCATTGTTGACTCATATTCATTTGCCTCTATTATGAATGCCCATGAAAATGCGTATAAATGAAGTGATGGGTATGAAAGAGTACACTGATCATGATGAACAATGAGTAATGTATAAAATTGTTGAACCACGATACTGTACACCTAAAACTAGTATAACCCCATATAGTAACTATACTGGAATTTTAAAAACTTAATAAAAAATGCCTGTAAATCAATACAAAATGGAATAAACCCAAATACTGAATAGAGAGAACGTCATCATTGGCTGAGCACACTTTCATCAAATTCCTGGAATACGCAAAATTAATAGAAAGGAATCACACAGAAGACATAGTGAACACATAGCAAACAGGGTTTGCCACATGAATCATACTAGTAGAATACCTGAATTATAAACAGGTGGTACCTGGCTCATGGCAGAGAAACTGGGAGAGTTACGGGGAGGGGGTGGGATAAAAGGGTTAAAGTAAAGTCAGCCTAATGAACAAATAATTAAACTCCTCTTCCTCCCCTCCCCCATCATCTCTTTTAACCATTAAAAAACAAAAATAACAAAATGCTCCCTTAAAGAAAGAGGAATTCTAAAGAGTTCTATTGGCCCAGGCCTTTCTGGGGAATCCCAGCTTGGTATCCAAACTCATTACTTAACCTGAAGGAAAGCATACCAGTATAACCAGTAAAACCTAATTCTGAAATATGAATAGACTACTGGGGGAGGAAGGGCAGACAGATGGATACACGATAAACTTAACAGCTAACAGTGAAGGAAATTCAGTAATTTACACATAGTGAAGTATTTTTTTTAATACTGTTAATTAGGGGCACCTGGGTGGCTCAGGTCATGATCTCAGTGGTCCTGGGATTGAGCTTGGAATCAGGCTCCTTGCTCAGCAGGGAGTCTGCATCTCCCTCTGCACACCCGCCCCCCACTCCGCCTTCTCCCTCTCAAATAAATAAATAAAATCTTTTTTTTTTAAAAGTATTTTTTTAAACTAATAAATAAATAATAAAACAAAGCACTGTTAATTCGAATCCTTAAAGAACTATGAAATCATAAAACATGATGAACTGCAACATAAAAAAAATGATCAGAAAAGATTAAAGGGCTTCTGAAAACTAAATATATGGCTGCAAAACCAAGTTTTTTTGTTTGTTTTTTTTTCCCCCCAACAGAAGCAACTTCGCATTGATCGTTCCCTATATCTACCTGGAATAACCTAGACCAGAATAAGTACATTTACTTCCTAACCACTTTTAAGTTTGTTACTCAAATGTCCCTTCTTCATGGGGCTTTCACTGTTTATCCTATTTAAGATCATAAATAAAGATGCCTTATCTTTATCCTTTTCATGTTCCTTGCATTGGAAGCTTTTAAAATGAGAATGCCTTCATGAATTACTTTACTAAAAATACTAATATATAAAATAAAATTGATATATAAATACCATTTTAAATTCTAAGTAAAATGAAAACAGAGTATTTTCTTTTAGAATATTTCCAATGTAAATTTTTGGAAGTACAATTTCTGGTTCAAAAGTAATAAAAATTAACAGCAAATTAAAACAAAGAAAAAAACAGCAGAAAATTTAGTCTTATCTTCAGATAGAAAGTTTTAAATGCTTATTTACATATAAACTATCAAAATGATCTTGAAAGATCACTTTTTATGATGGTTAAAAATCTATGAGGAATTATTAGTCCATGACATTTTCTGTAAGACAAAGAGTAAGACATACTTTAGATTTTACTGAAACAGAAAAGATATAATTAGCTAAAAACTATATTAAAAGAGCTAGTTTTTCCTTCCCTGTGATGCTCTGTATTTAGGTATAAACCCATTCCTATATTACTTTTTTAAAATATTGATTTTAAATAATTAGTATCTTCTACATCACATTTTTAAGAAATACATCAATATATTTATATACTCTCAATTCTTACATTCCCTCCCCAAGGAAAACCATTAACAGATCTTCAATAAAAATATTTCCATGAGAAACCTGAGTCCTATAAAAAGTTATAAAATAACTAAAGGCATTAAACATCATACTTTAAAGTCTAAGCAGCAGACTTCTACAGTTTATGTTAATAGTGGCCCAATCTCATAAACAGTTTCTATAGAGCAATCTGAACTTGCAACATGAAAATGAACATTCTGACCAGAACCTTAAGACTTTGAAAAAATATTTAACTAATTCATCAGGAACCAATTTAGAACATGAAAATAATAGACTGTACATACTTTTTGTAAATTAACATAATATTTAATATTTAGGGACATACTGCAAGAGAATATCTTAAAAATAATAAGAAAATACCCATAATTACATCTTTCTGTTATAAGTTTGAGATTCTTAATATGTCCGTTTTATTTATGTACCTACACATACTTACTTGGTTTAATGTATTATCTGTTTTTAGTTCTTTGTGATTGGAGTACTGGATATAAATTGGTTGGTTACGGAGATGAGGTGTCACAGCAGAATAGTAATTAACCATAGTAATAGCTGCTTCCTCTGTTGCTAGTTCCAAAAATGCCTGTAAAATAAAGAGGAAAAATTGGAATACTATGAATTATATTCAAGTAAACCTCAATACCTGTGTAATCTATTCAGCTAATGAGAAAAATCAGTATCTAGAGTATAACCTTCCCAGTTACATTTAGACACCCAAATAAGTTATCTTTATTTTCCATACACCACAAATGTGACAAACAAAAGCTAGCGAAAATAAAATCCAAACATTTTTCAGTATCAGAATTTTACCATTCCGATACTAGAGAACACAAAAAGGGATTTCAAAGTCATTTTTAAAGCAGTATAACTCAGAAAAGGGAAAAAATTGAAAATTAAATATAAGATTAGTGACATTAATTATATTTAAATGAATGTTGAATTTCATAATTTCTTTTAAATGGTATCACTAGAAATTTTAAAACCAACTCTCATTTTTAATATGTCTGCATCTTTCTGCCACAGGTACATTTATTCAATGAAGAATACCTAGGATTAGTGACTATTTTCTTCTAATGCTATCAGATAAATATTTCCATCTGATAAACTTAAAGGATAAGATGCTACTAGTGCCCCCACTAGTTTGTGTTATTACAAAGTAGAGCCACAATAAAAGAAATCCTTCATTTGTATTTTTCACAATCTCATTATAACAATCCAAAAGTGAATTCAAAAGGCAAAATGTGAAAACTACATTGGCTCATTTTGGCTCCCTAGCATTAGTTTCTCAAATAGCATTACCAGGAAAAATCAAAATAAGACTTCTGTTATGTTCTTTTAGAAAAGTTAAGACCTACTATATTCTATCCTTTTATTAGGAATTAGCTAATTCCCTCATACAGGGTAGTTTGGGGCTTAACATTTTACAGAACCTAAAAGAAGCATTACCTGATTTTTTCCTTTCAGCATAAGGATATTGGTCACCTTACCAAAAGGTAAGCCCAAAGCAATAACTTCAGTTTCTGTCACTTCACCAGGTAATTTTCGAATATGAAGTACACGAGAAGGAGCACCATCCATTTTATCTTCTCCTTTAAATTTTTTGCTATCATTACCATTGGCTGAAAGACATTTTAAAAAGTTTTTATTAATTTTCCTCATTTTGCATTAAAAACCCACACAAAACAAAGTTTAAAAAAGAACTTAAGAACATAGCTGAGTAAACCTGAATATTTCCTAAAAATTCAAAAGCCAGGCTTCCAAAGAAATAGAGAAAATCATATTCACCAATTACTATTAAATAAAATTACATTATCAATTAAGATAACTATTAGGTAAATGTTTCTGAACAGAACAGTTTCTGGTACTGTCACAGATAACAAATGATAAGTAAAAATATTAAAATGCAATTTCATAAAGAAATTGTCCAATGGCTAAAGAACACAATTATCTTATAATTTAATCATTTTATTACTGACTAACAGAAATGGAAAAAAAAAAGTTAAACTTCTGACCTGGCAAAAATTAAGGAGGTTGTAATTTTACCTGGGAAAATTATAAATGGTTCAATTTAGAAAATATACTCAAAACTGGGAACAAAGAAGGCAATGCTGTAAAAATAATTATGCAGTCAATCCACAGGCTTACTTACAATAAGCCTCTCCTAATTTATTCATAATACCACATAATCTACCTAAATATTTTGTCACTATCAACATCTATATTCTATGAAACACTCATGGACTTGATTAACTTTTTCTGTTACTCTGACCTTAAAGTAAACTGATACACTTTAATCAAAAAATTAGTTATCTGCCTTGATTCCAAAGCCTCACCAAAAATAAAAGTCCTACTAAAGACACAATAGAATAGGTGATGTTTTATGTAAAACCATTTGAAGACCTTGCAGTCTATCCACTATTCCTTATTAGTGGTTCCAAATGGTCTATGGACTAAAAGATGTTTCTGAAACTAAAACAAAGGATACTTAATAAGCTGAGAAATATACATGTACACTCCACTTGTGTATAACTTTACGTACTTCATGGTACTCCCCAAATCAAAACTACCCATAAACCTACGTGTGCTGTGTGTGTGCGCGCGTGTGTGTGTATGTATGTATATATACAACATCTATAAAATTCCAAGATCAATTTGATTTCTAAGTGTCTTTGAAGTTCATTCACACACTGATTCCTTACGAGTTACTGAGTATTGAGGTACCTGAGAGGCTCAGTCAGTTAAGTGTCTGACTCTTGATTTCAGCTCAGGTCATAAGATCCTGCCCCAGGTCAGGCTCTGCACTGGGTGTGGAGCCTACTCTAAGATCCTCTCTCTCCCTCTACCTCTGCCACTCCCCACCATTGGAGTGTGCATGCTCTAAAAATAAGTAAAACATAAACAGAAAAGTTAATTAGTATCAAGAACGTGTTTGGCACTGTTTGAGGCTCTGGGGGTACAGCAGTGAACAAGATAATTAGTAAGATCCCCAATGTTCTCTTACAGTCTATTGGTAGAGGTAGACTAACTAGTACACTACACTACAGGAGGATCTCCAAAACAAATATCACATTAGATACAACTGCCAACCAAGATTTATACTTTTCTCCCAAAGATCATGTAACATCAAAACCTACATTCTCTTCATACTGTTAGTCCCTCGGTTGTTGACTATTTTTAGAAGGGGTGGCTAATAAAAATTTATATTTTAGTGTAAATATTATGAAAATTTTCATTTCAGATCAGAATATAAGAACATGAAATGAGGGGAGGGCTAGCAAGAGGGTGGAAGAGTTAGAGACCTAGATTTCATCTGGTCCCGGGAATTTAGCTAGAGAGTTATCAAACCATTCTAAGCACCTACGAACTCAACAGGAGATCAAAGAAAAGCAGCAATTATGAACAGAAAAGCGGCCACTTTCTGGAAATCATATTCTATCCCTTTGCTGTATCTAACCTAACACTTAGAAATCAAATTGATCTTGGAATTTTATAGATGTTGTATATATACATACATACACACACACGCGCGCACACACACACACAGCACACGTAGGTTTATGGGTAGTTTTGATTTGGGGAGTACCATGAAGTACGTAAAGTTATACACAAGTGGAGTGTACATGTATATTTCTCAGCTTATTAAGTATCCTTTGTTTTAGTTTCAGAAACATCTTTTAGTCCATAGACCATTTGGAACCACTAATAAGGAATAGTGGATAGACTGCAAGGTCTTCAAATGGTTTTACATAAAACATCACCTATTCTATTGTGTCTTTAGTAGGACTTTTATGTAAGTTCTTCTTTCTTTAAAATTTTGGGATACAGTTTCTTCTAAGAGACCAAAATATACTCTAAGTCTAGTGTATGGCTTTGTTCTATTCACCTGTTGGCTTTGTTCTATTCACCTGTCTGATCACATTCTCTTTTTTATTATTAAATTTTTCCTTTCTTTTTTCAACTAACTTTTTATCTTACCAATTCTTTTTTTAAAATCTTTTCTAGTTTTCATTTTTATAGTCATATTCCATCCCTTCATTGTATTTACCCTTATTTTTGTTTATCTATGTGTGTGCATATATACACACACACACAAATATACATATATACACACAAATACATTTTTCTTTCTTTTAAATTTGGAAGGCAGTTTCTTCTAACAGACCAAAATACATCCCAAATCAAATCTAGTGTGTGACTCTGTTCTATTCACTAGCCTGATCATATTCTCTTTCCGTGCCCCCCCCCAAAATTTTGAGTCTCTTATTGGTTAAGTGTGTATTTTTCTGGGGTCACTGTTACGCTTTAAGCATTTTGTTCTCTCATTCATCTATTCTCTAGACAAAACGACAAAACGGAATAACCTTAAAAAAAAAAAAAAAAAGAATGAGGTGGTACCAACTGCTAGGGACCTAATCAACATGGACTTAGTAAGATGTTGGAACTAGAGTTCAGAATGATGATTATAAAGATACTATCTGGGCTTGAAAAAAGCATAGAAGAAACTAGAGAATCCCTTTCTGGAGAAATAAAATCTAACAGTTGAAATCAAAAAGGTTATTAATAAGGTATAATAACAAATGGAGGCTCTAACTTCTAGGATAAATGAGGCAGGAGAGAGAAATAGGATAAAGAAGACCAAATGATGGAAAATAAAGAAGTTAAGGAAAAGAGAAATGAACAAGTAATAGAACACAAAGGGAGAATTCAAGAGAAAAACTGAAACAATTTTAGAATTGGGATCCCAGAAGAAGAAAGAGAGGGGGACAGAAGGTATACTGGAGCAAATTACAGCAGAAACCTCCCTAATTTGGGGAAGGAAACAGGCATCAAAACCCAGAAGGCACAGAGATGTCCCTTCAAAATCAGTAAAAAATAGGTCAACACCCTGACATCTAAGAGTAAAACTTACAAATCTCAGAGACAAAGAGAAAATCCTGAAAGCAGCTTGGGACAAGAGGTCTGTAAGCTACAAGTATAGAAACATTAGATTGCCAGCAGACCTAACTAGAGACCTGGTGGACAAAACAGGGCTGGCATGATATATTCAGGGTACTGAACAAGAAAAATATGCAGCCAAGAATACTATACCCAGCTAGGCTGTCACTGAAAATAAAGAGAGATATAAAAAGCTTCCAGGACAAATAGAAACTAAAAGAATTTGTAATCACCAAACCAGCCCTACAAGAAATATTGAAAGTAGTCCTCTAAACAAAGAGAAAGCTTCAAAGTACCATAGACCAGAAAGGAACAGAGACAATATACAGTAATAGTCAACTTACAGGTAATACAATAGCACTAAATTCCTAACTTTCAATAGCTGCCCTGAATGTAAATGGGCTAAATGCCCCAATCAAAAGACACAGGGTATCAGATTGGATTAAAAAAAAAAAAAAGAAGAAGAATTATCAATATGCTGTCTGCAAGAGACTCATTTGGACCTCTAGATTTCAAGTGATGGGGTAGAAAATCATTTACCATACTAATGGACATCAAAAGAAAGCTGGGGTGGCAATCCTTATATCAGTTCAATTAGATTTTAGTTAAGCCAAAGACTATAATAATAAGAGATGAGGAAAGACACTATATCATACTTAAAAAGGTTTATCCAACACGAAGTTCTAACAGTTGTAAATATTAATGCCAATATGGGAGCAGCCAATTATATAAGCCAATTAATAACAAATCAAAGAAACACATAGACAATAACACAGTAATAGTAGGGGACTTTAACAGCCCCCTCACTGAAATGGACAGATCATCCAAGCAAAACATCAACAAGGAAATAAAGGCTTTAAATGACACACTGGACCAGATGGACTTCACAGATATATTCAGAACATTCCATCCCAAAGCAACAGAATACACATTCTTCTCGAGTGCACATGGAACATTCTCTAGAATAGATCACATCCTGGGTCACAAATCAGGTCTCAACCAGTACCAAAAGACTGGGATCATTCCCTGCATATTTTCAGACCACAATGCTTTGAAACTTGAACTTGATCACAAGAGGAAAATTGGAAAGAATTCAAACACATGTAGGCTAACGAGTATCCTACTGAAGAAGATTAAAGAATTTTAAATTCTTTTTAAAGAATTCATTTTAAAAATTCATGGAAACAAATGTAAATGAAAACAGAACTGTTCAAACTCTTTGGTATCCAGCCAAAGCGGTTCTAAGAGGAAAGTATATAGCAATACATGCCTTTCTCAAGAAACAAGAAAGGTCTCAAATATATAACCCTAAACCTAAAGGAGCTGGAGAAAGAAGAGCAAAAAAACCTAAACTCAGCAGAAGAGAAATAATAAAGATCAGAGTAGAAATCAACGAGACAGAAACCAAAAGAACAGCAGAATGACCAATAAAACTAAGAGCTGATTCTTTGAAATAATTAATAAGATGGATAAACCCCTAGACAGACCTATCAAAAATAAAGGACCCCCCAAAAAGAATCCTGAATGAAAGAGGAGAAATCACAAAGAAATCACAAACAACACCAAAGAAATACAAACAATAACAAGAACTTATTATGAGCAACTATTGCCAACAAATTAGACAATCTGGAAGAAATGAATGCATTCCTAGGAACATATAAACTACCAAAACTGAACTAGGCAGAAACAGAAAACCTAAACAGACCCATAATCAGCAAGGAAATTGAAGCTGTAATAAAAAAAATCTCCCACAAACAAGAGCCCAGGGCCAGATGGCTTCCCAAGGGAATTATACCAAACTTTTAAAGAAGAATTAATACCTATTTTCTGGAAACTGTTCCCAAAAAACAGCAATGTAAGGAAAACTTCCAAACTCGTTTTTTGAGGCCAACATTACCCTTGATCCCAAAACCGACAAAGACCCTATCAAAAAGAAGCACAGACCGATATCCCGGATGAACATGCATGTAAAAATTCTCAGCAAAATACTAGCCAATAGGATCCAACAGTACATTAAAAGGTTTGTTCAATACAACCAAGTGGGATTTATTCCTGGACTGCTAGGTTGGTTCAACATGCACATATCAACCAACATGATACAATATATTAATAAAAGAACAAGAAACATGAGATACTCTCAATTGATACAGAAAAAGTATTTGACAAAGTATAGCATCCTTTCTTGATTAAAACTCCACAGTGTAGGGTTAGAGGGAACATACCTCAATATCATAAAAGCCATCTAAGAAAAACCCATATAATGAGAATATCATTATAAATGGAGAAAAACCGGGCGCCTGGGTGGCTCAGTGGGTTAAGCCGCTGCCTTCGGCTCAGGTCATGATCTCAGGGTCCTGGGATCGAGTCCCGCATCGGGCTCTCTGCTCGGCAGGGAGCCTGCTTCCTCCTCTTTCTCGCTTCCTGCCTCTCTGCCTACTTGTGATCTCTCTCTGTCAAATAAATAAATAATAAAAATCTTTAAAAAAAAAATTAAAAAAAAAAATGGAGAAAAACCAAGAGCTTTTCCCCTAAGGTCAGGAAGATGGCAGGGATGTCCTCTATCACCATTGCTATTCAACATAGTACTAGAAGTCCTAGCCTCAGTAATCAAGACAACAAAAAGAAATAAAAAGCATCCAAATCAGCAAAGAAGTCATGAAATTCACATTCTTTGCAGATGATATATGACATTTTATGTGGAAAACCCAAAATTCTCCACTTCAAACCTGCTAGGACTCATACAAGAATTCAATAAAATGGCAGGATATAAATTCAATGCACAGAAAGCAGTTGCATTTCTATAAACCAACAAGACAGAAGAAAGAAAGCAGGGAGTTGAACCCATATACAATTGCACCCAAAATCACAAGATACCTAGGGATAAATCTAACCAAAGGGGAAAAGAATCTGTGCTCACAAACTATAGAAAGAAATTGAGGAAGATACAGAGAAATGGAAAAACGTTCCATATTCACAGATTGGAAGAACAAATATTGTGAAAATGTCCATGCTACCAAGAACAATCTACACATTTAATGCAATCCCTACCAAAGTACTGTGATGAACATTTTTTTTTACAAAATGGAACAAATAATCCTAAAATTTGTATGGAAACAGAAAAACCCCTGCGTGGCCACAGAAAGGCTGAAAAAGAAAACCAAAGCTGCAGGCATCACAATGCCTGACTTCAAGCTCTATTACAAAGCTGTAATCATCAGACAGCATGGTACTGGCATAAAAACAGAGACACAGATCAATGGAACAGAACAGAGAGCCCAGAAATGGACACTCAACTCTATGGTCAACTAATCTTTGACAAAGCAGGAAAGAATGTCCAGTGGAAAAAAGACAATCTTTTCAACAAATGGTGTTGGGAAAATTGGAAAACCACATGCAGAAGAATGAAAATGGACCACTTCCATACACCACACACAAAAATAGATTTAAAAATGGATGAAAGACCTAAATGTGACACAGGAATCCATCAAAATTCTTCAGAAGAACACAGGCAGCAACCTCTTCAACCTCAGCCATAGCAATTTCTTCCTAGACACATAGTCAAAGGCAAGGAAAGCAAGACAAAATGAACTATTGGGACTTCATCAAGCTAAAAAGCTTTTGCATAGCAAAGGAAACAGTCAACAAAACCAAAGACAACCAACAGAATGGGAGAAGATATTTGCAAATGACATATCAGATAAAGGGCTAGTATCCAAAATCTACAAAGACCTTATAGAACTCAATACCCAAAGAACAAATAATCCAAGGAAGAAATGGGCAAAAGAATGAACAGACATTTCTCCAAAGAAGACATCAGATGGCTAACACATGAAAAAGTGCTCGACATCACTCGGCATCATGGAAATACAAATCAAAACCACAATGAGATCCACCTCACACCAGTCAAAATGGCTACAATTAGCAAGTCAGGAAATGACAGATGTTGACGAGGATGCAGAGAAAGGAGAACCCTCCTATACTGTTGTGGGAATGCAAGCTGATGCAGCCACTCTGAAAAACAGCATGGAGATTCCTCAAGTTGAAAACAGAGCTATCTCTCATCCAGCACTACTGGGTATTTACTCCAAAGATACGATGTAGTGATCAGAAGGGGCAAGTGCACCCCAAAGTTTACAGCAGCAATGTCCACAATAGCCAAACTATGGAAAGAGCCTAGATATCCATCAACAGATGAATGGATGAAGAAGATGTGAGATAGATAGATAGATGAAAAAGAATGTTATGCAACCATCAAAAAAATGAAATCTTGCCATTTGCAACAACATGGGTGGAACTACAGGGTATTATGATAAATGAAATAAGTCAATCAAAGAAAGACAATTAACATTAGATCTCACAGACATCAATGTGGAATTTGAGAAACAAGGCAGAGGAGCATAGAGGAAGAAAGGAAAAATGAAACAAGACAAAACCAGAGGGGGAGACAAACCGTAAGAGACTCAATCTCAGGGGTGGAGGGTGGTGGGAGGGATGGGGAGCTTAGGGGATGGACACTGGGAAGGGTATGTGCTATGGTGAGCGCTGTGAATTGTGTAAGACTGATGAATCACAGACCTGTACTCCTGAAACAAATAATACATATGCTAATAAAAAAATAGATAAATAAAAACCAAAAAAGAAAACATAAAATGAGGGAATGTGGACTTTTTAATCATATGACTAAGCATATTTTCATATATAAAAACACTCCATGCTGTGAAGTGTGTAAACCTGCTGGCAATTCAAAGACTGTACCCCTGGGGATAAAAATACATTATGTTTATAAAAAAATTAAAAAAAAATTTAAAAATTAAAAAAAGAAAAACACTCCATACCTGGAAAAGAAAAAGGACACAAGAAAATATATAGCCTGTATTAGTTCATGAAACACATAGGCCATTTATTAGCCTATCAGAGAAGTAAGGAAGTCAGGGTGTCTCTGGGTTATAGATCTGTGATCTCTCAGAAGACAAAGTACAATAACTTGGACTTCTTTCCAAGATCTTTTCCCTTCCACTCCCCAGGTAAATCCACAAACTTTTGGTATGTGAATGTAAAACCAGTAATAATTGAAATGATTTCGAAGAACCAAAGCAACAACAATGTAGTAATGCTTTTATTCGTGCATATAGGTTGTATAAAAATTACAGAAACCTCTAATCACAACATTTCCCATGTTATTCAGCCTTCTTAAAGCCTTATGCTTAAGATGTTCTTCCTAAATTCAAAATAATATGTTAAAAAAAAAAGTAAAAACTATTTCTATTTGAATACTTCCCAAGTGGTTTTCTACCTCAATTCTATAGTGAACATCTTCACCTCTGATCAGTCTATTCTTTCCTTGAATGACCTTTGCTCTTCAGTGGTATTTACCTACAGTTTTGACATAAAAAATGGTCTCACTCACTAATTTATCATTTGTTAAATCCATCCAGGATCAAAATATTGTGAGCCCTCTCACACTTACCAATCTCTCTGTTCTCACATCCTTAACAATTCATTTCTTGTTTTCTTACTTCCCTGATTCATTTTACAGCTGCTTCAAACCCTCTGCTTATGTACTCATTCCCAGTAATAGTTGGGAGTTCCTCAAGCCGTTTTGGCCCCCAAGTCCTAGCTTTACTTGCTCATGTGAACACTCCAGCTCTTCTGTCTCAAAACCCACCTTCTCATTTAATTTGTAAATCTATTATTTTAGTCACTCATTCACCAATATTCTAATTCTACACTTCCAACTATTTATCAACCTGAAGTACATTTCAAAACTTTATACTTCTACTTATTTATATAGTGGAAACTAACAAAATGTAAGTACATTCTCAATCTCTTAAGTCTTTCACACACTCAAGCATTAATAAAGAACTCTGGTAGTATCCATTATCAAACGCGAAACTGAGAGGAAAAACAGTTTCAATTCCAAGCAATTTTAAGTTAGACTTCAGGGAAAAGCATAACGTTATAGAAGCTGTTGGCTTTAGAAAAAATAAAAAAACAAAAGAATATGAGTTATGAAAAATGAATGTCTGTACACTATACTTTCCTATTTGGGAAAGGAGAAATTAAAAAAAAAAAAAAGGTTAACTAGAAATGCAGGTATATTCAGAGAGAGATTTCTGTTATTCTGCTAGCTGTTAAGACTAACAGCCACCACACAAAAAAATCTTAGGTTTACTGTAAAAACTGGCTGTAACTGCATTTTTAAGAAGCTGCACAGCCCACTTTCCAAAAGCACCTTACGCGTGAGCTAGAAAAAATAGACACCTAGACTAAACTAGAAGTCTCATGTGCTGAAATACTCTCAAACCATTATAACAAAATGAAATGACATTACATAAAAATGTCTTCACATAGAAGTTAAAATGAAAACCCCAGAGTTTTGAGTACCATATATCAGAATCTGAGGAATGATTTCAGTTCTTTCACATAAAGCAAAATGTCACACTTTCAGCAATAATAAATCCTGCTATTATAGAATAATAATTAGCAGCACTGGCAGAAATATATATTACTTAACTTAAAGGAATATTCCATATCCACAGCTATAAAGAAATGACTCAAAAATTTTACAGTTGTCAAGGCTCCTTCCCACTAACAAATTGTTACAAACTCCTTTCAATGAAGTCCAATCTCAGTACTAGCTGGAGCTAGTTGTTTTCTTTTTTAATGTTTCACTTTTATTTCTGAAGGAAGGAACGCTTTACAATTTAATCTTAATACACTAACTTAATAGATATTTACCGGAGACTAAGGTTCTAATGACATTAACTTTGGTTACTTCTAAAATTATTTTTATGACACAAAAACCAGGTAGGAGTATATTTAGAAAGAAAGTCTAGACACATAACGGAAAGGCCACTGAGATTTTTTTAGAAACAAAATTCTATAGTAAGGTAAATTTGAGGAAACATTTTGGATAAATCTGGAATATAACAATGAAATGCTGTTCTGTATCTGATAACCATAGAAGTTTCTTTATAATATGGTCTATAAAAGTACCTTTTTTGAGACACTTAGATGACAATAGCATATTTTTCGAAGCAAGTGTAATCACTAGTTCTTAAAGGTCTTTTTTGCCATTTGCTTATATGAAAGAAAATTCAAATCAGACTCTGAGAACATAAACAGATTCTCATCTTTTTATGATAAGGGGAAAAACAAGGCTTTAAGGAATATTATTCCATCATTCCAAGAATTAATTCATTTTTTGGTCATAAAATACATTAAGTATCATTCCTAAACATGCTTTTAACAGACAATTCTTTCCACCAAAAACAAATCCCCTTTTCCACTATCTTCCCTTTGAAAGTGGAACTATCATCCATCAACCCATCAAGTCTAAGCCCAAACTAATACTTCTCCCAAACTAGTCTATTTCCAAATAACTCAAAAGTTCTAATTTCTTGATACATCATTTCCTCCATATTCTAAGAACATAAAACTGAGGACACCTTAATATCTCTGGAGCAGATTATTGTAAAAGTGCTTAACTACTCTATGTAGAGCAGTGACCCCCACATACACATACACGAAATACAAATGGAAGAAAAATCCTTTTTAAAATGTAAATTGGGGGCGCCTGGGTGGCTCAGTGGTTAGGCCGCTGCCTTCGGCTCAGGTCATGGTCTCAGGGTCCTGGGATCGAGTCCCGCATCGGGCTCTCTGCTCAGCAGGGAGCCTGCTTCCTCCTCTCTCTCTCTCTCTGCCTGCCTCTCTGCCTACTTGTGATTTCTCTCTGTCAAATAAATAAATAAAATCTTTAAAAAAAAAAAAAATAAATAAAATGTAAATTGGTAAAGTTTAAAGTCCTCAACAAATCAAATCCTATATCCAAACCCCTATCTGGACTCAACTTCAGTCATTCCCCCCTCTCATATTTCACATTCCAGCCCAAAAAACAAAAAACTAAGGGTAGTTCCTGATTCCCAGAGATAGCCTACTGTTTCAAACAGAAATCCAACTTATTTTGGATTGCACAACTTAGTTAACTGATATGGAACATGTCCAATACTGCAGAGAATTCCCTTGTGCTTCTTGTTAAACCTCAAACCCATAGGCAACATTTATACTTAAAATAGATTATCTGTTCTTTATTAAACTTTATAAAAATGGGATCACAGATTCATTTCAGTGATTTCTGTTTTCTGTCTGGCTTCTTGTGCTTCATATACTGTCTTAATATTCACTCATGTTTTTGTATTTGTTAATAGTCATTCTTTTGTTACTAATTAGTACTCTACTATATGATTATACCACAAATCATTGTCCCATTTTCCTATTCTGTGTCACAGACATTTGGTAATTTCAAGTTTGGGACCATCATGAATAAATTTTTTTATATACATTTTGTACAAGTCTCCTTCATTGGGTAAAAACCTAGATGTAGAAGTACTGGGTGATAGGCCATGTTTATGTTTAACTTTATAAGATAATGACAAGCTGTTTTCCAAACTATTTTACACTTTTACCAGCCATGGTGAATTGTTCCACTTGCTCTATATCTGCATCATTTATGTTGCCAATCTGTTTAACTTTAGCCAAAATTCTAGTTGGCATGACAAGATACCTCATAGCAATTATAACTTGCTTTTTCTTGATGACTAGTATATATTTTCATGTGCTCATTAGCCAGTCATATACCTTCTTTTATCTATTTCAAAAATTAGGCTATTTGTATTTATAGATGTGAAAGAATTATTTCAAAGAAAGAAAATTCTTTATATATTCTGCAGAGAAGTCCTTTGTCAAAAATATGTATTAATATGTGAATATTAGTATCTTTTCCCAATCTGTGACTTGTCTTTTCATTATCTTAAACAACATCTCCTGATGAGAAGGTTTTCATTTAGGTAAGATGTGGAGTTTATAAACTATTGCTTTATGGGTAGTGGTTTTCGTGTCTTTCCTAATAAATCTTTACCTCAAGTTGTGAATATATTCTATAATTATTTTTAAAAAGCTTTTACATTCTGTTTTTTAGGTTTAGGTATATATTCATCTATTATTTCTGTACTGTATTAAGTAATTTGAGTTTCTTTTTTTCATATGTGTTTCCACCATTTCTCCAACTGAATGACCAAGACACCTTTGTAAGTAATCAGTGGACCTTAAATGTAGGTGTTTACTTCTGCACTCTATTCTGTAAATACTCACCTTGCTAATACTAAACTGTCTGATTACTACAAGTCTACTGTGAATCTTGAAATTAGATCGTGTTGACTTTTTTCTTTTGGAAATGGTTTTATTTAGTTCATCTAGATTCTTTTTTATTTCCACATAAAATTTAGAATCCACTTGTCAATTTCAATTTAAAAGCCTGTTGAGCTTGACTGACTTGAAGATTCAATTCCATTCAATTTAGGAGAAAATGGCATTTTAACATATTGAGCTTTCTGATTCATGAACATGGTTTCTTTCTCATTTAGGTCTCTAATATCTCTCTGCCATGTCTTGTATAGTTACTGGTATTAATGTCTCCCACACTATTTGTTAAATTTATTCCTTAATATTTTGTCTTTCTCATATTTTTGTAAAAGCATTTTTAAATTTTCATTTTCTAATAATTAGCTAATAATATCAGGAAACTATTTTTGTTTTGTATTATGTAACCCTTCTAAATTCAGTGATCAGTTCTATGAAATATTTTGGAGAGTCCTTTGGGTTTTTTATTTTAAAAATCATGCTGGCACAACACGAATGGACTAGAGTGTATTATGCTAAGAAAAGTAAGTCAGAGAAAGACAAATATGTGATATCACTCATATGTGGAATTTAAGAAATGAAACAGATGAACAAGGGGAAGGGAAGGAAAAGTAAAATAAGATAAAACAGGAAGGCAAACCATGAGAGAGTGTATGTTAAGAGAACAAACTGAGGGTTGCTAGAAGGGAAAAGAGTAGAGGGATGGGATAAATGGGTGATGAATATTAAAGAGGACACTTATTGGGATGAGCACTGGGTGTTATAGGTAAGTGATGAATCATTAAATTCTGAAACCAATACTATACTTTATGTTAACTTAAATTAGTTGAATTTAAATTTTTAAAAAATTACATAGCAAATAGTTGAATGGCAAGTTAATACGAAGTCAGATATTTAAAAATAGTAACCAAATATCATATGCAGTACTGTGAATTGCCAGAAACACACTTCTCTGTAATTAATAAACAAATGTAATAAATATAATAAAATTAAACTCAATTTCAAAATAAAAACAAAATGCTGACTGTGAATAAGATAGTTTGACTTCTACCTTTTTAATATTTATGGGTTTTATTCTACATGCACTTATGTAAGCAAAAAGTTGGAAAAATTGTGAACACAGAAATTCTTACTTCATTCCTGTTTAATTCAAGAAAAAACATTCAGTATTTCACTATTAAAGAATGGAATTTGTTTTAGGCTCTTATTAGACCTTTATTCGCCTTGTGGAAGTTCCCTTATCTTGCTAGTTTTCTGAGATTTTTATCATGAATGAAAATTGTATTTATCAAATGCTTTTTCTCTTTCTATTGACATGAAATTTTTTTCTTCTTCATTCTATTATTGTGATAAATTATACTGAGTTCACTTGCAAATGTTAAAACTTACAATCCTCCAGTATGCCTCAATTAATAATTATCGAATTATTATTTACATATTGCTGGATGTAATCTGCTAACATTTTGTTAAGAATGTCTGCATTTATGGCCACGGTGGCCAAACTGTGGAGGGAACCAAGATGCCCTTCAACGGATGAATGTATAAGGAAGATGTGGTCCATATACACTATACACTATGGAGTATTATGCCTCCATCAGAAAGGATGAATACCCAACTTTTGTATCAACATGGAAGGGACTGGAAGAGATTATGCTGAGTGAAATAAGTCAAGCAGAGAAAGCCAATTATCATATGGTTTCACTTATTTGTGGAGCATAAGAAATAACATGGAGGACATGGGGAGATGGAGAGGAGAAGGGAGTTGAGAGAAATTGGAGGGGGAGATGAACCCATGAGAGACTATGGACTGTGAAAAACAATCTGACGGTTTTGAAGGGGCAGGGAGTGGGAGGTTGGGGGAGCCTGGTGGTGGGTATTATGGAGGGCACATATTGCATAGAGCACTGGGTATGGTGCATAAACAATGAATTCTGTTACACTGAAAAGAAATTAAATTAAAAAAAAAAAAAAAGAACGTCTGCACTTGAGGGTGGTGGGGTTATGGACATTGGGAAGGGTATGTGCTATGGTGAGTGCTGTGAAGTGTGTAAACCTGGAGATTCACAGACCTATACCCCCACAGCTAATAACATTATACATTAAAAAATTTTTAAAATTAAAAAAAAAAAAATGCCTGCATTTGTGTTAATAAAATATATTAGTTTGAAACCTTGACTCCTTACATCTTCTTTGTTAGATTTTGGCATCAGTTATAGCAGCATCATAAAGTAAAATTTGCAGTATTCCCTGCTTCTCTATTTTCTGAAAAAGTATACTGAAGAAAAAGTATACTTTGAAGCTTCATAACCTGAATGAAATCACCTATGCCTTGAGTAATCTTCATGGAGAAATTTTTTTTTTTTTTTTTTAAAGATTTTATTTATTTATTTGTCAGAGAGAGAGAGAGTGAAAGCGAGCACAGGCAGACAGTGGAAGGCAGAGGCAGAGGGAGAAGCAGGCTCCCTGCGGAGCAAGGAGCCCGATGTGGGACTCGATCCCAGGACGCTGGGATCATGACCTGAGCCGAAGGCAGCTGCTTAACCAACTGAGCCACCCAGGCGTCCCTTCATGGAGAAATTTTAAGTTCAATTTTTATAAAAGACACAGAGCTAATCTGTATTTATTATGGAGTTTATATCACTTTTGATAAATTAGGTTTCTAAAGGATTTTGTCTATTTCACCTAAGTTGCTGAATTTATTGGCATTGTTGCCGCTTGTAATATTGCCTTATTTTCCTATTAATATTCTGTAGGATCTGTACTGGTACCTCTACTTTCATTCCTGATATCAGTATTATAGTTTTGACAGAGGATTATTAAACTTTTTGCCTAATATAAGCCTTTTCTAATATAAGTATATAGGTGTAGACATATTTTCCCCCCATGTACTTTCTTGCATTACAGCCAACAAATTTTGATATATTTTCACTTTTATTCAATCAGAAAGATACCTTATACTTTCTTAAGTCATGTATTGTTCAGAATTACATAGTTCAATTTCTAAATTATTTGGTAATTTCTCAGATCCCTTACTGTTTTTGATTCCTACTTAAATTTCACTATAATCAGATACTACATGAGCTCTCAGCCATTTGAAATCTATTGAGTTTATTTTATGTCCTAAAATATAGACAGTCTATCACAGTGCTATGTACACTTGAAAAGTTATTCTGAAGTCAGGGTACAGTTTCCTGAATATGAGTTAAGTCCAGCTAAAGGACAACACTGTTCAAACTCTCTATGTACCTATTTTAAAGATCTAATTGTCCTATCAATTACTGTTAAATCAACTAATTTTAAAATATCCAACAATGATTATAGATTTTTCTCTTTGGCTTTATATATTTAATGAATGCTAAAGTTCTGTTATTACAGTATACAAACGTTTTCCAATATATTAACCCTTTAAACACACAAAAGATGCTTTTTTAGCATCTGGTAATACTCCTGGTCTTGAATTCTACTGACTGAAGTTAAAATAATCTCAACTTTCTTGTGCTTGTTGTTTGCACAGATATTACTTTTCACCCTTTTTACTTTCATTCTCTGTCTTTCTACCTCAGTCTGACTCTAGTAATAGGTACTACAGTTAGCACCAGTCTGACAATCCAGTCTGACAATCTCTGCCTTTAACTGGACTTCTTAGATCAGTAATGTCTGAAAGAAATGTTCTGCAAATCACATAATCTTAAATATTCTATTAACCACATCAAAGAGTAAAAAGGAATAAAATTAATTTTAATAATATATTTCAGTTCAATATATCTGAAATACTACCATATCAACATACAATCAATATTTTTAAAAATTAAGTATTTTGCATTCTTACTACTTCTGATTACTACATCTTTGAAACACACATGCACCAGACATACATCTCAACTGGGAATATCACATTTCAAGTGTTCATGGCTTCATACAGCTAGCTAGTGATTACTACACTAGAATAAGGTTTTGGTTTCTTTTTTTTTTTTTTTTGCCAGTTTACTTTTACACATTAGTTTTGTGTTGAGAAGTTAGTTTAACATCTATTTTTTGCACTGCACTAATATTTGATAGTATTCCATTTTTTTTTAAGATTTTATTTATTTCTCAGAAAGAGAGAGGGGGAGAGAGCGAGCACAGGCAGACAGAATGGTGGGCAGAGGGAGAAGCAGGCTCCCTGCCGAGCAAGGAGCCCGATGTGGGACTCGATCCCAGGACGCTGGGATCATGACCTGAGCCGAAGGCAGCTGCTTAACCAACTGAGCCACCCAGGCATCCCGACAGTATTCCATTTTAAACTGTCTATGGGCTTTTTTTTTTTTGAGGTTTATTCACATACAATAAGCTGCATATATTTAAGGCATACAATTTTTGATATATGCACACATCCATGAAATCTTCTCTAAGAAATACTAAAAGTATACATATCCCTCACCCCCAAATTTCCTTTTACTCTTCACAACCATGTCCCCCTTGCACTTCCCCACACCCAAATCCAAACTGCTTTAGTTTGCGTCTCCTTGCATTTTATATAAATGGAATCATACTCCTTTTTCCCACTTCTTTCACACAGCATAATTATTTGGACATTTATCCCTGCTACTACATATATCAGTAGCTTACTCTAGGCGAGTCTGGCTGGCTCAGCTGGTAGAGCATGAGACTCTTCTTGATCCTGAGGTCATGAGTTTAAGCCCCACGCTGGGCGGAAAATAGATTATTCTCTAGGACTGAGTGGTATTTCATGATATTAAATGGAATACAATGCCAAAACTACAATCTATTTATCTATTCAGCTACTAGTAGACATCTAGATTGTTTTGGGCTTTGAGTATTACAAAAAAAGCTACTATGAACATTCATCTTAGTTTTTTAGTTTTTTTTTTAAGTGAACATATGCCTTCATTTCTCATGCATAAATGCCTAAGAGACAAACAGCTGCATCATTTCATAGATGTTTGAATTTTAAGAAATGGCCTGATTACTTGCCCAAGTAGTTCTACAAGTTTACATTTCCAACAGTATATGAGCTATGGTTCATCCACATCCTTTCCAATACTTTTAAATCTTTACAATCTTTTAAATTTTAGCATTGTAATAAGGGGTAATGTTACCTCACTTAAGTTTTAACCTACATTTCTCTAATGATTAATACTTGAGCATCTTTTGCATGTGCTTATTTGCCATATGTTTTTGCTGAACTATCAAGTACTTTTGCCAATTTATTACATTGGGTTGTTTAGAGTTTTAGAGCTTATATAGTCCAAATTTATATATACCTTGGATTAAAGTTCTTTATCAGCTATATGCTTCAGAAAGATGTTCAGATATTTTACGGCTTATTTTTTCATTCCACTATCAATGTCTTTTGAAATACTTTAAATTTTAAAATCTCACAAAGTCCCATTTGTTCTTTTATAGATTATGCTTTTAGGGTCCTAACCCAAAGTCATAAAGATTTTCTACTATGTCTTCTAGAAGCTTTATAATTTTAGATTTTATTTACATCATGTATGGCCCACTTAGAGATAATTCTTAACTATGGTTTGAGATATAGATCCAACTTTGTTTTTTTGTTTTGTTTTGTTTAAACATATGGCTACCTTAGTCAAAAACTAGCTGTCCATAATTACACAGGTTTATTTCTGGATTCTATTCTGTTCTATTAATCTATTTCTTTCTTTATGCTAATGTGACATTGTTTTGACTACTCAGCTTTATAATAATGTTTGAAAATAGGAAATCAGTCCTCCAACTTTTTCTCTATTCACATTTAACAATACTTCCTTGTATCTTTTTTTTTTTTTTGGCAATTATCTCAATATATAGCCTTAGAATCTACATAAGAGTTAATATTCTATCATTTCATATAAATAATAAAAACCCTGTAACTGTAAAATTCTATTTTCATTTAGTGCTAACTGTTGTTCTAAGAACATCTACATATATAAATAAACCACATAATACAAAGTTTTTTTTTTTTTAATGTACAGTCTTTCAAAGAGATTTAAAGGAATAAAAGAAAATCTTTCTAATTTACACACATATTTGCCATTCCTGGTACTCCTGGTTACTTCCTGCAAATCCAAGTTTTTACATAGTGTCATTCTATTCAATCCAAAGTTAGCATCCCCCCCTTTAGTAAAGGTGTTGGTCACCTGTGAAATGGCTTTTTCCTGACTGTAAGATTTGCTCTTTATCATTAGTTTTCAATATTTTGACTATTATGTGCCTAAGTATGGTTCTTTTTATTTATCCAACTTGATATTTTTCTTAAAATTTTAGAAGTTTTCCACCATTACTACTTGAACTAACATACTTGGCTGTATTCTCTTTACTTCCTCACTGGAACTCCAATTATACATTTATAGACAGCTTATACATATATTAGACTGATTCATTTTCTTCTCTCTGGGAAACTTAATTTCTATCCATGTGTATTCAAGTTCAATAACTTTTCTCCAGTTGTCCCCAGTCTGTTAGCCCCAGTGAGTTTTTCATCTCAAATATATTTCAGAGATTTCTATATGCTCCCTCTCTTTTCTCTCTTAACACATACCTCTATGTATTCACTCACTACATAGTATTTTCCTTTATAGCTTTAAAAATATTTATAGTCCTTGTCTGTTAATTTCATGATCTATCATTTTGGTGTCTGCTCCTATTTAATGCTTCTCTACTTTATGGAATGTTCATGCTTTCCATAATTTGTGATTTCTAATGGTGGATATTGGTAGATATTGTGAATGACAATGGTGGATAGTGTCAATGACAGTTCACAAAATGAAGACTGAATCATGTCTTCCTTAGTGGGTACTGTTTGGTTTAGGCAAGCAATTAAAATTACTGGTGATCCTTAATGTGTTGTCAGGCTAAACTATCTCAGTTTCTTAACTTAGTCTTAAGGTTGGCACTTAATATAGTGTGTGATCCATTTTCTACAAGACTGGGCTTTCTGTAGTCTAAATTAAATGCCTGAGTTTCTCGCCAAGATGTCTGCATTCTGACTTTCCAGAACTCTAAGGTCTCAGAGCACTAAACAACCTTTTGAAACCACCATTCTAGCTCTCAGTCCCAAAGCAGGCTCAGTTCTGACAGACCATGGAGAGTTCTCAACCTGCACACAGGGAGCCCAGCTATTATTCAAAAATGCTCAATCAAATGAATTCCCACATTGAATTCTGATCCCTGCTCTATGCTTAAACCTCTGGACAGCTACCTTTTCCAGGGCCCTTCTCCACAAATCCCAGATGTCTGAACAGCTTTGAATTCCAAAGCAGGAATTCAAGCTCAGTAAGACTTCCATACTCTGCTTAGATTCCCCTTTCCTGTAACCCAAGGCAGGAAGCCAAAGTGATTATGGGATTCACCTCATGTGATAATGATCTTATTCCCTTCTTTCAGAGATCATTATCTACTACTGTCTGTTCATTAATTCCAGACAACAGTTTTCCAATATACTTTATACAATTTCAGTTTTTCATTTTGGAGGGCATCTCAGGGGGAGAAGGGAAGTCTATTATCAGTTATTCTGTCATAGCCCTACATATTAATTTTTAAAAATGTTTCAACTATTCATCACTACATATATTGTTTTAAAAAATGAAACTAGCAAAGCACCATTACAGACATTTGAACCTGTTTAATTATTTGTATACCATACTTTGACTATCAAAAAACTATGGCCTAGTGACTTTGTTTTATAATCATGGAAAAGTCAATAATAATGATGTGTGGGCAAATACATTTCCACACTATTATGACCATATTTGGTAAGTACTTCATTACCGTTTTTATTTAACTGAACTGCCAGGCATGTGCATGTGCGTGCTTAAGTGCACATAACATAAGCAATAGCTACCTAAAGTAAATCAAAATGCTTCTAGTCTTTTACAACCCTTTTACTATCCAATACAATTAATTCCTCAAGAACGTAATTCACGAAAGGAACTCTGATTTTAGGTAAACAATGTAAAATGCAGGGTTATAAGGTAAACTAATTCAGTTGTTGTTGTCGTCATCATCATTATCATCAGATTCAAATTTTGGTCCATAAAACTAAACTAGAGTTTATATTTGTTTAGACAGACATTACAAACAACTAACAATGTTACTTCACACATATACAAGAAAAATATCCTAAGTATGAAGATCATAGGGAGAGAACATTAAGGAACTCAATTCAAACAATTAAAATATTATTAGAGCAAAGAAAAAAGGGTGAAAACACAAAAAAAGACAACTATGTAGCTGAATCTTTTTTTATTTTTATTTAGTTGGGCTTTAGAGCTTGTGGGATGCAAAATACTTAAAACACAGTAATTCCCTTTATCTGCAGTTTTGCTTTCCATGGTTTCAGTTACCAGTTGTCAATCACAGCCCAGGAGCAGACCTTCTGAGATACTGTACCTTAACATTGTATCACAACGCCTACATCACTCACCTAGCTTCATCTTATCACACAACCATCTCTTCATCTCACATCTTAGGAAGACAAAGGGTGAGTACACCCTTCATAATACTATACTGTTATCATTCTTCCATTTTTAGTTGTTGTTAATCTCTTAATATGCCCAATTTATAAACTAAGCTTTATCATAGGTATGTATGTATGTATAGGAAAAAGCATAGTATATTTAGGGTTTTATACCACCTGCAGTTTCAGGCATCCACTGTGAGTCTTGGAACATATGTCTCAGAAGAGTGGGGTGGGCGGGGGGTTGATGAGGACTATGTAAAAAATATTCTAAGACACGCAAACACAAAAACTAAAAACAAAAATACAAAAGGGCAAGAATGGGAAGATTTAGAACATGAAAGAAAAAGGTTTATATTTTTGGGATTTAAAAAAGGCAATAAGGGGGACGCCTGGGTGGCTCAGTTGGTTAAGCAGCTGCCTTCGGCTCAGGTCATGATCCCAGCGTCCTGGGATCGAGTCCTGCATCGGGCTCCTTGCTCAGCGGGAAGCCTGCTTCTCCCTCTGCCTGCCATTCTGTCTGCCTGTGCTCGCTCTCTCCCCCTCTCTCCCTCTGATAAATAAATAAAATATTAAAAAAAAAAGGCAATAAGGGGCGCCTGGGTGGCTCAGTGGGTTAAAGCCTCTGCCTTCGGCTCAAGTCATGATCCCAGGACCCTGGGATTGAGCCCCACATCGGGCTCTCTGCTCAGCAGGGAGCCTGCTTCCTCTTCTCTCTCTGCCTGCCTCTCTGCCTACTTGTGATCTGTCTGTCAAATAAATAAATTAAAATCTTTTAAAAAAAGGCAATAAGACTTAGTTAGGTACTTGTCCACAGAAGTCACCAAGTTTAGGTTTTTTACTTTAATACATTCTTTACACACTTTACACAATTTTTTACACATATATACTCTATTAAAATTTTACTCTGCAGCATTTCAACAGAAACATTTAAAACACTTAACATAAATTAGAAAAGGCTATTCTCACAAAAGACTATAAATTTTAGTTTTAATATTCTGCCCCATAAAATGGCAAATAATTAAGCAACACTGTTAAGAAAGAAACACTTACCTGTAACCACCATGCTGCTCATATTAGAGTTTGGACTACTGAGAACACTGCCTGAGAGTAGTTCGTCAGATCCTCTCTATAAAAACAAAACAAAACAAAACAAAAAAAACACATTAGCATAAGACATCTTTGACTTTAAAAATACGAACCTGTCACTTATCTATATTTTTCAAATATTCACTGAAAAACAATGTCAGGTGTTATACTATTGGGAATAGCTTAAAATTTCAACCCCTACAAAAGAAAAATTAACTCTACTTTCTTGTCAATCTTTCTCCTTTTTCCACAAAGCCTAAGTTTTTCCTTCTTTCCTTTCACCTAAGTATTGGTTCACTATCAACAATAAAAATGTTTTCTTTTTGTGCTTTTATTTTTTAAGAGCAGTTTTAGGTTTACAATAAAAATGAGAAGGCAGCAACAGAGATTTCTATATACTCCCTGTCCCCAAACATACATTGTATCCCTCATTATCAAAACCTCCCAGCACAGTGGTACAGTTATTACCAAGGATCAACTTGCAGTGACACATCATAATCACTGAAAATCCAGTTTACCTGAGGGTTCACTCTTGATCTGTACATTCAATGGGTTTGAACAAATATATAACGACATATTTCTATCATTACTATGTTGTATACAGTATTTTCACTGCCCTAAAAAAATTATCTATGCTCTGCTCTATTCATCCTTCCCCTAACCCTATCCCTGGTGAGGAGGAGTTACTTTAGAAAATAGTTTGGAAGTTTTATAAAACAAATACACTCTTACCACACAATCCAACAATTGTGCACCTTGGTATTTACCCAAAGGGACTGAAAATTCAATGTACACACAAAACCCTGCACAGATACTTATAGCAACCTTATTAATAGTTGTCAAGACTTGGTCAAGTCTTTCAGGAGATTGAATGAATAACTAAACGGTGGTATGTCCAGACAATGGGATATTTTTCTGAAGTAAAACAAAACAGGCTATCAAACCATGAAAAGATAAGGAGAAACCTTAAATCCATGGAATTAGTTTTTCTTTAGAGCATTAACTGTGTCTCAATTCATTCTTTTCCAAGTGGATGTCCAATTGTTTCCAGCAGCATTTATTAATGAGACTGTATTTGCTCCATGGTATTGCACTTGAGCCTTTGTCAAAGATTAGTCAACTGTACTTACAGGGGGCTCTACACTGGGCTCTCTATTCTGTTCCACTGACCTATTTGTCTATTTTTTCACCAGAAAAAAATTCTCTTGATTATTGTAGCTTCACAGTAAGTGCTGAAGTTAGGTAGTGTCAAGCCTACAGTCTTGTTTTTCCTCAATATTGTGTTGGCTATTCTGTATCTTCTGTGTCCCCCATAACCTGCCTAGAAACTTCAGAAACCGCTTGCTGATATCCAGAAAATAATTTGCTCTGAGTCTGAATGGGACTACATTAAATCTATAGATCAATTTGGAAAGAACTGACATCTTGACACTACTGAGGCTTCTTATCCACAAACATGGACTATCTCTCCACTTATTTTGGGTTTTATTTCATTCATCAGAATTTTGTAGTTTTCCTCACAAAGATCTTCTATATTTTGTGTTAGATTAATGCCTAGCTATTTCATTTTCTGGGATGCAGTCAAGAGTATGGTGTTTTAGGCAACGCTGTTGGGACCCCTCTCACTCTTGAGAGCTTTTTCTGTATCTTCACTTAATATACTTCTATCACTTAAAAAAAAAAAAGAGTATTTTTTTTTTTTATTTCAAACTACATTTGTTCACCACTGATACATAGAAAAGCAAGTGACTTGTATATTAACTTTGTATCTTGCAATAGTGCATTAGTTCCAGACTTTTTGTCATTTCTTTCAGATTTTCTACACAGGCTATCAAGTCATCTGCGAACAATAATTTTATGTTTTGCTTCTTGATCTGTATACCTTTTGTCTCCTTTCCTTGCCCTACCACATCAGCAAAAACTTCCAATAGAATGTTTAAAGGAACTGATGAGAGGGAATGTCCTTGCCTCCTACAAAGTGCTGAGTTTCTGCACATTAAGTATGATGTTAGCTGTAGTTTCTTTGTAGAGTTTTTTAAAGATTTTATTTATTTATTTGTCAGAGAGAAATGGCTCATGCACAAGCACAGGGAGTGGCAGGCAGAGCAGGCAGAGAGCCTGATGCAGGGCTCCCTCCCAGGACCCTGGGACCATGACCTGAAAGAGCAGACGCTTAATCGACTGAGCCACCCAGGTGCCCGTAGATGTTTTTTCATCAAGCTGAGAAAGTTCTCCTAAAACTAGAAACTACTTCTAGTTTTTGTAAGTGGATGCTGGATTCCATCAAATGCTTTTTCTGCATCTATTGCTATTATCATGTGATTTTTTTCTTTTTCTGGACTGTTGATGTGAGAGATTATCCTAATTTTCATTGTTTTTACAGCAAAGAATGCAATATAGCATTAAGAAAAGGTGCTCATAGTTTAGCTTCCACCTACCAGCTATGTAACTAGGAAATTACTTAACTATTCTAAGCTTCCTCATTCATAACATGGACAGAACATTTACATCAAAATCCTTGGGATTAAATGTTATGATACACAAACACTTATTACCAGACAGCATGCCTGGCCCACATGGGCAGTGTTCACTACAATATTCCCAAGTGACAACCAAGCACAGGGTGCACATGTAATTGCTAACTAAATAAGTGAATGAATGCTTATTAACAATTGCCCTAGTTCTTAAAAAACAAAGACTCCCATACTTTTCAAAAGTATACCTGAATTCTTTTCAATAGGTCTTATCAGTTTGCTTTTTAGATGTATGCGTCAAAATGCTTCCATCCCAGTGGATTCATAAGTAAATCTGGAGATGAGGAGTGAGGAATCTTAGATCTACTTAAGTATAAAAGAAAGCCTGTAATCCTGATGTGATGCATGCAGGACACCCTCTCCTTCCTACAATGTATGTAGGAAGTAGGAATGACAACGTCTTGTTGATTTCTTAAAAAAAAAAAATCCTTTATTTGTGGGCTTTTTTTCTCCTTCAAATGATTTCACACATGCTGCTACAAGAACAGGTTTAACAGCCTTCATATCTGAGTCAGCAGAATATCAAGTTATTTGAAATTCTAGATATTTTTACCAAAACTACTGAAAATGTTTATAAACATTTTTTTAAATTATGTTGGTCTTTCCACTGAGTATAAAGCTCACCATTCTATGCCCAAAATAAGTGATTCTATTGTACTGAAAATATTAATGTTTCCACATTAACTGATGGCACAGTTTTACTTGATCTATCTTGGCATAGACACTTAAGCTGGAAGAGAGATAAAAATCAAATGACTGAGGGCTCCTGGGTGGCTCAGTGGGTTAAAGCCTCTGCCTTCAGCTCAAGTCATGACCCCAGGGTCCTGGGATCAAGCTCTGCATTGGGTTCTCTGCTCTACAGGGCGCCTGTTTCCCTTCCTCTCTGTCTGCCTCTCTGCCTGCTTGTGATCTCTGTCTGTCAAATAAATAAATAAAATCTTAAAAAAAAAAAAAAAAAAACAACCAAATGACTCAACAAAATAGTGATTGATAGATGTTCCACAGTAGTGACTGCTGAAACAAAAACTGAATTAAAACTTAAATTTGGATTAACAATCCCTACTAAAAATAGGTATTCTCAAAATTCACCTAAGATGGATGTCAAGTAATGGTAGATTCAATTAAAAAGGAAATTAAGTATTAAGATAGACACTGATGTCCCTTTTAAAATCTGACCACAGAAACTTTTTCTCCTGTGTAATAAAAATAACCATTTCGTGAGAAGTGAACATCCCACAAATCAGGAAAATGTTAATATGCAAAGATACAATCTGCATGTAAAAGAAAAAAAATAGGTGTAGAAAATAGTATGAGCAGAAAAATTAAATGACGTTTTATATTCCAGTACTTGAAAGGTTTCTAAGTACCATCTACCACTCCCAGGTAGAAGGCCTGCTGAAGCTACCCAGAAGGCAAGCAAGAACTGAACACTGAGGTAGGTTGACTAGAGTCCCTGGGCTCTGTTAGGTTTCAGGACTGAGAACTGCCCAAAGACTTTCTTTTCTGGAGAGGAAGGAACCATGACCCAAAGTCATGGGGGCAAGGATGCCAACCAACATCAAGTACATGAGAAAAGCTAGATTCTCAGAAAAGCAGGTACTCAGTGAGTATTTCTTTAAACATAGAGGTGCTGCCAAGGAGACATGCTCTGGGTGCTAGCTACCTACCAGAAGCTTTGGGGAAGCACTAACTCATCCAACGCAATAAAAATACAGACTACGGGGCGCCTGGGTGGCTCATGGGGCGCCTGGGTGGCTCAGTGGGTTAAGCCGCTGCCTTCGGCTCAGGTCATGATCTCAGGGTCCTGGGATTGAGTCCCGCATGGGGCTCTCTGCTCAGCAGGGAGCCTGCTTCCTCCTCTCTCTCTCTCTGCCTGCCTCTGTGATCTCTCTCTGTCAAATAAATAAGTAAATAAATAAATAAATAAATAAATACAGACTACGGATGGCAAGGATACACTGAAAGGATCAATAAAAAACAAAATTGAGTTTTAAACAAAATAAAAGAACAGACAAACCTCAGTGTGAGAATAGCCAAAGGAAAAAATAAACAGCACAATTATATATGATCAGACCATGCAGACAAGAACAAAAGCTTAGAAAATAATGAAGCAACAAGGTGAAAGAAAGCTGGAGCAGTGAATAATAACCTCATCAAGGAGACTGATACCATTTTCTTAAACCAGCAGGACTTTAGCTTATGAGAAATAAACTTATTTATAACACTATGTTCTGCATTTAATACAGTAACTTAGCCTTCACCCTTTTATTTACCTAAAATGTGAAGAAATGGAACTGTAATTTTAACTGGCTATCTCTATAAAGGGGGAGGGGGGGAAGAAAAAAAGATAAAAAGAAATTGGATCCTTAACACAATACACAAACAAAAAATAAATTTCTGATGAATTAGAGACCATTGTAAAAGGCATAACTTTAAAAATTTTTGTAATGTATGAAAATATCTTCATGATCTGAATATGTGCGACTTTTTAAGTTAAAACACAAGAAAATAAACCATGAAAACTACTAATGAATTCTCCTACAGAGCGGCCACAAAATCTCTATAAAAGAAACTGTATCCCAACAAGAGATGAAAACTTAAAAACCATTATTAGAGACTGCTTTAAAGATTTCCAACAATCAACAGCTAAGATTCCCAAAAGAACAAGGAAATATTTAAATGGGTAGAAAAAGAACACATAAATAATTTTAATTATGATGGCACAGAGAACTTGTAGCCATATTAAAACTCTATTCATTAAAATTAGCAGCTTTTGTTCATCAAAACACAGCATTAAGTAGTGCCAAGGAAAACTACCAACTAGGAGAGAATATTAGCAACACATATAACCAATAGAAAATCAGTAACAATAATACATAAAAAAAACTACAAAACTGGTTAGATTCAAATTTTTATTAGGCAAAGATACAAGTAGGTATTTGACAAAATTTCACAAAAGTAGAAACACTAATGGCCATAAACATATTGAGGGAAAAATAAAATGTAACACTTCACTAATAATAAGGAAAATATAAAGCAAGACCAAAGAAAATATTACACACTAAAATCTTAAAAATTAATGAATTTAATACTTGACCAAGGGCTGATGAGAATGTGAAACGGCAAGAACTCTTATATACTATTATCATAAATTGGAGCAATACTTTGAAAAATAATCTAGTATTACCTTGAAAAGCTCAACATACTCTACACATTGTAGAACTATTTATTCTTAGATATATACTCTAAAAAACTTGCCGACATGCACCAAGTGGTACAAAAGTGTTCAGAGCAGCACTATTCTTAAGTCAAAATGGTATATGAGCCAGTTGAATTCCAACAAGAAGAGAAATACATCAGGGTATTTTCACAGATTAATACTATACTGCAATGAATATTGTATAACTACAAAAGCATAGCTAATAATTAAAAACATCGTTAAATAAAAAATTAAGTCACATAAAACATAAAATGGGCATACCATTTTCATAAGACTCAAGAAAACACAGAATAATATATTTTTGCCATATATATGACAAATTCATATATAAAAGGATAATATAATTCCTGGCAGTCACTACTCATGGCAGGGTAGAAGGGAAATTAAAAAGAACACAAACCATATGCAATAGCATTGGTAATATTCAATTAATTAATTCCAAATATTTAGAAAATTCAAGTCCAAAAAATTAGAAAATGTGAAGTTCTCCCCAGCTCAAAAATCATTAAATTTATTATAATTCCTTTTCAAAAACTTATACTTATCTGTTTCTAATATTCATAGAAGAGAATCACACCACAAATGCTGCTTCACACCATCTTCCTTTCATTTAACAAAACAGTTTAGAGATTCTTTAAAAACTCAACACTACAAATATACTTCATTTTATCAACATTTTCATCGCATTCTAGTATACTGGTGTATCATAGTTTTTTAAGTTCTCAAGCTGTTATGTTTCAGTTATATGCAATTCATCCTTGTATTTAAATACTCATGAAAGTCACAAAAGCAGATCATAAGCTACATAACCAGTAACTCAATAAATTCCATAAAGAAATTGTACAAACCATATTTGCTCAAACACAGTAAGACATTTTGTTTGATGGGGAAAAAGAAAAATAAAAATTCAATTGTTTTAGATTGATTAAATGAAATTTTGAAATGGTTCCCAAATAACTTGGATCAAAATGAGCATATAAACTTAAAATACAGACTTGAGAAAATTTAGAAAGACATTACCCCCTTAAAAAAATAGGCAAAGGATTAAACTGAAAAGCCATTTCATCTTGCTTACAATAAAAACCAATTCAAATTAATACATTTAAGTGCCATCTCATGTGTTAGACTAGCAAAACCCCAATCACTGAACAATATACTCTAAAAATTGGACAGGCTACTGGGAACCGAGACATTCATGTACTTTCTATATAGTGGTACCAGGAAAAAAAAAATTCCATTTATAACCATGGAATGATTTCCAGGATACACTTACCATTAAAAAGGAAGTTATAGCTGTTATAGTCTGTATACACTGCCACTTTCTCTCTAGGGTGATGGGAGGGAGAATGTAGGAAGCAGTTCACGTTTGTTTATATCGCGTAAGAGTATAAAACCAAAAATTAATGAAAATGATATAATGGTATAGAAACAGAAAATTAGAGTAGACATGAATTTAAGGATCATTATAAATGTAGTTTGTTTTACTTTCACTTGGGAAAATTAAGCCAAAGATGGGGGAATCCTTAAAAATCAAAAGCAAAATGAAACCATTAAGCCTAACTATCAACTTGGTAGTACAACTACACATAGAATTCTCTCAATAAACTTCAGAATTCTGTAATTACACTATTAGGACAAAAATAACTGCAAAGAAACCTCAAACTATATTCAGTAATTACAATGTCAGTGTAGTACTGATGTTCCTTTAAAAAAAACTAGTATACATATGCAGTATTTTGTTACTATTAGCAAGCAAAAACATTCAATGTACAAGAGGTACAAATATTAAATCAGAAAAGTAAAAATTATAAAGTTAAATATAAGCTGAAAATAACAAATGAGCTCACAGTATTTGTCTTCAAAACACTACTAGCTCTGTCCACTAAAAAGCTTTGAAGTAGTAACAACCTAACAGCAATTAACACCTTTGCTCTCACATTACTGTGGTCTCTAAGGACCACTACCCACCCAGAGGAACCAGAATTTTCATAAAGAAATGGCTAATAGGGGTCTGGACCAAGAAATGGTACTTCAAGCAAGTAAGTATCAAAGCTATCCGTGTTACGAGTTCTTACTGGCTCAAGAAATAAGGTATGAGGAACATACCAAATGACATGGAGGTATAGTCACCAAAATCAACAAAGTAGAAAATCACATAGATGACCCAGTTTCTCTTTATAAAGAGACTTAAAAGGCATTCACTAGGGGAACCTGGGTGGCTCAGTGGGTTAAGCCTCTGCCTTACATTCAGGCCATGATCTCAGAGTCCTGGGATCAAGCCCCACATGGGGCTCTCTGCTCGGTGGGGAGCCTGCTTCCCCTTCTCTCTCTCTGCCTGCCTCTCTGCCTACTTGTGATCTCTGTCAAAAAAATAAATAAAATCTTTAAAAAAAGTTAAAAAAAATTTTTTTAAAAAGACATTAACTAAATCAACATATCAACTTCCCTTGATTCCTGATTTGAAAGGGGGGAAAGACATTTTCAAGGCAATTGGGAAATTTGGACTACTATTGGAAATTAGATTATATTAACAAACTATTTTATATTTTATTTAAGTATAACAATGGTATGAATATCATCCTGAGGAGATTACATCTGTTAGAGACACACAATAAAATACTTAGGGATGGTATAAAATTATCTAGATTTCCTTTAATGTTCTCCAAAAGGAAGGATTTGTGTATTACTGTACCAGTCATACCACTTTTATGTGATCTTGAATGTTTAAAAATGAAGCTTAAAAAATTAAAATGAAAAAATTGACAAATATATGGAAAGACATTTTGTGCCCACGGATTAGAAAAATCAATACTGTTAAATGTTCATACTACCCAAAGCAATCTAGTTTCAATGTAATCCCTATCAAAATTCCAGTGGCATTTTTCACAGACATAGACTACACAATCCTACTATTTGTATGGAACTGCAAAGGACCCATATAGCCGAAGTGATTTTGAGAAATAACAAGAAAGCCGGAGGCATCGCACTTCCTGATTTCAAACTAGTAATCAAAATTAGGATGGTACTGGCATAAAAACCAGATACACAGATTAGTGGAACAAAAATCCCACATATTTAGGGTCAATTAGTTTATGACAAAGAAGCCAAAAACATAAAATGGGGAAACAAAGTCTATTCAATAAATGATACTAGGAAAACTGAACAGCTACATGCAAAAGAATGAAACTAGAATACTACCTCATACCATACACAAAAATTAACTCAAAACAGGTTAAATACTTGAACATAAGACCTGAAACCATAAAACTCCTAGAAAAAAACACAGGTGATAAGCTCCTTAACACAGCCTAGGTAATGATTTTTTGGATTTGACACAAAAGCAAAGGCAACCTAAAGACCTCCAGAATGTGAGAAAATATTTCCAAGTCATAAACAGTTGCCCCTCTTATCTACATGTAATTTCACATGGTCAACTGCAGTCTGGAAGCAGATGATCCCTCTTCGGAAGTACTGTTCAGAAGGTCAATACTATCCTAATCCTACATCACAATGCCTGTGTCATTCACTCACTTCATCTCATCACGTAGCCATTTTATCCAATCACAAGAAGGGTGAGTAAGTACAGTACAATAAAACATTCTCAGAGAGAGAGAGAGATCAAATTCACCTAACTATAAATGGTACTATTTTATTAGTTATTGTTGCTAATCACTTACTGTACCTCATTTGTAAGTTAAAGTTTACAAGTATGCATGTACAGCAAAAAACTCAATATATATAGGATTAGGTACTATTTAGTTTTAGGCATCCACTGGATAGAATGTACCCCCTGGGAATAAGGGGATACTATGGTACTTGATAATATTCAAGAATTATAATATAAAGAATTTATATGACTCAGAAAAAAGTAAAACAATTAAAAATGGGCAGATGCTCTGAATAAACATCTTTCCAAAGAAGACAGGTATATGGCCAATAAGTATGTAAGAAAGTACTCAACATCACAGATCATCAGAGTAATGCAATTCAAAACCACAATGAAGTACCACCTCACACCTGTTAGAAAGGCTATTATCAAAAAGACAAGAAATAAAAAGTATTGGTGAGAATGTGGAAAAAAGAGATTCCTTGTATACTACTGGTAGGAATGTAAACTGGGCAGCCACTATGGAAAACAGTAAAGGTCCCCCCCACCCACGAATTTTGTTAAAGTATCATTATACAATCTAGCAATCCCACTCCTGGGAATATACCTGAAGGAGAGGAAATCACGATCTCAAAAAAGATGCCTATTGGCCACTGCAAAATTTACAACCAAGCCATGGAAACTAACCTAAATGTCCTTCGATGGATGAATGGATAAAGACAATGTGGTGTGGAATATTATTCAGGCATTTAAACAAAAAAAAGGAAATCCTACCATTTACAACAACATGGATGGACCTTGAGGATATTATGCTAAGTCAGAGAAAGACAAATACTGTTATGTATGATCTCACTTACATGTAAAATCTGATTTAAAAAAACAAAAACAAAAACTAAACACTGAACTCACATATACAAAAAACAAATGGGTGGTTGCCAGAGGTAAAGGATAGACAAAATGGATGGCCAAAACATACAAGTTATGTTTTGTTGGCAGTTACAAGATAAATGAATCCTGGAGACGCAATGAACAGCGCTGTTACTGTTTTTGCATTGTATGCGTTGAAGAGCTAATAGAGTAAAATCTTAAAAATTCTCATTATAAGGAAAAAATTTTTTTAACTATGTGTGGTGATACATTTATCACCACATATAGTTAACTAAACCTACTCAGGTAACTGTTTTATAACATACACATATATCAAATCATTATGCTGTACATGTGAAACAGCATTATATGTCGATTATTTCTCAACTTAAAAGAGACCTCTAAAAGCAAAAACTTATTGCCAAAAGTATCACCTAATCTTCCTTCATCTTGAATGTATTTTTTAAACAAGAAAGTCAATGAGTTCAGGATCTAAAGTGGACTAAAAAACAAGTCTGGCATGAAGCAAAAAAATAAAGATAAAAACAGAGACTAATGAATTATGGAAACAAAAAAAAAATAGAAAAGTTGGTTCTTTGTACAGACTAGTGAAATGTCTCTGACAAGAGAAATAAACAGAATATAAATATTTAATATCAGCAATACAAAATGCTATACAATTCTGAGAAATCTGAAGCCCAGTAAAACCTAATTTTCTAGGAAAACACTGAATAAACCACTAACTTTGAAAGAAATTCAACTATTTGTCAAAGTATCCCTCTTTCCTCACCCTTTACATATAAGCTGCTTAAAATCCTTGTAATACACAGGGGAAATGATGGAAGTACGTATAGTGCTAATTAACTTGGGTAAAATCACTGTTGCTTTAATTTATTTTCCTTTTTGCCTAAAGCATTAAGCATAACCTCTATAATTAGAGAAAATGTTATATGGAAGAAAGAGTAAAATTTTTCAAAGAGATGTTATAGGTCTCTCCCTTTGAGTTCAAGTATTGCCATCTTATTGTATTGGTAATGTAAATACTCCCCCCATTATCTTATAAACTTAGTGCAATACACTAGAAACCCAAAGTCTTCACGGAACTCAGCCAAATGATCTTAAAATACACATGATAAAGAAAATGTTCTTCAAAACAATTCTGAAGAACAAAGTTGTGAAATTCACCCCACAAGATTCCAAGATGCTTCAGTAAATTAAGACACAATGGTACAAATAAACAATGAAACAGAATAGATAGTCCAGAAACAGTTCCATGCATGTATGGAAACCTGAGAGCTGACACTGCAGATCACTGGGGAAAAAACATGAACTATTCAATTAAGTGGATACTAAATCTGTTACCCATAAGGGGGGAAGAAATCATTTAAACCTTGATAATACACTATACAAAAATTAAATTCCAGGTAGACTGAGGCCTTAAATGTGAAAACCAAAAATTTCAAAAAACTTTCAAAATAAAGTCACCGTATGTAAGAACCCGAGTTAAAGAAAAATTTCTTAAAACCAAAACATAAATGTGATGTTAAAATTTCCAAATTCTATTCATCAATTAAAAAAAACAAAAAACAAGCCATAGACATGAGTTAATTACAGTATATGTAAGCAACCTGGCTTTAGTATCTACAATATATAAAAACTCCCAGAAAAAAGACTAAAAATTACATTAAAAAGAAAATGGACTGACTGTATAAACAGGTATTTAACAGAGTAACAACATTAGTGGCCTATAAACTAAGAAAATGTATCATTCATACTCAGGGAATTCAAGCTTAAACAAGACACCATTAACATGTTCCTTAGACGGACAATTAAAAAGTCCAACAATGTCAATTATCAGAAAAGATGTGCAGAAACAATTTCTCATACACTGCTAGTAGAGTATCAATTAGTACAACCACTGAGAAATGCAACATGTAACTAAATTGAAAATAGACACACACTACAATCCAGTGATTCCACCTCCAGAGAAACTTGAATAGTAACAATTATTGATAATATGCACAAGAATACTCACAATTTGTAACAGGAAAAATTTAGAAACAACCTCAGTATTTATCAATAGGGTAATGGTACACTCATAATCACATACCAAATGGCAATGAAAGCGAATGAATTAGAGCCACATATAAGATTAGGTTAAAAAGTAAAACTAATACAAACGGAAAGGACAAGTTACAGAATACACACAGTATGTGGCCCAGACATAAGCTAAACATGCAAAACAAAACCATATATTGCTTAATATACAAAAAGATAAACAACACACACAGGGAAAGTATACACAGGAAAGGTAAACACCAAATTCAAGATAATGGTTACCTAAGGTAAAAATAGAGGGAAAGTATATGGAGGATGCAATGAACTGAACGTTAATGATGCCTAAAATTCACATGCTGAAGTTATAACTCCCAATGTCATGGTATCTGGAAAATGGAGACTTTGGGAGATAATCAGGGTTCAATGAGACCCAACTCTATGCCCTCCAAAATTCTACATTTTCAAAGGAATCCTCCACAGAACCTTTAAAACAATTAAAATGAATTCACTTTGCATACTATTATTTTCCCTTTATTCCCCCAACTTCTTTTGGATGACTTTAATTTTAGTCACCCCCATCCTCCAATTATCTTAGAAGTTATATGCCCTTATCCCTATTTTTACTATGCTGACCATTACAATTTTAAAATGTAAACTTAACTGATTCACTTTGGACTTGAAATTTCCATCCTCCTTGGGCGCCTGGGTGGCTTAGTGGGTTAAGCCACTGCCTTCTGCTCAGGTCATGATCTCAGGGTCCTGGGATCGAGGCCCGCATCAGGCTCTCTGCTCAGCAGGGAGCCCGCTTCCCTTCCTCTCTCTCTCTGCCTGCCTCTCTGCCTGTGATCTCTGTCTGTTGGATAAATAAATAAAATCTTAAAAAAAAAAAAAAAAAAGAAATTTCCATCCTCCAGACTGGTAATGTCCAAAAGAAATGTAAGATGAGCAACACTTAAGATCTTACAAATGTTGTAATAGTCATATTTTAGAAAGTAAAAAGGATACAAATAATATTTAATTCAAAATATTGTAAATATGTAATAGGTATAAAAATTACATTCTTTTTTTATCATACTGTTTTGGAAATTTATGTGCATTTTACAACTGGAGATTAGTTTAGACTAGTCACACATCAAGTGCTCAATAATCATATATGACTAGTTGCTACTATAATGGACAACACAGCTCAAAACAATACTACAATGTCAGAACTTAAACATCAGCTACTCGATACTCCCTTTTGTGTTATTATGATATAATATTTTTAGTCCTATTTTTTAAAATCCAAATCAATCACTGCCATTACTTTCTTATACTGCAATTAAATTTACCCACAGTCCTACCAATTTCTTGGTTAACCTTACTTCTCCCACCTCAAAACCTCCTTTCTGGAGTCATCGACCTACTTTCTAAAGTACAACCTCTAGAAATTCTTCAGTGGGTCTGCTGATCAATTTCCCCAATTGCTTTTCTTGACAGAGAGGAGGTGCTTGATGTGTTTCTGACAATGTCACTATTTTTTCTTTAAAGATTTTATTTATTTGTTTGACAGAGAGAGATCACAAGCAGGCAGAGAGGAAGGCAGAGAGAGAGGAGGAAGCCGACTTCCTGCTGAGCAGAGAGCCCGATGTGGGGCTCGATCCCAGGACCCTGGGATCATGACCTAAACCGAAGGCAGAGGCTTTAACTCACTGAGCCACCCAGGCACTCCTATTTTGTTTTTCTAAGTGATAATTAAGCTGATTATAGAATAGGTAGTTATTTTTATTCAACACCTTGAAGATACTATTTCACTATCTTCTGCACCCCTATGTTGAAGCAGCATTTTGTATCTTTCCAGTTTTTATTCTTTCTTAAGAAATCTGATTTTTCTATGGCTGCTTTAAAGAGCTCTGGGTCTGATGGTCTGCTCTTTAACTATGATGGGTCTTAAGTTTTCTTATGCTTCCTAAACCTAAAAATGCATAAAGCTCATCAATTCTGGAAAATTATGACTCTTCTATTTTAAACTTT
Organism: Mustela putorius furo; assembly: GCF_011764305.1. Taxonomy (NCBI): domain Eukaryota; kingdom Metazoa; phylum Chordata; class Mammalia; order Carnivora; family Mustelidae; genus Mustela; species Mustela putorius. Next base: position 81,718,616 of record NW_025422005.1, on the reverse strand, counting down.
CATATTCTGCTTCTCTTTGCAATCTTTACTTTCTCTTTCTGGTACTCTAATTAGATACTTGTTAGAATTCCTCTTTCTTTCCTCTGTATCTTTTAACCCCTCAACTATTTTCATCTTTTTGTTGCTCTTTGTTAAATCAAGTAACTTTTATCTTTCAGTTAACCAATTCTCTCTTTAGTGTTATCTGAGTGTTATCTCTTTAACACAGACTCCAGGTTCTCTTAAAAATTTAAAATGTACACTCGAGAGGGCACCTGGCTGGCTCAGTGAAAGGGGCATGTGACTCTTCATTATGGAATCATGTGTTTCAATCCCACACTAGGCACAGATATTATTAAAAAAAAATTAATAATTAAAATAAACTATTTTTAAATGATGTACACTTGAAATTAATACTATATGTTAACTACACTTCAATTTAAAAAATTTAAACTTTAGACAAAAAATTATGTCTAATAGCTATGTAAAAAATTTATATTATTTGGCATCCAGAGGTGGTGCACCTTCCAAATAAGGTATATAAAGAACTATAGTAACAATCATGATCATCATTTGAGCACTTATGTGCCCTTCTGTGCTAAATTTTATGTGTTATCTCATCTTCAAAATTAACTTTGAGGTAGGTCCTACTAAATTAAAACCACTTAAAAATTTGTTAAACTAAAGCTTAGAGATTACCTTCAACGTTATAGAGGCCAAAACCTAGCTTACTAGCAAATTCTAGATCACATGTTCTTAACTTGACAAAACCTCCATTGAAAAAACATTCTTGTCCACCATCAATAACTTCAATTTACATTAAATATTGTGCTTCTATTATACAAATTATAAGTGAACTTTAAGATACACTTCTTTTACATATTCTTTAAGAGAACTGATGAACAGATGTTTACCGCGCACAGACTACGCTGACCACAAACAAGGAGAAAGAAGTTATTACAAGAAATATTACTGGGAATAACACTATACATACACACACACGCACACACACATCATGCAACACATGTCTTCTAATGAAAAAAACATACCACAGCTTATAAAATATTACCAAAAAACAAGCAAAAAGAGAATATGATAGTCTCTAGATCCAATACCCGTGATACATGAGCATTTTAAATTACAACATCAGAACACAATCAGTAGTTGCAGACTGGGGCAACTCTGTGGGACCAACAAGTTTTCTTCGAAAATAAAATGCAATGTAAAACAAAAGAAAACCAAAAAACCCACAGGAGTGAAAGGAGAACTTGCAGATTAAAAGAAATAAAACAGGCATATCGATATACTGAATGTGTTCATCTTACTTGATCCTGATCTTCCCCTCCCACTAAAAAAAAAAAAAAAAAACCTGCAAAAACACTGACTTTCATGAGTCAAGTAAAATTTTAACATAGAATTGGCACTTGATAACATCAAGGAATTAACAGTATTGTGATTATATTTTTTTAAAAAAGGAAACAGGAGAGAAAGAGAGAGTCCTTTCCTTTTAGAGACACACCAAAACATTTACAAATAAAGTAATACAGGGGTGCCTGGGTGGCTCAGTCATTTAAGAATCTGACTCTTGATTTCAGTTCAGGTTATGATCTCAGGGTCATGAAATCAAGTCCCATGTCAGGCTCCATGCTTAAGATTCTTTCTCTCCCCTTCCTTATCCTATGCCCCTCCCCACCTGCTGAAGTACTCTCTCTCTTTAAAAAAAAAAATAACAGTAATAATGAAAATACAGTAATTGCAACTTGTCTCAAAATACTACGGGACGAGAAGAGTAGAGTGGATATCACAAATTTTACCAATGGTTTATTGATGATTATTGGGACTAAGTGACAGGTTAAATATTGGTTCATGATAACTATTGCCTTTTTCTATGTTCAAAATTCACAATATATGAAATGAATCATTCTTCAAAAACACTCATCTGTCGTAAGTTTCTGTGACACTTTATTACTTCTAAAGTAAAAATATTACTTAGCCAAGTTAACCCCTACTACAGTACATCTAAAACTAAGAAAGCTATTACAATTTAGCAATACAAATCGACCAAATAAGAGATCAAAATATTAACATTTACAAAGACTCATTATTCTAATTCATAGCATTCCATGTAATACCAAAACCAATCTTCAGAGTTCATTCTCCAAATTCCAAAAACAGCATAATAGTGAGCTACTTTTATGAATGGGAACTTAAAGGTATACAGAGTAGTGCTTACCAGATGAAGTACAAATTTCATAACCTGCACTTGAGGCTTTCTACAACATACTGCCATCTTCTTTTTCTCTCATATCCATACAACAAACCCTTATACGAACGAACCTATTGCTACAGAAGCTATTCTGTGTTTGTGAATTTGCGCCAGTCCATCAACACAACTTTGGCCATGTCATTCCCTCAACATATACAACTTACCTCCTATCCCAAATTATTTACACTGCATATATCACAATTCACTACTTTTGTGAACTCTACTCAGATCCTACCAAACCAAACCAATCTCTCCTATCATGGCCATATGGCACATGCTTAAATGTTAGGTACTCATCTCTTCAACTACACAAGGTCCTAAAAGACATAGCTCTTTCATATTTACAGCTAAAAGGAAGAAAGTTGTAAAATAAAATTGGTGTCTATCTTTTTATTGATAAGTGGCTTACAAGATTATAAGAGTACTGAAGCCAGAGACCTTTAGGAGTCATTAATTATTTACTGAGTATGTACTACTTAACAGGTACTATTGATGATAGAGGAGCAATAAAACAACTTATTGTTGAATACCTCTACCCTCAATTAGCACATATTCCCTCAGCCTTTGAGTTACAAATTAAATTAACAATGTTGTCATTTAGTAGACACACTAAAAAAGTCTGCAACTGGAAATTCTAATGTAAATACCTAAGCATGAATATCTATAAAGCATTTTAAGAAACATCAGAATCTAAAATCCTGAATAAAAGTTTTCAGTAACATACCTATTATAAACAATCACTTATGTTCAATTGTTAACAAGTAACAGTTGGCATTACTTCATTGCAACTATCTAAACAGCCAATGTTGATAAATTCAAGAGCTATACCAAAACTTATACAGTTAAGTTCAGCACTTTACAACAGTGCTTTCAAAATACTAGTGAAATCCAACTTGGAAAATGCTAACAACCTATTTTAACCACTAAATTCTTTATTAATTGTCCAGTCTTAAAGGCTTCCTTTAGTTCATTTAGTAAGAGAACTGTAACAAATTTCACTATTTAAAATTTCCACCCAAAAAGTTAACATTTTACCATACTGAGTATCATCTGGAATTACTATGCAATCACTTCAGGAATTTTTGTTTTCCAAGTAACAGTCCAATTACTTTGCAAAGATTTCACAGTGGCAAATGGTTAAGGGTATAGAAATGAAACCCTGAAATTACAAATTACAAGAAATGTAAAAAACCATTTTAAAGAAATGCAGATCTCTTATTAAAAATTTATAAACTTCCTTTTATACTCTCACTAGGCTAACCAAAAAAGGAGTCTCAAATCAACTGAGTAACTACAGCAAATTTATAAAGATAATGAAAAATGAAATTTCAACATATCCTAAAGCTAAAAAATTTGAATATTCTGTATGTAGTGTAAATCAGTTAACATTAACTGAAGACCTAGTTGTGAAAAATACTTTTTCTACATAATCAGATTTAATCTTCAAAGCTATTATAATCCTTTTTAAAAGATGGAAGAAGCTAAAAATGTTCAAGATTAAATAAACTACAAAAAAAAGAAGAAATTATACTACTTAATAATACAAATAAATCTATATGCCCAAAACTACCTGAGGAAACCCAAAGGAAAAAATATCCAATTAGCAATAATAGTGCCTTGGATAAACCTCATTGGATATGATACCGTCACTGCACAAAGCTAGGGAAAAAAATTCAAATAAAAGAAGAAAATGTACCTACAATGAATATGGTATCAGTCAATTTTTACACAGAAATCTAATAAAAATGAACATTAAGATAGGTCAGGTATATAGAGGCAGTTCACAGGACAAGACATATAAGGTCAAATCTCATCCATTTCAAAAACGTAAATTATAAAAAGCACTCTTTTAGCCTAAAATTAACTAACAGTCTAAATTTTTCTAAAACCCAGAACTGCAAAAGGGTGTGGAGAAACAGATACTCCCATACAGAAATCACGTCAACATTATCAATAAACTTAATCTAATTGATATTTATAGAACACTACCCAACAGCAGAATACACACCCCTATTAAATACATGTAAAATGTAAGTTACATATTTGGGTGATAAAACAAGTCTCAACAAACTTACAAACGATTCAAGTCTTACAATATGTCCTCTAGCTACAATGAAATTAGAGTAACAGAAACATCTATGGAAAACTCCAAATATCTGGCAATTAAATAAATAACATACTTCTGAATAATACATGGGTCAAAAGTATATCAGAATGTATTTGAGCTGAATAAAAAGTATGCATGTCAAAATTTGAGAGATGCCATGAAAGCTGTACTTAAAAGGGAAATACAAAGCAGTAAGCCTCTATATTAGAAGAGGTATCATATTAATGATACCAGCATCAACATAACTAAGTTGGAAAAGAACTAAATGGAAAGCAGAAGAAAACTAAAACAGCAGATCAATAAAATAGGAAACAGAAAACGCAGTGAAACCAAAAGATGATTTTTGGAGAATATTAACAAATTAATCTCTAGCTAAAATGACAAGGAAAAAAAAGACAAATTATCAGTATAAGGAATGAGAGAAGTGACATCACTACAGATTCTACAGACATCAAGAGTATAAAAGGGTAGTATCATAAATGACTATGCAAATAAATTCAGTAACTTGGATGAAATGGACTAATTCTACAGAAGGTACAAATTTATCAAAGCTCACTTAAGAAGAAAAAGATAACCCAAATAGTCCTATATCTAATTAAATAAAGGTATCATTTAAAACTTCCACAAAGAAAACAAACATCAGGCCCACACAATTTCACTGGTGAATTGCCCCCAAACATTTTTTTTTAAAGATTTTATTTATTTATTTGACAGACAGAGATCACAAGTAGGCAGAGAAGCAGGCAGAGAGAGAGCAGGCTCCCTGCTGAGCAGAGAGCCCGATGAGGGGCTCGATCCCAGAATCCTGGGATCATGACCTGAGCCGAAGGCAGAGGCTTTAACCCACTGAGCCACCCAGGTGCCCCCCCCAAACATTTAAGAAATAATATCATATAGGGGTTCGCCCTGACATAGGGAACATAGTAAAGATGCTTGCTCTCATCACTTCTACTCAGCACTGCACAAGATGCCACAGGCAGGAAAAAACGGCATCCAGACAGGAAATGAAAAAGGTAAGTATGTGTGAAAATCTGATATCTACAAAAAAAATGTCGGTATCTACAAGTGAGTTTAGCAAGAGTAAAGAATACAAGAACATGCAAAAATATTTGTATTTCTTTACACTAGTAACAACTGGAAACTGAAAATTTTAAATCATCACCATTTACAATAGCACCAAAAAACATGAAATAGGGATAAATCTGACAAAAATGTACAGAAACTATACACTAAAAACACTTCTGGAGGAAATTAAAAGAAGATCTAGGTAAAGAGAAAGAGGAGTTGTGTTCATGAGTTTGAAAACTCAAGACTGTTAGGATGTCAGTTTACCTCAAACTGCTTTACACATTCAAGTTAACTCCAATAAAATCCCAGCAAGCGTTTTTGTAGAAATTGACTCATATACAAAAGGACATGGGAAGAGCCAAAACAACTCTGAGAAAGAACAAAGAGGACCATGACTGCTAGATTTCAAGACAATTTAATATAAAATCATAGTAATTAAGACATCAGGTTTTAGGCATCTGGAAGGACAAAAATGGGTCAAAAGAAAAGGATACAGTACAGAAATAGAATGATGCATAAAAAGATAGTTGATTTTTGACAAAGGTGCAAAGCCAATTCAATGAACAAAGGACAGCCTTTTCAACAAATGGTGCTGGAAAAAGTTTAAGTCCATACCCCGAAACAAAAAATGCTGACTTATTTTTGCACATATTAAAAAAAATTAAATGGGGCACCTGGGTGGCTCAGTGGGTTAAGCCTCTGCCTTACACTTAGGTCATGATCTCAGGGTCCTGGGATCAAGACCCACATGGGGCTCTCTGCTCAGCTCCCCCCCCCAACCCCGCTGCCTATCACTTTGTCTACTTGTGATCTCTGTCAAATAAAGAAATAAAATCTACAAAAAAAAAAAAAATTAACTCAAAGAAACTTAAATGCAAAACCAAAAACTGTAAAACTTCAATCACAAATCAAAGGAGAACATCTTGTGACCTTGGGTTAGGCAAAGATGGCTTAGATATGACAACAAAAGCAGGAGACCTACAAGATAAAATTGGCAAACTTCAGTTCATTAGAATTGAAAACTGCTGTTCTTTAAAAGGCATTACTGAGAAAGCTAACACAAATAGTAGGAAATATTAACCATGTATCTGATTAAGGACTTATAACCAGAATGAAGACCTCTTAAAAGTCAACAGTAACCCAATTCAAAAAGTGGGCAAGTGATACAGAGACACATCATCCAAGATGATATACAGGTGGCAAAAAGTACATGAAAAGGGGGGCCTGGCTGGCTCAGTGGGTTAAAGCTTCTGCCTTCAGCTCAGGTCATATTCCCAGGGTTCTGGGATGGAGCCCCACATCAGCCTCTCTGCTCAGCAGGGAGCCTGCTTCTTCCTCTCTCTCTTTGCCTGCCTCTCCATCTACTTGTGATCTCTGTCAAATAAATAAATAATTTTTTTTTAAAGTACATGAAAAGATAATCAATATCATAGATATTAGAGAAATGCAAATTAAAACCACAAGGAGATTACCACTCCACACCTACCAGAATGTCTCCAATCAAAAACAATCACAGGTATTGGAGAGAATATGGAAGGACTGGATATCTCACATCCTACTGGTGGCAATGTAAAATAGTACAACCACTTTGGAAAATGGTCTGCCGTTTCTTAAAACTTTAAAAAGTTAAAAGCATATGCCTACCATATGATCCAGGCATTCCAATCAAAGGTATTTCCCCAAGAGATATGAAAGTTCCCACAGACTTTTGTAAGTATATCCACGCCAGCATTATTTACAATATTCAAAAACTGGAAACAACTCAAATGTTCAAGAGTTGAATGGATAAACAAACTGCTGTATATCCATAAAATGTAGTATTACTAAGCAAGAAAAAGTAATGGACTATTGACAAACATAAGTAAATCTCAAAATAATTACACTGAGGGAAAAAAGACCAAAAAAGAAGGGGGGGGAGGTACATTTTGATTCATTTAAAATTTTTAAAAATGCAAACTAACCTGTAGTGACAGAAAGTACATCAATGGTTGCTTGAGGAAAGGCAGGGCAAACAATACTAACACGGGTTCATTATCTTTGTTGTCTCCTAAGTGGTCTCCTAAGTGTATTCACATGTCAAAAAATTGTACACTTTAGATATGTGAAGTTTATTTTATATCAAATTTTATCTCAATAAAGCTATTTTTTTAAAAGCTCCGTTTTTTGTTGCTGTTGTTTTTAAATCTTTTTTTCTTAAAGATTTTATTTATTTATTTGACAGAGAGGGAGATCACAAGTAGGCAGAGAGGCAGACAGAGAGAGGAGGAAGCAGGCTCCCTGCTGAGCAGAGCCTGATGCGGGCCTCGATCCCAGGACCCTCAGACCATGACCCAAGCTGAAGGCAGAGGCTAACCCACTGAGCCACCCAGGTGCTCCAGTAAAGTTATTTTTTTAAAAAGGCAAGATGTGAGCTAGTACACATGGTATGAACTCATCTGTATAAACAAGCAAGGATACCACTGTTTGATAATATACAAACTATTAATACTTCAGGAAAAAAATGCACCAGAAAAAATTTAACATAATTAACTACACCTGAGAAATAGGACTAGAACTCAGGGAGAAATATTTACCACTATGAATTTTAACCATGTACATTAAAAAAATATATATATGAAAACTTAATTACTAATATACAGGCTTCACTCCCAAGCAAAAATTCTTAATCACTACCTCAGAAAAGTTCGTAAAACAAAACTCCAGTTATTCAAAGTTTTATGTTCAACAATGGATTAAAAAAAAGGTTGGCAATTATTTTCATATCATTTTCCAATTTTCTTCTCCTTGAACCACTAACAAAACTGGTAAAACCATACCTGGACATCCAATTCTTTTTCTCATTTTTCTTACCTCTTGTCTGAGTTCCTTCTCTCCTCATCCACACTAATAGTGGGCAACTCAGACTTGTATCATTCATTCTTTTACAAAATTCCAGAGGATACCAATTTGGATGTTAAGTCTACATTCTGTATTTTGCACTTTTGGCCTATTCCAGATTTCAAATCCTTCAACTACCTTAACTTAGAAAGTATCATTGCCAAATAAGAATACCTTCCCCCGAAAAAGCTCACTATTTCTCCCCCAATCTACGTAATATGAACTCAAAAAATAAGCCTAAATACTGAAGTATAGACAAATATCTAGTGCATTATAGGGCAGAGAACAGAAAATAAGAAAAAACAAAATATCTCTTAAAGTATTCTAAAGAATACCACATTGTTGTGGATGAAATTTTAAGAATTCCAAAAAATATTATAGTCACCATCCTCTCAAGACTACTCACACTTGAAAGGGGGAAATGTCATTGCTTCAACAAGTATTTGTGTATAAGGCCTGTAAGAACGTATCAGGTTTGAAAAAATTTTAAAAAAGGGAACACAAGGACCATGCCCCAACAAGGTAGACAGGTTTGCCAACAAAAATTTTAACATATTAATCTGTTAAAATATGCAAGGATTCAAGGAAATAAAAGACCTAAACATTAGAACTAAGGTCTAAAGGAGTAGTTTCCCTGGCCAGAAAGTGAGGAAAGATTCCAAATTATCTGTACCATAAGGCCTATTTTCCTTTAATGGAAAGCCAAACCAGCTTTTAACTTCTGACTCTAATTTGAAGCTAATTGCCTAAACAAGTTTAAGTATCAAGATAACTGATTTCTAATGTAGTTCATTGTTGACATACATATTTTAGTATTCATAATGAAAAGTTTAAAAAAATCTTAGATTAACAAAATTACATGATTTAGGTCAAATCATATATCTACCCATTTAAAACCATAATTTTCCCTCAGAAAACTGGGATATCATTTATATATTCATAAAAAGCCATGTCTGATAGGGTTTTCAACCCTAAACAGCATTCATAACTACTTTTTAAAATGTTCTCACAGACTGCTTTTCTAGAAAAACTAAGTTTCTGTCTATTTAGATTATAAACTATATAACCCAACTTTTTTAAAATTCAACAAAGCACTTTACACTTTTGTTAACTGTAACTTCAAAAGCTAACTGAAAATTTCCATCAATGGTAACAACAGATTCAGCAATTCAGTTTTCATTAGTTTCAATTTTTTCCTACCTTCACGCCAACTGCAACCTCAGTGACAATTCTGTGAAGAAAAAAAATAGTTTCAACCTCATTATTTTTCTAATGATCACTGTTGGACTCTAAAACTTTTTAGGGTGGTTCATCATTCATAAATCATCCACTCATCATGCAAATGGAAAACAAGTCAGTGACACCTCCCTGTACTATTTTCAACTGTTTTCTAGAAATTACTTTCAAACTTGAGATGAAATTCACTAAACTTCCTGTATTTTTTAAACAACCCTTTAAATATCAAAAAGAACAAAACCCCAAACACTAGAATGTCATTTACTCAAGGCTTGTACACCTAAATTATTAATTTAAAACTTAAACCAACTCTTTATCTTGATAGAATCAGGAAACAATTCCACTGCTAAGTTCTGTCATCAATTTCCATGTTTATCTGGTGAAATAGTGAACTTCTCTAGATTTACATTTCATGTGGAAAACAATCTCTAGATAACCTCTAGGATAATGTAAGTTTTGTTACTGTTAACTTTGATATGGTCTATCCATAATATCTTTTAAAAACACTAAACTCCAAACAATCAAAATAAATTTTATTTGGCTCTTCGTATGTTGTCACTGATTCTAATAAATACGCTCTTTAAATGATACGGTTTTTACAACCCCCAGAAGGGCTGAATAGAGCTATATTTTCGCCCTCAAGGGTGCCTCTTTTCTAACAATTAGCTAAATCACTTTGAGTCTTTTCAGATGTAGAGCATTAAGTACCAGGGAGACCCGGGTCAGTATCATTTCCCAAAGCTCTTGCCTCACGTCCCTCAGCATTCTGTCTCCACTCGGGATATCAAAGATGCAGCACGGGTCTTGCTTTTTGTAGTTGTTTTTGTTTTTCCGGAAACTGGTCAAAGTGACCAAAAAATGGCCCTGTGTTGACTTCTCTGCTCTTGTTTCTGCCGTGGCTGTTGGCCTTTGCCCATGTGACTGATGTCGACCACAAACACTTGATTTTTTAAGATAATTTAATTTCTGGGCCCTTTTGCCAAGCCTTGAATGTTCTTAGGCCCCCACAAAAAGGCATTTTTTCTGTCTCCCGCCCCCACTACCAGACTCAAGTGAAAACAAAGGAGTATGACATCCCCCTTCCTCGCGCCGCCGCACGCCCTCCCCGCCCCCCCCTTCCCCAGCGGCTCCCACTTAGCTTTCCCCCGAGCTCCCGCCACCGGCATCTCCCCCTGCCAGGGCGGGCCGGGCGAGGCCGGGGAGGCTGAGGACGGCTGGGGTGCATACAGATGCCTCTCTCCTCTCCCCTAGCCACCCCCACACAGGCCTCTGTGGCACTACACTCGCTTCCACAGGCGCGACTACCCAGGGTTCGGGTCCCAGGCTACGGATCGAAATGGCTCCTAAGAGGGGGCAGGGACGGGCCAGGCGTTCTGGGGTTCCCGCCCCATCCCCCGCCGTCAAGCCGGTGCCTGCTCCCCCTCCGAGGTCGTCGCCCCCGCCATCGCCCCAATGCCTCTCCAGTCTACAAGCCCGCTTTCTTCTCATTTTCTCGACCAGAGCCCGCCGGGGGAAACGAAGGGAGGGGTGTGTGCGATGGGGCGGGGGTTGGGTAACGGCAGCCAAGCCCAGGGAGGGGCCGCCGGAGGGTTTCTGGACGACCCCGGACCCGGCCGAAGAACCGTACGACTCCCCTCGTACACACCTCCTCGCTGGCCCCATTACATACCCGTCCATTGCCGAACCGGACAAAGCTTCGCTCACAAGAACCGAGCCACGCAGCCAGCGAGACACACAAGCGGCGAGAAAATGGCGGCCAGGGCCTGACGGAAATTGCCGAAGGTGCCGGAGCGCACAGGGCAGCGCGCGGCAGCGGCGCTGGCGGAAAGACCCGAGCGCGCCGGCGCCCGGCTGCGGGAGGAGAGCGGCGGGGCGCGGGGACGAGGGGGAGTGGGCGCCGCCGCCGTCGCTTCCTCCGCGCCGCCGCGCGCTGGGGGCCCTCCGCCCTTCGCCCTCCGCCCTCTGGGCCCGGGCCTGCTGATGTAGAGCGCGGCGGCTTCCTGCGTTTTGCACTGAGAAGTCCCTGATGTCTTTCCTGAGAGGCGTGGGTGGTGCACCTCTCAACCCTCCACACCCACTGCCCTGCACCTTGGGAGGGTGGTCCTTGAACCGCACCTTAGGACTACCACGGGCAGCCTCCACTTTTCTCTCCAAAGCAGGTCCCAGCTTGGCTACCCTCGACCTACCCGGGCCGAGGAAAAACTATTTGATAGTTTTTCCTTTTACGCCATCTTTTATTTGCAGACCCTCTCCATCCTCTAAAACAAAAACAGAGAAAAAACAAAACACCTTTACCCCATTGAATGAGACCACTGTTTATTAGGAATCAGACCCAAACCTAGGCTTTTGCTTCCAGACCCTTCCACGCCAGCTGGAGAAAAATGTGATTCTCACCTCAACTGATGATTAGTGGACACCTGTAGGAAATAGTCACAATGCCCTAGATGGAAAAGAAGACCGCTTGAGCTGTGTGATAAAGAGTAGGGACGAAAAATGCTATCGTAAGTTAGGATCTATCATTTGGGGGCTTCAAAGGGAAAGTAGGGATGGGAGTGGTACCTCAGTCTTCACCACTGGTTAGAGATGAAAGGAACGTTAAAATGGGCTACACAAATTAACTCCCTTTTCCATGTATCTCAGTCCCCATTTTAATTCTAATACCATATTGGACCTTTTCTTTAACATGTTTTTCAGAGGTTCAACAAAGTTTGAACAAGCATCCATTTGGGGGAAATTTGCTCAGTGGGTGACTACTTTGCCAGCAATTTGCCCTCTTCTCCACCCATCACCCCCAACCACAACACAAACAGAAATGTACTTAGAATACTGAGAAAAGAAAAATATTCCTTATATTTCTCCAGTTACTCTCAGTGTCCAGTCTGGTTTTCCTGTGCATCCTTCATGCAACACTCTTACCCCTTTATTAATTGGAATTTCGCTGTACTAAATGCTACTTTCTGTATAATTCACAAAATTATATTATTTTTAAGGTGGAAAAACCTTAAAGAGCATCTTGTCCAAATATTTTGCTATGGAACTATTCAAAGCACACAAATGTTAAAAATTCTTGACTTACCTCAGGGATGGGATGTGCTTTGGTGAGTGCTGTGAAGTGTGTAAACCTGGTGATTCACAGACCTGTACCACCTGGGGATAAAAATATATGTTTATAAAAAATAAAAAGTTTAAAAAAAATCTGAAAATAAAAAAAATGAAATTTTGCCATTTGCAACAATGAGGATGGAACAAAAGGGACAAAAGAGTGTTATGAAAAACAGAATATGTCAATCTGAGAAAGCCAAATATCATATGATCTCACTGACATGTGGAATTTAAGAAACAAAACAGAGGATCATAGGGGAAGAGAGGAAAAAATAAAACAAGAAATACTCTTAATCCCAGGAGACAAACTGAGGGTTGCTGGAGGGGAGGGAGGTGGGGGATGGGCTACCTGGGTGATGGATATTAAGGAGGGCTCATGATGTAATGAGCGCCGCATATCATATAAGACCGATGACTCACTGACCTCTACCTCTGAAACCAATAATACATTATGTTAATTAATTGAATTAAAAAAAAACCCGAAATCTGTAAAAACAAATAAAATAAATTGTGTTACTGAGATATAAAAAAAATATATATATATATTTCCCTTTGCCTTCCCTTTGCCTTCCCTTTGCCTTCACCATTGACTTAACAATACATAAGGGGCCCTTTATATGCCATTAATAATCACTTTTCACCTATTTGTGATTTTGTACATGTATTTTCCTTCAACAATTAATATGTGAGCTCCCAAAGGGCAAGAACTCTAGCATAATTTTCTGTATTCTCCACATTGACTCAATCAATATCGATCTATTGGCAAAGACAAACTATCTTATGAGGGGAGGCCTGTCCGTAGGCGCCAAAAGAAGTTACAATATTCACAAAAACACATTTTTCTTTGCTTTTTCTCCTAATAAAGTGCAAGACTATGAACAAACAATAGTCATATGCTTGCTTATTTAAACCCATCACCAAGTAGAAGAGATTTACGATTCTTTACAAGTCAAAGCAAGTAAAATACTAGATGAAATAACAAAGTCAAGTAAGAGGGAATAAGATAAAAGGACAAAAGTATAGTATAGAGTCAGGAATAAGGCTAATGCAACAATGTATATCACAAAAGCACGTTGATTAAAAACTGGATTCAAATTTGAGCTCTTTTATTTAGCAGCTGTGTGACATTAGGCATGTTCAATTAACCTCTCCAGGAAAAAGTTTCCATTACTGAAAATAATGGGATTTACTTTACTAAAAATGAAAATAGGGTTAAAAATAGGGCCTTTATTCTAGATGGTGGTGAAATTGAAATGCCTTAATGTATGTAAAGCACCTCTCTAGTTCAGTGATGGGTTATAGTAAATAGTCAATAAAGGGTGCTATAATCATATTTATTATTTTTGTTATTAACTATTATTATTCACTTGACAAGAAACTGGTAACAAATTTAGCTCTTGGATTCTTAACAGCCAACAATATTGGTTTAAATAAATCTATATAGAGATTTTCACAAAGGTTAAACATGTCACTGAAGTAATTAGATTGGCTGGTATCTAGTGAAATAAATCTGGGAAGATGTCATAGATAAATTTCGGAAACCTCATCCAAATCTAAATTTGTATGATTTTATGAGTTAACTATGGGGCAGATTATTAATCTCAACATTAGAAGATGCCCAACCTTTGTAATATATGACAGGATTATATTAGTGTTTATGGATTCCTAACAAAATAAGGCAATAAAAAGTGAAGTGCCTGTTCAGTATTATTTTCATACCCATATCTTTTTTCAGTGTAATGATTTGTTCTTTCCCTTCTGAGTGGTAAATGTTTTGACCTTTTACAGAGATTTACACTTATGTGAACAATGATTAAATCTAAATTTCAGTGTATGCTAAGGCAGAATGAGATCTAATAGGGGTGCAATAAAAGTGGGAAATAGGATCTTGTTTATAATGTTCTGATTTTATTCTTATCTCCATCTTTTGTCTGCTTATAGTACCAAAGACTTCCTTTAACTTTTTCATAAAGCAGTTTCTTCTTGTGAGAAGAAGGAGTAATAATAATATGATCATTTAGATCAGGGTTTTTGGTATTTGTTTTTGAATAGGTGATATAAATTCAAAATAGAGAAAGTTAATTCAAAAGATATAAAAGGATATATAAAATGCCCAGAAAGGGCAAATATAGAGAGGCAGAATTAGATTAGTGTTTGCCTAGGACTGGGAGTGAAAATAGGGACTAACTATAAATGAACATAGGTTTATTTTTAGGCTGATGGAAATTTTCTAGAACTAGATTGTAGTGGTAGTTGTACAATATACTAAATATACTAAAATTCATTGGCCTATACAGTTAATATTAATAAATTTCATCATAAATAAATTATATATCAATAAAGCAGTTACAAAAAGAAAAAACATACACCTTCTACTCATGCTCCTCAGCCACTGCATTCCAGAAGTGACCCATGTTACCAGTTTATTGCATAATGTTCTAATGCAAAGTTGATTACTTATATAGTTTTAGTTCTTATTTTCAAGTAATAATTACAGTACACACTGTACTGTAACTTGAGAAACATGTCGTAGAGATCTTCTTTCCTTATCAGTAGAGAAACATGTCGTAGAGATCTTCTTTCCTTATCAGTACATTTAGAACTGTCTTTTTCTTTATACATGGCTACATAATATTCTACCAAATGAGTAAATCATGATTTATTTCACTGGATCTCATTGATGAACATTTAGGGTGCCTCCAGTCTTATTTTTTACAAGCAATTCTCAATCAATATTCTTGTTGCTAAGTCATTTTCCATAAGTGTGAATATATCTGCCGGAAAAATACCACATACTAAATTCCTGGGTAGAATGCATTTTAATTTTTTTTAAAGACTTTATTTATTTGACAGAGAGAGACACAAGGAGAGAGGAAATGCAAGCAAGGAGGGAGAGAGAGGGAGAAGCAGGCTCCCTGCTGAGCAAGGAGCCCATGCAGGACTCCATCTCAGGAACCTGGGATCAAGAGCTGAAGGCAGACACTTAAATGACTGAGCCACCCGGGCGCCCTACAATGCATTTTTAATTTTTAAAAATGCTTCCAAATTGTCTTCCAGATCCTTGAGCCCTTGTGAGAAAATACAGTAATTCCTATTATAAAAATGAAGACTGATTTCTCTAATATATAAGGAGTTCCTACAAATAAAAAAGTCAATAACCAAATAGAAAAACAAGCATGCAAATAGAACATGAATAAATATTACAGAAAAGTAAAAACGAAAATGCTCAAACACTTATAATAAGAGAAATTCAAGATGAAACTGTACTAAGATACCCTTTTTTACCTGTCTCCCTCCCCAGCAGACATAGCACAAAGCTTCTTAAGTACTGAGAACAAGGATTCCTTTCCACACTATCACTCTGTCTAAAATAGAATAAACAACTTCTAAATATACTATATTTGTATGTCAAAAAGTTTGTTCCCTATGCATTCTTCTTGGAAATCTTCTGGAAGATGTATTTCCCAATGAGGGAATACATCAATAAAGAACGTATGGTATCCATGAAGCCAGAGGTCCAACATATAGAGAGGAAAAATAAATCAGGTACTGATCAAAGAAGACCTAGGCCAAGAGCTATACTGTGGTACAGCAGTCCTTGGGTTCCAATACAATGTGAGACCAGAAGGCCGCAGGAAATATCTCTCCAAGGAAAAGTATGGAACTTATATAGACCAAAAATGTCTGACTATATTGAGCAGAGTTTTGTAGTGCTGTTGGCAAGCTTAAGGGGGAAAAATTAACTCTGAGATAAATAAAAAGTTGTAAGTGAATAAATCACAATGCACTCTATGGACCAATAGTAAAAATAGTTATATCTTCATAATAATGTAAGCACTGACTATTAATAAAATTAAGGTTTTGAAATAATTTCATGGGAGGATAGAAGAGACGTATGGCTGTGTGCATGATGTGTGTGGTGGAAATATAAATTCTCACATTCCAAAATAGGAAGTCAACAGAATATGTCTAGAATTGATAGGTGAGAAAATAGCAAATGATCATATCATTCAGACACATAGAGGTAAATACCAGGAGAATCAGGGAAAAGAGTTCAAAGTGGTTGTTTCTGGGGCATGGTACTTGGGGATAAGAAAAGGGTGAGACAGAAGAGTATAGTTTGGGTTTTGTTTATTTCATGATAAATCTTCCAGAACTATTTACTTGTTAAGCTTTGTGCATGTGTTGCTTTGATAAAAATATATTTTACATTAAAAAACGAAAGGATTAGATGGCAGCGAGCAAAGGACTGTCTTAGCACAAACATTGCCTCTTTTGTATTCAGCGAAAGTGACTGCTTATCTACATGCTCACTGAAAAAAGCTCAGCATAGCTGGCTGTCCTTCCTATACTGTGCATATAATAGAGATTATTCTTGGAAGAGAACACAATAGTTTGAGTGGATCAGCAGTTTTTAGAATGATCGTGCATAAAGGACTAAACTAGGAGAGAGAATGAGGAAAGTAAAGAAAAATACACAGAAAAATAAAAGATGAAAAAAATCCTAAATACAAAGGAAACAACACCATTTAGCTTTAAAATATTATAAATTATGAAATGTTATAAATATATTATAAAATCCATGTTATAAGTTATATGGCTCTATGATATAAATAACAACTGACAAGCAATTTGCAAATAAAAATACAGGTTATACACTCATTCCTGGAATGAGTAACTCTTCTCAGATGAGTTCTTCTTTGATAACTTCACAAAGAAAGGAACAAAATAACAAATGGAAACCATCAGCCTTTTCAAAATCTTTCAATATTTTGAAAGTTTTAAAAGTAGTTTAGATACATTTGCTCCTTAACACTGGCAATGAAAAACTGAGAACTGAGAGCTGAAAAAAGTTCAGAGTTAGTTAAGTCTCTCAATTATTTTTGCAATAGATGTCTCTCTTGGAGTGTTGTCATCTCTGTCTATGATTCCCTGACCCCTATACCCATATTCTATTAGGGAAAGAAAGTGTCTTCTTAATAAAAGAAGAATATGAGGGACGCCTGGGTGGCTCAGTTGGTTAAGCAGCTGCCTTCGGCTCAGGTCATGATCCCAGCGTCCTGGGATCGAGTCCCACATCGGGCTCCTTGCTCCGCAGGGAGCCTGCTTCTCCATGTGACTCTGCCTTCCACTCTGTCTGCCTGTGCTCGCTCTCGCTTGCTCTCTCTGACAAATAAATAAAATCTTAAAAAAAAAAAAAAGAAGAATATGATTTTGTCACTTAATATTTACAATGAAGTATGTTTACCAAATTTGCAAATCTCAGATAACCTATATTAGGAAGATAGAATCAGCATTCCAGATGATATTGAAAGGAATCCAACAGGAATATAGATGTGAGGTCTCCTGTTTAGGTTAAAAGAAATAGCTGCAAAATACTCTACACATTAAGGGATACATGGTTTGATGACAGATTCTATAAAGAAATCATAAAGGGGTGCCTGGGTGGCTCAGTGAGTTAAAGCCTCTGCTTTTGGCTCAGGTCGTGATCCCAGGGTGCTGGGATGGAGCCCAGCATCAGGGCGGGCTCTCTGCTCAGCGGGGAGCCTGCTTTCCCCCTCTCTGTCTCTGCCTGCCTCTCTGCCTACTTGTAATCTGTCAAATAAATAAATAAAATCTTTAAAAAATCATAAAGTATTGAACCAAAATAATCTTAGGATTTGTTAATAAAATGAAAGTATTATACTCAAATTTTGCCAGCAGATTATGTTTAGTTAGAATAAACGTTAAGAAACTGTTAGACCGGAATAATTATAGAGGGCGTTATTGTTGGCAGCTCAACGTTCATTCAGTTTTTCACTGTGGAGTAGTTGAACCATCATTCCTAGCTTCATGGATAAGCCAACAAAGTAATCATTCCCCTTCCATTGTGATAGTTTCAGGTAATTCAGAGGTAAGGCCAATTAGAATATGATGTTCCTTTGAGCCCTGGGATTGGTTCAGAGGTGAGCCAATCAACATGAAATTTGCCATCATTTGATGGCGGTAATAATCATCATCTCCCGCTTGATGGACACAACTGTGGGAGTATATAGCTCTGATCATTGCAAGCAACCACACTATAATCACAAAAGAAGCTAGTTACCGAAATGTAAAGACTACAGAAAAACAGAAAGAAACTCTTACCTCCCAAGAATCTATTTTGAATAGGAGCCAGGGAGGGTCTTTTAAAATGCAACTAAGATCATGTCATTCCTGGGCTCACAACCGCGAAATGGAAACTGATTTCATTCTGAGTAAAAGGTAGGACCCTTACAAAAGTTTATAAACCTATGTGATCTGTTCACCTGTCCTCTGTCTTCAATCCTGATGACGCCCCCTCACTAATTCTTTGCCATGTACTGGATTTTTTTTGCTGGTCCTAGAACATGCCAGGCCTTGTCTCATTTAGGGCTGACACTTAAGCTGTTTCTCCACTCGGCTGTTCTTGCAAATACGTTTGCCTATTTCACATGCACACACCCCCCCAACCTCTCCTCTTTA
The DNA here is from genome assembly GCF_011764305.1 of Mustela putorius furo. Taxonomy (NCBI): domain Eukaryota; kingdom Metazoa; phylum Chordata; class Mammalia; order Carnivora; family Mustelidae; genus Mustela; species Mustela putorius. The sequence continues at coordinate 81,699,498 of NW_025422005.1, read as the reverse complement.
AGTCTGTATTCTAATCTCAATGAGATCACACTACTAAATACGGCCACCTGCCACCCTGCTCCAATCATCTCAGTCCCCCTTTTCTTGCTTTATCTACTCTTTTTATTAAAAGCACTCACCACATTCTAACATACCATATAATTTTTATTATATTTATTGCCTACTATATGTCTCCCTCTGTTGGAATATAAGCTCTAGAACCAACAGCTTGTTTTGGACTTGATGTATCTTAAGTGCCTAGTACAAATGCCTAGCACAAAGTAGATGTTCCCCAAGCATCTGCTGAAGGATGAATGAGTAACTGAGCTGCTGGACATTCTGAAGACTGATTCTGCAGAAGCCAGTGATATGAGCCAGGGAGATTCCTTTACTGCTCTATACATTTGGAGTAGGAATATCTTTTTGAGACAATAAAAAGCAAACTAGCCACTAAAATAGGGAAGGATGAGGGATTCATATCAGAGAACGTTTGAAGGAGCTGGAGATGTTTACCCTGGGGAAAACCAGTGAAGAGCATGTTAGTCATCCTTAAATAAGTAAAGGGCTGTCATGTAAAAAGAGGAATTTAATGTATTATTTATTGTTCCACAAAGTAGAATGGATTAAAGTTATAGAGAGGCAAATTCCAGCTCAGTGCAAGAACGAACCTTCTAAAAATAAAAGTGTCTCACATTGGAATGAGTGGTGTCATGCTTTAGTCAGCTCTCTGTTATTACATGTTCAAGCAGAGGCTGAATGTATCCATCAGAGACAGGATGGAAGAGATCACTGCACAGGACAGTGGGTTGAACTAGGTGATTTTTTTGAGTCCCTTTCTACTCTTGAAATTGCTATGAAGTATTTTGATGTGAGCACTTATAGTATGTTTGCGTAGCCCATAAATACATGTTCTTTCTCTGTGAAATATCTTAATTCCTTGAGTCTCTTCACATGATGGGCTTTTGGCAGCCATATTTGTAAAGTGAGAACCCAGTTCCTTGGGACATAGCTGGTTAGACCAAGCATGGGCAGCTTAGCAAAGTGTGTCAATTGGATTCTTTAACCTAGAAACTTAAATATAGGAGGAAAAACTCTTACTTGGTGTTCTTAAGTGATTAGAAAGGTAACATCTTAACTCAGAAGTAATGGGCAATTACATTCTATCATGTGAGCTAAGGGGTGGAGACAACTGGCCTGCAGAAGGAATAAAGGATTGAAGCTGAAACAAAGAGAGAGCAACACTAAGTAATAGAGACTATACTTGTACAGCCTGGCTATTGGGCTTTCTAGTTCCTAGTTCCAGTACTTCCTAAGGTCCATTGGTATTTTAACTCTTTCCCTTTCTCTCTTTCTTTTCTGTAAGTCAGTCAAGTTGTTTCTATTACTTGCAACCAAAGATTACAATCAAAAACACTTTATTTTGCTTTTAACAATTGTTTATGTGTATAGGATCTGGGTTAATTAAATCCTCTATCATTCATATAAAATGGGTAAAATAAGATTCTTTCTACACATTAACTGAAACTGCATATACTGTCAATTAATTGGGAAAACAATATGCTGTATGAATTTTTTTGCAATGTATTAGTTGCCTTACCTTCATTTCCATCATATTAATACTTGAAATAAAGTCTTAAAACATTGTGATAACAGTTCTAAAATGTTGAGTATTTGGGGGCTTCACAAATGTATTGTATATTTTTATTTAGGTAACTTAATGCTGTTATGTCCTGCTTGCTTTTGGCGGGAGCAGGAGGTCGTAGTATTTTCCGTTCGGTCCTCCACTTAGCTTTTTGATTCTTTCAGGTTTAGTTGGTGGTGGTTGTGTGAACATGATAAAACAGGTGTTATGGACTAAACATTTAAAAAAATTGAAAGTGGCACAGAAGTGCCAGGGTAGGGAGGAAGGGCTTTTTCATTGATATCATTTACCAATTACTCAGAACAGCGACTACTAAGTTTACTCCCTGACCTCAAACATTGGGAGCCAGGAAAGGAAAAATAAAGAAAAAACCGGAACTTTGGCTAGGTCTCCACCAAGAGAATTGGTCTCACAGAAGTTGGATCTGGCCCCTAAGGAAGCTGTTTCACCTCTACCACTCTCCCCTCTCTCAGTACTTGACAACAGAGTCAATGATATGCTAAGAAATGTTTAACAACTGGCTCTCTGGGAGAAAAACTCTGATTTGTTGTGTTTGTTGATTTGCATGACATAAATACTTCCACTATGGTCACTTCAAGCTACAAACATGACTAAACACGGATTAGCATAGTCTATCCAAGCACAGTTGGCTTTTAAGGGCATACCCACTGATAAAGGCTACCTTGTGTCTAGAACACACAGTCAAAGAAAGTCTGCCTCAGGCTGTGCTTTCTGTCATGAATGCTCTTCTCCACATCTGTACAGGGTTTTCTCCTTTACTTCATTCAAGTCTTGCTCAGAAGAGACCCTCTCAGATGGGCCTCCTTGGAGAGTTTTATTTAAAATAGCAACTCTATCCCATCACTATATTTCCTTCTGTATTTTATATCTCTTCTTAGGAATTAACAGCCTGACATTATATCATGTATCTACATGTTTTGTTGATTATTATTTGTCTCTCTTCCCAAAATGCAACCTACATGAGATCAGTGAATTTGCATTTTTTTGTTCTTTACTGCCCTCCCAACACCTAGAACAATGCCTGACATAAAGAACATAGTCAATAAATAATTATGGAATGAATTAATGAATAGACTTTGTTAAATAAAGTGGTAATCATCTCTATATCCCAAGTGCTTAGCACAGTCCCTGGACCAGAATTGGCACTCAATAAAAATGTTTGAATATATGAATAAGTAATTACATAGATATATAAGACAAATGAGCTAGAGTGGGAAGTTAGTAGAAAGTTCATTTAGGAACATTATATTTCTAGTGATATGCCTGCATACCAGATGGCAAATCTTTTCTCCCTTATCCTATTTCATAGCTTGAAAGACTGAAATACAGAAAAACAAGTTGACTTTACCTATATACATAAAATGTGCTATCTTTCTACAAGGCTAGTAGGTCAACTCGGAAATGAAAGTTTGGATTTCAACAAGTTTGATATAATGGAAAAAACAATGGACTGGCAATTCATGAGCATTTGCTCTTCCTCTAGCTGCCTAAACCAAATGGGATGAAACATTAAGGATTTTTTTTTTAAACATTAGGTGAAATATCCCATTCAAACAAAATAATTTTCTATTCCAAAGGTTTCCATTCATGTTGTGGTTGTTAGTGAGCTGAAGTTATTTAACTAATCTAAGTTCAAGTATATATAAAATAGCTGACCATATGGAATAGAAGATATTCATTCATTCATTGAACAAATATATATTATTCCATAAACATTTATTTATTCATACATATTTATTTGACCACCCTATTAATAGTGTAAATTGCCCCTTTAGCACACCTGATCATCTTCACTCTATATTCATTTTCTCATAATATCTTCCAATATAGCAAATATTTTCCTTATATACTATGTTCATTTTTTATTTTTATTTATTTATTTATTTTTACCTCCCTCACCACTGCCTCCCCCTGGCCACTCACAAGGGAAAGAGCTTACTTTGCTCACCAGTGTACCCTGAGCACTTAGAACAGTACCTGGCACTCTTTAAGTATTTGTTAAATGCATGAAATTAATACTTTCTATTTATACTTTCAGACCCTATTTTAGAGACTAGAGATATAGCAGAGAACAAAACAAAAACTCTGCTCTCAAGGAACTTACATTCCAGTGGGAGAGACAGAAAAAATATTTATGCATGTATGTCAGGAGATGATAACTGCAATATCAAAAAATAGCAAGGCAGTGTAGAAAGAGGGTAATAGATGAGAATTGAGTGATGGGTTTCAATAGGGAGATTAGGAAAGGCCATCCCGATACCGTGACATTTAAGCAGAGACTTGAAAGAAGATAAAGAGAAGAGAATGAGACTGCAGGTATGATAATCCAGGCAGTAAATATATAGAAATAGACTGACTGTGTCTGCTCAAAATATTTGAAAATTAAGGCATCTAACATTTATTTGTTGAAAAATTATATTTCAATCCCTGTGCAAGGTACTGAAAACAAACAAACAAAAAAACCCAATTGTCCTCAGCCTGAAGTGATTTGACTTCTGGTAGAGAGAAGAGATGAGAAAATCAATTATTAAAATTCAGTGCAAAAAAAAAAAAAAAATCAGTGCAGCACCAGCACAACCAGGAAAAGCACAGAAAACGTCTCCCACACAATGTTTATTTTAAAAATGTAAGCTGGAGAAGATTGAGGATACATGATCAGGTTTTCTGGGTGGTTGAAGCTTTAACTGTCAGGTTGCCAGGAGGTGAGGCAGGAAACCAGAACCTGTACACAGAGAGATATTAATGGTGGTGAGGATTTTGGTATAAGGAATGGAGAATGAAGAGGAAACCTGATCCTGAAATGTCTGCATACACCATACTGATGAGTTTGGATCTTAACTTAAAGGCAATGCAATAGGAAGTTGTTGGAAGGTTTTAAACAAGGGAGGAGGACATGAGGTCCTTGTAAGATATTCGGGTAAACGTTAAGGGTAGACATTGAAATTTTAACTTTTTTGAAGTAATAAGGCTATTACCCAAAATTGTTACCTATTTGACACTTTTGATATCTCAGAAGGGATAAAAGCCAATACAATGAATTTATAGTTTCTCTTTACATTGAAATGCATAAAGGATATTTAAGCAAGATATTTATGTTAGTTTTTCTTTCAAGATACAGTATTGTCTGGAAACTATCTTTGATTTAAAGCATCTACGATAGGCCAAGAGGATATTTTTCCCACAGATGTTATTGCTCATAATTTGATAATATTGCCTTGTTTTTACCTTGGTAAATGCAATGGACTGATGTACTTTCTTTTGACATTAATGAGAAAAATAATTTATTTTTATTTCATCAAAAGCTATCCCTTTCTCACATTTTCTATGAATACAGAGAGGTTTGTAAAGTTTGGGCAGGAATAAGCAAAATCTTGTCCTTGAAGTGTAGAATTTGCCACTCAAAATATGCCATTTTGGCAAAAGGATGATTTTGAGCGGAAGGCAGTTGAGAAGAAGCAAATATATAAAATGTAATCTGCTCCCCTCCTATTTGTCTACAAGCAGGATGTAAATTTATAAAGATGTTCTTCCTCCCCTCCACTGGGAACAAAAAAAGTGGATCACTAGAGACAACTTCAGACCCTTATCAGCCTGAAAACAGCAAGTGAAGAATCTAGATAACAAACTTTACTAAGCAGACTTTATCTATGATTAGTTTCCCAGATACTTTCCTTCCCATGATTTGAGCTTTAGAATCTCGAGGTACTTTCCCTTTGTCTTGCTACCTCTTAAAAAATATATATATACATAATCTATTATATATATTATATAACATATATAATATATATATCGAGGTACCTTCCCTTTGTCTTGCTACCTCTTAAAATATATATATTATATAATATATTATATGAAATATATTATATATAATATATATATATATAATTCCTTTGTTATAAAGCTATATAGGCCCAAGATCTAGCCACCCATTTGAGTTATTAATCCCTGAGTTCTCTCATGTATAGGTGTAATATACATGCAGTAAGCTTCTTTTGGTTTTTCTCTTATTAATCTTCTTTTGTCAGTCTAATTTACAGGGTTCCAGCTGGAGAACTTCAGGTAGGCAGAGGAAGAGATTTTTTTTTCTTCCCCTGTATCCCATAGGGCACAAGGATATAGTTAAAAAGAAGATATCAATCTGGCCACTCAAATGTTATACAGGCTGTGGAATGCAAAGTGACCAATTAGGGTATATTTTAAGATAAGGTTTTAATAATTTATAAAATATGTCTTTAAACCTTTTTTTTACTCATGTCAAGTATGGGTATATCTTCTGGAACTCCCTCCTGGTATCACTACAAAGAGAAAAAAAAAAGAAAATGAAAGAAAAAAAGAGAATTTAAAAACTACAATAAAACCATATAACATACTCCATAATATTCAGATTTTGTGTAATTTACAACATGAGCTTGAGTTAAATTTAGATAAAGTTCATCTTTGTCAAAATAATTCTTGCTTACGAACAGTACAATTTAATTGTAGAAGAGTAAGCAGTGTTTAAGATAACATAGACTATCAACTGTTTTAAGCACCGTCAATACACTCAGTGCTTCAAAAAAGTAGTTAATTTACATTCAGTTGATATGCTAATTATAATTAATATGTGAATAGTTCTTATCTATTCATTAAATCAGTCCCCCAAGGATTTTTATTAGTCAACATATTGTTAGTTGTAAGCTTGAATTGCTTAAGACTTGATAGCTGAATGAGTAAGGCAAAATCTAACATTTTCTGCCCCTTATCTTTGTCAAATGAACTTGGATATTTTCTTTTCCCTCAGCGATTATCCCAATTTGTTTGGTACCTCTTTGTTTAGGATACAATGCCATTGTGTCTGCTGAAAATATCCACCTACAGTATACTTTTTGAAGACATAATTACTAACAAAACTAACAAAAGTATGGTTTCCATCTTATGGGGTTCAGGACATGCTACCCCAAAATATGGAAACTTGGCATGTTGAATGTCTCAAGCTTGAGAAAAGGGCAGAAGCAGGAAAATCGCTTTGACCTCCCACATCCACCTCACCCCTATTCCTTGAAATAAATCATGAAACTCCCATATAAAAGATACTCTCCCTGTGTAAAGAAGGAGATGGAGAATTTGTGGTCAAGAAATCTGTACAAACAAATCTTGTTAAACTCATCCTTATCTTCCCAGTGACTACTTCACCACTTGCTACCCTAACTCAAACCCCTCTATTTTATCAATTCTTCACAAATGTATTGTTTCTTTTCATAAAAGGAACAACAGCTTCCTACTCTGGTCACTTCTTCGGGTCTTCATTCTCATGTGAAGGCTTCCATGTACATGTTAAAAGTCAGTAAAATGTATATGCTTTTCTTCTGTTAATCTATCTTTACCAGTTTAATTTTCAGACCCAGCCAAGGATTCTAAAGAGGTTGAGGAAAATTTTCCCTCTCCTACACATCTCATCAGCTCCCAATATACTCTATAAAACAAAACAAAAACAAAAAGTAAACCTTGCCCAACAAATTTTCCTATACTATACTTGGAAGCCTTTCATTAAAAACAAACAAACAAACAAACAAATAAATAAATATGATGTCCTAGCTTTGCTGGCATCCCAAACACAAACTTAACCTGATAATTGGTTAATCCAATACTAACCGCTGTACTGACCAACCTTACAAATTTTTTCCAGACAATGACCTCAATCAGAGAGCTGAGAGCCAGCACTTACCTGTAAGAACAGATGTCTGTGGCTTTTGGTACAGAGTTGTTATAACAACTCTGTAGCCCAGTCACAGGAATTTACAAAAGTTACTGAATGCACATGTTTCTGGTTATACAGTCTCTCCTAGAAAATTTACATGTGCTATCACAGTATTCCAATGTTTGAAAATGTCGTGCCCTTGTTATTTGAAAATGACAGGGCTGAGCTGCGCTTTGAGTTGTTTATTTGAAGGCAGTGAAAGGTCAGAGAACCAGTCACTTTTTTTTCCTTCTGTTCCTCTTGTAAAAGGTATCCTTGAGAAGGATGACTCAGAATAGAGTTTATCTACTGAATGCTTCCTCTGTATAAGGCATATACTAGACAGTCAGATGTTACAGAGGGATCAGTTTGAATCTTGTCCTTCAGAAGCTGTTAGGGGGATTTTCCTGACACTGTAGGTAAACTTGTCTTGGATCGCCAATGTCCCTTTTTGGGAGCTTGAATTCTCATCTACTCTGCCTCTTGTTCCTATGTTTGTATTTCTTGCATTTGTACATTTTGCACTAACCTGTATATGAATTTCCGTCCCTTATCTAATGACATGATAAATTAGTTTCTACCAAGTATTTGTTACATTGTCCCTGAATATTTAGAGGTGACAATGAGGAGTTATATTGTGCAGTTTAGATATCTGCAGCCCCTCTCTCTTCCTTCTTTCTTCTTTTTGTATTCTCTCCTCTCTCTGTTAAAGCAAAGCAAAATTTCCTCCCTCTCTCATGCTTATCATTTTAGTGAGCTTCATTTATTGCTTCAATATGCAATTGGAGGTCACTCCAAGAAGTAATTCTTCCAAATAATACTATACTTTGTTCTTCCCAAGAGGACCCCTGATGAATACATTTTCTTTCCTCCTTATAGGAGATGAGAGAGAAGTTTTAAAAGGTGGGTTTTGAATATCTAAGCTTTTAATTGCTACTCAGAAAAACTCTGAACCCCTACCATCTCAACTCAATGTAACAAAAACCGAATCAGAGCTGTAATCTATCATCTCTTTCCTATACCTGAGCAGCTGAGTGCCACTAGGCGAAAAATCTCCCAGTCTTATTACTGCTGCCACCATAAAATCATAATTTCAAACTGCAGCTAGATCCTCAGCTTCTTCTACTAATCCCTTGAGCTGTATTTTGCTTCCTCTCCCTCAACTACTATTCCAAATCTGCACAAATCTCATCCAATTCTCCACTCACTTTCAGGCCACTTTCATTGACAAAATAAGGCCATAATACATAATCTCCCTGAATTTGCTGATCTCTCACCTATGAAATAATTTACATACACCATTCACACGTATTCCTTTCCTCTAGTTTTGAAGGGGAAGGGTGACTTTTCCAGTTCCTTAGTGTTATACTCTCTGGGCCCTTGATCTGTTAATTACTCCCCCTCTTCTATCAATCCCCCCCTCCCAAGGGGCAGGCATTTTTTTTTTCAAAGATTTTATTTATTTATTTGACATACAGGGATCACAAGTAGGCAGAGAAGTGGGCAGAGAGAGAGAGAGAGGTGGAAGCATGCTCCCCGCTGAGCAAAGAGCCCACTGTGGGGCTCGATCATGACCCTGGGATCATGACCTGAGCCCAGGGCAGAGGGTTTACCCCACTGAGCCACCCAGGAGCCATGGGGCAGGCATCTTTTAACTCAATTACTCTAATAATCACTTGGCTTTTCTAACAACTGTTCTTATTTGTAACAATGCTATATTCTATGACATCTGTGCAAAAATAAGTCTGTATATGGAATTAACTTTCTTAAAATCCTCTAATGGCTCCTTTTCACTATAGGTGAAGTCCAAGTTTGTTAACATAGTATACAAACTCTTCATACTGTTGAACCTCATTTCCAGGCACTGCCATTCTCCCCCTTTATGCTCCAGACAAATAGAACATCAATATCCTGCACCTATCATTCCATTTTTGCTTCAGTGCCCTTGTTTATGTCTGTTTATGACCTTTCCAACTTTCCCACACTATACCACACCACACTGCATGTGCCCTTTCCCTATTTTAATTTCTGCTTATTTTATAGGAGTAATTTAATATATCATTTCAACACAGAATCTCTCCCTTTGTACTGTAATATTCTGTGGTTCTCCCTCAACCATTCTTATCTATTATTTTTGAATTATCTCTGTAAGTTTGGGGCTCCCCAACTCCACCACCACATACAGCCTGTAGGTCCTTAAGTTGTAGAAACTACGTTTTTTCACCTTGATCTACCAATTCTTCTTACCATACTGCAGAATGAAATATTTTTAATCAAAATCCTCATAATAATTAAAAATTTTCTCTGGATGCTTTTGGAGTTCATGGTCCATTGGCAAGTAAATTTTTATTTCTTGGCTTGTTTCTTTGCTTGCTTGTTGTTTTATGGTAGTACTGTGCCCACCAGAATGTGTTTATCTCACAATGGTTAAAATACAAATTGTAGACTTCATAATTTCAACATTTTATCCTTACTGTAAGCAAAAGTCTTAATTTGTATTGTGAAATATTTCATATATACTGCACGCAAATGTTCATAAGCAGTTTAGAGAGTGTTAATGGAATTAACCATTAATACCATTTGGGTTAAAGAAATAACGGCAAAAGTCCTGAGTGAGTCCCTGGTAGCAACAAAGTTCACCAGTCTGGGCACTTGGCTTAGCTGTACTGGGGACAAGATCCTTGAGCTACAGCATAAATAATGGCCACAAGGAGTAGGCCACTCTGTTTTCTTTTTTTTCCCCTAAGATTGCTATGTTCCATCTCCAGCTCTGACGAGTAAATCAAATTGAGCATACTTCTATATGATAAAATCAGTGTTCTCAACAAATATAGCAGCATGCAGAGAAAACAGAAACTTCCCTAACAAAGAGTCAAGACATTTCAACCATAGGTAAGAATCTGAGCTAGGCTCATTAGCATCCTTAGCTATTAAAGAGTAACTGGGACCTGACTAGCCCTTCTACCATTAAAATGAAACTAGAAGGGCACCCGGGTGGCTCAGTTGGTTAAGTGTCTTCCTTCACCTTAGGTCATGATCTCTAGGTCCTGGGATCAAACTGTGAGCAGGAAGTCTGCTTCCCCTTCTTCCTTCGCCTCTCTTGCTCTGCTCATGCTTTTTTCTCTCTCACTCTACCTCAAATAATAAATAAATAAATAAAATCTTTTTAGAAACACAAAAATTAAATAAAATGAACACTAGAAAACTTGAAAAAATATAAAGAAACAACTGTTTTCATACATTGGACAACAGGCAATGCATAACTGAGAAAAAAGAAAATAAATGAGATGAACGTTATGAATTCTTTAGCTTTATGCCTGAAGATAGTTTGGAATATGGTAAGAAGAGAGGTAAGCAAAGCAGAATATGAGGTGACAGATAAGAGACTTAAGAGAGGCTCAACACCTGAAATTTGAACTGATGCGAACTGGAAAGAAAAGAGAATAGAGAAAGAATTCCAAAAATCTGCAAGAGTTATTCTTGAGTCTGCTGATGAATACTGAGCTACACGTGCATAGGGTGAAACTCCATAAGACTCATCAAAAATGACTGAGGAGCTATAAACTAAGCAATGTCCATTACTCACACAGTAACAAGAGATACACAAGAATGGGAGATATTTGAGTTCTAATAAGCCATAGTACAGAGCCTTTGTTGAACTCCTTGGACATTCAACAGAAACCCCTATAAAGTTCACATCTTAACAGTAGAGCCAACTAGCACTAGTGTGAAGAATGGTTTTGACCATTCCTGACCAAGTTACAAAAAGAAAATCATGAACACTTCACATTGATCTAAAAGTAACTTAAATGCCTACCAAACTGAATTCTACACTCTTTAAAGACAACAAAACACAGAAACACAGCAACATAAAATTTGCTGTCTAGAACTCAACACAAAATTACAAGACATGTAAAGAAGCAGAAAAATGAGACTCATATCAAGAGAGTTATCAATCAGTAGGAATATACCCAGAAACTGTATAGATAAGGGGTTTTAGCACATACTTTAACTAACTATTATAAATAAAGTCAAGTGCTTAAAGAAAAAAAGATAAATGTAATGACAGAGATGAAAGCATAAAGATTATTATATATAAAATCATTATTATATAACATATATAACAAAAAAAATCACATGGAACTTTTAGCACTGAAAAAGATAATATTTAAAATGAAAAACCTGGTAGATGGGCTTACTGGAGGTTTAAGAGACTGCATAAGTAAAGATCAGAGAACTCAAAGACATAGAACTCATTAGAAACTATACAAACTGATACACAAAAGGAAGAAAAGACTGGAAAAAAATGAAGTTTCAGAGACCCATGGTATGATATTAAATAGTTTGAAACATGTGCAATTGAAATTTTGAGTTGGAGGGAAAGAGGGGAATTTTAATGGCTAAAAACTTTTCCAGATTTAATAGAAACTATTAAATCACAAATCCAAGAACTGAACAAACACAAGCAAGATAAACACACAAAACCCCACATCAAGACACATCAAAAGCAAGTTGCTAAAAATTAATGATAAAGACAAAATCTTAAAAGCAGTCAGAAAATAAAAAGAGTGATTGTGGACTTTTCATTAAAAAAAATTTCAATTCAAAAATACGATGTCATCTTTCAAGCATTGAAAAAAATTGTTAATAAAACTAGAATTCAATATCCAGAGAAAATATATTTCAAAAATTAAGGGGAAAAATTCTTTTTCAGACAAAGCTGAAAAAATTTCTCAGCCAATCTATACAAGAAAAATGTTTCTCAGATAAAAAGAAATTACACTAGAGAGAAATTGAGTCTCAATAAAAAGTTTTGGAAAAGGTAAATATGTAGGTATGTTTAAATTTTTCTATTTTTAGAATTTCTTCAAAAGATAATTCACTGCTTAAAGCAGAAATTAATAACAACTTATTGTGAGTTAAAAGAAGATAAAGTCATTAATATTGGATGAAATGTTATATGAAATGATAAAATTTGGTGTTTCACATATTTCATTTCAATATATTTTATTTCTTTCAATAACAAAATCATTTTCCAATATTTTAATAAAAATATCACATGTAGAAGTAAACATATGACAATAATGACATGTGGGATGGAGGGGGAAGAAAGAAAGAATGATGTGAACTTTTTACATTATGCATGAAGTGGTATAATATTTAAAGGGATATTGAGATAAAGATGAATATTGTAAAGCCTACAGCTACTCCTATAAGGATATAACAAAGAATTATTGCTAAACAGTCAGTAGAAAAGATGAAATGGTGTCATAAAAGTACTCAGTCCAAAAGAAGGCAAGGAAACTAAAAGGCAGCCTATGGAAAGGAAGATATTTGCAAGTGATACATCTGAAAAGGTTTAGTATCCAAAATATACAAAGAACATATAAAGCTCAACACCCCAAAAAAGAAAGGATCAATTAAAAAATAGGTAGAAAACATGAATCGACATTTTTCCAAAGAAGACATACAGATGGCCAAAAGATACGAAGAGACAATCAACATCACTCATCATCAGGGAAATGCAAATCAAAACTACAATGAGATATTATTTTATACCTGTCAGAACAGCTAAATTCAATAACACAAGAAACAATAGGTGCTGGCAAGGATGTGGAGGAAAGGAAACCCCCTTGCAGTGTGGTAGGAATGCAAACTGGTGTAGCCACTCTTGAAAATAGTATATAGGTTCTTCAAAAAGTTAAAAATAGAACTACCCTGGGGCACCTGGGGTTAGTTAAACAGCTGCCTTTGGCTCAGGTCCTTATCTCATGGGTCCTGAGATCCAGCTCCCTGATCAGTGGGGAGTTAGCTTCTCCCTCTGCCTGCTCATTCTCTCTCTCTCTCTCTCTCAAATAAATAAATAAGATTAAAAAAAAAAAAAAGAACTCCCTATGATCCAGCAATTACACTACTAGGTATTTACCCAAAGATACAAAAATACTAATTTAAAGGGATACACGCACCCTGATATTTATAGCAGCATTATCTACAATAGCCAAATTATGGAAATAGCCCAAGTGTCCACAGACTAATGAATGGATAAAGAAGATGTAGTGTATATATATAATGAAATATTACTCAACGATAAAAAAGAATGAAATCTTGCCATTTACAACTATGTGGATGGAGCTAGAGCGTATTATGCCAAGTGAAATAAGTTAGTCATAAAAAGACAAATACCACACAATTTCATTCATATGTGGAATTTAAGCAACAAAATGAATGAACAAAGTTGAAAGAGAGAGAGAGAGAGAGGCAAACCAAGAAACAGATTCTTAACTATAGAGAACAAACTGATGGTTACAAGAGGGGTGGTGGCGGGGAGATGGGTGAAATAGGTGTGGGGATTAAGGAGTACACTTGTAGTGAGCACTGGGTGTTAAATGGAAGTGTCAAATCATTGTACACCTGAAACTAATATTGCACTGTACATTAACTAACTGAAATTTAAATAAAAACTTAAAAGAAAGCAAACAAAAACCAAAAAGAAGGCAAAAAAAGAAAAAGGAAATGATGAAGCAGATAGGATAAAGATAAAGATAGGATAAAGAGGAAGGAAAACTAAGGTAGTAGATTTAAATCCAATTTTATCAATACTAACATTAAGTATTAATGGCCTAAATAATTCAATTAAAAGGTAGATATTATCAGTTCTGGATAAATGGCAGAATCAACTATATACTGTCTGCCAAAAATGCAGTTAGGTTGAGAAAGAAAAGAAAAGAAATTAGTTAATAGAGGGGTGCCTGGGTGGCTCAGTTGTTAAGCATCTGCCTTCGGCTCAGGTCATGATCCCAGGGTCTTGGATCAAGTCCCACATTGAGCTCCCCACTCAGCAGGAAGCCTGCTTCTTCCTCTCCCACTCCCTCTGCTTGTGTTCCCTCTCTCACTGTCTCTGTCTGTCAAATAAATAAAAATCTTTAAAAAAAAGAAATGTTTAAAAAAAAGAAATTAGTTAATATAGATTTAAATGCTACATAAAAATGATACTATTTGATCTTTTTAAGGTCTACTTTATTTTCAAAGTAAAATTGTTTCTAATATTGTAATAAAGAAGTCTAAAACACCATTATTATTGTCATAGTTAAACTACCTTTCATTTCTCATTCACATAAATGAGAATTTTCCTCCATTATCATAAAATTAAAGCAGTAATAAGTATCTTCTTCACAAGAAACTGTTAATTCTAATTAATGGAAGAGGCAAATTCTACCCTGTGTTTGACTGGCTATTAGAAGACATGGGTCTGGTTTTAGTCTGCAGTATTTTGTAGAGACTCTTTCCTGATATACTGATCTTTAATTCATTATTGTTTGGTATCTTTTGAAGCACTAGCCAGAAGAAACAATTGCTTTTGAAGAATTGACTGAAAGCTATGTCATCCATTTCTTTCTTTTTTTTTTAAGATTTTATTTATTCATTTAACAGACAGTTCACAAGTAGGCAGAGAGGAGGCGGGGGGCGGGGGAGGCTCCCTGCCAAGCAGAGAGCCCGACGCGGGGCTCGATCCCAGGACCCTGGGATCATGACCCGAGCCAAAGGCAGAGGCTTAACCCACTGAGCCATCCAGGCGCCCCATTTCTTTCTTTATATACTATAAAATCTATCCCTATAGTATGACAGAACATCCAAAAACATATACACCTGGGCACATTACATTAGCCCCATGCTCTGTTGTTATATTAAGGCACATTGTGAATTATATACAGAGTGGCATATAGTCTGGTTTGTTTGGGACAGTTCTGGATTCCAATTCTCCCACTGTAATTGTCATTAGTGTCATTTTCACTCTCAAAAGTGTCTGTATTTGGACATAAATTATATGCTGATCCAGTTATAGCCAACTTTTATTTTCCTCTTTCTTTTATTGTCAATTTTCTCCAGCATTCATGTACCAATCTTAATGCAGGGAAAAAAGTTATTAATACTATTTTAGAAAAGGAAAAAAATCTTTTATACAATTTGTATATCCTCACAAAATAACAAAATTCCTACAGAATTTTTCATCCTTCTGGCAAAAGTTACTAATTACACGCAATCATAAAACATTAGTTAAGAGTTTGTTTAAAAAACATTTTGTCTGATCACTTCATCAAATAGGTAAAGGAGGACTTAAGACTAGAAAGTTTATATGAGTGACCCATAGTCATTCAGCTAGCCTGGGGAATAGGTGAAATTATCAGTCTAGACCTGTGCTAATCATTAGCCATATGTGGCTATTTAAACATAAATTTTAAGAAATTGAATACTATTTGTTGTACAAATTAGCCACATTTCAGTGCTCAATAGCCACATATAACTAGTGGCTAGCATTGGACAGTCCTGATATGATATTTCCTCCACTACAGTAGCCTAAAATAGTGAACTTCTCAAACACCTAATGAAAGTAACTTTGAGGGACATGAATGTATGTGACCCTCACCCTATAGGAGCCCCAAATATGGCTACAATGGGAGGCAATCACTGTATCAGTTAAGATTCCAATAGACATGAGAGATAGGAAACTAGACTTAAATCAACTTGACTAAAAAAAAAAATGAGTTTATTTCTTCATATAACTGAGACATCTAAGAATAGAACTCAATTTAGGCCCATGTGTAGATTTCTGTAAAAACTGTCTCCAATTCTTCATGCCTCCTTGTATGCACATTTGTTCCAATGGGAATTCTATCAAGACAGAGTCTATTCACAGACCAGTCAGTCCCAGACAACCACAGACATATAAGTAAACCTAGTCAAAATGAACCAGACTGACCAGAACAACATAAGTATTCAGCTGATGCATGGACTCATGAGCAAATACAAATGCTTATTGTTTTAAGCCACTGAGCTTTGCAGTTTTGTTTTGTTGTACATAGTGGCAGATAACTGATACAGAACACGTGAAAACTTTGAGCAGAGGAGCTTGAAATGATTACATTAAGATCTTCTTTTTCTTTAACTCTTAAGCTCTGTTTCTTCTGTGTTGGTCCCATTCTTAGAGAGGACCTTCACTGGGGCACCCGAGTAGCTCAATCCCTTAATCATCTGCCTTCAGCTCCGGTCATTATTCCAGGGTCCCAGGATGGAGCCCAGCCTCAGGCTCCCTGCTTGGCGGGGGAGTCTGCTTCTCCTCTCCTATGCCTCTCCCCCCTCTCATGCATGCTCTCTCTCTCTCTCAAGTAAATCAATAAATCTTTTTAAAAAAGAGAAAGAGAGGACCTTCATCAAGTGTGTGAAGGTGATTCTGGCCTGTATTCTTTCAACTTCATGTCCAGTGGGAAAAAGTAAGCCTCTTTTCCTGTAACTCCTTGAAAGTTTCCTGTAACTCCTTGAGATTCACTCTGGATGGCTTGGGTCATATATCCATCCCTGAACTAATCATTATGGTTATTGTAATTTGATGTGAGATTTAAAAAAGAGGTGCATGCATGTCAAATCCTTAGCATTGCCTGGTATAACTAAAATGATAGCTATTATTAAAAGTAATATTCACCAATTCAATCAATATTTCTTATACTCCTATGTGCCATGATCTTTGGTAGGCACTTTCACATATGTTAATTTTGGCTCCCCAAAAGAGGCATTTTAGCAAAACAAGGCATCTTCCAATGAATTTTCTTATCTTATGACTGGATTGGTGGTTTCATTAAGACAATTTAACAGAATACTTTCAAACGCAAATAGCAGAAAACTAAATTCAGTTGGCTTCAACAATAAATAGAACATACTGGTTCATGAACTAAAAACTCCTGAGGTAGACTAAATTGATTAAAGATTAGACTTTGCTTTTTTCTAATTTTCACAGCTTAGTCTTTCTCTATGTCTTGACTCTTTCCTAGGCTGGTTTTCTTCATGGTGGCAAAATGGCTGTAGCCAATTTAGGTCATAGCTGCACACCACATTCACTCAGAAGGGGGATTTTCTTTCCACAATCATTGAATGAAAATTCTGGTTTTCACTCTGGTTTGGATCAACTAAGGCCACATGCCTATACTTAAACTATCACTGTAAGCCAGGAATTTTAAGAGTTTAGATTACCACAGCAGGAGGTTAAGTTTGATTCTACTGAAAAACATGGCTAATTTGTGTGAAGCTGTGGAATGTCTTTGGGAGAGGACACCAACAACGTCCTCTCCCAAAACTATATGGTTAACAACAGGCAACTTTGAGAGTTATTTAAAATTAATTCCACAATGAGAAATTTTGCTCATAACTACTATGGGTTTTCAACTGGACCATCGACCTAAAACTGCTATTTCAGGCAAGATCCTTGTTTTCAAGTGACAGAAAATTCAAACACTTAAACAGTGGAATGGAACACGTTGGCTCATGAAACTGAAAAGTACAGAGATAGAAAAGATCAGGCAGTGTTGATTCAGGTACTCAAGGTTTGTCAGGAAGCATCACCTTTCTCTGGGCCAACTCTGCTGTCCTCTATGTTGGCTTTATTCATAGGGAGGCCCCTTGAAGTTTTAGGCTTATAATCTATTAGTTTAGTGACCCAGAGGAAAGAGGGTTTCTTTTTCTCTAGGAGTTCCAAAAAAAATCCAAAGTTGATCATGATTTGGCCACATTTGGGTCACATTCCCATTCCTGAGCTAATCACTTAGGGTGAGGGTCAGGATGACCATTGCCCAGTGCTAGATTGCTTGTATAACTGATTATTGTTTCTAGATGAAAGAAAAGTACATGCAAAGTTGAGGAAAAGCAAAGAAGCTGTTATATTTATCCAGCCAGTTTACTCCTTTATTCACTTAAACCAGAAGTATTTATGGAGAGCCTACAACAGGTCTGGCTAGGTGTGAGGCCCCAGGAACTGGAGAGGGAATAAGAGGGAACACAAAGCAGTCCCCATGTAGTATGTATATAGCCCAGCCCAGAGGAGAGATGTTAAACAATAATTATAAGTATCAAAAGAGGCAAGCACGGGAGCATGGTTGATTCATCTTGCACGGGAACAAAAGGAGACTTTGCAATGTCTCTTTGCATTTTCAAGTGGGGAAAAAAAAAGACAAAGAAACCACTATTATCTTCCTCTGATCTCTCAAATTTAGCTCTTTGCCCTTTGAAGCACAAACCTGAATTACTTGATATTTACATTGAATAGTTCCTTAGCAACCATCTCTTATATATGGAAAAAATGGTACAAAATTGCTTTAATAGAGCTGAAAATTAAACACATCTCAGCTATATCAAAATATTATTATATAAACACATTTCCAAAGATTTTAAAAAGTTTTACCATGGAGTTAAACATATAGTCAACCAAACATCATTTCAAATGGCCAACAATGTGTCAATGATTGTAAACTTTTCAAAATAATAAAAAAGAATTCAACTTATGCTAGCAAATATTTACTAAAATTCTTACTGAATGTATTGTAATGAACTATCACCCCATCTACAGAATAGCATTTGGAAAGAAAGTTGTTAGGGATTTATGGTCAGACAACATATCAGGGATTCAGGAAATTCAGCCAAGCTAGAAAACACAGGTGGCTGGTCTGGAAGAATTGGGTGATAAACTACAGAGTCCAGAAAATGAAGATATAATTGTTGAAAGTAGGAACACTCAGGGACAGAAGAAGGGAATGAGTTTGCTGAATGTTTCTGTTACAGGTGGTGTTGACCTCTGACCACACTTTGTACTTCTGGCAGGGAGTGGAAAGCTATTGAGCTATAAATAAGTGATAGGAAGAATCATCACTCTGGCCCTCAAAGTCCTAGAATTGTGGAAAAGCTAGAAAAGCTGTATGAGGATTATAGGATGGTCTTTATGTCAGCATTCTGAGAAGATACTCTAATAAAAACACATATATTCAACCTTACAAAGGAAAGAAATTTCTGATACATGATACAACATAGGTGAACCTTGAAAACATTATGTTAAGTAAGATAAGCCAGATGCAAAAGCGTAAATATTGTATGATTCCACTTATTGGAGAGATCTAGAATAGACAAATTCATAGAAACAGAAAGTAGAATAGTGATTACCAGGGGCTGAGGGAAGGGGTAATGGGCAGTTATTATTTAATGGGTATAGAGGTTTATTGGTCTGAGATGGTGAACAAATCTGGTATGGATTGTGGTGATATTTGTACAACAATGTGAGTGTACTAAGCACCACTGAGTTGTACATTTAAAGTGGTTAAAACAGTACATTTTATGTTATATGTATTTTGTCACAATAAGAAACCCACATATAAGCATTCACTCATTCATTTAACATTAGTGAACACCTGTTAGGGTTGCCATAGATAAGGTAATGGCTTTCAAGGGGTGCCTGGGTGTCTCAGTCAGTCAAGTGTCTGCCTTCTGCTCAGGCCATGATCTCTGGTCCTGGGGTTGAGGCCTGCATCGGGCTCACTGCCCAGCGGGGAGTATGCTTCTCTCTCTCTCTTCCTCTGTCCCTCCCCCCTGCTCATTATCTCTCTCTCTCTCCCCCCCTCAAATAAATAAAGTCTAAAAAAAATGTGGTGATCTCAAGTGGTTTTTATTTGTTTTGTATTACTGAGACCCACTGTATAAGAAATGTATTTTACATTACAACTGATACAAGCACATATATGTAATACAACACAATTTTCACAAAAGCATATTTCTCCCTTACTTTGAATGGCATAAAACTTCTTTTTTATTGTACTCTATTCTGTTTCCTACCATTCTATTTCATTAAAAGAGAATGCTAGTGTTATCCCATCAGATTGAGTCTTGACCGAATTATGGGTTATACTTTTCTCCAATTGAAAACATTGCTTTAATGCTTATCTGAAATGTTCATTCCTGTATGAAGACTGTTATCCCCTAATCACCAACAGCCTTTCCTTTCCCTAAAGTCTGATAAGGGCTTTTTAGTATTGATGCATTTAGTAACATAAGACCTGAGGTTATAGGTATTTTCGTGCATCTTGTGCTTTCTTGTAAGATTGTAAACTTCTTTAGAGTAATCTTGATGTCTAATTTATTCCATGTCCTCGTTGGCACCTAGGATATGGTAGAGTCTCACTGGAAGTTAGTCAAATGAAGGAAACCTAGTATTGGTCATGATATGTCTCATCTGATCTACCCTAAAAGATTTTCTTGTCTTTTCTTTGGCTGTATCTGATTTAGGGATATTATGGGGAGATTATTCTTCAAAGTGTCCGCTATTACCTATAAACAACTTAAAATGTTCTTGAGTAATTCATCCAGACATCACCCATTCTTATAAAATCTCCTATATGAGGTCATGTTTCCATGTTGTTTCCTTAAATGGGGTAGTAATTTTTATAGTACTTCATCTTCTGATCTAATGCAGGATGAGACTAGGAAGTTCAATTCTAGTTTTATAGCATGTAGGAGGAGCCCTGGTAGAGTAGCATCTTCTATCCCTCTTATTAAACCAAAATAATAAAAGTTATGGTAATAGTGAGCAAAAAATGAAAAGAAGCAAACTACTTGAGTGGAGAGTAACATTTTTTAGAAGAGCAGTGCTTAGTAACAAGAAAACATTCAAAGGGGGAAATCCTTTCAATATTGTTTTTAAAAAAACTTCAAAGAGGATACCCAAGTCATGCAACTGTTTTTTAACATGAAAATCTTCAAAGCATACATTTCCCATGCAATGCTTAAAATTCTCAAAGGGGGCTCCCTCTGGAGTAAAACTCTTTGAAGGTGAAATCTCTTCAATCATATGAGTTTTTTCAAAGAGAGAACCTTTTCCAAATTTTCTTTAAGCCAGGAACATTCTTTAAGGAGGAATTATTTCAGAAATAGAAAAGCTGTCTTTTCAGTGTGTGCATTTTTAGATTCCTCCAAGTGAAATGCTAAAAATAATAAAAAATAAAATACTACCAACAGTATATACAACAGTTAGGTTTAACAAGAGAAAGGAAACTCTGGATGGCACTGACCGCAGTGTACTTTATTTCAATGTCAGACATGTAAAGGTTTTGACTTAAGGTTGTTAGATAATAGATCTAATTAGAATGGGGAAACAAGAATATTTTTTTCTAGATCTTTCTTTTGGTTCAAAAAGGAAGCAAGAAGAAACTTACTATGTGTGTCTCAACTTAATTTCTAGCTTTTATACTCAATGTAATTTTTGATGAGATCTTTCTCAGTATCTCTTCAACTACCTGTTATAAGACTAATTTTTCAAATCACTATGACCCCTGAAGAGAAAAATTGAAAACACATTGGTTCACATCCATTGTCCCCAAAGCCCAATATTCCAGTCATTGGTACCAGGAGATGTGCTTTTGTGACCTGGCTGTTAAGTCATTTACTTATTAATTCAACAAAAATTTATTACAGTTACTGTGCGTCAAGTACTATACCATGTCACCCCCCCATAACATCAATATAAGTAACTTGATATATGCCCACCAAATAGTCTCTTTCTTATTTCCTCTTTTCTAGCAGCTGCTGAGATCAGTAATTAGAAGGGTCAAAGCAGGAACAGGTGTTTTCACCCAACCATTTAATTTAGGCCTTGACCTCCACTCCAGACTAGGCTTCCAGCCTACCTTCATATATCCAGAATATGTATTAAATTGTCTTGGTACACAAAAAAGCTATCTACCAGGATTTCTAGGCTTAGCAAAACCAGAAACTGGCATCAGTTTTGACACATGTTGCAAATTATGCAAAATGCCCACATTGCTTTGTAAAATAGCAATATCATTTGGAATAATAAAAATAAGAACTCAAAAAATGGGGTGCTTGGGTGGCTCAGTTGGTTAAGCATCGGACTCTTGGTTTTGGCTCAGATCATGATCTCAGGTTCCTGAGACTGAACCCCAAGTCAGGCTACACGCTCTGCCCAGAGTCTGCTTGTCTCTTTCCCTCTGTCCCCCTGCTCTCTCTCTCTCTCATAAATACATAACATCTTTAAAAAACAACTTAAACAAAACTAATGGGCAAATACACTTCACCTTTGTGCTGATCTTTCTCCAAATCTATAGTATTAGGTCTAATCATGACATAATAGATATACCCAAATTCAGGGACATTCTGTAGAATACCTGACCACGAATCTTCAAAAGTGTCTGTCAGTCAAGATTATGAAAAAATGATGAAAGGCTAAGAAATTGTCCTAGGTTAGAAGGGACTAAGAAGACATTATGATTAAATGCAGCATGATATTCTAGATTGGTTCATAGAATAAAAAAAGGACATTAGTGGAAAAAGTGGTGAAAATCAAATACAGTTTGTAACTTAGTAGTGTACCAATGTTAATTTTGTAGTGTTGGCCATAGTACCATTGTTATGTAAGATGTCACCACTGGGGGACCTGGGTAAAGGGTGCATGGGAACGATCTATACTAGCTTTACAACTCTTTTGTAAATCGAAAAATTATTTCATAGTAAATAATTTAAAAATATATTAGTGCAGCAGAGGTGCAGGGGAAGCAGCAACTCTAGAAGTGATATTTAAATGCTTGAGTTCTGGGAAATGCCACCCTTGGTCATGCCTGTCTGGAGAATTGCATTGGCTTCTGTGTGGATACCATAGAAAAATTAATTACCTTCTCATTCTTGTCCTTGAAACTCACCACTGGGGCGCCCGAGTGACTCAATTGGTTAAGCGACTGCCTTTGGCTCAGGTCATAATCCTGGAGTCCCAGCATCAAGTCCCGCATCGGGCTCCCTCGCTCGGCAGGGAGTCTGCTTCTCCCTCAGACCCTCCACCCTCGCATGCTCTCTCTCTCTTTCATTCTCTCTCTCTCAAATAAATAAATGAAATCTTAAAAAAAAAAAAAAAAAAAGAAAGAAAGAAAAAGAAGCTCACAACTGATTAGAAGAGTTTGCAGGACTCCAGATAATCAAAAGCCATATACATGTGACTCAAAGGCAGCTTCCAATGTGCTATCTCTGAATTAGGAAGAAAAGTGTTTTTTTTTTCCTATTAATTCTACTTCTAAGTAATCAATCAGTTTAATTCAACATGTATTCATTGATGCTGAAAAAGTCTCAGTCAGTGAACTGGATGCTGGATTTATAAAGCCTGATTAAACACGATTTTTACTCCCAAGGGTCTGACAGTATCCTGAGGGAGAAGACCTACTCATTCAATATAGTTATTTTTTGATGCCTACTCTGTACTTGTCAGTATTCTTGGTGCTTGGGTGTATAAGTAAACAAAATCTGCAAAGACTCCTGCCCCTGAGGGGTTTATATTCTCTCAGGAGTGGTTTTGGGGAAAGAGCCAATTTACAGGGAGGGAAATATATTAATATATGATGGATCTTCTGATTAAGACCCAGGGTTTGTCTCAGCCAGCAGTCTTTGGCGGGGGATGTGGCTAACCTGTGTCCTAACTCTCCCTCACCTACTGGGGTTCCATTATGTCATTTCTACTCATACATGGCCAAGAAGAGGTATTAAGTGGGTACATTTATGATATAGGCATGATTGTATATCCTCCAAAGGACTTTCCTGTTGGGACAAGGAAACCCAGCCTTGCACTTGAGAAATAGAAACTGATGTGGCTGGGACCTAGATATTTGTTGCTTGGTGGGTCTTTGTACTGGCTTTTTCTCCAGGCTAGCAAAACCCCATACTCATTCTAAGCAACACTAGCTGGCCTTTTATTTATTCACATCTTTAAGAATTCTCAGCACCATTTATTTTATTCTTTTCTTAGATGTCTTATGGAGGATGTTACAGTAGTGTCCCATGATAGTTCATACTAAAAGAATTTTTCTTTGATAGCCTTGCTTTTTTGTAGGTATGCTATTATAATGACTTCAAATAGTGGGTTTTTTTTCTGTTTTGTTAAGCAATTCAGGTGTTTATATATTGTAGTTTTTATGTTATGTTCTAATGTTTTTATAGGTTATGTAACCTATTGCTCTCCTCTTCCAGGTATTCTTTCAAAATTATTTTCATGTTTATAATAAAAACAACAATATAGCAATTCAATGAAACATGTTTGATATAAAATTATATAAAAAAAAAGAACTGTCACATTGGACAAAGTGCATCTGAAACATTGCTGCCATCCTAGTGAAAATTAAATTGGAGTAAACTGCAGCTTTTTAAATCTTGTTTTATTTAAATTCAATTAATTAACATATAGTGTATCAGTTTCAGATAAAGAGTTCAGTTATTCATCAGTTGCATATAACACCCAGTGTTTATTACATTACGTGCCCTCCTTAATGCCCATCACCCAGTTACCTTATCCCCATACCCCCTTCCCCTCCAGCAATCCTCAGCTTGTTTCCTATAGTTAATAATCTCTTAGGGTTTGTCTCCCTCTCTGATTTTGTCTTATTTCATTTTTCCCTCCATTTCCTTAAGATTATCTGTTTTGTTTCTTAAATTACACATATGAGTGAAACCATATGATAATTTCTCTGACTGACTTATTTCACTTAGCATAATACCCTCTAGTTCCATCTACATCATTGAAAATGGCAAGATTTCATCCCTTCTAATGGCTGAGTAATATTCCATTATATATATATATATAGATATATATCTATATATATATCACATCTTCTTTATCCATTCATCTGTCAAAGGACATCTGACTCTTTCCATAATTTGGCTACTGGAGATTGCTGCTATACACACTGGGGTGCACGTGCCCCTTCAGATTACATTTGTATCCTTTGGGTAAATACCTGGTGGTGCAATTGCTGAATTGTAGAGTAGCTCTATTTTTTTTTAATTTTTTATTTTTTTGTTAACATATAATGTATTATTAGCCCCAGGGGTACAGGTATGTGAATCGACAGGTTTACACACTTCACAGCACTCACCACAGCACATACCTTTCCCAATGTCCATCATCGCACCACCCTCTCCCTACCCCCCTCCCCCCGGCAACCCTCAGTTTATACTGAGAGATTAAGAGTCTTTTATGGTTTGTCTCCCTCCTGATACCGTCTTGTTTTTTTTATTTTTTTCTATATCCCAACCCCCCCATATTGCCTCTCAATTTCCTCATATCAAGGAGATCATGTGATAATTGTCTTTGTCTGATTGACTTATTTTGTTAAGCATAATACCCTCTAGTTCCATCCACATCATCACAAATAGCAAGATTCCAATTCTTTTGATGGCTCCATAGTATTCCATTGTATATATATATACCACATCTTCTTTATCCATTCATCTGTTGATGGACATCTAGGTTCTTTCCATAGTTTGGCTATTGTGGACATTGCTGCTATAAACATTTGGGTGCACATGCCCCTTCGGATCACTACATTTGTATCTTTAGGGTAAATACCCAGTAGTGTGATTGCTGGGTTGTAGGGTAGCTCTATTTTCAACTTTTTGAGGAACCTCCATGCTGTCTTCCAGGGTGCCTGCACCAGATTGTTTTCCCACCTTGTATGAGGGTTCCCCTTCCTCTGCATCCTCGCCAGCATCTGTCATTTCCTGACTTGCTAATTGTAGCCATTCTGACTGGTGTGAGATGGTATCTCATCGTGGTTTGGAATTGTATACCCTGATGCCGGGTGATGTGGAGCACTTTTTCATGTGTCTGTTGTCCATCTGGATGTCTTCTTTGCAGAAATGTCAGTTCATGTCCTCTGCCCATTTCTTGATTGGATTATTTGTTCTTTGGGTGTTGAGTTTGCTAAACTCTTTACAGATTTTGGATACTAGCCCTTTATCTGATACGTCATTTGAAAATATCTTCTCCCATTCTATCAGTTGTCTTTTGGTTTTGTGGACTGTTTCCTTTGCTGTGCAAAAGTTTTTGATCTTGATGAGTCCCAATAGTTAATTTTTGCCTTGCTTCCCTTGCCTTTGGCAATGCTCCTAGGAAGAAGTTGCTGAGGCTGAGGTCGAAGAAGTTGCTGCCTGTGTTCTCCTCAAGGATTTTTATGGATTCCTTTCTCACATTGAGGTCCTTCATCCATTTTGAGTCTATTGTTGTGTGTGGTGTAAGGAAATGGTCCATTTTCATTCTTGGTGGCTGTCCAATTTTCCCAACACCATTTATTGAAGAGGCTTTCTTTTTTCCATTGGACATTCTTTCCTGCTTTGTCGAAGATTAGTTGACCATAACATTGAGGGGCTATTTCTGGGCTCTCTATTCTATTCCATTGATCTATGTGTCTGTTTTTGTGCCAGTACCATACTGTCTTCATGATGACAGCTTTGTAATAGAGCTTGAAGTCCGGAATTGTGATGCCACCAACTTTGGCTTTCTTTTTCAATATTCCTTTGGCTATTCGAGGTCTTTTCTGGTTCCATATAAATTTTAGGATTCCTTGTTCCATTTCTTTGAAAAAAAATGGATGGAATTTTGATAGGGATTTCATTAAATGTATAAATTGCTTTAGGTAGCATAGACATTTTCACAATATTTATTCTTTCAATCCATGAGCATTGAACATTTTTCCATTTCTTTCTGTCTTCCTCACTTACTTTCATGAGTACTTTATAGTTTTCTGAGTATAGATTCTTTGCCTCTTTGGTTAGGTTTATTCGTAGGTATCTTATGGTTTGGGATGCAATTATAAATGGGATTGACTCCTTAATTTCTTTCTTCTGTTTTATTGTTGGTGTAAAAAAATGCAACTAATTTCTGTGCATTGATTTTATATCCTGATACTTTATTGAATTCCTGTACAAGTTCTAGCAGATTTGGAGTGGAGTCTTTTGGGATTCCCACGTATAGTATCATATCATTTGCAAAGAGTGATAGTTTGACTTCTTCTTTGCCGATTTGGATGTCTTTAATTTCTTTTAGTTTGATTGCTGAGGCTAGGACTTCTAGTACTATGTTGAATAGCAGTGGTGATAATGGACATCCCTGCCATGTTCCTGACCTTAGCAGAAAAGCTCTCAGTTTTTCCCCTTTGAGAATGATATTCACGGTGGGTTTTTCATAGATTGCTTTGGTAATATTGAGGTATATACCCTTTATCACTACACTTTGAAGAGTTTTGATCAGGAAAGGGTGCTGTACCTTGTCAAATGCTTTTTCAGCATCTATTGAGAGTATCATATGGTTCTTGTTCCTTCTTTTATTAATGTATTGTATCACATTGATTGATTTCAGGATGTTGAACCAAACTTGCAGCCCCGGAATAAATCCCACTTGGTAGTGGTGAATAATCCTTTTAATGTACTGTTGGATCCTATTGGCTAGTATTTTGGTGAGAATTTTTGCATCTGTGTTCATCAAGAATATTGGTTTGTAATTCTCTTTTTTGAAGGGATCCTTGTCTGGTTTTGGATCAAAGTGATGCTGGCCTCATAAAAGGAGTTTGGAAGTTTTCCTTCCATTTCTATTTTTTGGAACAATTTCAGGAGAATAGGAATTAATTCTTCTTTAAATGTTTGGTAGAATTCCCTGGGAAGCCATCTGGTTCTGGGCTCTTGTTTGTTTGCAGATTTTTGATGACGGCTTCAATCTCCTTACTGGCTATGGGTCTGTTCAAGTTTTCTATTTCTTCCTGGTTCAGTTGTGGTAGTCTATATGTCTCTAGGAATGCATCCATCTCTTCCAGATTGTCAAATTTGCTGGCATATAGTTGCTCATAATATGTTCTTATAATTGTTTTTATTTCTTTGGTGTTGGTTGTAATCTCTCCTCTTTCATTCATGATTTTATTTATTTTGGTCCTTTCTCTTTTCTTTTTGATAAGTCTGGCCAGGGGCTTATTAATCTTATTAATTCTTTCAAAGAATCAGCTCCTAGTTCTGTTGATTTGTTCTATTGATTTTTTGGTTTCTATTTCATTGATTTCTGCTCTGATCTTTATGATTTCTCTTCTGCTGGGTTTAGGCTTTCTTTGTTGTTCTTTCTCCAACTCCTTTAGGTGTAGGGTTAGGTTGTGTATTTGAGACGTTTCCTGTTTCTTGAGAGAAGCTTGTATTGCTATATATTTTCCTCTCAGGACTGCCTTTGCTATGTCCCACAGATTTTGAACTGTTGTGTTTTCATTATCACTCGTTTCCAAGAATTTTTTCAATTCTTCTTTAATTTCCTGGTTGACCCATTCATTTTTTAGAAGAATGCTCTTTAGTCTCCATGTATTTGGGTTCTATCCAAATTTCCTCTTGTGATTAAGTTCTAGCTTAAGAGTACTGTGGTCTGAAAATATGCAGGGAATGATCCCAATCTTTTAATATCGGTTGAGACCTGATTTGTGCCCTAAGATGTGATCTATTCTGGAGAATGCTCCATGTGTACTTGAGAAGAATGTGTATTCTGTGCTTTAGGATGGAATGATCTGAATATATCTGTGATGTCCATCTGGCCCAGTGTATCATTTTAAGGCCTTTATTTCCTTTTTGATCTTTTGCTTGGATGAGCTGTCTATTTCAGTGAGGGGAGTATTAAAGTCCCCTACTATTATTGTATTATTGTCAATGTTTCTTTGATTTTGTTATTAATTGGTTTATATAGTTGGCTGCTCCTATGTTAGGGGCATAGATATTTAAAATTGTTAGATCTTCTTGTTGGATAGACCCTTTGAGTATGATATAGTGTCTTTCCTCATTTCTTATTATAGTCTTTGGTTTAAAATCTAATTGATCTGAGAAAAGGATTGCCACCCCAGCTTTCTTTTGATGTCCATTAGCATGGTAAATTGTTTTCCACCCTCTCACTTTAAATCTGGAGGTGTCTTTGGGTCTAAAATGAGTTTCTTATAGGCAACATATTGATGTGTTTTGGTTTTTTTTATTCATTATGATACCCTGTGTCTTTTCACTGGGGCATTTAGCCCATTTACATTCAGGGTAACTACTTAGAGATATGAATTTAGTACCATTGTATTGCCTGTAAGGTGACTATTACTGTATATTGTCTCTCTTCCTATCTGGTCTACTACTTTTAGGCTCTCTCTTTGCTTAGAGGACCCCTTTCAATATTTCCTGTAGAGCTGGTTTGGTGTCTACAAATTCTCTTAGTTTATCTTTGTCCTGGAAGCTTTTTATCTCTCCTTCTATTTTCAATGAGAGCCTAGCTGGATTTAGTATTCTTGGCTGCACGTTTTTTTCATTTAGTGCTCTGAATATATCATGCCAATTCTTTCTGGCCTGCCAGGTGGATAAGTCTGCTGCCAATCTAATATTTTTACCATTGTATGTTACGGACTTCTTGTCCAGGGCTGCTCTCAGGATTTTCTCTTTGTCACTAAGACTTGTAAATTTTACTATTAGATGATGGGGTGTGGACCTATTCTCATTGATTTTGAGGGGGGTTCTCTGTGTCTTCTGGATTTTGGTGCTTGTTCCCTTTGCCATATTAGGGAAATTCTCTACAATAATTCTCTCCAGTATACCTTCTGCTCCCCTCCCTCTTTCTTCTTCTTCTGGAATCCCAACTATTCTAATGTTATTTCTTATTATGGTAGCATTTATCTCTCAAATTCTCGAATTCTTTCTTCATGGTCCAGTAGTTGTTTGTCTCTCTTTTGCTCAGCTTCTTTATTCTCTGTCATTTTGTCTTCTATATCACTAATTCTCTCTTCTGCCTCATTTATCCTAGCAGTAAGAGCCCCCACTTTTTATTGCACCTCATTAATAGCTTTTTAAATTTCAACTTGGTTAGATTTTAGTTCTTTTATTTCTCTAGAAGGGGCTTTTATTTCTCCAGACTAAATTTCTCTAATATCTTCCATGCCTTTTTCAAGCCCAGCTACCACCTTGAGAATCGTCATTCTGAACTCTAGATCTGACATATTACCAATGTCCATATTGATTAGGTCCCTAGCCTTCAGTACTGCCTCTTGTTCTTTTTTTTTTTTTTTTTGTGGTGAGCTTTTCTGTCTTGTCATTTTATTTAGATAAGAATATATGAAGGAGCGAATATGATACTAGACAGTGGCAAAGACCCAGGAAAATGTGCTTTAACCAAATCAGAAGAGACCCCAAAACATGGGGGGGGGAGAAAGAGGGTAAAAAGAAATTCAGAAAGTAAAAAAAGAAAGAAAGAAAGAAAAAAATATAAAAAAGAAAATTATTTATATTAGCCTGGTGAATAGAACAGTCACCCACTTAATTTTGGGAGTATTTTGGTCTCTTAGAAGAAAGTACCTCCCAAAATTTAAAAGAATGAAATATATATATGTGTGTATGTGTGTGTGTATACATACATATACAAAATATGGGTAAATACGATGAAGGGATGGAATATGATTATAAAGATGAAAAAATTTCTTTATAAGATTTTATTTATTTATTTCATAGAGAGAGAGAGATCACAAGTAGGCAGAGCAGCAAGCAGAGAGAGAGGGAAGCCAACTATCCACTGAGCAGAGAGCCCACTGTGGGGCTTGAACTCAGGGCCCTGAGATCATGACCTGTGCAGAAGGCAGAGGCTTAACACACTGAGTCACCCAGGCACCGCAAGATGAAAATTTTTTTAAAAAAAATTTCTAAAAAAGGAGTTGTTAAGTTGGTTGGGAAAATAAAGAAAAAGAAAGTGGAGAGAATTTGCTCAGGCTGGAGACTAGAACTAAGCCCTGTGCTAGGTTTAGGGTATATTTCGATATATTAGAAGAAGTTGTATCCCAAATTTTTTTAGAAGAAAAAAACCCCATGTGTATACAAAAAATAAAGTTAGATACAATGAAGGATAAAATATGACTATAATAATGAAGGTTCAAAAAAGATTTTTTTTATGAAAGGTATTTTTAAGATAAACTAGTTTAAAAAATGTTAAAAGAGAAAAGAGTAAAAGTTAGAAAAATTTTAGTATAAGAAAAAAAAAATTAAAAAAAAATCAATTCAACTTTGCAAGACTAAAGAATCATGAGCAGAAAGCCATGAATTCCATGCTTTGCTTTCTCCTCCTCTGGAATTCCACTGTTCTCCTTGGTAAGTGAACTTGGTCTTGGCTGGATTTCTTGCTGATCTTCTGGGGAAGGGGCCTGTTGTAGTGATTCTCAAGTGTCTTTGCCTCAGGTGGAATTGCACCACCCTTACCAGGAGCCAGGCTAAGTAATCTGCTTGGGTTCACTTTTGGGAGCTTTTGTTCCTTGAACGCTTTCTGTAGAGTTCTGGATAATGGAAATGAAAATGGCAGCCTCCCAATCTCTGGCCCAGAGGAACTGCAAATTCCGGGCTCTACTCCTCAGTGCGCCCTTGGAGAAAAGCACTCAATCACTCCCATCTCCCTGGCCTCAGGCCGCATTCCAAGCTCACCCAGCCTGTGACCAAGCATCTCTGTCTCTGGCACATAGCCCCCGCCTGGAGTCTCTAAACCCAGCAGATCCCTGAGCTCTTCCAGAGTGGTCTTCCCGGATCTTGTGGCGTTCGTGCTCACAGAGCAGTGGTCTGACTGTACCACAGATCACAGTTTAAGGTAACTCCGAGTTGAGAGTTCACTTCTTGGTTCCGTCTTTGTAGCTCTAATTCCGTCCCACTCTAATACCTGCGAGCTCTGCAACACTGACCAACAACATCCCTGACCTTTCTGTGGTCCCGTGGGACCTGAGACCATGTTGTCCCCCACATGGGCTTCACCCCAGCTTAGCCTCTGGAACAATGTCCCTCAGTGGAGCAGACTTTTAAAAGTTCTGATTTTGTGCTCCGTTGTTCCAACACTTGCTGGGCATGACCCCTCCCCCCGTGGTCTATCTTCCCATTGCTTTGGATTCACTTCTCTGCAGGTCCTACCTTTCAGAAAATGGTTGATTTTCTATTTCTAGAATTGATGCTCTTCTTCTCTTTAATCTCCTGTTGGATTTGTAGGTGTTCAGAATAGTTTGATAAACTATCTAGCTGATCTCCTGCTACCTGATGTCATCTCAGCCTGCTACTTTTCCACCATCTTGACTCCTCCCTCCCAGTAGCTCTATTTTTAACTTTTTGAGGAATCTCCATACTTAAACTGCAGTTTTTAAAATTAATTAACATAAGCATATATTTGAGAGCTCCTTAGGCATAAGAAATACTACTTTTTTAAGAAAAAAAGTCATATCTTGACTAGTTTAATTTTTTGTGACTCCTACTCAAATAGGGTCATTTTATAAGGTCTTTTAAGATAAACTTTGCTTTGAATTCCACAAATGAAAAATGGCTAATCATTAAATTTTTTTAAACTATACTTAAACTCTCTTAATAAAATAACTTTTCTTGACTTCAGAGACATAATGCAATATCTCCTGGATGTGGTTGTGTTAAAAAACCATTGTGTTCAACAACTTGAACTCACTTTGTAAGTATTTTGATTGAATTAGCAAGAGAAGGTCTAAGCTGGGACGACAGTGGGCTGAAGAAGTAGACCATATTTCTCTATTTCATCTCCTTTCTTCATATTCAAACTAGGCACCTAACATACATATGCAAACTTAGTTATATGCCTATTTTGTGTTTGCCTTCTGCTCTTCCCTTGGTAAATAAAAGCTCCAAACTCTTGAATCCTATACATATTTTAATGGTTAATACTAATATATTATCTGTATGGGATAGAGTAAGAGTTCTATAAAAGTCTGTATGATCTTCAACCCTAAAGAGGATGTTAAAGAGAAGAAAATCAATAAAATTTCAACTAAATTGAATTATTCAGCTCTGTTAGAATGGTCTGAGAAACAAATGATATGGTAGGATTGGAAGTCCAAGGCATGTACTGGGGGGAAACTATAAAAGGGACAGAAAACTATAAAAGGGACTATAAAGGGGACAGAGATAGACAAAGTGGGAGGAGCATTCAAGCTGCCTTGAAAGTTTGACAGCTATGATAGAGAGAGGAGGAAGGAAGGAAGAATCAGCAGGCAGAGTCTCAGACCAAAGTTCAATTCTAAGAAAGTTGTGGTCAGACTAATAGAAAGTCCTTGAGTCAAAGCCACTCATTAAAGTGGTGCCTAGACTTGCAAGACTGAGCTTATCCCCTTCACTATGTTCAACCTTTGTCTAGGAAGCATGGCCATGGTGTGACTGGCCCAGGGATGGGGTAGATCTAGACGAGCAGCTGAGGCGTTCAGTGAATTTTGCTCTTCACAGCAAGAGACCCAAGGAGCACATTTTCATGACCACATCAGTAAAACCCCTTCATAGAATATTTAAGAAATAAATGAATTCATTTACATAGTCATAAATGCATAAAAAATACTATTTTATGATTTTCTCATATAAACATTTCTCACTAACCTATTATTTTTTATTTTATTTTGTCTTTCATCAAACCTACTTTAAATGTACTCCTGACTTGTACTTTAATGATAAATCAATAATTTAAAGCAGTGGTGCTGGTGGGGAAAGAAAAGATTGTTGAAGAA
The DNA here is from genome assembly GCF_011764305.1 of Mustela putorius furo. Classification (NCBI taxonomy): domain Eukaryota; kingdom Metazoa; phylum Chordata; class Mammalia; order Carnivora; family Mustelidae; genus Mustela; species Mustela putorius. The sequence continues at coordinate 81,665,972 of NW_025422005.1, read as the reverse complement.
ATAATCCAGGACAAATTCATCTTATAAATCAGTATTTAAAACTTTTAAGCATTCATGCAAGGGAATTAAATACAGATACCCACTTTCTCCTTCATTCAGTGACAGTTCCAATGTTTTTGAGTTGAAATTTTGTGAAATAAAGAAAAATGAGACAAATTTGTTTTTCAGTTCCTGGTTTTATACAATTCATTCATTGAATCATTCAACAAAGACTTAGTGCGTGCCTACTAAGTGCTATTGTTTGCTAAGCATTTCACTTTCCTTATTTGTGTACCAGGAATTTTTTTTTTCAAAGATTTTATTTATTCATCACACACACACACACACACACACACACAGAGGGAGAGAAGGAGAGAGGCAGAGGCAGAGAGAGAAGCAGGCTCCCTATGGAGCAGGGAGCCTGATGTAGGATTTGATCCCAGGACTCTGCAATCATGACCTGAGCCAAAGGCAGGCACTAAATCGACTGAGCCACCCAGGCACCCTGTGTACCAGAAATTATGACCAATTTGGTTTGGTTGTGGAAGACATGGGCCAATCTGAATTAATCAAGTGTTTAAATTATTTACTTATTTAAAAGGTTGCAATTATAGGAATGAGAGATTTGATTGGTAGAGACCTAAAAGACCATTGAAGACAAAAATTTGACTCAAAAACTGAAACACTGCTTAGTAAAAGAGAAAGTAAATGTCTGCATTTAATTCCTTCCTCAAAAAAATTAAATAAAAATTTATAATTTTTGGATATATTCCTTGGACAATCTTTTTTGCCCCACAGGTACTGCTGTCCTATGTTATTGATTTATTATTAAAATATAACTTAGGAATACATTTTTTAGAGATTTTATTTATTTATTTGAGAGAGAAAGGGTGAAAGAGAGAGAACAAGAGGAGGGCCAGAGAGAGAAACAGTCTCCCTCGATGTGGGACTCAATCCCAGGACCCTGAGATTATGATCTAAACTGAAGACAGATGCTTAACTGACTGATCCACCCAGGCATCCCAGTCAGGGATGCATTTAAGGTAGGTTTAGTGAAATGTTTTCATGCAGGAACATCATGAAAATAGTGAGCTACATCTACATATGTTTATAAGGATAAATATCTACTAAATATATATAAGTGTATATATATTATACATATGTAAAATATGTATGTATGTATGTGTACATATGTATTTCTATCTCTATACCTATTTATCTATCCCCCTATCTCTTATCTATCATCACTCTCTCTATCAACTAGCAGTCACCTATCTCCCCATCTATACATCTATCTATATGTATTTGCAGCAAAGGACTTTGCTGAATTGTTCAATCCAGGGGAAATTTTATTGATTTTATTTCCCTTACTAGGTTTTCTAGAGTTTGAGGATTATGCAAGCCTTTGTAGGTCTCATTCTTTCCATTGCAGATAAATTAATCATTTAAATATTTGTAGGTCTTAACAATTTGGAATACTAGGGGAGTTGGGAGGTCCAGGAAAGCATGCCAAGACCACAAGAACTATTCTGCAATTTTTGCATGAGGACTTAACTTTATTTCCTGGGCTGGAAATGGAGAAAGAAGGCGAAAAAGAGAAACAAAGAAACATCAAGAGAAAAATGGCCTACTTCTTAGTTAGCTTCTTGTTTCTGCTTGGAGTTTTACCAGCTGATTCATTTAAAATGTTTCTGAAATGAATTTAGATTTTTTTTTTTAAGATTTTATTTATTTATTTGACAGAGAGAAATCACAAGTACACTGAGAGGCAGGCAGAGAGAGAGAGAAGGAAGCAGGCTCCCTGCTGAGCAGAGAGCCGGATGTGGGACTCGATCCCAGGACCCTGAGATCATGACCTGAGCCGAAGGCAGCGGCTTAACCCACTGAGCCACCCAGGCACCCTGAATTTAGATTTTTGAACATGCTGGCCAATCAACAAAATCCATATGTCTCTAAGCCAAAATTAATGTTCTTTTTAGCAGTATCTAAATAATAAAAAGAAATCTTAATGGTTATCCATGCTTCATTTTTGAAATTCAAATCAATGTTTATCTTAAAAGACTATAATATTTCTCCTTTTAGATCATAGAGAAGATAAGTCCCTATATAATATTTTTTTTCTTAGTGGTCAAAAGTAATGTTTCTGTGTTTAAAGAATTTTTGAATATATACTAAGAAATTCATATGAGAACTGCTGTTACTTTTAGTCAACCTTCACCAGACTATGTTGTGTCCAATGTGCTAATTTGTTTTTAATATTCCAAGTGATAGTGCTATTCAACAGAACAAAGTGAGAATTTCCTATCAAATGCTATACAAAAAAATGCTATACATATTCTATTCACACAAAAGATGAATGCTATGTTTCTAGAATTACTATAGTGTATACATAAATGTGTATGCTGAGGCAATGAACAAATGATACTTTCCCTTTTTGAGAATAATTTACCACGCAATTCGCTTTCATGTCTGCTTATAGTGAGATGATAAATAATGGCTTGGTTATGTATTACTCTATTAACGTAGTTTTTATTGGCAGCTTGACAAAGCTTTTATTGGCATTTTTATACTTGAGAAACACATATAGGTAAAGTCTGGTTGGAATAATAATTTCCTAAAATATATTTCTGAATGAAAGCAGTAGTGCTCAATAGAAACAAACTCATCTATGTGTATGTGGTAGCTTAGATTATTGTTCAGCAAATATGAGAAATATATTTTCCGCCCCATTGATGTTGAGATTGGGCATGTGATATGCTTTGCCTAGTGGTATGAAAGGTAGAAGTGAATGTATAAATTTTGAACCTCGGCCTTAAGAGGCAACATGTGTTTTCATGCATCCCTGTAGAAACTTCCAACTTTTATTATGAGAAAAGCATTCTTCAGAAAATACTGCCCTGATCAGCCTGAGTTCATGAACTATGGAGCTCAGTCTTTGCTGCAGAACTAAAAACTAAAGAAATTGTCCTAGCTGAACTGCAGTCCCATAAGCAAAGTAATGTTAATAATAACAAAAGTTTATTGTTGAATATCACTGAGATAGTTTGGTTAGTTTTTATTCAGCAAAAACTAATGTGTTTGTTTAAATATGTTTTACATTTTATTTATTCATCATTGTTTATCTTAAATTCCTTGCCCTTTAGTTGAACTAAGAAATGATTATAATTCACATTAAAGATTAATTTACACATTTCATATATGTCATTCTTTAAAGAATATATACTTTTAATGCTTTATCATTTTTCAGCCAGATGACATAAAGACTAATTCACTTCTCTGGGCAATATTTTAACCAATGTATTATTTCATCATTTTCATATGGCTAATTAATTCTGATAAAAATTGGTTCTTCTGAAGGTTACCATTATATCTCTGGGTAATATGTATGTGCCTGTGCTTGTTGACTTAGACAATATTGGCTGAATCAGTGTTGCAAGTAGAAAGTGATTGCAGTTACACTGTCTTCTGATTTCCCCTCTTCCTTCCTCTACCACTCTGTTTCTGAGTTTAATTACTCAAGTGGCTATTGTAATAATATTAAATATCTAAAGTTCCATATCTTGACACATCAACTTTAGGCAGAACCTATTGAGTTCTCTTTATAATATGAGAAGTTAGTTTTTTTACGTGTTTCTCTACCTCTTGTCATGCCATCTTCCAATTTCTGTCATTTTTGTCATTTCTTTCACATGCTAACTTAAATAATTCTATAACATAATCCAAGCTTTTGTGATCTTTGACAATAGTTGATCTAAAAATAAGAAACTAAAAACAGTATTTATAATAATTATAAAACATCATTCACTGATATCCAAATTGTGTGGTTTAGCTGTAAAGAAGAAAATTTAATCATAAGTGATTAAAACTGCACTGTTCAACATTGAATGTTTTTAGATTAAGACAAATGGTATTTTTCTTACAGAACATAAACTACTAAAAATCATGCCACGTTTTAAAATTCTCATTTTAGAACCACAGCTTTCTTGTACAGCTATTTGTGTTTCCCCAAGTTTCTAACTGCCTTTCCTTTTCCTTACTATCAGAAGAAATTCACATTTTCAGTCACATTTTTGTGAAAGAAACCCACTATCTTTTTGAGGTAATATCTTCACAGAGCCCTCTTGACTTCTGTTTTAATTTGGACCAGTAGTTTCTAGTCTTACTACATAGATGACATTTATAATTTTCCTACTTTTACATTCTGTATTAATTCCATAGCTCCTCAAAGCACATTTATAACTCTTTATGATATATAGATAGATAGATAGATAGATATAGGTATAGATTGTGAGGTGACGTTTTTGAGTTCTTGTGTGTGTCCAGTCCTTGGTTAGATTTAGAATTCTAGTTTCTAGGGGCGCCTGGGTGGATCAGTTGGTTAAGCATCTGCCTTCAGCTCATGTCATGATCCTAGTGTCCTAGGATCCAGCCCAACATCAGGCTCTCTACTCAGTAAGGAGCCTGCCTCTCCCTCTGCCTACCTCTCTCTTTCCCTGCCACTCCCCCTGCTTGTTTTTTCTCTCTCTCTGTCAAATAAATAAAATCTTAAAAAAAAAAGAATTTTAGTTTCTAATTTTAGACTTTGTCAAGAACTCCTCTATTGTTCTCTAATATCTAAAGTTTCTGAACTGATGCAATTCAGAAAAATATAATGAACACCACAGAAGACCAACTAATGATATAGAAGATAAAGTAAAGAAATTTCAAGAAACATAATTCTAAAAATAAATAAATTCTAAAAATAAATAGATTAAAATATGATAAAAGTAATTAATAAAAAAATTGATCCAGAAGGTCCAGCATGTAACTACTGAGAGCTCAAGAAAGAAACAGAACGAGGGTGAGAAAAGGAGGCAGGACAGGAAGGAAAAGAGGAAATGAAAGAAAGAATGACAGAAAATGGAAGAAAAGATACATTATTAATGGAAGACAATTGGAGAAATGGTATAATATAAGCAATAATGAGAATTGAGTTTATATTGGAAGGGCTTGAATTTTAGTAGGAGAAAATTTTTAAAGACACATATGGAGAAAAACTCATGAAATATTTAAAAAATCCAGCTATCAAGAGAAAATTCTAATATCTTAAGGACAGAAAAAGTAGGTGACCTACAAAGAAGTGAGAATTTGAATTGTGGTCAACACACTTCTCTACTGTCTTCATAGAAGAAACTCATGTCATTGCCCTGTGTTAATCAACGCTGTTCTCTGTTCCATAACAGAAATGAAAACTAAGAAAAACAAGACACTTGAGATAAATATACTGCAAAAAAGAACTAAAGGAGAAAACAACAATTAATGCTATGGGAAAGAAAATTAATTTAGGATTCTAGTAAAATTCTAATAGTATCCTTTAAGGGATTCAAGAAGCTTATATCCATAAGACATGATCAGAATGTTTTGAAACACAAGCAGTCAGAAATATAAGTTATTGTTGCTAATATTTTTTTTCTGCAAGAAAAAGAGATGGTAAATTGTTCTTTTAGGCACAAGAATGTAAACGCCTTGAGGGCAGGTTCTCTTGAAGCTGCTGTTTCCTTGTTGCATAAAACAATCTATCCTATGCAAGGTGCTCAATGAACATGAGTAGCTTGAGTACATGGGTGACCAGAGCAATATTACCATCCTAAAACAGAAACAAGCCTGACCTTTTCAAGAAAGAACCAAAACGCCATTAATAGGAGGGCGAACAAGACGTAGAATGTTTCAGATGACATCTGAGAGGTAAAGGGTGACCAGAGATGTAGAGCCTTGTTCGCCACAGTAAGAAGTTTGGATTTTATCCTAACTCTGACGGGACTGTTGGAGGGATCTGAATTATGCAATGCCACGGTCTGACTTATAACTTAAAAAGATAAATTCTGTGTGAAGAATGAATTGTACAGGGAGCAAGAATAAAGACCAGGAGTGTTAGGAGGTTGTTAGAGGAGTGGTGTTGAGAGATGGGTGGCTTGTCAGAATGGAGGGTGTGAGAGTGGCCTGAGCCAGGATTTAAAGTAAATACAGAATTTAAGAAATAAGGCAGAGGATCATGGGGGAAGAGAGGAAAAAGTGAAACAAGATGAAACCAGAGAGGGAGAAAACCATAAAAGACTCTTAATCTTAGGGAAAAAACTGAGGCTTGCTGGAGGGGAGGGAGGTGAGAGGGATGGGGTGGCTGGGTGATGGACATTGGGGAGGGTATGCATTGTGGTGAGCACTGGGTGTTGTGTAAGACTGAAGAATCACATACCTGTCCCCTGAAACAAGTAATTCATTATATGTTAATAATAAGGAAAGAAAGAAAGAAAGAAAGAAAGAAAGAAAGAAAGAAAATACAGAGCCCACAGAACATGCTTTAGGGATGCAGTAAGAGATGAAAAAAGAATTGAGGATGATTTCTAGGAATTTGGGTGAAATATACTCATGAAGTGTAGTGTTACTAATTACAGTGAGAAAGACTTAGGGAAGATCAGGTTTGTATAAGGGTAAGGGAACCGAGAGTTATTTTTTGGCCGTGTTCCCGTTGATGACCGACTGGATATCAAGGTGGGTATGCTGAGTGGACAACAGATAAATGAATCAAGAGCTAAGGAAGGCAGATGGGGCTGCAATACAGATCTGGCTGTCAGTATTAAGATGGTATTTAAAGACAAGAGAACTTCCTAAAGGGTAAGGGTAGAGAGAGATCAAGGACTGAATGGTGGAGCTCCTCAACAAAACAAACTGAGGGTTGCTGGGGGGAGGGGGTTTGGGAGAAGGGGAGTGGGGTTATGGGCATTGGGAAGGCTATGTGCTATGGTGAGTGCTGTGAAGTGTGTAAACCTGGCGATTCACAGACCTGTACCCCTGGGGATAAAAATATATTATATGTTTATTAAAAAGTTTAAAATAAATAAATATATAAATATGTATGTATGTGTATATATGGAGGATTCAATAAGGAAAGGAAGTGGATTCTAAGATCATAAATTCTATACTTTGGGGGGAATTTGACCCCGTCACTGCTTGCTGGCATATATTGGAAATATTTAAGTGGTTGGGCAATTATTTCAGCAGCTGACAAGTTATGGGACTTAACGCATAATAGGTAGATGATAGGTTGTTATTGTTTTCAATTTGGTGGAACAAACAAAAGAAAATCTAGGGTTGTCATTGTGACATTTGGAGTTTTTCCCACCCCTTAACATTGTTGCCTTTTGCTCCACAGACACTATTTAATCAAGTTGTGCTTTAAATTCAGATTTGACTCTCTGTAGAGCCATGGTAAGCCCATCCTTAGAACACTAATGCTTCACTCATGGTTTCAGCATGTCATTATAAACATCCATAACCCAGACCAACTGTGGCACTCTCATTGAATTTCTTATATATATGACTTTTGACTCTTAATAGAAATTTACTAAGGCTATCATTGTAACCATAGCTAAAAGACTAGTGGCATTTGGTATTCTAAGAAAAAGATATCTTTTTTTGAAAAGTAAAGCTACTATAATTATTTTAAATTATAATATTGGCACAGAAAATATAGTGCCAAAATATCCATATTGAAAATGTACATTGTTGTATAATTAAGTCAGTTTAGAGATTTTCATGTAATACTCTGTACTTACACAATATATCTCTCCTCTGAGTTTCCCAGAATGTGCTACATACATTAATTAATTATACCTCACAAAGTCCTCGAGAGAAAAGTGTTATGTTCATACTCATTTTTATAGTGGGAAAAAACATGGAATAGAAAAGCAACATAGAATTACAAGGCAATTTAGTGATACAACAGGATAAGAATTCACAGCTTCTGAGAACATTTGTAGGTGTCTAAATATATGGGTTCCTATTTAATTGCATGAGGGAGCAGGTAGCTCCAGGAACTATTTAGAAGTTCATTGACCTGGAATGATTTTTGATGAGAGATAATTCATACCCTAGCTGCTTCATAATTAGTCATAAAATTAGGCCTTGGGTCATGGTCGGTTGACAGTTGGTTCTAAATATGGAATTAGACATTTCTAATATATTTTAAATTTTTTTGTTCTCTGATACTTCTCTGAAATGATTTACAAAGTCATGAATAAAATATGTAGAATATTCAGCAGCAACTCACAGTCTTGATATGTCACAACTGTAACCTTAATAATCTAGTAAATGTGTTTTCACATACAAAAATTTTTTCTTAGAAAGAAAGCATTCACATTCACTAGCCTTATTTTATATGACCATTAACTTTGCAAAAACAGTTTACTTAAAGTATTGTTGCTTACCGTTAAATGTACAACATGGTTCTAGAATCCCTGAGAACTGAAAGGTCCCCCAATGATAGGTCTGTGATCAAAGAAGCAAGACTGATCCAAAGCTTTATTTCGTGCCAAGCATCGAGAATCAAACCGATCAGTTGGGCCATCTCTTACAGAGAGAGCGACTCCTCCCAGTCTCGCTGACTAACTTCTTTAGAGGAAAGGCCATGTGGTTGAGCCTGGCCACACACAGGTGGCCAATGCGATTGCAACATACAGAGAAAGTTGTACAGTCATGCTAGGTCACACACGGGTGGCCAACTGAATTACAATTCACCCCATAGTAGCTCTTTGAACTAGCCTATCACCTTGGTCAGAATTGGCACCCAAAAGGCAGGGCCCACACTCCTTGGTAGCTAGGGAGACAGTATGTGTGCCCCACTGATTGGATGTCTCCACCTGGCCCGACTCATCCTTGCATTCGGGCTCTGTTATCTCCACCTGACCTGACCCGCTCTTGTATTTGGGCTCTGTTATCAGGAACTGGTTGACCATATTTTACTGGTTTCCCTGGACTTGCTTTTAAGTAGGTTCCCCTGGGAGATGGGAAGGGTCAGTTTAAGTTTTACTGCATAAACAACAAAATCATTGTTTAACCGGATGGAATCACTCTGGCTAAATAGGCCCTTACAAGACCTATGTAGAAACTCCCAGTAGTCACAACATGCCCTGAGTATTTTTTTCTCAGAAAGGAAAGCAATCGGATAACACTATTTAAGGTTATTGAAATTTAATTTATACTTTTTAAGAAAGTGAACCCCAAACAGATGTTCCTAGAAGTTCTGCCCTCTGCAGGAAGATCATTTTGGTTGGGCAGTCTTTTGGATGATTCAAGGATGTTTAACTTAAAAGTGCTAGAATTTTGCAACAGGATGCCTCTGAGAAGACACTCTAGAAGGTCCTGGCTGGTGATCCGAATTCAGGTAATGGTGAATGGGAAGAGAGAGAGAGGCCCTTTCAGAATTCACTCAAGTACTGCCGGAGGCAGTTTGGCATATGTGTAGATGGCTGGGAGACAAATGGAACCACCATTCAAGCCTGAACTTCTGCTACAAGGAAAAGGATTCTTCTTTTGGAAGGAAAGGTTTAGATTCACAATGACTAAGAAGTGGACCAGAAAACAGAAACAGACTTTTAAGATGAATGTCTATTTATGCATTCCCCACATGTTTATTCAACACTTACTATGTGCCAGACACTAAGTTAGATGCTAGCAACTGAGAGGAGAAGAAGACAGACCCATGCTTAGTTTCCAGTCTTTAACCACAGGCTACAAAGAAGAAAAGAAGCAATCATCATATTTGGTACATAGCAGGTTCCCCCAAAATTATGTCAAATGAATTTAAAATTAAAATGCAACTCTTTATCTTGCTGTGATAGAACATTAAATACTTCTCATGATATTTCTATTTAATGTATTAATTACAATACTGACATAGTCACAATTGTAGAATCAAGATATATGTATGAATATTAAAAGTAGATTTTGATTTTATTTGATTTTCAATGTTGTTGAAAATGAAAACTATTATTATCATAGTAAGATGTTAAAGACATATGTCCTAAATGTAAATAATATTTTTTGCAACTATTTTCAGTCTCCATAAGAGATGAGTGGCAAATGATATCTGCATTTTTATGCACAAGGGTATAAGCTAGGATAAAGGAGAAAACCAGACAGTGGAGGATGTTAGTGCCATCCTATCTTGCCTAATTAAAAGAAAAAAAAAGTGACAAATAAAGGTAACAATTTGAGACATTTTTTCTCTTAAACTAAACCATATGCTTTAATATTCTAATAACTTACTTTTATTTACAAATATTAATATTTGTCATTAAAATGTATTTTTTATCAAAACACTTTAGGAAAATACAATATTATTTGGATAAATTTTTGTGTGTTCATGCATGTGTGTGTAGGGAAAAAGAGAGCAAAGGAAAGAGAGAATATGAAGGAAGGATGGAGAGAAAAAATGAGAAAAGTATCTTTGATTCATTATAATTTTACACTATAACATAGTGTATTGTTAGCAAATTTCTTCTGAGTACCTTTTAAAGGCTAATAATTGTTTTGAATTCCAGATAGAAACAACATTTGAAAACCTATGGTCTAATACTTTTATGTAGCATAATAAAATAAAAAATCTTTTCTGTATTTGAAAATGATTACATGTGTGTTTTTGTGAAGGCATGGAAGCATCTGATTGTTTCTCACCTGCAGCACCCTCCTCAACACCCTGGGAAGAGGACATTGACTGCAAGCTGACTTTGATTTTGAGAAAGAAGCACTTAGGATGGTTGCTCACTTATTGTTGTCATATTTAATTCAGTTTTCTCTCCTTTTCCATTTCTTAATGTGCTTTTTTGGGTATTTCCCCCTCCCTGTTATCTTCTCCTATTTATTTCACATTCTTTGGCCCTGCAGTGTCATGTTTAAGATATTAGTTATTTTGCAAAATGTCTATCATTTGAGAGTTACTTATGTAGTGCCTTAAGCACCCTTGTCAAAATCATAATAAAATGTAACAGATATACAAAGAATATATATATTTCATGAATACAATTTCCTTAAACGTTAAGAAAAATTCTCTGATTTAGCCTTCAATGGAAGGAGTAATATGTTTGTAAAATTTGCATCTTCTACTCTAAAGGCTGGGAAGTTAAAACACATGATTTCTCAGTCATGATTATAGGCTGGATTGTCTATAAGACACAGTTTTGGTCAATGATAACATAAACAGGGATTGCTTGGTCAGGGAAGCCCAGAGAAGAAATTCTGTGATAAAATGCCCAATGACCCTCTGCTTTCTTCCTGTCTTGAACACAGATGTGATGTATGGAGGAGCAGTAGCCATTTTGTAAACATGAGAACAAAAACTACATGCTTAGTATACAGAGCAGAAAGATAGCTTAGGTGAGCCTTAATCTGTGATGGCATTGCAAAGAAGCTTCAGTATCCTTCCTGCCTCTAAATTGTGGTTATATAAGAGAAAAAAAAACAACTGTTTGCCTATGCCAGTATTGGTAATATTTCCTTTCCATTTTAGCTGAACGCATTCAGGTCCAGAATGAAACAGTCAGAGGATGGCTCTTGCTCTGCTGCTCTCCAGTGGGATAGAATCTCCCAAGGGCATAAAGATGTGAAGGTAAGATCTTCCTATTTAAACAGGCCACTGTAGTGAGCAGCTGACCTACCAGCAACACAGAAGAGGAATGACACTAACGTACTTGTTCTCAGAAAGGAAATAAATTTTACCTTAGCTCCTCCTTAGAAGAATTATTCCTTGCGGATATCATGGTAGTCTGGAGAATGGAGCACAGAACTGAGAATAAATGATAGGCCAGAAGGTTGATGCTGACATACAAGGAGCCAAACAAGAAAGAATAAGGAGTACCATCACAAGGCATGAACAGGGGCAAGTGGGAAAGCCAAATTAGAACTCTGCACTTCCCAGTCATTATGAATGAAGCCAGCATGTCCAAAAGGTTGAAATTTTGCATCTTGTACATGTCATCTATCATATAACATTTAATTTGTATATTAATTATTGTTTCTTACTAATCTGGTCAGAAGAAAGCTACAGAATGGGCAGGTCAAACTATACCGTTCTGTGTTTCAGAGATCTCTGACATACTGACAAGAAGAGGAATGTCAATTCCTGTCAATTGGAATGTCAATATATGGTAGGATTAGGCAAAATAAAATGAAACCATTAAGGTGTGCACAGCAAGCAGGTCATATTGATGACAAGCCTACGTTAATCACCCAGCAGCAATAGTGGGCAATGCATATAGGACCAGGTTTTAAAAGGGTGGAAAGAGACCACAACGACTAACAAATTCAGTACACACTTTACAAGTCAGAATTTGCTAGACGATGTAGCCACTATCTTTTTCAGCTATGGTTTAAATTTTGTATGGTTGGCGATAACTTATTTGAATTAATAATGGGAGGGAGAGAAAAGTCTCACAGCACTAAGGTGGTAGATGATGTGTATAATACAAACTAAGAGCTTGAACTACAAGAATTAGTCAAACAAAATGATTGTTTCCTTAGAGCTATTCCCAGGATGAGGTGAATAAAGGGGATTAAAGGTGGACTTCCCAGAATATCCTCATTTTAGGGAGTAGGGCTTTGAAGAAAAGATGACAGAAATAGGAAATTCTAGAAAGGGGCTGGAGGATAGGAGGGATGAAGGAGGTGAACAGGAACATCCAGGCTATCCTCACTAGGGAGGAGCTGAGAACTTACTTTGTCTAATACGTACATGTGCTTGGCAGTTTTGATGGGTGTCTTAGGTGCTTGGAGCTCTTTGGCCTGGACTGACACCACAAGACCTAGACAATGAGAAACTTTCCAAGCAAGTACCCAGGACCAGGAGACTACATCACAAGATAGAAGGTGCGAAGTTTTGGTTCTTGGACAAAGTGTTGAGCACTTTTTTTTTTTTAAGATTTTATTTATTTATTTGACAGAGAGAGATCACAAGTAGGCAGAGAGACAGGCAGAGAGAGAGAGAGAGTAGGAAGCAGGCTCCCTGCTGAGCAGAGAGCCCGATGCGGGACTCGATCCCAGGACCCTGAGATCACGACCTGAGCCGAAGGCAGAGGCTTAACCCACTGAGCCACCCAGGTGCCCCTGTTGAGCACTTTTGTCTTGTCTCATTTCAGAACATACAGGACAGATGCTAGGCACACAAAAGATACTAGCTTTGGTTTTGCCACCTATTTGATTATTCCTCCAACTCTGGATGAGAGTTCTTTTTTTTTTTTTTTAATTTATTTATTTATTTGACAGACAGAAATCACAAGTAGGCAGAGAGGCAGGCAGAGAGAGGAGGAAGCAGGCTCCCTGCTGAGCAGACAGCCCAATGTGGGGCTCGATCCCAAGACCCTGGGATCATGATCTGAGCTGAAGGCAGAGGTTTTAACCCACTGAGCCACCCAGGCGCCCCTGGATGAGAGTTCTTAAATCAGAGATTGAATAATAGCTTTCTAGGCTAATCATGTGCAGATATGTTTTGTTTGACCAGCATAATATATTTTTAAAAAGAGAATATAAATGTCTTTAAATAAGGCTTCCAAGTTGCACAATACCAGAGAATACCACTAGTGAGTAACATGGCAGCTCCCTGAATAAGCGGCACGTGTTCCCTCCTTTGAACAGGACCCACCACTGTTTTCTCACACCCGATTCACACAGCTTTGTTACCTTCTGTGCTCTGCAGCCATCTCTATTGTCCTTTGCTCACCATTTCAACTACTCATTCTTCAGTCCTTTATTCTCTACACATTTACTAAGTATCTCCCATACACTAGACATTATGCTAGGCATGTATCACCTTACTTAATAATGATATCCGTCTTATGAATATGTATTATTATTTACATTCTATCGAAAGAGAAACCAGGGCTTGGGGGAGTTAAATATATTATTCAAGCTCTTATAGCTAGAAAGTAACAGCATCAGGATTTCAGTCCAAATGTGACTGAATCTCAAGCACAAGCTCTTTTCATTATGGAAAAGGTTTCTCAGACCATGTTTATTCAAAGTAATCTCAAAGTAGAATATAGTATTACAAGACCTGTGTACCATAAAGGAAAGGAATGAATATTAGAATCAGTCGTATGACTTACTCTAGTGCTAAGCATCCTATGATCAGAAGGATCTAAAGAGCCTTCTTGGGTTATTCCTTACAAAAGGCTATAATTTATCAGGGTGCTAATCCTGTTTTAACTGAAGAAACTTTTTAGCTTATTGACAATCAGGATTACTCAACCTGAAGTAGGTGATGATAAGGGCTTGGATAACTGGATGGCAGTTAGAATGTCCCAAATATCTGTTGACAGGATCACGGATCATCAAATTGTAGGATATTCACACAATGTGATTTCATGCAGCAGTAAAAATGAAAGATCTACAATTATATGCAATAACATGAATGAAACAAAATGCTGTTAAACAAGGAAAATCATAGAAGAATGTGTACAGTAGGTTACTGTTTTTAAAACCTTCAAACCAAGAAATGAAACAGTGTATTCTATAGACCTAAATATGTTTGGGATAAAACAAGGGGGTGGGGGAAACAAGATAAACACAAATTTCATAATAGTGGAACCTCTTGGAGGTGAAGATGCAATATGGGAAAGAGACACGCAGATAGAGACAACATTATTGGCAATATTCTTTAGCTGGGGGTAGGTTAGTAACTGTTCAATTCAATTTGTGTCTCAAATAATTTGTTACATATATTCTTATACATATATCAAATGTTAATAAAAAGGACAGAATAGAAACCTAATGAATGAACATAAGTATCCCTTTTTGTTACCACAGGCATTCTAAAGATTTTATTTATTTGAGTGTGTGTGAGAGAGAGAGAGATCACGAACGGGGGGAGGGGTAGAAGGAGAAGCAGTCTTCCCACTGATCTAGGAGCCCCATATGGGACTCGATCCCAGGATCCAGGATCACCTGAGCGGAAGGCAGATGCTTAACAGACTGAGGCCCCAGGCACCCACCACAGGTGTTCTAATAACAAATAGTGCTCTTCTTATTTCTGGGAGATTACCAATCATGGGATCTCAAAGGAAGATTTTATTTTGAGCCTTATTATTTAATTTGGCTAAGCATAGTAGAAGAAATTTCAGAAATAATTTCAAAGAGAAGAAACTGTGTGTGTGTGTGCGTGTGTGTCCAAGCACATTACTTATCACATTTCCTTCTCCCAGAATTTATCAATAGATGCGCCAAGCTCTTTGTGACCTCTGGTGCTAGAAAGAGTCAGAGGAGGGGGGAAATTGTGGGAGAGATTGGTAGAATTCTAGTTCTGATCAATCTGACATGCTAACAAGAAGCACACAAGCAGGGAAAAAACCATCATATCAAATCCCCACTATTTCAGCTTGATGAGCAATTGTTTCTTTTAACATTTCCACTGAACATGTTTGACTGAGGGTGTTCCTCACATCCTAAAACATGTCATACAATTTGGAGCTGTTTCGATTTAGCCAAAGAGTTAGACTCAATTTAAGAGTTACATATCTTTTGTCAGTAGTTCAAGTGTTTTCTCAGAAATCTAATATTCTGCATGATTAGTGCTTTTGCTAACTTTTAAACTTTTGCCTATAGCGAAAAAACTAGCGTTTGTATGAAAAATCCATTTTGTAATCCATTTGAATCGCAAAATCACTCGGCTGTTTTGTTCCTGGAATATCTGCCAAAAAGAAGAGCCAAATATAGTAATGTATTTTCTTTTTTTTAAGGTTTTATTAAACTCCAGTTAGTTAATGTACAGTGTAATATTAGTTTCAGGTGCACAGTATGTGATTCAACACTTGGACGTGTCACCCAGTGCTCATCACAAGTGCACTCCCTAATCCCCATCCCTTATTTCACTCATTCCCCCACCCTCTCCCCTCTGGTAACCATCAGTTAGTTCTTTGCAGGTTAAGAGTTGGCTTCTTGGTTCACCTCTGTCTCTCTCTTTCTTTTCCCCCCTAGTAATGTAATTTCCATGTTGGAAACTCCATTATTTAAGTTGCATATAACTTTTGAGACGATAGTGTTTCAGGAAAGACAGTGTGCTGCACTGTGCTCCTCTCAATGCTCTAGCAGGTGGCAAATAAGCATTTCCTGGTCTTAGCCACAGTAGTTTCGATCCTTTACGCCTCAAGCAAGTCTTCGGGATGCTACTCATCAAAACATAGCTTTTCTTCATTCATTTTAATGGGAAGCAAAGAGTTTGGAATTTTTAGGTTCAGAAACCAATACTGTCTTACTTTGACCTTTCTCAGTGTGCTAAATGCCCTCCAGTTCTCTGCGCTGGAGTGTAGCGAGCAGAACTGAATTCTCATCAATCTCATGAGGGAAGGCAATACATCTGATCTACTGAAGAGTTTCAAGCCACTGCTTCAATAATTCAAAATATGTAGTTGCAGTCCATTTGCTGCAGTGGTGACTGCATCAGTGTCTATAATCTGGTACATTGGATATTCATCCAAGAACTGATGCTTGCCTTCCATATCACAAATACCCAATTTTCTGATGTCGCCACCTTATAATCTTAAATTTAGAGGAAGGATGTAAAATGTTAGCAAATTCTCTTCAGAAAAAAAGTTATCTAGAAAGATTGTAACCTTTCCTATTGTAACTTTGGAGAAATTCGCCCTCTTTAGATAAGAGAATCATTTGAAATTGTGGGCCAAGGTCAATTATATTTCCAAGATGGTAAGACAGTTTGTAAATAATATCACATGAATGAAGACCCTACAATGATCACAGAATACTTCCAACTACAAAAGAACTCCTTGAATTTTGAGAGACATTTTAGAGGCAAATGTTGGCATAACTTATAAATTTTATCATTTTATGAAATAGATAAGAATTTCCATGTGCTTATTTTCCATCTGCATATCCTCCTCAATGAATTTTCTGTTCAAGTCTTTTGCCTATGTGCAGAACTTTAAATTCCACAGTGTTTCAATCATAAGCTTAAAATGACAGTAAGTAACAGAAATAGCCATTTGAAGTTAAGATTGTAAACTTTGTCTTAACATCACTAATTGAAACTCAAGGCTAGGTAAGCTCATCACTGAATTTCCTTCTAATAACTCTAATTTTCTTGTGTTTATTTTTCCTGAATTTATCTCCAATGGTAGCCTCTTGTATTAGCTCCAAAGCTCTTGCTAGTCCCATAAGTCCCTATTTTCCCAATTTTATAAACATTATTTCTAGAATACTTTGTTACTAGAGAAATCACTCAGAAATCTAGGTTCTTTACATATCTGTTGTCACTTGGATTTGAATATTTTAGATGTGTCAAGGTTTTTCTTTTTAGCTTGTGTAGATGTTCATACAGACTTGAAGTTGCAGGTGGAAGTAAATTTACATTCCAGTTACATCTTACATTAATTTTTAAAAACTTTTTATTTTGAAATAATGTAGGACTCACAAAAAGTTGCAAAAATAGTATGAAGATTTTCTATGCAAACATCACGCTGCTTTCTTCAATAACATCTTAAGTAACCATACTTATTTATCGAACCAGGAGATTGTCACTGATATAATGTTTTTAACTAAATTACACAACTTGTTCAGAGTCCATCAGCTTTTACATGCACTGTATTTGTATGTGCATATAGTCTTGTGAAATTTCACCACAGGTATAGATTCATATAACCACCTTTATAATAAGGATAGCATTCTGTCACCACAAAGAAGTCCTTCAAGCTTACCCTTTATCACCATACACTCTAAATCCTAACCTTTGGCCAACATTCATCTTTTCTTCCCCCCCCCCTTTTAAGATTTTATTTATTTATTTGACAGACAGGGATCACAAGTAGGCAGAGAGGCAGGCAGAGAGAGAGGAGGAAGCAGGCTCCCTGCTGAGCAGAGGGCCCAATGTGGGGCTGAGGCTCGAGCCCAGGACTCCTGGGATCATGACCCAGGCCGAAGGCAGAGGCCCTAACCCACTGAGCCACCCAGGCGCCCCACATTCATCCCTTCTTAATCACTATGATTTTGTCATTGAATGTTAAATAGAATCCTACAGTATGTAACTTTCTGAGACTGGCTCCCTTCATTCAGCATAATGTCCTTGAGATCTATGTTATCTCAATGTATTAATAGTTTATTCCTTCTTTTTATTTCATAGAATGGACAGTTTCTTATCTATTCACCCACAGACAGATATTTGGGTTGTTTCCAGCTTTAGGCTGTTCAAATAAAGCTGCTATAATTATTTACATACAGGTTCTTTTTTTTTTTTTTCCTTCTTTAGATTTCACTTATTTATTTGACAGACAGAGATCACAAGCAACCAGAGAGACAGGCAGAGAGAGAGAGGAGGAAGCAGGCTCCCTGCCAAGCAGAGAGCCCGACGCAGGGCTGGATCCTAGAACCCTGGGATCATGACCTGAGCCGAAGGCAGAGGCTTTAACCCACTGAGCCACCCAGGCACCCCAGGTTCTTATGTGAACTTAGTTTTCATTTCTCTATGATAAATACCCCGAAGTCCCATTGCTGGGTTGTGTTCATTAAGTGAATGTTTCGGTTTATAAGAATGTGCCCAACTGTTTTCCAGAGTAGTTGTACTATTTTACATTCCCCCCAGCAATGTATGAGAGATCTATTAGCTTCACATCCATGGTAGCACTTGGTATGATCAGTATACTTCCTTTTAGTCAATTTGATAAGTGTGTAATAGCTTATCGTGGCTTTCATTTGCATTTCCCTAATACTTAGTGATATTGAAGATCTTCTCATGTGCTTAATTTTCATCACTATATCCTCTTTGGTGAATTGTCTGTTCAAGTCTTTTGCCCATTTCTTAATTGGATTGTTTGTTTTCTTAATGTTGAGTTTAGAGAGTTCTTTGTGTATTTGGTTTACAAGTCCTTTGTCAGATATGTGGTTTGCAATCATTTTTGCCCAGTCAGTGGTTTGTCTTTCATCTTTTTAACACAGTCTTTCACAGAGCAAAAGTTTTAAATTTTTATGAAGTCAAGTTATTGATTCTTTTCCCTTGCCTTTTTTTTTTGTCACATTTCAGAATTCTTGGTCTAACTGGAGGTCATAAGTAAGTTTTTTAGTTTTTCACTTTACATTTAGATCTATGATCCATTTTGAGTTATTAGTTTTATAAAAAGTAAGGTTTATAAAGGTCAAGTTTCCTCACCCCACCCCTACTTTATGTTCAATTGTTCCAACATTTACTGTAAAGACTGTCCTTTCCCAATTGAATTGCTTTTGCACCTCTGTCAAAAATCAGTTGAGTACACTTAATGGGTCCATTTCTGGTTTCTCAATTCTGTTTCATTGATCTATGTGTTTATCCTATCCTCAGTTGCACACTTTCTTTACTATTGTAGACATTTTCTTATTACCATAATTTCTTAGGTAAGAATAGCTCTGTCATATTAAACTGTGAAGTAACTCCTTGATAGTGTGTGTTCTATCTCTCAGAAATTTGGGGACCTCATTCTCTTTTAATAAAATATCTAATACAAGTCAATTAACATGATACCTAATCTACAGTAGACACTCCATACACATCAAGGCCTTTTCCATTTCTCTCTTCCCTATATCACTTGTTTATTGTTCAAAAATTAAAGTGCTTCGGGGTGGCTGGGTGGCTCAGTGGGTTAAGTCTCTGCCTTTGGCTCAGGTCCTGATCTCAGGGTCCTGGGATCAAGCCCCACATCAGGCCTTCTGCTCAGCAGGGAGCCTGCTTCCCCCTCTCTCTCTGCCTGCATCTCTGCCTACTTGTGATCTCTGTCAAATAAATAAATAAAATCTTAAAAAAAAAAAAAAGGTGCTTCATGGTGATTAGTATTGTGATCAGCAGATGACCAATCCAGAGACTTGAAGTTTTATTTACTTACTTACTTACTTAGACTGTGAGTGGTTGGGCAGGGGCAGAAGAAAAGAGAGAGAGCGAGAGCAAATCTCAAGCAGGCTCCATTCCCAGCACAGAACCTTGCTTCACAACCCTATCATGACCTGAGCCAAAAATCAAGAGTTGGACACCTAACCAGCTGAGCCAGCCAAGTGCCCCAGAGACTTTAAGTTTTAAAGCAGAAAGTCCTCACATTATTTTCTAAAACAGCATTTTTTGTCTGAGTTGTCAAAATCCACTGGCAAAGCCTAGGTAGAGTCATTCCATTAGGGAATGTCAAGGCTGGAGTATCCTTCAAAAATGTTCTAGGGGTGCCTGGGTTGCTCGGTTGGTTAAGCATCTGACTCTTGATTTTAGCTCAGGTCATGATATCAGGGTTGTGAGATCAAGCCCCATGTAGGGCTCTGCTGCACTGGGCATGGAGCTTGCTTAGGATTCTCTCTCACCTTCTCCCTCTGCCCCTCCTACTCCAAATGCTCCTATTGCTAGAGAAGTAGAGAGTAAATTCGGGAGGAAATGAAGTTTCTAATTTCCTCAGTCTTTTTTTTCTTCTTTTTTTGTTGTTTCAGATACATTAACTTTAGGATGCAGCTTTATTTTCCTGCATATCCATATTTATCTATTACCAAACTCGGAGATAATTATCCACATATATAAGATTTATCACGGTGATCACTATGTCACTATAAATCATGTATACCTAGTTAATAACTAAGTAGTCATTAGTTAGATCCCTACTTAAGGATAAAAATTTTCAAAAATATGGTTCCTAATAAACATATCTTTATATGGAAAAATACTAAGCAAAATACAAAAATCAGAAGTAGCAAGATAATGGCTGCAATCATCCTCTACAATTAGACTACCTTGGCCACATACATGCCAAAATACTTTGGTGGAGAAGAAAATTGAAAATATTCTAAAATGCAATGTTTTTGCTATTTCAAATAATGAAACGAATTAGGTGGAAAGCACATTTAAGTAATAAGATAATAACTACACACACAGTTATTACACATAATATATTTCTAGGACACTTTCTAAATATATATACACATATATTTCTTAAGGCACTTTCATTATAATATATAACATCAAACATATATGACTTAAGGGTACAGGCCTAGGACATAGCTCAGAATTCTCAAGTTGCTAATACTACTAGTTAAAGTGTATAAAACCAAATACAAGTAAATGAAACTATTGGTAAACAATTTTTGTAGTAGAACATAGGCATTTAGAAACGTTTGGGAAAAATCACTATGAGACTTGCTGCATAGGAGCGAGTTTTTTGAATTAAAAAATATTATTAAATTGATTAATCTATGACAAAAGCTACAATCCTAGATCCATGTGGTAAGTAAACAAAAGAAATATTTATCCAGTCATTAATATTAGTAACAAATATTCTGTTGGATATTGGGAGGAGAATCATTATATTCCATGGGGAGTTTGGGGCTTCTAAAGTAAACTATACCATCATAACTTGCAAACACAATGCTGGCGCCACAGTCTCAGTCCAGTTCTTCACATGTAACACAGCGTTACAAGCAATCATGCATTTAATGAGTGGTGTTTGACAATACTTAGAAATGACAATGTCACCCTTTTACCATATTCCCACACACTTACAAAAAGCTTTAGAGCTTGAAGAAAGCTTTCTTACACCTTATCTCCATTGATCCTCATCACAACCCTCAGAGATAGGCAGAATAGGAATTATTATCCTCATTTTAAATTACACAGACTGATGTGATTGCATTTTATATTTATAGGGGTTTTGGAAGCTCTTATACCACTCAACTCCTGCTTGTGATGAAGTTAGCAACAAAGGTTTTATTATATAATAACACCAGAAGAGGACAAAAGATTACCTGTCTTTTGGGGCTATTTAAATTTCAATAAACAGTAAGTAGAGAAAGATCAAGGATCTTTTCTTTTCTTAGGTACACACACATTCTTTAAATATGTATATAATGTTTTTGTTAAGTTTCATGAAGAAAAGAGGGTGAATCTTTTGGTATATGAACCATGTTATAAATTGAAATAATGGACCTGTTTATAAGATACATTGGATATATTTTTTTAAAGATTTTATTTATTTGACAGAAAGAGAGAGCACAAGCAGGAGGGGCAGGAGGCAGAGCAGGCAAAGGGAGAAGCAAGCTCCCTGCTGAGGAGGGAGCCTGATGCGGGACTTGATCCCAGGACCCTTAGTTCATGATCTAAGTCGAAGACAGACGCTTAACCAACTGAGCCACCCAGGCACCCCAACATTGGATATTTTCTTACTCTGTTAAAACCTAATTTGATTTTACATTTATCTTTTCTAGGCATAAACATTTTGAAAGAACAGCATCAACCTTTTTGACAATTATAAGAAAAATATTGGAAAATTTATGTGAAAATACAATCTTCGTTGATTGTACAATAAGTTTTCTTTGGTGTCATGACTGGGTTTCAGAAGCAATGTCATTTGCATATTTTGTACTTAAGTGTGTGATTGTGAGCCACTCTGACTTCAGGTCTAGAGGGAATTTGTGCTAGTTAAGAAAAAGTAAAACATTTTACTGTATAATGTGAATGACCCATAACTCATAGCTGCCCAAGGCTGATATTTAATTTACATAACAGACGCTTTGGCATTTTCTCAATATTTTCAGGAGGGAATTTCATATAAAATACTTCAGTTTCGTATTCAACAGACTTGGCATGCTGTGTATGTCTGCTATTGTCTGGACTGACTATTAAAAAAAAATAACCAAAATAAAACCAATTCTTCTGATATATACCTTGTTAAAAATTTACACACAGGAGAAACCATTCCTTTGTGATTGTGCAGTGAATTGTAAGATAACTAAAGCATAGTGCTCTGATGTATATGAAATTGAACTAAGAAAAGATCTTTATTCTAATTCCAGCACTATATTGTGTAATTGTAAAATGTGGCACTAGAAAAATTGATTCCTATTAATTCTCATTAAAACGTAATTGATGGGGAGAAATTTTATGTTATGGGTTAGGATGTGATTTGAGATAATTCATGAATTTCAATCTCCCTGTACTATCTTTGTTATTACAGAAAATTATCTCTAACATTATCCACATGTATGTTATATTTGTTTCTTTGACAGTTAATCTAACCAACAGCATAGGTGTATTTAACATAGTATTCCTTTTATAATGAAGGGTGTGGGGGAAAGAAAGAGAAGGATAGGGAGGCAAAGGGAAAGAAGAGAACTGGTGATTACCGAAGAATCCGAAGCCCAGAGACCAGGCATGTGAACTCTGCAGCTGACAGAGCCCACTCTTAGAAGGGCCCCCATGCTTGAAATTCTTAATTTTATTACAAAGGGCTCCACATTTTTTTTTTTTCTGACTATGGAAGATTTTATTAGGGTAGAGGGGGCGTGTAATCGGCCTGAGGTTATCTAGTCACGAAAGCTGCCAGGTGACCCTCCCCTCCCCAGTCCCCCACCTCCATGACAGTGGGGAGGCTGACAGGTTGGTTTTCATCTGATAAATGCATGCATTTTCCCCACACGAGGGGAAGCAGTGCCCTGTGGCATGGATTAGCCCTAGAATTATACCACAGTTATCTAAGCAGAATTCACATTTTTATCATGCACTGGGCCACACAAATTTTGTAGCTGGTCCTGCCTGGAAAGGCTAACCCCCTTTTCCAAAATTGGGGTTTGAACCTAGGTCTGTGTCACTCCAAAATACAAAGCCAGAATAAAACACCTACTTTGTTCCTCTTTACCTAGGCCAAGGAACTGAAGTTTTTCAACTGTTTATATGACATTTACTTAACAGAGATGCTGAGAGATTAGGAGGAAGGAAAATGGAGAAGAAAAATCCCTTTTAGCAGTGTACAGTTTTTTCCCCTCTTTTGGCTTCAAATCTATACACCCCTTGTGAAAACCAGAGCCCCACAGTTTATATGTTCCACTTTCTGAGAAAGCCAGTAATTGTTATTAGCTATTTTGCTACTCCTTCGTCATCCCTGACATATTGCAGAGTTCTTCCCAAAGTTTATAGTATTTTTCCAGAGAGGAATCCTGGGAAAAACAATTTTCTCCATCTTTTTACATTTTTACTGATGTCTTAGTGCCCCTTATTCTGAGTCCCAGGACACCTGAATTGCAGGCCCAGGCTTCCAGCAGCTTCTGTGAAAGCACATGCTCCTTTCCTTTCATACAAGGCTGGGTCTCTAATCAAAGGTTATCTCTAACTCTGGGTAAAAAGTAAGGATGTGTGCTGACATGGAATCTTACCTCTGGTTCATTTAGGAGACAAAGTACAAACAAATGAAATGAAATGTGAGTGAAAGCCTCAATGCTCCTCTTATCCTTAGGATGAGAGCAGACTAAACAGTGTATGGCATCTCTATGTTGCTTTTTTCATTTGTTTGTTTATCTCTTCTTCCTTTTTATGTTAAATATTTATTAAGTACCAAGTATGTGCCAGGCACTGAGGCACATAATAAGAACTATTTTTTTGAAAAATGAGACATGGTCTCTGCAGTGAGATAGAGTGAAGTTACAATATGGGTCAAAACCCTATGGGAGCATGGAGGAGAGAACAAAACCAAGCAACACCTAGAGAAGAATGGAAAGGCTTCTCTGAAGACATAAGATTTGAGCTAGATCTTAGAGGGCAAAGCAGAGTTTGCTAACACAGAGGGTCATCCTCCAGATCCATTCTCCACGAGGGTAGGAACAGCCTCATCCACATTTAGTGCACCAACTGCCCCTGGTTAAGTCTCTCAGTGTGTATTTCTGACCAGCACTGAGCAGGGCATTCTAGGGGAAAGAAAAGCCTGTGCAGAGGTCCCTAGTAATTAGAAGACTGGGGACATCTAAGGAAGAATGAAAAGTTTAATGAAGTGGAAGCTTATCCTTGATTATGTAATTCCTGTTAAATGACAAGCTATGGATTGTCAAGAACACTACTTGCAAGTTAGCCTGGTACAATTTTATACATAAAGACACAAAATCAGACAGGAGACTCTGGGGTCCGAGACAAAAGACTATTATTCACAGTCCGTGTGTATACTATTTAATTTAATGGTCACATAGTTCCCCTAAGAAATTGAAATATTTTAAAAGCAAGGAACTAGATTTAATTGACTGCTCTTACAACTTCACTTATTTAAGAATTAGTGTGTAATATTCATGCCTTGTGAAGAAATCTTTCCCATTTATTTTCAAATACAAATATTTCATGTAACTTTCAGAAGACTTTTCCATGGAATGCTCAGATAGATGTGGCTATACAGATTTGACTCTACAAGTAAATAATCTTAAATATCTGGAAAAATGAATTAATCTAAAGAATGTATTAAAAGTATATGTTACATTAGGTATCATACTGACAACCTAATATAAACAAACAAACAAACAAACAACCTGATTAAAAAATGGGCAGGGGAATTAAATAGACATTTTTCTAAAGAAGACATACAGATGGCCAACAGGCATATGAACAGATGCCAAAAATTACTAATCATCAAGAAAATAAAAATCAAAATGATGATGAGATATCACCTCACACCTGTCAGATTGGCTATAACCAAAAAGACAAAAAATAATAAAGGTTGGCAAGAACGTGGAGAAAAAGGAACCCTCATACACTGTCAGTGGGAATGTAATTTGGTGCAACCACCTCAAAAACTTAAAAATAGAACCACCCTACCAGCCAGTAATTCCACTTCTAGATATTTATGCGCAGAGAATGAAAAACCGATTTGAACACCTTATGTTTATTGAACCATTATTTACAATAACTAAGATACAGAAGCAACCTAAATCTCCATCAATAGATGAATGGATAAAGAAGATATGGCACATATAGGAATATCTTGGAGACCTTGCGTGTTTGGTTCCAGACCACCACAATAAAGAGAATATTGCAACAAAATGAATCGAAAGAATTTTTTAGTTTTGCAGTGTATATAAAAGCTATGCAGGGCGCCTGGGTGGCTCAGTGGGTTAAGCCGCTGCCTTCGGCTCAGGTCATGATCTCGGGGTCCTGGGATCGAGTCCTGCATTGGGCTCTCTGCTCAGCAGGGAGTCTGCTTCCTCCTCTCTCTCTCTCTGCCTGCCTCTCTGCCTACTTGTGATCTCTCTCTATCAAATAAATAAATAAAATCTTAAAAAAAAAAAGCTATGCATAACTAAACTGTAGCCAGTAAGTGTGCAATAGCATTGTCTTTAAAAAGTACATACTTTAATTTAAAAATATCTTATTGCTCCAAAATGTTAACTCTCATCTGAGATTTCAATAAATCATAATCACTGATCACAGATCACCATAACAAAGAAAAATAATAATGAAAAAGTTTGAAATATTGTGAGAATTACCAAAAGGACTGTTGGAAGCACAGTATTAACAGAATTCCTCAATGCATGGTTGGTTGCCATAAACCTTCAATTAACAAAGAACACAGTATTTGTAAAGCACAATAAGCTGAAGTACAATAAAATGAGGTATAACTTTATATACAATGAAATATTACTTAACCATTTAAAAAAATGAAGTCTTGCCATTTGCAACAGCAGGGATGGACCTACAGGGTATTATGAAAGTGAGTAAGTTGGAGAAAGAAAAATTCCTTATGATTTCATTTATATTTGGAATTTAAAACCAAAACAACAAACAAAATGAAACAGACCCCTAGATCAAGGAAGTAAACTGTTGGTTACCAGAAGGGCAAGTGTTGGGGGATTTGGGTAAAATAGGTGAAAAGGCTTAAGAAGTACAATCTTCTAGTTACAAAAGAAATCACAGGAATGAAAAGTATGGCATAGGGAATGTAGTCAATAATATTGTAATAACTTTGTATGATGACAGATTATAATTAGACTTATTGTGGGGATCATTGTATAGTGAATAAAAATATCAAGTCACTATGACATATATCGGAAACTCATATGATAACATATGTCAATTATACTTCAATAAAAAAATAAAGTATTATGTTAAACATCATTCAGATGATTTGCTATTCTCTAATGCAGAATCATTAATAGCATGCTATATAAGGGTGTATTGTTTTAATGTTGTAACTAATATTTCATGGAGGTATTACTATAATAAGTTTGTTTTATCTGTAACTGATTTAATAAGATTTTGATAATACAAATAAGTCTGAATAAAAATATTCATAAAATTTCATGTCTAGAAAACATAATTTAATAAACAGGAATTATAATTAATATATTTATTAATATAATTAATAAATAAGAATAAATAATTTATTAAATCTATAATTTAATAATAAGACCAGTCATTTAAAATTTGCATATTTTTCTCTAATAATGCACTTTATATATGTGTAACTATATCCTATAACCTTTGAAACTATAAAGTTTTTCTTAAGTTTGGTAATTACAGACAACATTTTAAACAGTTTGATACATGGGGTGATACTGAAATAATAAGAAAAACCATAAAATCCTTTTGATATAAATACAGAAAACAGCAAATTAAATAGTTATGGAAAATTAAGGTATACTCTGTGACTATACCTTTTCTTTTCCATCAAAGAAGGAAA
The DNA here is from genome assembly GCF_011764305.1 of Mustela putorius furo. NCBI lineage: Eukaryota > Metazoa > Chordata > Mammalia > Carnivora > Mustelidae > Mustela > Mustela putorius. The sequence continues at coordinate 81,638,757 of NW_025422005.1, read as the reverse complement.
AGGTTTTTTTTTTTCCCCCCCAAGTTAAATCTCTCCTTTTTTGATATTAAAGTCAATCTAAGTGAGGCCATCTAAGATGGTTCTATAAAGCAAATAGCCATATTCCAAAAAGTAGAATTATTTTGTAGCAGTTTGAATTCAAGTTTTCACAGGACTGTTTTTTTTGTTTTTTTTTTTTAAGATTTTATTTATTTATTTGACAGAGAGAGATTACAAGTAGGCAGACAGGCAGACAGAGAGAGAGAGGAGGAAGCAGGCTCCCTGCAGAGCAGAGAGCCCAATGCGGGACTCGATCCCAGGACCCTGAGACCATGACCTGAGCTGAAGGCAGCGGCTTAACCCACTGAGCCACCCAGGCGCCCCTTCACAGGACTGTTTTTGCTCCTGTTTCTTTTCCTCTTCTATCTTCCTCTCTGTACTTCTCTTCCCCTGATATTCCTCCCAATCCTCCCATTTTTTAGTAGAATACAAATACAATAAGGTACCCAGATCTTTAGTGTGTAGCTCAATGAATTTTTTAAATATATGTACACTCAGGCAAACATCACCTAGATCCAAATCTATATCCTTGAAAGATCTAGTACTCTGAAAGATTCCCTTGTATTATTCTCTCCCAGTCAATATCTTCTTGCCAAAAAGTAAACGCTTTTCAGAGTCCAGTCTTTGAAGGGTGGTTTTGTCTGACCTTGAACTGGATAGAAAGTCTTTTATGTCTGGCTTTTTGGTATAACATTTTGTCTACAAAATTAATTCGTGTTTTTGCATGTAGCTATTGTATTGGTGCATAGTGTTTCATCACATGATTTACCACAGCTTATTTATCCAGTCTACTGTTGAGTGAATTTGGATTTTTCCCATTTAGATCATTATGAATAAAACCAATATTTTTGACATGATTTTACTTGGACATGTGCACTCATTTTTTCCTGGGTGTATAACTGGAAATAGAACTGCCGGGTCATAAAGTAGGCAAATGTTTAACTCTAATAGATACTACCAAAAATTTTTACAAAGCAGTTTTACTGATTTATATTCCTGTTATCAGAGTCTAGGAGGTCTGATTGTTCTGGATTTATACCAATACTTGGTATTATAGGTCTTTCTAATTTTACCTATTTTGGTGGGTGTGGTATGATATCTGTTGTGGTTCCAATTTGCATTTCCCTGATGATTAATAACAGATTTCTATATTTATTGACCATTTGTATACACTATTTGGTTAAGTGCTTGTTTAAGAGTATTGCCCATGTTTTAAAATTGGGATTTCTCTCTTTTATTAGTTGATTTGTAGGAATTCTTTATATATTGTGAATATGAGTTCTTTGTCAGATGTGTGTATTGCAAATATCTTCTCTTATTCAGTGTCTTGTCATTGTAATTTGTTAATGGTGCCTCAGTAAACAGAAGTTCTTAATGTTGACAAAGTTCTATCTTCCAATTTCTTTTTTATGATTATTGCTTTTGAATTTCATATTTTTTTCAAATTTCTGTGATTTCTCAAAAAATCATTGCCTACTCTGAGGTCATAAATTCTTTTATATTTCTTCTATAAACCTTATTGTCTTATTCTTCACATTTAAGTCTATGACCTATATACGTTGGCTTCTGTGTATATGAAATAGGAGTCAAGTTTCATTTTTGCCCATATGAATATAAATTAACCTAGCACCATTTTTTGAAATGATTACCCTTTCCTCAGAGCATTGTAATGACACCTTTGTCATAGATAAATAAAGTGGCTATTTATAGATGTGTCTTTTTCTGAATTCTTTATTCTGTTCCATCTGTGTATTCTTGCACCAGTTCTACACTGTTTTAATTACTATAACCTTATAATAAATCTTCCTATCAAGTAGTGTAAGTCAATTAACTTTGTTCTATTTCATAATTATCATTGTTGTTGACCATTTGCTTTTTGAGTAAAAGTTTAGAATCAGTTTGTCAACACACACACACACACACACACACACACACACAACTAGAGCTTTTATTGGGAATCACAATTGTTTCTTAATTGTCATAATGAAGAAACTAAGTAAAAATACTTTTATTTCTTAGTATATGCCCAAGCAATTTAAGTTGTAATTAGGATTTGGAATAGGAAAGAAAGAGATGGCACAAATATAAAACTATTTCTCCAGATTATGATAACAATCACTGCATCAAATGTTAAGTTAGACTTTCCTTTCTATAAAGGATGCAAAATTATTTAAGTAGTTTTGGAGAGAGATTTGATACTCTTTGAAGTTCATGAATACCCCAAGCTTCCCCCTACACCCCATGTTTTATAGGTCCTGTCATCCTACCTCACTAAGCGTGGCTCCATCACTTATTATTAATTGGTTATTTCCATTTCAATATAATTTAAATTGAATATAAATAAATTGAATTTTATTACTGTTATGCATAATATTGTAGTAGCTATTAAAATTCTTTAGAAGTTTTATAATTCTTTTTCATGTTGTCATTGTATTTTCTTTCATAATGAGTTTCAAATACACACACAAGAAATAAACAAGAGGTTGTATTTTTTTAAAGTCTCCATGTAAATCATCTATAGTGTAATAATTAAGTATAATCAGAAGATTGCAGGAAAGTGGGTATCTCTAGAGAGAAAATGGACTATGTTCACATAGTCAAGGAAATCAACTAACAAATGAAGCTTGCAGAGTTTTGCATCTCTGCTTTTTAGAAAGCAACTATAACTTGCAGACATACAAGCTGTGATGCTTTGCAAAGACTGAGGTTGGAATTTATTTTATTTAACACATTTGTAAATGACCCAGAAAAAAGGGTAATAATCTGTGGTGATCACTCAGTTTAAGCAAATATGGAAAGATAAGCTTGCACATAAACTTTGGGAAGACCTATTGAAGCTGTGGGATAAAGTGTTTCATTTTTCAGTAGACACAGGGGAGGATATTATGCAAAAATACATCCACATTTTAAAAAAATCTGAAACCTCTCATTTTCGGTTCAAGGTTTTTTTTTTTTAATTCTAGGAAAAAATGTAATTCTAGAGTGACTCCCAAAGTTAGTTAAAAAAAAATAAAACATATTAGAGAAGATGGGGTGGCTGAGAATGGTGGTCAAGTAAATTTAGATCACACAGAGGAAGAACTGGAGCCAAGGAAAGAAAAAGAGAGTCGGTACAGAATGAAGAACAAACAGCTGCACAAACACCAAGGTAAAGTAGTGTGTCAGATTGCCAAGGTAGAAGAGAATATGAAGAAACAGAATATGATCAACAACGTCATATGTTGCAGAGAAATAAAAAGAATAACTGAAAAAGGCTAATGTCTTGGTATTTATCAGATCATCCATGATAGTGACTATAAGTATATTAAATAAGTAGAACATTTCAGTCCAAAGGTAAGAGAGATTTTTTAATCAAAATTTATAATATGAAAGATCCAAAAAGGATAACGTACACGGGCTTGTTCACTGCCTCCTGCAGAACTGGAAAGGGGACATCCTTTGGGATTTAAAAGAAGAAAAATGTAAAACAAGTAAATGGTACTAGAACTTTACATAACGGATATTGAAATTATGGAAATGTATTACTTCAAGATTCAATATAGGTTGAAATAAGAATGTATTTTAAAAGGTTTAGAAACATACTTGGATGATAGATTTCTGATGAGTTCTCTAGGAAAAACGTCTTGGCACTCTGATGTTGACATAATGGAGAGCAAACATGCCCTCCCACAAACCATTTGTTTATACCGTTTTTAGAGACAGAATTTTCCAGCCAGTAAAGCTGAAATGTGTACCAGTACGACATTTCTTATTAGTTTGTGTGAATAACTGCATATTTTTAAAAGTATACAGAGAAAATTACAAATCTCTTACACCAAAAATAGCAGTTGCTTAGATCCCTTGGGAAAATGCCACCTGATAAATTAAAGATGAATCAATGATTAAGGCCAAAGAAAGAACTGCAATAACAACAGAGAACTGTCCTTTCTAATCTGGAGGGGAAGGCATCAAGATTTCACTTTCTAATTTATTTTCTTTGTAAATTAAAAGGGTTTTAAAAGTGTACCCAGTTAGCAAAATTACCAGGAATTACTGGTGTGTTGCATTACAGATATTTTATTAAACTTTTTCAGATTAGAATTGTCAGAGAGCTTTACTTCTGAGGAACTCAGTGTATTTTACAGACATCAAAACCTAATTACTGGTAAGATTCTTAGCAAAATGTTATGTGAAAAGAAATCACATTTCTGTTTTACAAATTGAGAAATTGAAAAATCGATAGCTTGTTCTGAGTTACCTACCAACTGCCTCTGCTCAAATTTTATTTTGTTGGAGGAAGCAGAGAGAGTGGGATGAAATCCTTTAACAGAGGGATTTAGAAGATTTAAGTGGCATTCAGTCTAACCATGGGCTCCATGGTAACCATATGGGTTATGCAAGCTGTTCAATGAATAGCCAAAACATTTAGGTAGACAGGGTGTCAAGCCAACTGAGGTTGAAATTTGAACACTGTAATTCTCTTGGCTTTTTTTTTTTTTTTTTTGAAATTTGAACACTGTAATTCTCAAGCTTTCAGCATAAGTACCTTGGTGGAGTCTTCCTTTTTTTGGCTATTTTAGCCAATATGAATCATTTGAAAACTAAAGCATCAGAAAATTGTCCCCTCTAGTACAAACCCCCTCCAGTTCTGAAAAGTTGGTCTTGCTTCTGCTCTGTTCTTGGATAAAATTTTGGAGGGCAGCTGGCATGTCTTTCTTCACTTGGCCAGCAAAAGCAATCTAGCCAGGGGCAATTCGTGGTACTCAGAAATTGGGAAAACTGAGGTACGAGCAAAATGCCATGGATACATACAGGCTACATACAGCTAAGACTGAGCTCCATCTCATTGAGTAGAATCATCTGTCCTATTGTTGTGTGTGCCTTCAAGTCCTTTATCTCTATTCAATGGTTACTGTGAGTCTATGCCGGGAGGTGTGCTACAAGGCACCGACAGGGTTTGCAGCGAGTGTGGGAAGCATTGGTCAAAGGATAAGTATAATTTAAAGAGTTCATGTTCTAATTGGGGAAGGATAGAAGGGAAGAGAAACACTACAATATAACATAGTGAATACTCTGGAAGACGTGTGTGCAAATTGCTAGAAGAGCACCGAGCAGGGAGTCACTTTATGTTTGGGAGATCTGGGGAGGATTTCAAAGAGAAAGGGAATTTTGGAAAATGAGTTGGAGTCTCTGTGCCAGGGAAATATGGGAAAGGACTGGTGGAGTTAGAAGGTCTAGAGGTGCTTCCAGACCAAGAAAAATATAGATGGTTCTTCCCTCTATACTTGGTCTTTCCCTTTTTAGATTATTAGTATTTTGAGAACAAAGACCATGATTAAAGCATCTTTCTATCCCTGACCTTATCGAGTTTAGGGCATTAGATCCCGTAATTATTCAGTCAATGGGTATTTTTCCAATAATCGTGATTTAGGTGATTTCTGAATCTACTATTTTCACAAATTTGATTATTTTCTCCATCACTAATAGGATACTGCATTTTAGGTGAATAGGACTTTTTGTTCAGTTGGGTCTTAGAGATTAATGGCTCTGATCCTGCATGAGAGCCTCTTTATCAGCACAAGGCTTTTGTTACATTTCTAACTTGAAATAAATTACCTGAAATTTCAATTTGTCTCGAATTCTCCTGCGTTTTGTGGAGGTCACGTTCTGTCACCCTTGAACGGCGCCAGCTTTGACGGAACCTGTCTCACTAAGGAAGAGGTGGAGCAATCAGTGAGATATGATCATCAGCTAGAACCTGCTGCTCGGGGTCCCGATCGCCCCCATCCCACAGGGAGAAACAATGCTGTCACCTTTCACACAGCCCTTACAAAGGAAGCCCTGCCCATTTCATCCCAATAGTTATACAGTAGCAACATTAAGAACAAAAGAAATATGGGCGTTTTTAAACAAGGCCTATGTAAAAGGACTCCTGATTAGAAGAGATTTCATAACATTTCATATAAGAATGATACCCAAAGCATTCGTTTTTGTTATTGGAAATCAGCCGATTTAGTACCTCGTTGCAGACTAACTGTATGGGTAGCCAGTTAAATCCGTCTGATTTATGCATAACTACATTTCAAGATATCTTTCTCACATTATGTATGAAAAAATTAGGAACATGTACCTAAAAAGATACTTACTGTACTGTGTCTGTGTGTGTCTATACATAGATCTATTTCTATCTATTACGATGTTTTGACCTCCTAAAAAAGTTTTTCTGGCCGGTGAGGGAGAGACTGCCTGCCCTGGGCCTAGCCAATTGTTACAGATAAAGGGGCCTAAGCTAGGAAAATGCCTTTGATATACAAACTAAGCAACTCAGAGCTGTACCTCCTCTGTATGGCCTATTCACTCCAGGAAGCAATATTCCTCTGCCTTAATCATTCCAGGACTAGGTACCAGACAACTGGGAACCAGCCCTTTAGTTTAGAGCCCACAGAAATTATTCAAACTAGCCAGTCTTAAGCTGTTAACTCTACCTTGCCTTTCGTTTCCCACGGAAACCCCACTTAGTCCCAATTATGTCCTTGCTCCGGTCTTCTGCCTGCCTACCACTTTGTGTCTTTCCATGTGCCCCTGTGTGCCCTGCCTCCCATCTCTAGGACCTGTGACCATCATAAACTTCATTTTCCTGAGCCTTTTCTTTGTCTCCTTTTATGGCCACACCTGACCGACCATCTCCCGAAAGAATACAAAACACCTGACAAATAGGAAGATTTAAAATTGAGGATAAAAAATAACAGCAGTTATGTGATGAGTTTTCTCGGTTTTTTTTTAAGATTTTATTTATTTATTTGACAGACAGAGATCACAAGTAGGCAGACAGGTAGGCAGAGAGAGGAGGAAGCAGGCTCCCTGCTGAGCAGAGAGCCCGATGCGGGGCTCGATCCCAGAACCCTCAGATCATGACCTCAGCGGAAGACAGAGGCTTAACCCACTGAGCCACCCAGGTGCCCCTGTGATGAGTTTTAAATTAATACTTTTGGAAAAAAAAAGTTTTTGTCACTATTTGAGATTGAAGCAATACATTCTAGTGAAGATTAAATTACATGATTTACTGTCAACAAACATCAAGGGACATTGTTTGAGCCCTTACGTTCCTGGTTACTCTGACAAACTCTACTCAGAAACTTATGCGCACAAGCAAATGTTTATTACCTTACACCTGTCAAATGTCTCCTCATTCTAGTCACTTCTGCTGGTACTGTGCCACTTGGAGCTGATTATTTCTTCTTTCATTGTAATTCTATCTACCTTGATTTTTTTTTTCCACTTGCAGTTGATAAACACTATTGAGAAATGGAAAGCACGTGAGTTTTGAAGTTAGAGTCTGAATCTTAATATTGCCATTCATTTATTCATTCATGGTGTTTATAGTCAGAGGTACAGTGATTCATGCACTGATTTTGTTACATATTAGCTGTGGATTATGGGAAAGTTTCATAACTTAGAATTTATTTTCTCGTCTATAAAATGGGAGCATTAATCATAATTAACATTTACTGTGTTTGTCCAGATGCTAAACATAATATATACATTATCTCATTTTATACTCAACAACAACCCTGTACTTAACTATTTTTACCCCTACTTGGAAAAAAGTGAGTCTTAGCACAGTTAAATAATTTCAGCAAAGTCATTCAAGTAGTAAGTGGGATGAAAACTAGATTCCAGGTCCAACTTTTTCCAAAGCATATATTTTAATGCATTCTTCTATTATTCAACAATGGCTTTTAACCTCAATTGCAGATCAGAATTATCTAAAGAAGTTGTTGCTGCTGTTGTTCTTGTTGTTTAAGTTGGTCTTTGGGGATTCTAAGCTATCTAAGTAGACTTGGTTAGGTACTGGAAGTTTTTTTTGTGTTTTTTTTTTTTTAAGTTTTGCTGATGATTCTGATGGGCATCTAAGACTGAGAAAGATTCATTGCCTTAAAGGGATCACATATTGTATGTGTAATGGAGAATGATAATTTGAAATTTAGTAATGATAGTTATGCTTTGACAGTATTTTTATTGATTAGTTAAGTCAGCCCAAGGTATTTACCTGCCTTGGAAATGGTGGTATCAGAATAGCAATACAGAGAGAGGGGCACCTGGGTGGCTCAATGGGTTAAGCCTCTGCCTTTGGCTCAGTTCATGATCTCAGGGTCCTGGGATCAGACCGACCCCCCCGCCCCAGGCATTGGGCTCTCTGTTCAGTGGGGAGCCTGCTTCCCCCTCTCTCTCTGCCTGCCTCTCTGCCTACTTGTGATCTCTGTCTGTCAAATAAATAAATAAAATCTTAAAAAAAAAAAAAGAAAAGAAAAGAAATACAGAAAAAAATGGTTAGTATTCAGCTCTAACACCCAAATAGGACTTTGTCAGAGGATGTAGTTTTAAGAATCAGGCTATGTCAAGACAGACATTAAGGGACCAAGCACAGCATTTTAGAAACCGTCACATCTCAGTATGGGACTGTCACTAGCTCTCTGTTTTACATGAATGACCACAGTTCTTAAGTCTGGATAACTTCGCAGAAATATGCTTCTGGTCACAAAGTGGGACAGAGATATAGGGTATGGATAGAACATGGAAAAACAATCTGGAGTAAACATCTTTATATAAAATCATAGATTATTACAATTCGGGGTATGCCACTAAATTCATTTTCATGAACACTGTGTTACCCACATTACCAACAGAATAATTTCAGAGTATTACCGGCTCAAGCAAAGCAAGAGGAAATGTTGGATAATCATATTTTTATCTCCTTATAATAAATGTTAATGAAGTTCCTTATTTAGCTATTGTCTAATGCACTTTGAAATAAGTGGGAATTACTTTATTATTAGCCAACCTTAGCTCTTTGGTTAATCAATTCAGATGGCTTGCTAGGGGAGAGATATTTAAAAATCCAGCAGTGAACATTTAGGCAAGTTAATCTGGTAATGTTGCAGTCAAGGTAAAAAGTTCTTTTAATCATATGGCATAAAATAATGAGTAAATGGTTATTTAATAATTAGTTTGAATTTTACCTGTTAACAATAGAGTGTTTAAAATTTCTTTTGAGTAAATGCAGAGTTTGACTGTCCCTTTCAATTCTTGACAATGCCTCTTTTTCCGAACATTTTACAAAGGGATGTATATAATTAAAACAAATGGAACTGAGTACTTGTGGGTGGGATATGATCTTGCAAAGATTTGATACGAAAAGGATTTCTCAGAGTGTGTTTACTTACAGAACTAAAACTGTGAAAAAGCCTTTGAAATTCATACACAAAATGGTCTGACACAATTGTTTAAGACTTTAATACAATGGGTAGATGCAAGTCTCCTGAATAGGTCAGGTGTCAAAATATGCCAAAAACATTATATTAGCAGCTTTCGTCCCTGTTAATATTTTATAGAATGGAAAATATTTCTGATGCCTCTGTCAGAATCTTTCTTGAATCTTGACCTAATTTGTTGGAATGATTTAAGAATTTAAAACTTGCTGTTTCTGTCTCTGGCTAGTTTAATTCATCATTTAGCTCTCTCCAAGACTAAAGACACATAGCAAAAATAGCTCTTACATATCAACATTTTAAATGAAAACAGCTTCTATATCATGCAGAGTGGAATATTTGCTAATCAAATGTTCGCTGTGGCAATACTTATAGAACTGTAGCAGAGAACATCTGACCAAGTGTTAATGCTTTGCAGGAAAAGAAATGATGTTATTTGCTTTAGATATAAAGTCATTTCTTTTTAAAAATTAGCCTATTTAATGCATGGGAGATTGCCATATTCCTTCATTTAATGTTGCATTCTCTATAATGATTTCTGATTACCAAAATGCATAGTACAAATGCTAATCAGGACCCTTTTCACAACAAGTACGGATGCTGAGTGCCTCCTACGAGTTTAATCACAGTGTGTGATTCACACAGTAATGGGTCATAATTGCCCCCCACCAAGCTGTCTTGAGGGTCCCGCTTCATTTTATTACCAGTGGACCTTATCAACCACTGAAATCTACTGCAGTTGCCTTGAAGGTTGCAACCAATCTCTACATGCATAATTATTCCCAGATAAGGATGCCCAAGAAGGATGAAGGATTGTATTTGTTCTCTCCCCAGTTTTATAATAGATTAAAAAATGAATAGCAGTATTTATATAATTTTCTATTACCTTTAATTTTTTCTTACCTGGAGAGAGAGTCTGGTTGCCATCCAGGTAATTAAATTAAATCTAGTTGGTAGCTTACATACAGATGTATTAGAAAGTTTTTTTTATTCTTGTTAGCTTTGGACATCTCAGGTTCATTTTCTCTTTAATACCTAGGCATATAAATCACTAGCATTTTAGAGAATCGCAGCCCCCATAATTTCTTCTTCTAAATGAAACTTGGAAGATTCCCAACTTTGTAACTCACTTTTATAAATTGTTAGGAGGGAAATGGTCAGCTGATGGCCTGGGGGACTATGGTGTCCACTTGGCAGACTGGTTTGTGCATGTAGTCGGTGTCTGTCTAGGTTGGTAGTATTTCCTTCCTCTTTAAATAACTATCTCTCATCTACACACACACACACACACACACACACACACACAGTAGTTGGTAGATGCCTAAAGTTATTTTAACAAGCACAAGCTATTTGTATTCCATAATTAGAGAAATCAGGCCATAAATATTTATTAAGCCCCTACTACGTGCCAGTCATTGTCTGAGATGCAGGGAAAAGAGCAAAGAGCAGGAAAAATTATTTGTGGTGTAATTATGGAGTATAAAAGTATTTTGGGTGGCGCCTGGGTAGCTCAGTCCTTAAGTGTCTGCCTTCAGCTTGGGTCGTGATCCCAGGGTCCTGGGATTGAGCCCCCACATTGGGCTCCCTGCTCAGCAGGGAGTCTGTTTCTCCCTCTCCCTCTCCCTCTCCCACTCCCACTCCCCCTGTTTGTGTTCCCTCTCTTGCTGTGTCTCTGTCAGATAATAAATAAAATCTTTAAAAAAAAAGTATTTTGGAACTAGAGAAGGTGGTTGCACCACATCATAAATGTACTGATTTACAATTCAGTAAATTGTTTTGAATTGTTCGCTTTTAAAGTTAATGATTAATTTTGTGTTATGTAAATTTCACTTCAATGATAAAGAAAGAGAGATCCCTGCTCTCTAGGATCGCATAAGCTAGTAAGGGTAGAGAAAATGCACAAAAATAAAAGTAGCTTAAATTCATAATAATGTATAAATGACAGCAAGATTTGATGGGGGTACAGAGGAGCACAGGACTAAAAAGATTTGGAATGAATAAATTATGGAAAGGTAGAAAGAACACATGTTAAGGAGAAGGTGATTCAAAAACTGCCTACTTAAAATTTTACCTCAGACTCACTCTGCTTTTTCTTCTTTATAATTAGGCAATAGCAGAATTTTATCTAGGCTTCAGGATTCTGAATTTTTTTAATTAAAAAGGAAGAAATAGCCCCAAATGTCCATCAGCGGATGAACAGATAATCAGAATTGTGGCGTATACACACTGTAGAATACTATTCAGCTATGAAAAGGGATACGGATATGTAATATAAGACACTAAATAAACACACACCCAGAACATGCTAAGAAATCAGAAACAAAACATCACATATCATAGGTCTTCATTTATCAAATACCTATAATAGCTAAATCTATTTCTCCAATGTGACAGAGATAGAAAACATATTGGTCATTGACAGAGGCTGGGGGTTGAAGGAAGAGTAACAGTAGTTGGTATAACTTTCCTTTTGGGGTGCAAAAACTAGAGAAGTTGGTTGCACAACATCATAAATGTACTAATTTATAATTCAGTAAATTGTTTTGAATTTTTCCCTTTTTAAAGTTAATGAATAATTTTATGTTACGTAAACTTGACTTCGATAACAAAAAAAGTATTAAATGTGTCATAAGATAAGGTAACCATGGCACTATGGAACGCTGTGTGGTACTTTCATTTATTTACTCATTCATTCATTCATTTAACACATATTCATTGTTCATGTGGAATGAGAACCATACTATGTGTCATCATCAAGACAGACTTAGCTGGTATCTTCTCAGCACACTGTCTAGATGTGATACAGACAAATCCAAGTATTTTATACGGACCATAGGAGCTTTCCTTCTTGGGATGTCCTTCCTACACTTTCCAAGTTAACTGTAAGTTTTATAGTTAAAAATAACATTTTTTTTCTTTAGCACAAATGTGCAACAGATGTTTCTTCAGACACCAATTTTCAAAGTTGGATGCCTCAGTCACTTCTTAAAATTCAGCACTGACTGAACCCACCACGTTAGTAAACAAAATGGATATTTGAGTCACTAAGGGTGTGTCTACATAAGCACAAATATTTGCAGATATAAATTCCAACCCCATTCTATCGAAACCTTTCGAACTTTATTTTTTTCTAAATACTTTCCACAGAGAACTCACTCAGCAAGTTCTACAGTCAAGATAGGGAGATACTCCACATAACATTCTAATGTTCTGTATTGCAGAGCCTCAGTATAAATGAACATTTCATACCCTCTGAAGAGCTGTACAGAAATATATTTATTTTACCTTACTTAAGCCAAGATTTCCTAAAGTTACTTAGCCATAGGATTTCCTTTTTTGTTTGTTTTTGTGCAAAACACCTATAATTGTCTGAAAGAACTAGTATTATGTAGGTCACATATTGTGAAATGCAGGTCTGGTCCTCTCAAGCTCTTCCTGCCATTATGGCCGAATAATTGATTTAGCAGTGCTCACAGAGCGGGCTAATGCTCCTATCCACTGAGTTGGCTTCCTTGTTCTCCACTGCACTTACTACTGCTGAGATTATATTACTTATTATTTTGTGTAATCACTATTGCTTCCTCTAAAGCATAAACACTGTGAATGTAGGGGCTTCCTATTTTTTTGTCCACTGCTATATTTCAAGTTTCTAGAATAAAGCCTGGCATCTGATAGGTGATAAAGATATTTTTGTTGAATGAATGGAATAGAACAGGTGCTAAAAAATCATGTTGATTTATTGACTTAATTTCTAATACATGAACATTATAAATATTATGTTCTTATTCTGCTAGGAGGAGATTTGAGCAGATATGTAGTGTAATCAGAATGGTTTAACAGGATTCCAAAAAGAGTAGTTTCACTCACTGTTTGGTCTATAATTTCCTCTTCCTGATACTGTGGTTATAATAGATAATATTACTAATATTAGTAAAAATAACAAAAGAATGTGAACTGCCAAGAACACCTAGGACAGTAAATGAAATAGGATTAGATTTATTATGTATCCATTAACTCTACTTTGCTTTATGACTAAAGAGTTGAAGAGAGCCTGGGTAAACTGATATTTTCTCCAATGTGACAGAATGAACTTAGTCCCTGACTAAGCACTAGATGACCCAAATCCAGGTCCAGCTCTGCCATTAGCAGCTGGGTAAATCATCACGTAACTCATTTTCCTGGGCTTCCCTTTTGTTATTTATAAAATAACAGGACTAGACTAGCATGTCATTCAGGTACCTTCTATAGTCCACAGCCCAGGATTCCCACAGTTCTGGATCAATTACTTTTCCCCTTTATAAATCAACCTAACTGCTTACTTTCATCACGCTGTTTTGAATTCTTTCTCTGTGGCTACATTTGTGGTCTCTTAGGAACTGGCTTCAATAGGCCATTATCTGGGTTCACTGGGTCCTTGTTGTTATTCTGAGGTCAGCTTCTGCCCACTCATTTGCCATCCATCACCAGTCTCCAGACCTCCCAAACAAAACCTCTTGAACAAATCATCACTTTCAAGGGTCAGGCTTAGGGTCAAACATCCCTAAAAGCACATTTCCCACCAACTAGCACTTGGTGTACAGACTCTCATCACTCAGTCCCAAATCAACTGAGTCTTGGGGATCCACTTGGGAAATCAGTCACATTGTCAGCTCTGTCATTCCATCCCCGCCCATTCAGTTTATGGAGAGGATCTGCGTGGCGCACATACGTTAATGCGGGCCTCCTAATCTTACCCTTTCCTTAGAGGTCATGTTGGTCTTGTTTCCCCGCAGGAAACTCAGTCCTGCCCTGTTTTGCTTCAAGATCCCCGGGATCCCACACAAGGGGTCTCCAAGCCTCTGTTTTCTTTTTTAAGTTTTTCTCTGATGGGGATCTTCCAGGCCCAGATCCACTGAGGGCATTCAACCTCATGCTCAAGCGTTTTTTGGAACAGCATCCAAGTGGGCGGAGAGGCAGACAGCAAGGAGTGGGGGAAGCTGTGTGAATGGATATCTTGTACCCACATTAGCTTTGTTGTCTCTCAGTTGAAAAGGCCCTTGAGACAAAATGACTTCCTTTTACTGGCTTATGTGGAGGAAGCTTCATGCATTCAGTTGTCGGTGCTGATGTTAAATCAAATGTTAATGCGGAATCTGTATGTTAAAATAAGAACTATTCCAAACATATGGGAGGGAAGACCATGAAGCCCTAAAAACTCTTTTAAAATAGTGTCTTCTTTTTAAATTCCAAAAATTAGCACTATTTTGCTGGTTCTATACATCGAGTCGAAAGCCAAAAATTTTTTAGACTCCCACAATGGATTTTTCAGAGTTCTTAAAAACATTATCATAAAACTTCCATATATTCTAAAATAATTAAACACAAGTTCTTAGAGATTTCTTGCCAAGGTCATTTGGAGATTATTCCCTGAGCTACTTTGTTTGAAATTAAAAAAAAAAAAATTGTAATGTGAATTGTAATTACTTAGAACATTGTAGAATAAAGCTACAGTAAATTCCTTCACAGTTGAACTAAACTGTTTAACACATGGAATGTCTAATTGACAATTCTGTACCAAAGTGTAAATTTGTCAAGGAAGGATACACAACAAGTTTTTTTTAACATCTCAGTGAGTGCTGTTGTGATTTGGATCTATTACTTCTGAATATTGCATGAAGCTGACAAGCACTTGTCATTTAAAGACCACATGGAGGCATTTAGTGTTCCATTTAGACATAATAACACATTATGCAAATAAGCTTGCAAAGGAAAGCTGGAGGCTGACATGAAATAAACTGTCAAACACAAGTTGCTAATAAATGAACATTTCTTTATAGATTGTCTTAATTTGGGGAGTTGAAAAATACATTTGGCTGTGGTGAATCAGGGACCTTACTCTAGTGGTACTTAGCTGAGGAAGCAATGTTTGACTTTACAACAACATTCCTTCCCTCCAATTATGACAAGAGGTTTTAGTTTAAAGAAAAGTCCCAAAACTTAAATTTGACCAAAAAAAAAAAAAAAAGAAAAAGAGAGAGAGAGACTTATAAGTAAATTGTGTTTCCACATTTCCATGGTATAGAAATATATATATATATATATATATATATATATATATATATAGCCTGATTTAGTCTCATGGGATTATTTGCTTCTCAATTTGTGCTGTCTCTAATAGGTCTGAGGCTTTCAGTGTGGCCCAGATAGCAGGTTACTAGAATCCAGAAGAGTTTTGATACTTGTGATTTTGACTAGACAGGGTTTCCCAAAGAATACATCAAAATCTCCTAGAAGCTATCTTAAATATGGGTATTCTGGGAAGCCTCTTTAAAAATCCATATTCCTGGGTCCCCGACCAGGTCTAACCTAATCAGAATTTCAGAGAGTGGGACCTATGAATTTGCATTCTAAAAAAGTGGTGCAGTCATTCAATTGACATTGAGAATCTCTGGACTAGACAGTCCCTAAAGGTCCATGGCAAGTACAATTTCAAGATTGCTAGAGCTGGAATTTGTACTGCAAATCAAGTGTGACATGCATTTAGGGATTGAGTTGTTCAGAGTGAGCTTGGCACAAGATACAGCACCTGCAGCTCAGGGAGGCTTTGTTTTCCATCTGTCCTCAGGTATCAGTAGCTCCCAGGAAGCAGCACAGGAACTACAAGACTGAACTCTTTCTCCGGGGTCATGGCCTGTCAGGGCAGCCCTGGTTGGGGATGGAGTGTTACAACTGGAGGGCATGACCAGCAAAAGGGAAGGTCTATACCTAGGATACGTTGGTTAAGTGGCTGAGATTCCTCTCCCCAGGTACAGTCTCTGCTCAGAGATGACCTGGAGGGCTTTTGGTCATTTGTTTTCACAGAACATGGAAAAGATAGTACAAGTTTCTTCAATATCCCTCAGACCCCTTCTAGAACCCATAAACCATCAGAACCAAGAACACATTTTTTTGTTCCCTGGCTCTGCTGTGCTGTTGGCTTTCTGAGCAGTGAGGTCAAGTTTTAAGGCATTCATATCTGCATCCTCTGAGTGGACTTTTGAATTAGTCCCAATTTCTGTTCCTTGTTCTGATGCCTGAGAAAAATGTTCCCTTTGCAGGCAGCATCTCATTTGGTGCCATCCTAATCTGTTTCTTACTCTTGAAGCACACTCGTTGCTGTTTCCATTTCTAATCTCTTGTCTGTTTCAGTGTTCCAACATACATACTGACAAACTCTCCCCTTGATCAGACTTGAGCCAGGCTCCTCAGAGCCCTCTTTTCCACAAGGCCTTAATCTTGACCCTGTTCTTGCTGAGCCTGCATAGTCCAGGTGTAACAAGAATCCTGCTAAGTCAGTTTACCTGGACAATACCTGATCAAATTTCTCTCCCCCCACGATCTGATCACCCTGACATGCTTTCAGTAAGAATCCTGCTAAATCTTGCAGTTTCCTCTACCCTTAGTGTCTTGTCTTAGTAATCTTCTGGCCACTGGCCCCCTCATTCTCTTTGTTGGCTATCACCCCTAGATGAATTTGCTGTCCTTAGAATAGAGTGGAGTCCTGTTCCCTACTGGGAGAGCCTTGACACCCACTGCAATAGTACTGAGTAGAGACTTCCTTAACGTTTTTGCAAGTGCCAAATAATTTTCTCTTTAACACTATATGCATATAGGAACCAAGTTCCTGCATACAGAGAAGGTTAAGAAACATTTAACCTAACACTGTTGTTTTACAAACAATAAAAATAGCACCCAAAAAGCTAAGTGAGTTATTTAAAGATATTTTCTTCTTGTTGCAATGTAAGCCAATTCCTTTTAGTACTACAGTGAATCAAATCAGAAAATCTGCTAACTTTCCCAGACCCACATACTGTACTTTAAAGCCATGAATGTTCTGGTTTTCCGGTTCTCCCTGTTTAATAGGTTGGAGAAAAAACAGCCATTTATCAAACTTATGAAGCTCAAAGTATATAGTTAGGGAGAATTTCCAGAGAAGGTTTATATATCTTCCATATATAAAATAGTATCCTGAAGCCAGAATTCTTCCATTAAAAAAAAAATCTCTCAACTCCTTCCTTTTTGATTGTATTGTTCTTTAGCGGAAGTTACCCAATAAAAGGCCTGAAGAGTAAACACATGGCAAGTAATTGTGATCATTCTTCCTTGCCCTGGCCAAAAGCTTATTAGATCATATTGATTTACCAGCTCTTTCCTTGCAGGAATAGCCTAATTAAATGCTTAGTACTGCCTTTGAAGATGAGTTCAGCTCAATAGTTATCTTGGGTTCTAATTTTCGAAGCCCTCCCTTCTATGATTGTATTTTGGGTAATGAGAATTAAATGTTGATGTCTTAAATTGACACTCTCCCTATTCGTTAACATATTATTTCCTGGAGCAAAAATGTTGGAAGTCCAAGTTTAAATTGGGTCCAATCGTAAAATATTTTTACCTTGAGTACAAAGATTATTCTCTTGCTTCCTGAAGGTGTATATGACAATTTTAATGTTCTAACTTTCTTCAAAGTTATTTGTGGAAAATTTCAAAGTCATCCTCTTTTAAGTTTTGGAGTGGGTATTCCCTGCATTCAAGATATTATCTCCTTTTTTGAGTAATGGACTCTTTTTTTGAGAAAGAGAGAGAGAGGGAGAGCTGGAATTGGGGGGAGGGGCAGAGGGAGAGAGAGAGAGAGAGAGAGAATCCCAGGCAGGTTCCACGCCCACTGTGGAGCCCGAGTGGGGGGCTCAATTTCACAACCCTGAGATCATGACCCAAGCTGAAATCAAGAGTCAGACACTCAACTGACTGAGTCATCCAGGAGTCTTTTTTTAAATGAGCATTTTGTCTTTATGAAAGAAAAAGACAGTATTAAGGACTTCTCTGTTTTGTTGTAAAGTCACACGATTTAACTCCTGGGCATAATTTGGGCAGAGTAAATGGTAGGCTTTTAGGGTGGCTGTTGGGAAAAGATAGGATATACAGATTTGGAGTAGCTGTGACTTTTTCTCCCTTTTCCCCTTCCTTTTCACGAATAACCGGACTCATTTCTGCATAATAAATGTTTGGCAAATTTAAGTGGCACAATGTGTCTTCAATCTATGATAGTCTAAATTTTCATCTTTTTGCATTTAGCTTATCCCAGGGTAACTGTGTGAACACTGTTTTAAAAGAAGACTAAATATCCCAAATTCCTACTTTCTCATGGTTAAAAAAAATAAAAATATTTAAAAAGGTCTTGGTGAGGTTGGTTCAGGATTGCTCCTTCCTTTAAATTGCCCACTTGAGAGGTCTCTGTTAGACATATTCTTCTAAACTTAATTACTTTCCCAACTGATTATTTAACAGTTGATTATTTTTGACTCTACTAGGAGGTGAGTGTGAGAAACGTAAGCTCATTTGTGCAACTGAAAAACAAAAAAGAAGTTTTACTCCCTCTCTTTGTTTGGTTCCTGTGAAATTAAGGGTATCATCAACACTCCAGGGCATTTGAAAACAAATTTCCTTTTTGGAGGCTTTGATGGCTAGCAAATAGGCTGCGGATTTACCATGCTTCAGAGAGCTGAAGGAGCCTCACACCAGGCTGGTCGTGCTAGACATTCACACGTGGTGTAATGCGGCCTCCATTTTCAGTTCAAAGCAAGCATTGTCTCCTGGGTTTTCACTTAGCTTCTATTGCTGCTTCTCATTTATTTTGAGATAACAGTTCACTTCAAACTAGATAATCTTCTGATCAGGAGGAAAAAAAAAACAAAAAAACTTGTTCTTTTCCTTCATAAAATAACCTTTTCTTTGAAGACACAGTTCAGTAAATCCAATAAATTTTGAGGCAGCATGACTTTTCATTGGCTGAGTACTATGATAAGATATGAAAAACAAACTCTTTTAAAGATGCTTTTGGTACAAGACTTTCTTTTGCTGAGTTTAGAAAACCCATTCTATGCATAAAATGATTTGATAGTATTAGCCCCCAAGTACTAGAGTTGTATCTGTGCAGTTTCAGCTTTTGAGCTTTGCAAGTGGAACAGCGGAAGAGAAAGCAAGACAAGCTAACGTAGCTGATTTGTTATTGACAGGCTAAAGGGAGTTCAAATGTGAATTCGAACTGTTTTGATTAAACAGGGGATCCAGAGAAATTCATCTCAGAAATTGGAAAAATAGAAAGATGGACTTGAAAAGTACAACGGGAAGCCGTGTTTCAGAAGAGGATTCAGCCATCCTGTGGCCAGCAAGTGAGTTCTGCTGGTGGCGGCTTGGGGACCTCATGAGCTGGTACTGTCGGTGAACCCGCAATTTCTTTCCAAGGTTCGTGAATAAAGTCAGTTAAAAACAATCCCAGGTCTCATTGGGAAAAACAAAATCCACACCAAAAACAAATGTGGGCTTTCTCCATCGGAAGCCTGAAAATGAAGTTCGTTAAAAAAGTTGTTTTGAAATTCACAACTTTTGGATTCTGCCCAAAGTCTCCTGCAAATGTGAATGTGCAAGTATATATTGGTAATATGTATGCAAAATTCTGGGCAACATATTTTGAGATTCATTGCAAGTCCCCAAACATGCCTGATAAATGATCTGACTACACACAACTAGAATTTTAATTAAAATTTAAGTTTAAATTTATACAAATGCTTTGTGGACTCCTGGCTGATAAAAATAAAAATACCAGTGAATATTCAGTTTGAGTTTCAGTTTGTGGAATTCAGTTCATTCATCATGGTAGGATTCCTGTAAGAGTCCTGTGAAATAGATAAGGCAGGTTATATAATAGCCAACGTGAAGGGAGGGTAAGTAACAGTTAAGATTTATTGAGGGTCGACTACAAGCCATATACTGTTTGACCGTTCTGCGTGTATTAACTCATTTATTCCTCTCCACAGCCCTAAGAAATACATGCTATTATCGTGCCATTTTGCAGATGAAGAAACGAATACACAGAGAGGCTGAGCAATTTACCCAAGGTCGCATGGCCAGAAGTGGTGCAGCTGGGATTCAAGCTAAGGAACGATTACTACCCCATTGTGCAGATGAGAACCTGGAGGTTCTAGTTTGCAGTTTTAATAATATGGAGATAGATGGCTTTTACCTGGGAATGAAGAAAGGTTGAGGAGGTAAAGGCACGGCTGGAGAGGGGGGCAAGGTATACAGAAACGAACGAGGATCACTGGGAAACCATTTTCAAAATGCATCTGCTGAATCAATGCACCATACCAGGGTGGGGTGGGACTGGGGGCTTTCAGAAGAAAGGAGCCCAGGCCTGTGCAATTTCAGGAAGCTTCCACAGTGCACCTGATGTTGTCTCTAGTCTGGTTGAAAGCTGCCAAGTAGAGGTTCCCTCTCTGCACCCTGGAAACAAGCAGTTTCCAGTCCTTGGAAAAATGTTCATGTTGTAGATAGGACCTGACAATTACAAAGTACAATGTTAGAACTGGTTTTCTCTACCTAGATAATGTACTTTATCTTTAATTTGTGGGCAGGTATCATTTTCATGCTATCTGTGGCCATTTAAAATCTGTGGGATTTTTTTCCCCTTGTGACCGAGGTAAAAATAGGTCCTTCCCCTTTATGAGTCTCTGTATTAAATGTCTCCAGGTTGCATTCATTATTCCAATGTGTTCAATTCTTTTGCAATGAGGATTTTGTAATCTAGTATATTAGTTGTCTGCTCCTCCCAGATTTGTGTCGTATGTCAATCTGAAAAGTAGCTCTTAATAAAGCTCGTGATGAAAGAAAGGAAGAGAGGAAGAGAAGAAGAGACGGAGGTATGGGGGTAGGCAGGGAGGGAGGGAAGGAAAGGAAAAGAAACCTGGGAGGCCAAATGTGAAAATTTATGTATGAGGCCTCTGTCCGGAAGAATACTAACTAAACACATCTATCCATATTCTTTGGATGTAGCTGATGCGTCACTATTAAGATTTCTGACAATCCTATTACTTAACAGTGTTTAAGGATGCATGTTTTGAGTCAGACAAGCATAGGTCACGTACTGGCCCTGCTGTTTTGGCTATGGACAAATAATAAAACATTTTTAAAACTTGGTTTCCATCAATGAACAATGAGGATAATAATACTAATCTTGTAAAGCTCGAGATTTTATATGTACGCATGTGTGTGCATATGTATACATAACATATACATATAATCTCCCCAGAAGAGTGCCTACCAAATAGTCATTATTCAACAAATGATAGCTCTTATCATTAATATTCTTATCCATGAGGATATTGTGAAAGAATCTGATTAATTAGGTCTTTCTATATCAGACTAATACCTGATCAAAACAAGTAAAGAAGTGTATTTGACTTGGTTTACTTTGGGGATCACTGATGATCTACTTATGTGGCTTATCCTTGGAAGAATCTAGTAAACAGTTTTAATCTACTCGCTTGTCAGTTTGTAAAATCTTTGACTGATGTTTTCGTGTTTCTGTACACAACGGAGTAAAACCTTGCTTTTCTAAGTCTACAGTTTGGTGCACCTCAAGTTCGCAGAAGACCCAGAACTAAATAAACAGTTGAGGTAAGCTTTTACTCATGACTTTATCTGTGAAAAGTCAACGTGGCTTGAGTTTTCTTTAGCGGCCACTTTCTAAAAGATCTCAAAAACGCTGTTTCCCCATCAAGTTAAGTGAAATAAACCAGAAAGATGTCAATGCTGGTAAAAAGTCAAAAGAAAGAAACAGAAAGATTTGGTGGAGGGCAAAAAAGTGAATTATGAGATAGAATGGATTTTTTAAAAAAATTTTATTCATTTATTTGAGAGACAGAATGAGAGAGAGAACATGAGAGGAGAGAGATCAGAGGGAGAAGCAGACTCCCCACCCAGCAGGGAGCTCGACGTGGGACTCCATCCCAGGACCCCAGGATCATGACCTGAGCCAAAGGCAGTCACTTAACCAACTGAGCCACCTAGGCGCCCCAATATTTTTTATTCAATAGCTAATTTTGCACCATGTCCTGTTTTGTTGTGGATGAGGGGTTAAAGAGATACTGAAGATTTATTTCAGATTAAATCAGATTTTGACTAAAATGTGAACATACTGGAGAATGTTCTTGTGATCCCCAAGGGAAGTCTGAATGGGTTTCTGAGTGTGCCAAAAGATAAGTTTTCGGATGTAAGTGTGTAAGCAGGACTCACCCAACATTTTTGTTTCTCTTTTTGTAGTTTAGTTTCTAAAATAACATTAGCTCTAAGATACTTCATAACCTCAAGAAAGTGTATCTTAGTTTATTACGTGCATTTTATGTAACATTTTCCTGTCACTTTAGACTTCGGGAATAAGGTTTGGTAATTTTAAAAACTCAGTGCGGTGACACAGAAAACCACTGTCATTATTAACTTTCAAATCAATGAAGAGAGTAGAAGAATGTTTAACAAAAGAGCTAATGGCTGTTTTCTTTAACCTATGGTTGGAATAGTTAAATAGCATGGCCTTTTTATGTGACATTGAAAGGGAAATGGAGTCTGACTTTTTATATCTGACTTTTGTAGAGAATGTCTTTGGCAAATGTGCAATAGGTTTCTATTTTGTTCCTCTCTTCTTAAAAAGATGCTCTTCATATCAGGAATGATATGAGTCTTACTATTGAACATTTATTTAGCACTGGTAATAGACTAAGCTCTGCACTGAATATCACAGAGTAGGAATAACCCCTTCCCAGTGGGCATAGTATAAAAATAAGGTAAACAAAACCCCAATATTAAGAGATAATCAGCCATGACATGAGGCAAAGGTCGAACACTCCACAAGCACCCCGCTCTTTCAGAAGGCATTTTAATACACAGAAAGGGATGTAAGAGTGCCCACACCTCGGTGCCATCACCTGGAATGCTGGTAACCAACCCCCCCCTTAAGCTCAGTTAAAAAGCACAGCTGATATGAACACAAAGAGAAACCCATGGCTTTGTGAGTGTTCCTGTGCCTTCTACGAAGCTTTATCTCAGCACTATGATGATTTAAAAGCAGTTGTGATTTTCCTAACATTGCTACAGTTTCGACCACCCAGCTATTTTGCTCCTTTGTGATTCTGAATGAATTATTGATAAGGAATACTTCAAAGGTGTGCAAAAAAAAAAAATTCTTTTACACTTAACATTTATAAAACAATGATGTTGATGGAGAGAAAAAGAAAACCCCTGTCAATATTTTTCTGAGACTAAACAATAACAAAGTGCCTTCAGGATTCATTTTAATGAGAAATACTAGGTGGCTCGGTGGAAGTCTCGAGACAGGCAGTGCACACTAGGAAATTAATTATCGCTTGGCAGCCAGGCAAATGTATGCGGCTTATGGTGGCATTGTTGAAAATAAATATTCTTTTAATCAGCGATGCTGGCTTATTTCCTCAAAGGTAACATCAAATTTTAAATGCAAAAGTCACATATATTTAGGAAAGGATTTCAAAACAAAGGGCTGGCTTGGCTTCTCTGATTACTATTTTCAGGTTAGTGTTTGCACAAGGCTTCCTTCACGTAAGGTACAACTGATCCCTTCGTCTTGTCCACGCTCAGAGAACAGGACTATCATTACCGACAGCATTTTATCTAAGCCTGACTCTGATCTGTGCTGGAGGAGACATTGACTTTCATGATGGTTTTATGGATCGATGATTCAGGTGGTTCTCCAGATAGCTCTGTTGGGTTCCTGGGCCATGTTTGCAAGTCAAAGCTGCGTCTCCTCCCCTAGGTGGAATTTCTCAGCTCAAGGATTCACTTCTTAGCTGCCTCCAGCTCCTGCAGTTGGCAGCTGACGGGGCCAGCGCTAGTAATGCCGCTGGAGTCTTCAAAGCGGCAGGTGATAAGAGACGCTGGGATTTTAACAGCATAATGAATTAATTCACAAACTCACTGAGCACAAATGATAACTTTGGTACAATTTCCAGTTACAATTAGGAGGGGATTGCATTGTTTTACAGGATAAAGGTATTAGTCCTGATTCTTGTAATGTAATGTGTAGCATACTGGTATCTTTGAGGAAAAGCCAGGTTCTGGATGTGTGAATTTGCCCGTGACCAGCTCCTGAAATGGATGCAAATTGAAATGAGTGATTTCTGTGATAGGGAAGTGTGCTGTAGCGTAGCCTCTGTACCCAGATCCTTAAGGGAGGCCGGCAGGGCCTCAGAATTTCATTTTGCCTCAACTTTTATCCAAAAGCAGCATAACAAACTCTTCTCCAAATTTATGCCAAACTTTTATTCTATTTTGAATCCATTCAGGCTGTGCATGCAACCTTCATTTTGCACTTGAACCTTGTAACCATTTCAATGACTGCCTTCAAAATCAACAGATTCAAGACAACTGCTAACTCCTAAGTTCATTATAGAGAAGGAATCATTCAAATCTTTCCTATTATATCTGGTATTACCCTCCAAAACCGTTTCTTGTAGAATTTTAAATCTCAGAGACAATGCCCAAAGGAACAGGCTCCCCCTTTTTCAGGGTTTGATTGGCATCATCAACAGTATTTTCAAAAAGGAAATTGTGAGTTTATATGTTAATAAATGGGTATGTATGCTAATGTCTTAGAATTATTTTCTATCATTTTTTTCTCTTTCAGATTGTTGAGCTACTTAAGGTAATCAATAAAATCTATTGTGGTTACCTGTAGAACGCTTGGAGAAAATACTAGGTATACAGGGTAATTAAAAAGTATCACTTGGTGATAATAGAGGTGATAGATATAATGATAAAATACTCCTTTCAGATGACTGACTTACACTGAAATGATATATTCATTCGATACAATGAATATTCAATGCGATGCAATAAATATTCATTGGACACCTGTGCTAGGCCTTAGGGATATTAAGATGAGAAAGATTCAGTATTGGTTACTTACCATGGTAGACTGTATTGTTGTTCTCAAATATGCACTCCCCTTCCTAGAATAAGTGGATTGCGTGTGTCCCTTGCAGTGTGTCCTGAGGGAGGAGCGTATACTCCCCTAACCCTTGGGTGTGTGACTGGCTTTAGCCAATGGCACATGAATGGGCAGGACGCATGCTATATCTGAGCAGAACATTGAGGAAGTACCTGGTTTCCATAAGCACTCTTGTTCTTTTCCCTCTGCTGGAAGGAGGGAGGAAAGCATGTCTCAACGAAAAGCCCCTTCAGACTCGAAACATAACCCCAACCCTAAACTGAGTCCTGGAATGAGATAACTGAACAGAGCCCCAGCAGATGACCAGCAGCAGCCAGCATGTCCCAACTCGTTTGTTTTTGTAAGTCGCTGAGATTTTGGAAGTTGTTTATTCACCACGGTGAAGCCAGCTAAAACACTTTGTGAGGAGTTCCACTACAGTATGTTAGTCTAAGACATTAAACGTTCTGACAGTCTGCTTAGAAATTTCTGACCCAAAAAAGACACCAGTTTTAATCCAAGAATCCTACAAATTAAAGTTATGTAATAGTCTTGGGACAGACTGTGAGCAGATTACAACAGGGCTATTCTAGCCAAATTTGGATACTGGTAAATTTTCAGGAATTGATCATGAATCTGTCTTCATTGAATGTAGGTCACTAAAAGAAAGAACTCTGCCATAATTCAGTGGTCTCAGATGTACTGACCTGGTCCAAGTCAACTGGTAGCTCAAAGTCAAAGCTTCCATATTTTGTTTATTCAGTAGAGTGGGAATGAAGGCTTTCTTCAAGTCAGTTCACATGGTAGGGCTGTCCATGCCTAATAAGCTATTGCCTGTTACTATATATTAGATTTCAACAAATATTTGTCACTGTCTTAGAGTCCTGGTTAATGTGGGTAGAGAGGATTCTTTTATAAAGTATGGGAATGTGTGTGTGTTAAAATGTGTGTGTGTGTGTGTGTGTGTGTGTGTGTGTGAGGGAGGGACAGAGGGAAGGAGGGAACTGAAGGGTTTAATGCAATTCACGCTATATTGTATTTTTTTAAGATTTCTACTATGCACTTACACATACCGAAAACCAAATGGAAAACTCTATCATATTAAGGAGAATAAAGCTAAAAAACCAATGTCGGGGAGCCTGGGTGGCTCAGTCGGTTAAGGGTCCAACTCTGGATTTTGGCTCAAATCATGATCTCAAGGTTGTGAGCCCACGTCAGGCTCTGTGCTGGGTGTGGAACCTGCTTAAGTTTCTCTCGCTCCCTCTCCTTCTGACCCTCCTCCACCAAAAAATAAAATAAAATAAAAATTGAAAAAAATTAAAAACCAAGATCATTTAACACATTTAGTTTTGTTAATTCTTTCCAGGATATATTTGCCTATACATCCCTTGCCAGTTGTCTTTCCTTAGACTTTGGGACTAAGACACATGATGTGGTAGACATTACTAATGCTCCCCAATGTTTGGTTCCCCTCTCCTCCTTTAGTACATGGCATATTCCATTCCCTTTACTCCCCTGGCAGGGGATAGGTCATGTGACTAGTCCTAGTCCTAGCCACTGGATCTGAGTGGAGGTCCTGTATGTCACTCCTAGGCTGAAACCAGCCTCCCCCAGCTTTCTCTTCTCTTGACACAGATACTCTAGAAGACACCTGCTCAGAGGATAGTGCCATCTCATGGCATCTGAGTGGATCCTTGACTTGCAGCTTGGATGTGCAAGGGAGTGTTTATGATCAAGAAATAAGTTTACATATATTATCTGTTACTAATAAATAATCTAGGCCAACATATAGTGTGTGAACACTTTTCATGTTTTGCCTAGGAACTAGCATTTTTTAATTTTCCAAAGTCAGTCCTTCTTTCTTTCTTTTCTACCTTGCTTCCTTTTTCCCTTTTTCCTTCTTCTTTTCATTCCAAAAGTATTTATGGAACATGAACCATATGCCAGGATTTTTTACCAGAATTATAGTGAAAAACAGTAGAGACATAGATCCTGCCTCGTGGATTTATAGGGTGGTGAGGATAACGCTATTTTAAAAAAATTCCTTTTTCCTATACCAGGCACTCTACCAAACTATCTCATTTAATCCTCATAACAACACTAAAAGCTTGGTCTTATTGTTATCCCTAACTTATTAATAAAGAAAATGACAGTGAGCAAAATAAGTGACAAGGACCAAATCATACCTAGGAAAGGGCAGGGCTGGCTTCAACCTTGAGCTGTTTGTTGCTGAAGTCCTGGTGTTTAAACACTGCACTACTGCAGGGGGCAACTTTGCTTCTCTGGACAGTTTGAAGCACACTTACTATTATTATTAATGCATAGGTCTGTCAGAGGTAGACATATCTCCCCTCTCTAGGCAAGAGTCTGGGCTTTGATGTTTTGATCATAATGAAAAAGGTTTCAGAGACTGAGATGAGTCCGTTTTTTTCCGCCCCGACTTGCTGTCTGAAACAATGCCAGGCCAGATTCTGATATTGCCCTCAGGGCTCTCATCCCTCGGTGGGAGGTGGCATCTGTATGGAGGGCTTCGGGACCTATGCTCGTGGCATGTCTGCGCAAGTGAGAGGACACCAGGGTGCTCCTCTGCCACTCCGCCGTATCTGCGCATGTGCGGGGACACGGGGATGTAGGGGGTGCGCTGGGGCAGTCACCCTTGAGGGTAACCTTGCAGTACTTCCAACAGAGGAAGGGGTGGTAAAAATACCCTTTCTTTAGAAAGATCTGTGGATCTATCGGGACATCCAGTCACAACTTTAAAAAAGTATTCTTTGGAATAAAAATGAGAGCTTTTTATTGTTTTGTTTCCCCAAAGGAGCTAGCAGAGTTTTTGAAACAAATCAGGTTTAAAGAAGGATTTTCGATGTCATGGCTTCTACCTTACTGCTGACAGCTTATCTTTTTGGAAGAAGCACTAGAAACATTTGCCTTCTTGCTTACGAACACTTAATAATAATAACCGTGTGTTAGTATCATTTGCTTATCCTGAGCTGCAGCGTCTTAGCTTCTCAAGCCACTTCCTGGAGCCCACAGTGCCCGAGCCGCTGAGAAGAGCCCCTTTCTCCAAGTGTGGACCATTGGTCACGTGTTTCAGAAATGCCTGGGGTTGTTATTAAAGAGGCTGGTTCCAAGTCTCTTGCCAGACCCACTGAATCAGAAGCTCCGGGGCTGGGACGTAGCCCTGAGCAGTTGAACAAGCTCTCAGGAACTTCTCGTTCACACACCAACTTTGAGAACAGGGGTTGGGGGCAGAGGCCCTCTCAGCTGGTCCCTGGTGCAGGCCCCGCCGACAGCTACCCTTTTATTCCTGTCTTACCCACCTACCCCCAACTTTTATATCCTTACAGAGCCCTGAATAATAACTTTTGTATTAAAAATAACCCACTCGGGATGGAATAAATACTTCTTTTCAAGGGAGCTATCAAAAACACAACCTTTGAGAGACCACAGCTTCCTCGGTTGCTCTCCTTTGTGCATTTTCAAATAACCTTTCTCTCCTTGAAAGAAATATCACTTACAGCCTAAAAAGACTCTTTTAAAACAATTTTTAAAATTAGATTTGCTGCCTTGTGCCCCCACAAGTACCCCATGCAGGCACCTGTAAAGACACCTAATGGAAAGCCCGATGGAAAGCCCATTGAACCCATAGAAGAAAGTGAAATTTAAGTCCGTTTACCCATCCTTCATCGCTGTTTTATTACCACAATTCCTTTTGGGGGATTTCTTCTCCTTAGAATACATCTTTTCTTTCATTTAATTACCTCTTCACACCCTATTTCTACATCTGTTTTAAGCATATATTTATGTTTGGAGGCCGAAAATCTCCTCAGACCATTGACAAACAAAAGCCAGACTCAGAAGGATTAGCCAAGGTGGGAAGTGGGAAAAGCCAGGATCTCCCTGGTGCATTTGAGGATGACTGGGTTTGCTAGAAGAAATGTAGTGATCAGAATCAGATCAACATTCTTGTGGGAGGCTCAGCAAGAACATACCATTTCAATGTGCTGCAGACAACTTACCCAAAGTTACAGGGAGAAAAAAAAAAAAACACCACCAAAAACCAATTCCTTCTAGCTGTAGCAAGTTGTGTAGGCTATGAATTATTTTATTGAACAGGGTTAAGTGCTTTTCTGTTGGAAATGAGGAACTTATTAATTATTTTAAGTTTGAAGTAATTAAGCCAGGCGCTGTCAGGCTGACACGGTTTTCTCAGCAGGCGGCTGGATTCTTCCAGCAGAATGAAGGATATTTCCAGTCCCATATGCTAGAGCTACAGGTGAGCCAGTTGGTAAATATGTGACACCTTTTAATTATA
This sequence comes from Mustela putorius furo, assembly GCF_011764305.1. Classification (NCBI taxonomy): domain Eukaryota; kingdom Metazoa; phylum Chordata; class Mammalia; order Carnivora; family Mustelidae; genus Mustela; species Mustela putorius. The sequence continues at coordinate 81,609,347 of NW_025422005.1, read as the reverse complement.
CCTCGTTGCAAGCTGTAGCTTGTCTTGTGAATTACTTGATCATTTGTTGCCCTCTCATGAAAGAGAAGATATTGGTAGATTTCCCTAGGAAAGGGTGGAGGTAAGCTTAGAGGAGTGTCTCAGTGCATGGAAATGAGGAAGATCGGCGCTATGCTAGGTGTTTTAACATTATTTCAGGGCCTTCTGATGACTTTCTAGTACAAGTTCTGGGAAGGTTCTTGTCTCAGCAGACTGAGCAGTTTCAAGAATGCAGATAGGACTGAGCACAAAGGTTTTATAGCAGGCCCCTTAGGGCCTGGGTGGCAGGAAAGACAGAGCCTTTCTTTTCTATTCATCTTCTTTCTGGGCTTTTCCTATAAGCATTACCAGCCACCAGCTGTCCAACTAGATTCCAGGTGCACTATGGAGACTTCTGCGCTCACATCTGCTCAAAAGAGAAATGAGAAAGAAAAAGATGCAAGGAAGGGGCTGACATGGGAGCGTTTTAGCTGAAGAGACAGACTTTCACATTCCTGGAAAAGATTTCCAAGTCATCCATTTTTACAAGGCTAAAATTCCAAGGTCTCCGTTTGTAGCCATGTTTCCAACACTTTCTTGCATCCATTTGGTAAGGGTTTAGAACAAATTTGTCTTTGGCAGTCCTACCCCATGCCGTCTACCCCTGCTGCCTCCATATCCAAAACCAAGTTCAAACAAGCTCCTGCCCTTCCATTGGTCTTCCACGTAACAGAGCATATTTACAGCCTAGGGTAAGTGGTATGTTGCCCATTTATCTCCTGTCATCCAATGTTTGGAAAATTTTCTTTTCTGGGCTCAGAATTTATTTGTTCTTTACTCTGTGCCTTCTGCTGGATAACAACTGGCTAATTTAATAATGCCATTTGTGCTAATGTGTTGATCCAGTCCTCATTTATTTAACCATTATTAATTGACTGCCTATTTTATCCCACCATGGAAACATTACACAAAACAATTATGATCCCTCTTGCCTAGAACTTCTATCTTCTGATGTGAAAGGAACCTTTCCTGGCCTCCATATGGAGTGAGCCTCAATCTCCATCCTCAAATTTAGGTAGGCAAGAAATATATTAGCTTCTGGAAAAATCCATTTAATTTCAAATTCAAATCTCTGCATTACTGGCTTAGTGGAAAATTCAATCTAAGTGATTTTCTTTTCATGGTCTCTACAGTTTATACACAGAGAGATTGGGTCCCTGCGTTCCCTGCAATACAGAGCTTTCTCAGCAAAATTGAGCCTCCCATTGTCACCAGGGCAGTGGGGTTGGGGGCTTTAAGTGGAAGGGAAAAATTCAAGTTGCTGCCACTCCTGCAGGTGGAAACAGAGGGCAAAGGTGGGGACAGGGAAGAGGGCATGCAGGCAACATCAGCAGTGACAGGGTCAAGGGCACAGTGAGGGCTATAAAGGGGTGACCACAGGCTAGAGGTCTAGGGTCAGGGACACCAGAACTGGGCCTCTGGGTCAGTGTTTGTGAGGAGTGGTGTACAATAGTCATGGAGTCTTACAGATATAAGTGGGGCAAGGCCAGGGTGTGGGGAGTAGAGACTTCCTGAGACTACTTCCCCAAGAATCTGCAGGGCAGGAATGGGGTGAGGGAGGAGGGCATCTGAGAGAGGAGGGAGCTGGAAGCCTTGGAATTCTGTTGTCTTGTGGACTGGGGGGCTCCGAGGCTCAGAGACTAGCAGGGCAGGCTGAGAAGGGCAAAGGGCCAGCTGGCTGTGGGGCTCAGGGTGGGGGAGTTGACTGCTGGAGGACTAGTACTTTACCCAAGTGCCCCCAAAGCCCTAGATTCAGAAAGATGCGTGCGCGTGCACGTATGTACACAGTCTCTTGGGAACCCCCCCCCCCCCACCGCTACCTTTTTTCTTAATGTGGACATGTAGCACTCAGCCTTACCCATTTCCCAGGGAAAGAATTATACAGGTCTGACCTGGTCATCCAGGGGCCCTGTGCTCTACACATGTGCGGCCTAGAGGCTGCTGCCCAGCTTGCTGCATGCCCGTCCTGCCTGTTCGCTGTCTCCCAGATGCCTTCAGTCTTGTGCTTGGTCTATTTGAGCTGCCCACTCCCATACCCTGGAGAAAGCAGGGTTTTGGGGGTGAGGTAGGGGAGGATGGTAGAACCTCAGAGAAGAGGATGGCCATGGTGTTCAACAAGTTATGTGAGGAGAGGGCAGAGAAGCAGGGTGGGGTAGGGGGAATATCTGGGCAGGCTCTGGGGAGCCCCCATCTCCTTGGGTGGCTGAGTCCTCAGTGCTGAGGACTCTGGTCCGGCCTCTACCCTCAGTGCTCACAGGAGGACCTCCTTCCTGCTGTGGCATTCATGAGATGAAGACTGGGCTGGACTGGAGCACAGAGGAGAGGAAGGGGCACACGGAGAAGACTGGGGAGTAGAGGAAGGAGCACAAGCTGATGACACAGAGCAGGTTAGACTGCTTATAAGGGCAGCAGGACGACAAGAAGAAGATGAATAGCACTGAACTCAGTCACAGAAAGATGGTAATTGAATGACAGTCCAAGAACTCGTAATCCAAGGCACAAATCACCAGACAGCTCTAGAGAATACAATTCGTTCTTATCAGTGCCTACTGCATCATTTTTGTTTCTGCATTATGTACACATTGTTCCATGCAGCAAGTTTTTGTATCTAAGTAAAGAAAATAAATGCCGTCATCACATTTATAATCAAAATTTGTGAACTTCGTGGCTCTCATGTCATAGTTCTATTTTAACTGAAGAAAACTATCCTTGTATCTGGGAAGGCAACATTAACACAGCATTTTTCAAATAGCAAAATTTAGTTACCTTATTATTTTGGTTACTTTTGACATAGCATTTAAATTTTAAAAATATTTTATTTTTATTAAGCATACTTCCATAGACTAATTTGTTCAGACTGTATATATATTAAAAAGACAAACTTGCTTTTTTTCTGCCTAAAACACAAATACAATAGCCAATATATATTTTAATGGAACCCTATTTATAATATTACCTTGCTGAATATGTTTTATATTAATGAATATTCATGATCATTAATATATTATTTAGGTTGTGATGCCTGGGTGGCTCACTTGGTTAAGCCTCTGCCTTTTAGACTCAGGTCATGCTCCCAGGGTCCTGGGATGACCCCCCCCCATCCACCCCACAACTGGTCTCCCTTTTCAGCAAGGAGCCTGATTCTCCCTCTTCCTCTGGCTGCCACTCTCCCTGCTTGTGCTCTCTCTCTGTCAAATAAATAAATAAATTCTTTAAAAAATACATATCTATATATTATTTAGGTCAAAATTTCAACTCAAAATCACCAAGCTTTTGGTCAAAAATTTAATACTCATAACTAAACCAGCAGTGTTATGCTTTTTTTCTGGTTAAGCTTCCTAAAAGAGTGTCAAAAGTTTTAATGGAAAATAAAATTTCATGCAGCTTTATCAAAATTTAAAGCCTGTTTGCAAATATTGCTGCCTATTGGAAAAGGAATGTTGTGGGTAGAGACAGTTTGTCTTTCATTATAGCTAACCACTGCTTTGTGGATTTGAAAGCACACAGTTTTACCAGCAAGTTTATAAAATCATGATTAGTTACGAACATCAAGTAGAATGAAGTTAAATGATTATTTTTCATTTGATGCATTTTAATGTGATCTCTCATTTCACAATGGTACCTACAAGTAAACACTTCTTGCAATATTAAAATTTTTCAGAAATTTAATCCAGTATGCCCATTGATTACTCGACTCTGTGGAGATGCTCATAGCTATTGGTTATCCTAGGTGAATTTGGTCTTAGTTGGGCTCTGCCAAAGACTAATGGACTTAACTGTGAGACAGTCTCTTGCCCTGTACTCTGTCCTTTCCATTAAGACATCCTATTTCATTATTTGTAAAAATTATTTTTTATAACTCAATTTTTAAAATTACTTATACCTTCATTAAACAAAGATGCAACAAATGTACAATATTAAAAGGAAGTCACACTAAAAAGACACTTAGAATAATGACATTTCCAAAATACACATACATTTTGAAAAATAATAAGATGCCAAATACAGAAATTTATCCCTAAATAACGAGTTTGTTTTTAGTGTAGTACTTTTGGAATCAGCTTGGCAATGAATAAAACATACTATTATATGTATAATAATAAACAAGTTGAACAGTGAGACAAAGAATCTGAGTAATAACTAAGGAAACATTAATAAACCAAAGTATTAGCTAATACTCTTATCTAAGAAAACTAGTTCCTTTCAAACTTTTTTTACAGTGTGTGTGTGTGTGTGTGTGTGTGTCTGTGTGTGAATGTTTGTCTTCAATAAAAAGCAGAAATGGAGCCAGACAAAAAAGATGTTCCTATATGTTGAATTTTACACAAACATTGCTATTTTACCTTTTCCCTGGGGCAAAAAGAAATTCTTTCCAAAAACCACTTTCACAGACATACTGAATCCAAAACCAAGGATATTTGAGAATCCATTTGGTAAAGATAGAAGATTAAACAATGGTGTAGCAAAACACATTAGACACTACATTGTTATAATAAAAAGAACCCCTTTTCCCTGAAAAGAAGGAATTGAATTTTTTTTTTTAATTATAAATCTCAAGCTGTAAAATGGATATATCTTGCCACCTTTCTCAGGAAGTGTTCTTAGAACAAGTGGGAAGGGGATTTTATAAGATCCTGAGTTCCAGGGGCATACCCTTTAGGCACCAGTCAGAAGTGGGTGCCATGAAGACAGCTGTCCTCTGAGTCCTCCTGATGCCTTCATTCATCAATGACATACTCATTGTGCACATACAATGCTCCAGCTGATGAGGAGCCTGGGATTTGTTAAGCCAAATGGTAGGGAGTGGTGAATGACTCAGGTGGATACAATGTAAGACCTTTGTTTACTGTGTTGCACTGAGATGCAGGAGAAATAGAATTAGGAAGATATGATGAAATCTGTCAAGGGCATTCTAAAATGCCTGAAATGTTCCCACTCCCTCCACTCCTCACCCTCAATGGACAAAACGTAGGTGAGTGTGAGAGAAGGCAAACGGGTCAGAGGTGTGTTGAGAATGACAGCTCTACTGGAATGAAGTGAGGCAAGAAGTCCATGAGAGAGTAAAGTCAACCCAGAGGGAAGCACAAGTCAGTTCTGAAAGCCTCGGGAGAGCAGTTCTTGGTTTCTTATGAAATCAGAGTCCACAAGTTGATGTCTGCTCTGCTTTGTGGAATTTGCACACTTGAGAAAATGTTCTGAATTCATGGCAGGAATATAGCTTTCTCTAAAGGAGAAGTCAGCATCTTGAGTCCAAGATGCTGAAAAGTAGAGCATCTATTAAACTCTGGAAATTTCTGTATGCCTTTCAAGAAACACTTATTCACTATGTCCTCTGTGTAAAACATTGTACTGAGTCTTCCTTTCTGTTTCAACTCTATTTTGAGTCCATATTTCCTTTTAACAAACTAAATTACCTGAAGTGTAGAAGGGAGAGAAAAAGTCCATTTGTCGTAAAAATCATTTTCTCTTCAATCTGAATGTTGCGGACTGTATAACACTGGTAGCTGGTAACCTATGTTTCCTTCAGCAGGTTAAGTTCTGATTTCTCTGAAAACTATTACGCCTATTTACAGGACCTCCAAGATAGAAACCTCTTCACCCTCAAAAATGCCATCAAATCCAGGCATGTGTCTACCAACCCATATGGGCAGCACTTAACAACCTTTTCTCACTTTCCACCAACAAGGTGGCATCCTAGGACAGTGTATATTTTCAGAAATGTTAGAAATAAGTTGACATTTGGCCACACATTGTCCTTAGAGAACTGACCTAGGCACCCATCAAATTCAGCGCATCTTCCTTTCCTCAAAAAGTGGACAGGGTAGTCATGAATATCATGAAGCTGACTTTGGTTTACATTTTGAACATCCTTTGAAGAAGGCACTGTTGTCTGAAGAGTGACATCTCTTTCTGTGTTTGTCTTGGAGATGCTGTCATCGAGTGCACTACCTGCCTTTCTATGGGTAGATGTGGTCTTGTCTTTCCTAACGACTGCATATTCTTATGGCTGAACTGTGTCTTTCTGTCTCAGCTAGAGAACTCAAGGACAGCTTTGAATAGGCCACATCATGTAACAGGCTAAAAATTGAGAACAACAACAAAAAAAGACTTTTGTAATTTCAACTGGGATAAAATAGTCTCTTGTAACAGAATTAAATGTTTGGTTTAGCTGGGCCCCTAGTGGTTAGTAATGTTCATTTTCACATTGAATTGGTAGACTTCGCTCAAACAAGAGGCAGAACCAAATGACCCTGGAGACTGAATTACCTCCTAGCTCTGGAAATGGAGTTCACCTCAAGCCAGAATTGAGATGAATTGGTGGTGAGTTGACAGAACGCCTGGAAACATTTGCACACTCAATACCAGGAGTGCAGATAAGCAGAAGTGCCAAATTAACACGATGAATTTCCTTCCATTCCTAGTAAATTCAGAAAAATATTCATTGTCTAATTAGCAGTGAAAAGGTTTGCCATTCTTTTTTGGCCTAAAATTAAAGAATAATTTGCTTTTCTTTTATAAGCAAGAACTGTGTTAAAAAAAAAATACAAAACAAATGAAAAAACCTAGCATCCAACCTAGAAACACTCAAGGCAGGCTGAGGAGAAAGGGGGTGTCATTTGGCCCTGTGTGCGACAGCTCTGTACAGGCTCGATGATACCTGTCATCTTTTACCTCAATGAAAATGATGCCGTTTGCTTGCGATTATAGACTCCTATTGATTTCCAATTTTCACCAGACATGTGCAAGTCCCCTGGGCTCTGGATCTTGTAGATTCTTATCAGTCTGCAGTTAGGAAACAATGTAGTAATATAATTGGCACAGTGTAGTGCGAAACACTCCTATTCTACTTTCAATTGAGTCCTTTATTGCAGTATCTTGATTATACATATTGTCATATAGATTTAGAATTATATATATCCAAATAAAATTCTACTGGTTCAGATTCTCTGGGAGAACTTGTACCCACATACCCACACACCCACGTACATATTCTTAGCACGAAAGGGCTCAAGAAATCCTCAAAGAGGAGACTAAATTTTAATAGAAGTTCTGTGCTTATCTGTGTTACCCACCCCGTCCCCCACTCCAAAACAAACAAACAAAAACCCCCGAAAGCAAATCAACACAGTGCTCTGAGCAGACTGGGTTGTGTCATCTTGCTCTGTCAGCTGGCTTTGACCTCCCTCTCCACAGTGATAATGGGTCCATGATCACATCGCAGCTGCTGTCTCAAGAGCCCACTTCTGTGGGGAATCTGCATTCAGCAAGTGTTTATTTTATGTAGGAGAGTGCCACCCAAACATTTCTGAGCTCTTACCAAAAAGTCCTCCAGAAAAGCACACTTCACAAACTCTAGTGTGTAACATGCAATTACTTTCTTCTTATCATGAGATATCGGAGCACTACTTCTACCTGATGGAGGGAAAGGACTCTCTACCAACTCTAATTTTTCCTGTAGAATGCAGCTTCGTGTTCTAAATCTTAACCTCCCAGTACAGATAGTGAGGTTTGATGTGTGCTAAGCTGTAGAGCCATAATAAAAGTCAAAGTGATTTGTCAAAATTTGGAGGAAATGTAAAGGGCTATGTTTCAATTTGTGTCTGAAAAGAGTCTGCGCTAGTAATGGCTGTAGGGAGCTGACCAGGATGAAAGACAGTAAAAAATTTTAATTTCTTCTGTATGGGATTGTTACAAAGTCCCTGCTTTTGAGTGGTGCCTTCCCCCGTACTAGCGCCTTGTGCCAAAGCTCTATTAGAGTGCATGTGTTCATCCAACCACCGCATTGCGCGCGCCGCTATGTGAAGGGCATGACAAATCTGCATAGTTTCCAATCTCTCCTTCTATTTCCTTTCATACAACCTTAGAGGAAAAACATCTTTGATAAAAACAAAATGTAGCAGTAATGTAATCTTCATGTAGTCTTGTGATTAAAGAACAATAAAAATAAAAACCTCTGGGTTTTAGTTGGGAACACAAACGAAATGATTTACTTGCTTCTGTACATACCCTTTATTTTTACTTTCTGATCATTCTACTGAGACTGGATTTCACTAGAGTCCCCAAGGTAATGGGGCCTGGTGACTAATCCACTGAGCCATACAAACCCCATCTGCTTACTCACTTTGACATTTTAATAATATCCCATTTGGACCTTTGTTCAACTTTGCTTTGTGTGCTACATCTTTGTTCTAACATTACAGCTGAAATAATTTATTATAATGAATATTATCAAATCTCACTAATTAAAACACACAGAGAGATTTTTGCGTATTTCAACTATGTGTACTTTCCATGGGAAATGGACCCACTAAAATTTGTCAATGGACCATCAAATTGCTCTCTTAATTATTGTTCACTGTGTATTTTTTGGGATAGGGAAAAAATATGGTATTTATTTTAAAAGAAGCAATGCCCTATTTTATTTCCCCCTTACTTTGAAATACTGGTATGAAGTGTTCTCCTTGGTAAATACCGTAATACATTATTCTAATGATATAGTAGAGTAGGAGAGCTTCAAACAACATTGCTGATGACAGAAGTAATATTGAATGCTGACTTATTTTGTTTTATAAATATGTGATTTCATCGAATGAAGATTGATTATGACCTAGTATTTACAGCCATGAATCATACAGATTATGACAGACTTGTAACATGCTGTAGGTGCTGCCCTTCAGGACTTGATTGTATTCAGCATATGTCACAGTCAAAAGTTATTAATTATTATTGATTAATTCATATACTCTTTTTTACTCATTGCAAGATATTGAGGAATATTATAGAAGGAAGAATGAAGACTTAAATATGCATTAGAAGATCCCAAAAGTATTTTGTGAAATCTTCATAGGACACTAAATACACAAAAATCCTATAATGTAACCTAGATTTTATAGAAGGCACAGATGGTAAAGCAAGTGATAAATCATTTGCAGGATGCTAAGTTGCAAACAGAAAGTTAAGCACGATCCAGACTGTAAAGCAATGTAGGAGTCCAAGTGTGAAAAGATTTAAATAATAGAACAGTAACATGCAACACATTTTTCTCTCTTTCCCAAGTAGTCTCAGTATCATAAGAATTTATCTGTGAATACTGCTCTAATAAAATAATAATCATAGCTTCAATTTATAGAGTGCTCTTCAGAATATAATACCCTTTCGTGCACATTATCTCATTTAATCCTCTTGACAATGCTAGGAGGTCAATACCCCTATTTAACAGACGTGAAAAAAAGAGATTCAGAGAGATTAAGGGGGTTGTGCAATGTCACACATCTAAGAAGCAGTTGAGCAAAGTCTCAAATCAAGCTTTGACCCTAAGCCTAGTGCTCTGAGTTTCATCATCATGGAAGGCTGGGAAACACAGTACCCTGTACCCCCATCTTGGAGCTGATTCATTCATTTCAGCCATCCTTACAATGTATATTAATGGCTATGGCATTAATGACCATCCAGTGATCTATATCAGTCACTTTGAGAGTAAATAAATGGATTTACTGTGCCAAGTTCATTAGTTCTGCCACATATTAATAATCTATACAGAAAAAATGAGGTAGAGACTTGCGATATTAATCAGCACGATCAGTAAAGAGATGGCTCCCCTGCCTAATGGAGAGGTAATACAGTATAGAGGAAAGGATGCAGGCTTTGGAGTTGCACAACTCTAGGCTCAGATCATGAATCTTCCATATACTAGCTGAATTTGAGCAAATTAATTAATCTTTATGAGCTTTAGCCTCCTTATCTGTAAAACGGTTTTCTTAGAGAAAGGATTAAATATATGTAGGGTTACTGTCACATAAGCATAAGCACTCAGTAAGAGTTATCAGTGTGAATATAATTCAGACAACATAGCTAAACATCACATTTACTTCAACTACAAACTTCCAAGGGACATAATTTTAAGAATTAGATCATAAATAAAAATAAAACCATTGGTATCAATTTACTAAATATTTAAAGCATTTGAAGGAATGGATATTAATCATGCTGTTTTCTAGGTACTCTGGGTAAACATTCATGATTCATGTTTAAAATGTACTTTAGGGGTGCCTGGGTGGCTCAGTAGGTTAAAGCCTCTGCCTTCAGCTCAGATCACGATCCCAGGGTCCTGGGATTGAGCACTGCAATAGGCTCTCTGCTCAGTGGGGAGCCTGCTACTCCCTCTCTCTCTGCCTGTCTCTCTGCCTATTTGTGATCTCCATCTGTCAAATATATAAATAAAATCTTAAAAAAAAAAAAAAACCTGTACTTTAAGGAGAAAGGAAATTACTAAGAAGTTAAAGGTCAGGAATAAGATATGGTCAATGACATTGAATTGTAATAGTCTATAGCATTTGAAAACAGATATATCTCTATAAAAGTGAGACAGCTAATTTATGTTTGACATCACCAGCATATCAATGAAAATCAAAATTTTAAAAATCACCAAACATCAGTAAGTACCTAAATATCTAGAACATCATAACACTGAGAAACTCTAACACAAGATCATAGAACAAGAGAACTCAAATAAGCAAAAACCAGGAAAACAGCTATTAGAACCATATTAGAACCAACAGATGCTTTATATGAATATACTTAATCTGAAATTTAAGAGTAGCCAAATAATATCAAAGCATTCTATGATGATAAAAGCTTCAGGTCTCTCATGAGAAGAATCCAGATGGCAACTGATGATAAATCATTTAATTTTTGTGACCATTTTTTCACAAAATAATAACTTTTAAATGGTAACTTCTGAAGGACTAACACTGTATCTGGGTTGAATCGGGTCCACCAATTTGTAAGTCTACAAGTAGAAGGAAATCCATCTCCACAGTTTGAATCTAATAGTTAATGACTGATTAGTCCAATAGAGAATCTTCCTCAGATTCTTACATTAACTTTTCCTCTTTTCATATAACAGAGGTGATCAATGGATAACAAAAATTGCATGGAAAAATCCAAGAAATTAGAGGATATGAGGTATTATTTGCTATAAGATAAGAAAAAAAAGAGAAAGAATTCTATGGAGGAAGCCCAAAGGGACAAGGTCAGGGAGACTTCTTGTCTCCCTGGCTGACAATAAGAGCAATGATAGCATCCTCCCAGACCATGGGAAAAGAATAAATGAAAAAGATAAAAAAGACAAGGAGCCAGAAATGTAACACTGGAATCATAACATGAGACATTATCTTGAGTTCCATCAGTTTATATTTTCAAATGTAGAAAATTCACCAGGCAAGTGGATTGGTAGAGATAAAAGAAATACTCTTAAATTCCAAAGATGTTTAAAGCTTAACAAAATTTTGAGAAAATGTGAATCCAGCTAACGTCTTCAATAAATGAATCAACAGAATGTTTCTCCTTTGCAAAGAAACTTACAAACTAAAAAAAGATTTGAAGAGTATTCAAGTCAACAAGAGTCTAGACTCTGTCAACAATCCCCAGATCCCAAAAGAAAATTTTCAGTCTGGCATGTAAGAAGATTGTAAGTCTCCATGTCACCCTAACAACAAGGAAAATCTGAACAACTAAAAAATCAATAACTCAGGGTGCCTGGGTGGCTCAGTGGGTTAAAGCCTCTGCCTTTGGCTCAGGTCATGATCTCAGGGTCCTGGGCTCAAGGCCCACATCGGGCTCTCTGCTCATCAGGGAGCCTGCTTCCTTTCCTCTCTCTGCCTACCTCTCGGCCTACTTGTGATCTCTGTCTGTCAAATAAATAAATATAATCTTTAAAATATTAACAACTTTTCTTAGATCCATAATAGAACTGAGGTCACAGAGTAAACTACTGTCCCCCAAATTGGAGGTACCTACAGGTAAATACAGAGAATCAAACATTAATAATGGAGAAATGCTTGAGAAGCAACCTCTGTGAGAACCAGTACCAGAGTACGGAAACCTCAAATGTCATTGACAAATTGCTGGAGGCTCAGTGTATACAACTCAGAGTTAAAAACTCCAGGAGGACCCAGTCATAAAGAGGACCCCATACTTACAAAAGTTTTACCCTCAACTTACCCTGGCAGAAGGAGGAGAAATCTGAGATATGTCAGAAACTCTGTTCTTAACACAGATGAAATTGCAAGAAATTATATAATCAGAACCTAACCTTCTGGGGATTTATTAAAGCCTAAGTGACCCAGGAGAAGGGAAATACCTAATTCCAGACCAGTCTAGCCATCCTCTCCCACCTAAGAGGTGGAGAGAGGAAGAGAATTAAAAATATGTATTGAGTTCACAATGCAAAGATACAGACATGCTGGGGTGCCTGTGTGGCTCAGGTGGTTGAGAGTCTGCCTTTGGCTCAGGTTATGATTCCAGAGTTCTGAGATCAAGCCCCACATTGGGCTCCCTACTTAGTAGGGAATCTTCTTTTCCCTCTCCCTTTGCCCCTACATCTGTTCCTTCTCTTCCCCTCTCACTTTCTCTCTTTCAAATAAATAAATAAAATCTTGAAAAAAAAATACAGGCATGCTAAAAACCTGAGAACTTACCATAAGACTGTAGAATGTTTCCTCTTCCCCTACAATTTACTACCACATTACTAAAGGCCTATTTACAGCAGTTTCTTTTACCCAGTACAGCATGTCCCTCTAAATTTATTTAGAAAAAAATTACAGGATATATTAAATGGCAAAACACAAAACAAAAAACACAGTTTGAAAAGATAGAGTAAGCATCCAAACCAGACTCATGTACAGAGATGTTGGAATGATCAAACCAGAAATTTAAAACAACTATGATTGAGATGCTAAGGGCTGTAATAGATAAAGCAAACCAAAGGCAAGAGCAGATGAGCAGTGTAAGCGGAGGGGTGGAAATTCTAAGGAAAAAAGAAAAGAAATGATTAAAAGATAATCTAACGGAAATTAGAAATGCCTTCAACGGGTTTGTTTGTCGACTGGACACAATAAGGAAAGAGTTTTTAAGAATTTTAAGAATTTTTAAGTTTCAAAAAATAAAAAGAATTTTTAAGTTTTAACAGAAACTTCCAAAACTGAAAAGGAAAGAGGAAAAAGGCTAAAAAAAATTTCAGAACAGAATATCCCAGAAGAGTGGGACAGTTGTAAAAAAAATATAACATAAGCAAAATGGTAATACCAGAAAGAAAAACAAATGAATGAACCAAAAACAAGAAATAGTTGAAAGAATAGTGACTGAAAATTTCCTCTGAAATCATGTCAGACACTAAACCACAGATCCAGGAAGCTCAGAGAACACCAAGTGGGAAAAAAATGACAGAAATACTACACCTAGGAGGAGGAGTCAAGATGGCGGAGGAAGAGTCAAGATGGCGGAGAAGTAGCAGGCTGAGACTACTTCAGCTAGCAGGAGATCAGCTAGATAGCTTATCTAAAGATTGCAAACACCTACAAATCCATCGGCAGATCGAAGAGAAGAAGAACAGCAATTCTAGAAACAGAAAAACAACCACTTTCTGAAAGGTAGGACTGGCAGAGAAGTGAATTCAAAGCGACGGGAAGATAGACCCCAGGAGAGCCCGGCTCCCGGCAAGTGGCGGAGCAACGGAGCACAAAATCAGGACTTTTAAAAGTCTGTTCCGCTGAGGGACATCACTCCAGAGGCTAAACCGGGGTGAAGCCAACGGGGAGTCAGCATGGCCTCAGGTCCCGCAGGGTCACAGAAGTATCAGGGGTGTCTGAGTGTCGCAGAGCTTACAGGTATTAGAACGGGGAAGCCAGCTACAGAGACAGAGCCGACAGTGAGCTCACAGCTCAGGGTTACCTTGAACTGATCACAGGCTCGGTGAGCTTGGAGCACGGCTGGAGGTCAGGCAGACGGGAGTGATTGGGCCCTATTCTCTGAGGGCGCACTGAAGAGTGGAGCCCTGGGCTCTTGGCGCCTCCGGGCCAGAGACCAGGAGGCCGCCATTTGTATTCCCGTTCTCCGGAACTCTACGGAAAGCACTCAGGGAACAAAAGCTCCTGAAAGCAAACCTGAACGGATTACTCAGCCCGGCCCCTGGTAAGGGCGGTGCCATTCTGCCTGGGGCAAAGACACTTGAGAATCACTACAACAGGCCCTTTCCCCAGAAGATCAACAAGAAATCCAGCCAAGACCAAGTTCACCTACCAAGGAGTGCAGTTTCAATACAAAAAAGAGCAGCAGAATTCCAGAGGAGGAGAAAGCAAAGCACGGAACTCATGGCTTTCTCCCTATGATTCTTTAGTCTTGCAGTTAATTTATCAAAAAGAAAAGAGAAAGGACCCAAATAAATAAAATCATGAATGAAAGAGGAGAGATCACAACTAACACCAAAGAAATACAAACAATTATAAGAACACACTATGAGCAACTCTACACCAACAAATTTGATAATCTGGAAGAAATGGATGCATACCACAACTGAACCACGAAGAAATAGAAAGCCTGAACAGACCCATAACCAGTAAGGACATTGAAGCAGTCATTAAAAATCTCCAAATAAACAAAAGCCCAGGACCAGATGGCTTCCCGGGGGAATTCTACCAAACATTTAAGGAAGAACTAATCCCTATTCTCCTGAAACTGTTCCAAAAAATAGAAATGGAAGGAAAACTTCCAAACTCATTTTATGAGGCCAGCATCACCTTGATCGCAAAACCAGACAAGGATCCCATCAAAAAAGAGAGCTATAGACCAATATCCTTGATGAACACAGATGCGAAAATCCTCACCAAAATACTAGCCAATAGGATTCAACAGTACATTAAAAGGATTATTCACCACGACCAAGTGGGATTTATTCTTGGACTGCAAGCTTGGTTCAACATCCGCAAATCAATCAATGTGATACAACACATCAATAAAAGAAAGAACAAGAACCATATGATACTCTCAATAGATGCTGAAAAAGCATTTGACAAAGTACAGCATCCCTTCCTGATCAAAACTCTTCAAAGTGGGGATGCCTGGATGGCTCAGTGGGTTAAGCCGCTGGGATCAAGCCCTGAATCGGGCTCTCTGCTCAGCAGGGAACCTGCTTCCTCCTCTCCCTCTGCCTGCTTCTCTGCCTACTTGTGATCTCTCTCTGTCAAATAAATAAATAAAATCTTAAAAAAAAATTCTTCAAAGTGTAGGGATAGAGGGCACGTACCTTAATATTATCAAAGCCATTTATGAAAAACCCACCGCAAATATCATTAATGGAGAAAAACTGAAAGCTTTTCCGCTAAGGTCAGGAACACGGCAGGGATGTCCATTATCACCACTGCTATTCAACATCGTACTAGAAGTCCTAGCCTTAGCAATCAGACAACAAAAGGAAATTAAAGGCATCTAAATCAGCAAAGAAGAAGTCAAACTATCATTTTCACAGATGATATGATACTATATGAGGAAAACCCAAAAGACTCCACTCCAAAACTGCTAGAACTTGTACAGGAATTTAGTAAAGTGTCAGGATATAAAATCAATGCACAGAAATCAGTTGCATTTCTCTACACCAACAACAAGACAGAAGACAAAGAAATTAAGGAGTCAATCCCATTTACAATTGCACCCAAAACCATAAGATATCTAGGAATAAACCTAACCAAAGAGGCAAAGAATCTATACTCAGAAAACTATAAAGTACTCATGAAAGAAATTGAGGAAGACACAAAGAAATGGAAAAATGTCCCGTGCTCCTGGATTGGAAGAATAAATATTGTGAAAATGTCTATGCTACCTAAAGCAATCTACACATTTAATGCAAGTCCTATCAAAGTACCATCCATCTTTTTCAAAGAAATGGAACAAATAATCCTAAAATTTATATGGAACCAGAAAAGACCTCGAATAGCCAAAGGAATATTGAAAAAGAAAGCCAAAGTTGGTGGCGTCACAATTCTGGACTTCAAGCTCTATTACAAAGCTGTCATCATCAAGACAGCATGGTACTGGCACAAAAACAGACACAGAGATCAATGGAACAGAATAGAGAGCCTAGAAATAGACCCTCAACTCTACGGTCAACTAATCTTTGACAAAGCAGGAAAGAATGTCCAATGGAAAAAAGAAAGCCTCTTCAATAAATGGTGTTGGGAAAATTGGACAGCCACATGCAGAAAAATGAAATTGGACCATTTCCTTACACCACACACGAAAATAGACTCAAAATGGATGAAGGACCTCAATGTGCGAAAGGAATCCATCAAAATCCTTGAGGAGAACACAGGCAGCAACCTCTTTGACCTCAGCCGCAGCAACATCTTCCTAGGAACATCACCAAAGGCAAGGGAAGCAAGGGCAAAAATGAACTATTGAGATTTTATCAAGATCAAAAGCTTTTGCACAGCAAAGGAAACAGTTAACAAAACCAAAAGACAACTGACAGAATGGGAGAAGATATTTGCAAACGACATATCAGATAAAGGGCTAGTGTCCAAAATCCATAAAGAACTTAGCAAACTCAACACCCAAAGAACAAATAATCCAATCAAGAAATGGGCAGAGGACATGAACAGACATTTCTGCAAGGAAGACATCCAGGTGTCCAACAGACACATGAAAAAGTGCTCCACATCACTCGGCATCAGGGAAATACAAATCAAAACCACAATGAGATATCACCTCACACCAGTCAGAATGGCTAAAATTAATAAGTCAGGAAATGACAGATGCTGGCAAGGATGCGGAGAAAGGGAACCCTCCTACACTGTTGGTGGGAATGGACGCTGGTGCAACCACTCTGGAAAACAGCGTGGGGGTTCTTCAACATTTTGAGGATTCCAAAGACAAATGAATATTCTCTCATAGCACCTCCTATATGCATAACACAGTCTCTCACCCCAGCTCTCTGTAAAATGAACTGACTTGACAACACACTTACTTTCCCTATTTCCTGCCTAGATCAAAAGAAAAGCAATACCCCAGCTCTCTGAGGTCCCTGAACTCCCTAATGATGTAGAGCTGTACCAGAAGGAATCCTGGACTAGCTCCTGGTAGAAGCATACCCAACTGTGGCACTTTGTTTTTTCTCAGTTACATCCCTGAACACAAGGTCACCAGCTAGTCACTTTGCTGTTTGCTGGCTGAGGAACAAAGCTTGCTCCCCTTCCTTTCTTTCTTTCTTTCTTTTTTTAAAAATTTTTTCTACTTGGGATTTATCTGAGCTCTTGAATCTGTAAATTGTATCTTTCACCACTTCTGAAAATCATCAGTCATTATTCTCTTCAGGCTTCTGTTACATTTTATTTCTCCTCTCCTTTGCTCCAGAAATCTTCATCTCCCTTTTATATTTCTCGTCTATTTATATCTCATGGATGGAGTCTGGATCATTTCTTCTGGCCTTCAGTCCAGCTCATAAATTCTCTCTCAGCCAATTTAAACTGCTTTTTAACCCAGCCACTGGGTATTTGTATTAATAGCAGTGTTCCTCAAAGTGTGGTCTTCAGAGCCATAACACTGGTATCACCTATGAGCATGTTAGACGTGAAAATTCTTGGGCCT
This sequence comes from Mustela putorius furo, assembly GCF_011764305.1. Lineage (NCBI taxonomy): Eukaryota > Metazoa > Chordata > Mammalia > Carnivora > Mustelidae > Mustela > Mustela putorius. The sequence continues at coordinate 81,591,872 of NW_025422005.1, read as the reverse complement.
GACCTCAGATTGATTATGAGAGTAGGGTCCAGGAATCTGTGTTTTGACAAGATCTCCAGCTAATTTTTATGTGTGTTAAACTATATGAAGCCCTGATTTACAGGTTTTTTTTTTTTTCAATTTTATAAATTCTATTCTTTTAAAAATATATATATGATAATCCCTTGTTTCCTGTTTCCTAGAACACTTTTTTTTAAAAAGATTTTATTTATTTATTTGACAGACAGAGATCACAAACAGGCAGAGAAAGAGGAAGGGAAGCAGGACCCCTGCTGAGCAGAGAGCCCGATGCAGGGCTTGATCCCAGAACCCTGGGACCATGACCTGAGCTGAAGGCAGAGGCTTTAACCCACTGAGCCACCCAGGCGCCCCACCTAGAACACTTTTTAAATTTTTCTTTTATTTCTTTAAGCCTAATAATTGTGTTTGTTTTCTCTTCCAATATGTAAAGTTGCTGGGAACTTGTTTCTGCTTTATGCTGTTTTTGCGGGTCTTACTCACAGTACCATTTTTTTTTCTGTACCTAATATGTGTGGTTTTTTAAATTGTAAAATGTTCATTTTTCTTTCAAAATTGCTTGCGGGTATACTTTGAGGCCTGAGACAAAGGGGGTACTCTCCAGAGATAATTGGCATTTCTTGTATCAAGTGTAGAGATACTTGAGATTTACAGAGTGCTTTGAACCACTCATGTGGGCTACCAATCCATTTGAGAGCTAGTGGTGAAAACTTCTCTAAAGCAATTTGGATTTTCTTCCTTATCTGATTAGTTTAATGTCAAATTTCCATTTAGTCCCCAGCAACTGGAGGAGCATTGGAATTACTTTTGAATACACTAAAGAATTCACTCTTAGGGTATTTTTACAAGGGTATAACTCTCCACCTTGTATGGGTCAGAGCTTAGTCTCCTATTCCTTAAGCTCAGGAGATCACATAGTCTAAAGCTCAAAGTCATCAGCTTCACCAAGTGACCTCTAAGAAGCATCAGTGTTTAACTTTATTTAGATTTAGTCTGATAATATAAAGCATTTTGTCAGCACTTCCATACATGTAAGGTCACATATATATGATACACATACATACACAATGGTGTGCTGTACCTGCCTTGTAACAGCCCCCAAGGTTGAATCGTGAACATCTCTTCACAACTATGCAGTCAGTGATATTATATTGTACCTCAAAATCAGCCATGGAAGGGTCTATGCTATGAAATTTGACAAATACAAGAAATTGGGACACTTTTTTTCCTAGAAAGCTGTTATTGTTAAATATTTAACAGCACCTAGCAATACACATATCCTGTCCAACATTTTTGCTCATGTTCTTCAGAAGGATGAGTCTAGCTCTTGAACAAATATAATTAGCTTTGCTCCTCCCTCCCCACTATCATAAACTTTGTTTTCACTAGAGAACAATTGTGTATATTCAAGATAAAGCTGGTTTTCTTTTGCTTCTCCTGGTTTCTAATTCAACCATGATTAATTGTTCCATGTAATCCAACTACAGATCAAGACTCTCCTTTTTTGGTTTTCCAATAACTTAACTGTGAGGTTGTTATTGTTATTTCTTTTTTTAAAAGTTAAAGGAACTGAGGCCCAGAAAGATGATGCAACTTGATGAAGTCTACAGACCTAAAAGGGGCTAGAAGTGAGATTCAACTCATCTGTCTAACTCTGAAGCCATCCTGCCTCTACTGACTATGTCATTTTTAGTCCCCAAAACTGACTGGTTTCTCCAAATCAGTTCCTTCCTCCCTTAATAATTTTTTCCTCCTCCATAGTCTTTTATAACATTTACGATTTCTTCTTTCAGTTTTAAAAGGATAAATTCTCCCAAGTGTGTTTCATGAAAAATTAAGGGTTGGGAAGATGTTCTGGAGCCAATTTAGTTTTAGAAATGATAGATATTATAGCCTCCTTGTTGGAGATCCATATGTACAATAACATATCAGAACTCTGAAGAATACTACAATCAAAAAACCTTTTTAACTGTATTCAATTCAGCATTTTTGAGGTTTAATTTTCCCACAGAACTACATATTTTTCCACTGACATTCATTAACATCCCTATTTCCACACACATTTTGAGAAGTGACATAATATAGAAAGATAGCCTCCTGATCAATTATCCTATCCAACTCAAAATTAACTATATGGGATCTCCTTTTAATTTTATTATTTGCCACAATGCATTTCTGGAAATTCAGTTATAAAGAAGCTTGGAATAATGTTATGATTTGAATGGCATATTCTTCATGAAGAACTTACCATCAAATAAATTATAAATATGAATGATAATCTTTCTAAAAAGCAAAGGCACCAAAACACTAAAATGAGACTTTAGGATTTTAAAACACTAAAATAGTAAAAATAGATTGTATATTTGATTACTGAAAAGAAACCATTATACTATAAAGAGGATTCACATCTCATAAAATATGTAATCCTGCTGTCTCATAAATTTGATCTGAAACTAATATTCTGCCATAATAAACATGATTAAGCTTTCAAAGAGTCATTGAATTCTAGGATGTTAGAAGGACTTTAGACATGAGTGGAAACACCCAAATCAATCACGAAATCAAACACAGTCACCTGTGTGTTAATAAGAAACTCAAAGATGGTGAATATTGCCTTTACTTAATTTATGTTTTAGCCATTGGTGTTGGAACCCTATAATTTTTAAAATTACAAATATAAAGTATATCATCTGTTCAGGTCTTTTGTGAGTTTGATATGCAAACCATCGCATAGTATATTGATGATCTTGAAAAATATACTCTGAATTTCAAATAATCAAATAAGAGATGAACATTGAACATGACACTGTGAAGCTGCCTATACCAAGATTATGAAGGAGGAGCTGATTAGTTCAAAAGCATACTGAATGTATTCCTGTAGGAGCTTATTTGCTTGAGAGTTATCCCTTTCTATTAAAACTTTTACCTTGGGGGCGCCTGGGTGGCTCAGTCATTAAGTGTCTGCCTTTGGCTCAGATCATGATCCCAGAACCCTGGGATGAAGACCCACATTGGGAGCCTGCTTCTCCCTCACCGACTCCTCCTGCTTGTGTTCCCTCTCTGTCAAGTAAATAAATAAAATCTTTGAAGAAAAAAAAAATACAGAGAACTTCTACTTTGGAATTATAGGTGACTCTGGTTAACTAAAGATATGACTCAATTAAGATTTTACTCTAGGCACACCTGGGTGGCTTAGTCAGTTGAATGTCTGCCTTTGGCTCAGGTCATGATCCCAGGAACCTGTGTCCAGCTCCCTTCTGGGTGGAGAGCCTGCTTCTCCCTCTGCCTGCTGTTACCCCTGCTTGTGTTCTCTCTCTATATATCTCCCTTTCTCTCTCTGTCAACAAATAAATAAATAAATCTTTAAAAGAGAGAGAGAGAGAGAAAAAGAGATTTTACTCTATGTTGAAATATTGCAAATGGACCTAACATTTTGAGAAGCTGCTAAGATTGCCTACCTCTCATCTCCACAGACTCTAACAGGATTTTATTTCCTTACTCATGCTTCAATTATTTGACCTTTGCTATGTGATAAACTAACTGAGGCATTTGAGGATTGCTTGTCTGAGAAAATCTTTATACCTCCTTCTTTTTTGTAGTATAATTTTGCAGGGTACAGAATTCTAGGTTGGTGGTTTCTTCTCTCAACACTTCAGTATTTCACATCATTTTCTTTTTGCTTGCACAGTTTTTGAGAAGTTGGATGTAATTCTTATCTTTGTTCCTCTACTGGTAAGGCATTTTATTCCTCTGGATCCTTTCAGAACTTTGTCTTTGTCTTTGTTTTTCTGTAGCTTGAAAATGATAAGCTCAGATATAGTATTTCTTTTTCTTTTTTTTAAAGATTTTATTTATTTATTTGACAGACAGAGATTCCAAAAATCATGACCCGAGCTGAAGGCAGAGGCTTTAACCCACTGAGCTACCCAGGCTCCCTATGTGTAGTATTTCTTTTTTTTTTTTAATTTTTTATTTTTTATAAACATATAATATATTTTTATCCCCAGGGATATAGGTCTGTGAATCGCCAGGTTTACACACTTCACAGCACTCATCATAGCACATACCCTCCCCAATGTCCATAACTCCTACCCCCTTCTCCCAACCCCCCTCCCTCCAGCAACCCTCAGTTTGTTTTGTGAGATTAAGAGTCACTTATGGTTTGTCTCCCTCCCAATCCCATCTTGTTTCATTTATTCTTCTACTACCCCCTTAAGCCCCCATGTTGCATCACCACTTCCTCATATCAGGGAGATCATATGATAGTTGTCTTTCTCTGCTTGACTTATTTCGCTAAGCATGATATGCTCTAGTTCCATCCACGAAGCATGATACGCTCTAGTTTCATCCACGTTGTCACAAATGGCAAGATTTCATTTCTTTTGATGGCTACATAGTATTCCATTGTGTATATATACCACATTTTCTTTATCCATTCATCTGTTGATGGACATCTAGGTTCTTTCCATAGTTTGGCTATTGTGGACATTGCTGCTATAAACATTTGGGTGCACATGCCCCTTTGGATCATTACGTTTGTATCTTTAGGGTAAATACCCAGTAGTGTAATTGCTGGGTCATAGGGTAGTTCTTGAACTTGGGGGTAGAGTCATGTTCATTTCCCTAAAGCTCATACCATGTATGATAAGAATTTGGTGTAGTTGTAATTGAGAGGAGTTTCCTGGATATTTTCTTTCTTTCGTAAACATGTTCCAGGTGTTAGAGCCTGTCTGGACTGGACAATGTGCATTGGTATTTAGAGTCATTGAATGAAAAGTCATCTCCTTCAGATATGCTATATGTTAAAGGGCTTCTTCTAAAGGAAAATGAATTCCTTTATTTCATAGACATTTTTAATAATAAATAACAAAACAAAAGGATTTTCTGTTAACTCTCACTGGTTGGGAAAATTATATTAACGGAGAATTCTATTCTCTGATGCACTCCTGTTAACCTAAATTTTTACTTTAATTTGACTATGTATTTATCTGTCTATCATCAAAGGACTAGAAAATTGTGTTGGTTATAAATAAATGGAAACAACTGAAAACCAGCAGAGAAAATTCTCTCCTCATTCACTATTAATTTTAGTAAATTAATTTTATGTCAGAATAAAATCTATTTTGGTGATCTCATAAGATAATAAATATATTACTTAGCTAGAATAGTATAACTCATTGAAAAGCATCATTCTTTCAGTCCTTTGTTAAATGAAGATTTACTGATTATTGGAGACTTACTGTTTGTTAGATACGTGTAAGTGCTTGGGATATAAAGATAAATAACAGAGTAGATTTCTGCATCTGGCTATGCTATCATAACTGATACCAGACTACTTCCCCTGCCATAATCAACTGTTAAGACTGGAATAAATGAAGTAACTATTTCTAGGCATTGGACAACAGCCAGCACAACACTGCAGTCCTAGAGACAAGGGAAATAAAAGATGAGCCTCATGATCGTCTAACTCTGCCTGGGGATAATTTCCTGATAATAGTGCAGAAGGCTGGTGTCTGAGAAAAACATGGTGACCTCACTGAGTTACAGAGACTGAGATCAAATTTGAATCGGCTGAAATGGCTGGATTCTGCAGGACGAGGTATCAGAGCTAGAGAATTATGGAGAGCAAGGGCCCCAGAATATGGTGTGGTATCCCTTATAAGTTTGTGGCAGAGGACTGAGCTATACACATCCAGTGGAACCACCGAGACTCACTGGAGAGTAGGACAGGGACACCAGAGGATGAGCATCTGTGGCAAGAAAAAAAGCCAGGAAATGTTGGAATTCTGGCTCTCCCAGAACAGAGAGATCATTTTATCTCAATAACATCCTCTACCCATTGAGACCCGAGAAAGATCACGCCTTAGGAATAAGGCCCACAACCCAAATAAGACTCTCCCTAACAAAGCCTAAAACCAAAATCTGTCAGATTTTCCAAGAAGACAGGATTTGGATATTAAAGTAATCAGGAAACACATTAGACTTGGCCTGGATCTAGAGAGCAAAGCAAAACACTGCGTAACACCTCCAGGACACAATGACCAGCTGTCAAATGAGCTGTCTGCTAACACCAAAATCAACACTCTTCAGAAGATGACAGAATAGAGTCTCTATGATGTATTAGTGATAGTGTCCAGTGTTCAGTAAAAAACTTACTGGACATACAAAGAAATAGGGAAATTATGATTCATAGTCAAGAAGCAAAGCAGTGGTTAGAAACTAACCCTGAGATGTACCAATTATTCGGCACCTGAGACAAGGCTTTAAAGGTAAACAATTCAAGGTCCCGCTCTCAAAGTCATCAGAATTTGGTAAGATAGGTAAAACAAAAACAAAAACAAAGACAAACAAATGAAAACTCTTGCAAAGGGTGAGATGAGCAATACTAAATGTTTATGGTGGGGAGCATAGTTTTAGCACAAAAAAAAAAAATAATGACCAAATCTTTTGGGTGGATTCAAAAAGAGTTTATAGATAAAGCTGAGATGGGTCTTAAAGGTTAAGCAGAAGCTTGCAAGGCTGGAGAGGGAGAAGAAGGGCAGTACTGACTGGAAAATGTAAGGAATAGGTAAAAAGGCACCAAGACTTGAAATACCAACCCTGTGAACACAACCGTGGTTAAGAATGCAGCTTTTTGTCTGTGAACTAGGGATGATAATCATACCTACTTCTTCAGGTTGTTGTGTGAAGTAATCCAGGAATAGTGCCTGATTCAAGATAAGCACTTGATAGTGTTAGCTATTATCTTGGGAAATTGCTTGGTGCATTTTGGAAGAAACTATGTACATCAGTAGAGCTGCAGTGTACAACAGGGAGAAAAAAAGACATAGAGCCTAGAGTGGGGCCAAAGCCAAATGAAATAGAAGATGTGACATTTCCTAATAGTGTTGGTATTCAGTGAGCCCAGGGACAGTCTGCTGTGAAGGATTCACACTGGAGAGGCAAAGCCCGAACAAAAAATGAATGAAGTGCCTTATATGAGGGCTTCCAGAAACAACAACAGGCCAAGGGCAGTTACTTTCCCTGGTGCAATAATGTCGATCCCTCTGTATGTGAAAGGCTAAAAGACAAAATCAGGGTCACTATTCAAATAGCTTAGAGACCAAAGAGAGATAGTTGCAAATAATTGCAGCAGATGAGAAGTGAGGTCAACACAGAGTAAAATTGCCAATTAGTGCAATATAAACCAGATGAAATGTACCCTTGAGGATATCAACTAGATGCCACATGAAGAAATAGAAGTGTGATCAAGAAAGCAATGACTGATAAAAATGGAAGCGTAAGTGCTTACGAATTCCAGGGAAAATAGCAATGGATCCTTCTTTCTTATAGAAAAAGTTTTTAGATAATTTCCTGAAGTGACACTTCGGTGTTAATATTTTTATTTTTATATATTTTCTTTAATGCCTAGGCCACAGAACTCTACTAACAGTAACCACAACATTCAATTACAAACGTTTCTATTGCAAACATAAACCCACTTCTCTCCATCCATCAAAACTTGATTGAATGCCAGGACACTGTATCATGTCCTGAAACATTTGAAATTTGTCAAACAGGAGAGAAAATGAATCCCCGAGATATGGGCTTCCCTTAAAAAATGACTTGTTCAAATTTGGAAACCATCTGGAGAAGGACTAGCCTCTTTATCTACGCCCCCACTCACTCATTCATCAACTGTTCTCCCTGTGCTGTGAGGGATGAAAAAAAATAAGTAAATAAATGAGAGGAGTTCTAGCCTCTATCCTTAAAGAACTTTTGGTCTTTAGTTAATGTCCTACGAACATAAGGTATAAATGAACACGTTTGATTGATGTTTGATTGTTAGTGTACTCCAAAATATATAAATAGCTCAGATAAAAACAGCAGAATCTATTATGTTAATCATGAAATAATAATGTCAAGAACAAAACTATTTATTCACATTGAACAACGACCAGTTTATTGCTGATAACTGCACATATACAGACACACCTGTGTGTATACCTGTCTATGTATATATACGTATGTGTAGACATGTGTATGTATATGTGTGCGTATATGTGTGTATGTATATATATGTAAATCTGAGAGGAGTTCTGAGGTTAGAGATTGATTATCCTAACCCACATATTTTAGAAACATTTAAATAGCAAAACCTTAGTTTCTGAAGGCAAGTTCTTTGGTATGACTACACAGGAAGTATCATAGAATCAATGACTTTTGCACAGTAAGAAAACAATTTCAGTTAGAATTCAGCTTGGAAGGTTTTCTCTATCCATCAAAAAGCCAGGACTGGTTATAAAGCCCTTTCCAATGCCACAATACTCTGAGAGAGACAGTAAAAAGTGCAACACAGAAAGAAAGAGATGTAGCTATAAAGTGCTTGGATAGAATTCCAAATCATGTCAGATTTCCTCACAGCCCATACTCTTCCTCTGTGCTTTCCTCTAGGGGGAAGATCATGGGCTCAGAAAGATATGAAGCTGAATCCTGGCCCTTTGGCAAATTTCCTAACCTTTCTGCCTTTCATTTCCTTCATCTTAAAAATTACAGGACTTAGCAAAGTACTAGCTCTGTAGTTGTACTTAATAAATATTTGTTGACTGAATGAATAACCATAATGAATAATAGCTAATTGTGAAGTTGTGAAGATTAAAAGAAATACAATTTATTTTATATTTGTACAATGTTTTGCACATAGCAGGTACCAAATAATTTCTTCCTTCTATTCTCATTCCTTAGGGAAAGTAGTCATATGTTATACTTCTTTTGATTAATCATAGCAGCTAGCACAGTACTAGATCTTTACTGGTTATTTAATAGTACTCATTTTATGTAACAATAAATGGAACCTGGGGATTTATGTCAGGCTGACATATGCTAAGTATATAATAGTAATGTAGGCGAGCGGTGTCTAAGACATAAGCTGAAAGTACAGACTTGCAGGCTGGATCTGCAGATGTATTTGATTTGGTCATGCACAGTGTTTTTTTAAAAAATGGTACATATTCATATATCTTTAGAAGGGCCTATGTGCTCGGGTTGGACTGTAGTCCCCATCATTATCCCTACTATCTTATAGGCTAAGTTCATGAACAGCTCATGTCTCTCATCCTTCTGGCTGCTATAGTCATTTAAGTGTGTATCTCTGGCTTAATGCTAAGGTAAAAGTATTAAGAATTGCACTTGAGAAATAGGCATATCTCCTTCGAATGAAGCACAGGTGAAGAAAAGCTTTATTGATGACAAGGGCAAGACAAGAATTCAAGGGTTGCTAAATGTCTAGGTGTATTCTTAACTCATACCAGATATTAGTTCATTGATAATCCATAAGTTTTAGGGAAACAAAGGAAATTCTGATAGATGTATTTTAATAGAAGACGTAAACCTGATTCAATAATTTTTAGACAAGATATAGCTTGACTGAAGACTACTTCTAAAAATGAAACCTAAATGAAGATAATCAGATAATGTTAGTCTCAGAAAATTGTCATGACTAATAAAAAACAAGTTTCCAGGGGTGCCTGGGTGGTTCTGTCGGTTGTGTCTGACTCTTGATTTTGGCTCATGTCATGATCTCAGGGTCGTGAGATCAAGCCCCATGTTGGGCTCTGTGTTCGGAGTGGAGCCGGCTTGGGATTCTCTCTGTCCTTCTGCTCCTCCCTTCACATGTGCCCCTCTCTCTCCCCCTCTCTCTCAAATAATAAATAAAATCTTTAAAAAAAAAAAAAAAGAAGTTTCAAATTTGACTAAAAGATAAAATAAGAATAATAATAATAGAGATTTATTTTGATAATGGAGGTACATCAGAAAGTGGCCTATCCCAGGGGCACCTGGGTGGCTCAGTCATTAAGCGGCTACCTTTGGCTCAAGTTATGATCCCAGGGTCCTGGGTTCAAGCCCCGCATCAGGCTCCCTGCTTGGCGGGAAGCCTGCTTCTCTTTGTCCCATTCCCTCTGCTTGTGTTCACTCTATCGCTGTGTTTCTCTCTGTCAAATAAATAAAATCTTAAAAAAAAAAAAAAGAAAGAAAGAAAGAAAAGAAAGAAAGTGGCCTATCCCAGGTTCAATAGAAATATTAACAATTGAGTCATTAAAAGTTTTCAGACAGAAATATGCATATTAACTATAAAAGGAAATGGAAATAATGCAGATTTTAATATTACCAAAAAACCCTTCTATTTGCATATTCAGTCAATTGAAGATCGTTTGTTATCTTCAGCCTTAAATTTACCACTTGCAATAAAGCATCAGAGTTTCCTTTTAAATTTAGTAGACTGTATTTTTCAAATATGTAGCAGGTTTGTTTGCGTGCCTCTAAGAGCTACATTTAGATTTAGAAGAAAATTCCTAGATTCAATGTGAAAAACAAGTTTTGTGTTTCAAGCTAGGTTAATTATTACAAACTTTTTGTCCCCAAAATTTAAAAAGAGAGCAAGCAGGCACCTACGTGGCTCAGTTGGTTAAGCGTCTGCCATAGGTCATGATCTCAGGGTCCTGGGATCTAACTCATGTCAGGCTCTCTGCTCAGTGGGGAGTCTTCTTTTTCCTCTCCCTCTCCATCTGTGCTCTCCCTCTCTCTCTTTCTTAAATAAGTAAGTAAATAAATAAAAGCTTTAAAAAATAAAAAATAAAGAGAGGGCAAGAACCTTTAATTTTGTTCATGGATGTATGCCAAAATTCCTAAAGTAGTTCCTGGAACGTGATAGGCACAGTTATTGACTAAATGAAACTACATCGTTCACATGACACTATAGTAGGATTTCTCAAATCACAGCAGAATGAGAAAACAGTCTATCCATTGAAAAGATTGTTTTTAATTCTGTAAGTGCTATAATCTGCGTGTTTGTGTGCCCCCACCCCCAAATTCATATGTTGAAATCCCCAAGGTGGAGGTATTAGGGTCTTTGCGGGGTTGGGAGGATGGAGCCCTCATGATTAGGATGAGTGCTTTTATAAAAGAGGGTCCCCCAGAGCTCCGTAGTCCCTTTTTGTCCTGTGAGGACTCAAGGAGAAATCTGAGACCCAGGAGAGGGCCTCATGTGACCATGCAGGCACCCTGATCTCAGACTGTCAGCCTCCAGAACTGAGAAATAAATTTCTGTTGTTTATGAGCTACCTAGTTATGGTATTTTGTTCCAGCAGCCTGAATGGGCTAAGACATTAATTATGTACTATCTTCTAAATAAATTTGGTAATAGACTATAGAAGGATGCATTTGCTTGTTTGTTTAATGATTTTATTTGGGAAATAAGATTTTACATTATGTCTAATATGGGAGGGAAATTTCACTGGTTTATTAAATCACAAAGTCTGATCACCACTGCTATCGAGCAGAGTACTACATGTTGCCGTCTCTTGTCAGACGATGTTGTCCTTGACCTATTAGTTCCTTGGAGAACACTTGGTATCAGCTTTCAATTTTTTCTCCGTCTATAATCCCATGTGGTCTTAGAGTCTATGTGTTTGAATTGTATTCTTAGAAAGAACGGTTTTCATTCCTATTCAAGAGTTTATGTTTTTTTTCCGTTAGTTTATATACTGTGTGAAAAAATGACCTGTCGGTTTTGAGAGTTCTTGCTGCTGGTACAGAAGGAAAACGTGTTTAATGAATGAATTTATGAACGAGTTGATGGGATTGGCTGAACAAAGTCAAGAGATAATGAGAAAATGGAGATTGGCTTGTTTGGTACTTTTACAACCAGTTCATTTCTTTTATTGTTTGAATGTCCCAAGTAAACTTCTACAGTTAGAAATGGCATTATTTCCGAGTGCATCTTTGGAAACTGAGGCACCTCAGTATAACACAAGAGTATGAATAGCTGAGTAAGCCATCTGCAGTCAAAGCAGTAAACTCTAAGGCTAGAATCCAAGTTTTCTAACTGCCTCTCTAGTCAAACCTTGGGTCTTCATATCCACCCAACACTAAAGTCATACAGTGAGCTACCGGAAGTTGTAGGAGGGAAATGTGTAACCACTGCTTGGTCAGGAAAAAAACAGGTAACTTTAGAGACAGAAGTTTGGAACAATGGAAACAAACACAAAAAGAGGTGCTTGGTTCTAAATGGAAGGGAGATCTGAAGAGGAGAAAATTACTATTGTCCAGCTTTGAGAAGGTCAGAAATGGTCTTTTCTGTTTGGACTTAATGGATTGATTTGAGAAATTCCCCCCAAAGGTACATTTTCTATATTTACTTCTATTTGATAAAAGCTGCCTTGGGGTGTCCGGGTGGCTCAATGAGTTAAAGCCTCTGCCTTCAGCTTAGGTCACGATCCCAGGGTCCTGGGATCGAGCCCTGCATCAGGCTCTCTGCTCAACAGGGAGACTGCTTCCCCCTCTCTCTCTGCCTGCCTCTCTGCCTACTTGTGATCCCTCTCTCTCTGTCAAATAAATAAAAAACAAAAGTTGCCTTAACAATATAAAACAAACCAACACATGCACCCTGAAGAGAAATCTTATGATACCTTAAAAATTTGGAAAATAATAAAATATTTCAAATTTTGGAAAAATACAGAGAATATTTGAATAATCACATAGGTACCCAGACTCAGCATATATTAACATTTTCCCACACTTACCTCACTTCTCTCTTTAAAATTAAAAAAGAAAATCCAGCTTTAGTTGAAGCCCCTTTCAACCTTGACCTGATCTTGTTCTTTCCCTCCTCTTCCCAGTAAATTGGATGTTTATTCTTTCCCCACTTACAATGCATACATTAAGAATATAGCGTTGTGCACGTTAAAAATCCTTCTTTTGTGATTTGAGGTTAAAAAGTATGGACACATGGATCTAGTCCATTTAATGAATTGCTATGTAGTATTCCAAAGTAAAAATACGCCACAATTTACTTACCATTCTCCTATTCGCGGGAGTAGCAATAGGAGTAAAGATATTTTGGTTATTACAAAAAAATTAAAATGTTATTGCAAATATTTTAGCATATTTCTTTGTGCATATGTGTGAAATTTTTTTAGAAATAGAATTGCTTAGCAGGAAGGTAGGTGTTGCTTCAACTTTCCTCCGTATAGCTAATTGTTCTCCCATGTGATTTTACTCAAAGAAGGGCTCCTGCTGCCCTGCATTCTTTGCAACATTCAATATTATCCAAAATTTTAAAATTTTGACATTATTTCCAGGGTGTAATGGTATCTCATTGGAGTTTTCATTTTCATTTCCCCTAACACTGATAGATTGTCTCACTGTAAGTATAGTTGTCATTTTATGTAAATTTGCCTTTTTTGCATCTTTTACACTTTTTTTTTCCCTATTAGTCTTTTTCTTGTTGACTTGAAGGAGTTCTTTTTATACTCTGGAAGTAAAGAAAATATTTTTATATGTTAAATATTTAGGGAAAAGAACTTTACAAGAGGTCAGTATGCCAAAAAGTTGACCTCTATACTGTTTTGAATTTTATTTTTTTCTCCCTATTTGACAATGAGACTGCATGAGAGCACCACTCTGATGATAGGTTTTTTTAAATGGCATTTCCAAAGGATGTCTTTGGATGTAGAGAATAGACTGTAAAATTTTGGATAATATTAATCTGTTACAATTGGAAGCTTCTATTTTATGCACTCTTTGACAGGGTCACCCTTGCCTAATAGACAGAAAAGCTTTGGTAACTAAAAAGTGCCAGAGAGGCAGACACATCGCCAAATCATGCACTGTGGCTATATAGGTACTTTACTACTAATTATAGATTTTGCAGATTATGAGTTGAGAAGAAATTTAAGTGCCAATGAAGATTAATTTTATGTGTCACTGGGCCGTGGTGCACAGATATTTGGTCAAACATTACTGTAGATGTGTTCTGTGAGGGTGTGTTGGATGGGTTGAAAGTCCACTCATTTAAATGTTAATCTTATCCAACAGTAAAGCAGATTACTCTCCACCATCCAAACGGTCTTTATCCAGTCCAATGAAAACCTCCACAGAACCAGGACTGACCTCCCCTGAGCAAGAAGGCTGCTAGCAGGTGATCTTGGGATGTGAGCTGCAATACTGGCTTTTCCCTAGGTCTTCAGTCTGCCAGGCTACTCTGCAGATATGGAACTTGCTGGCATCTGTAATCACAGGAGCCAATTCCTTAAACTAAATCTCTCATTACACATCCTATTTTTTTTTTTTTACTGTTTCTCTTGAGAACCCTGACTAATACAGTTTACCATATAAACACCTTTCCTGTTATCAGAGCCCATCATAAATTTCGTATTGCAGCTGGCTCATTGCACTGAAACTATACTCATGTCTTCCACTTCTATTTGGAAATGAGAATCTACTATAATTGTCCGTAATTGTTTCTGACTTGGGGTTGTTAGAGTTATAAAGATGGAAAGCATCCCAAGAATTTATTAGGACATGGTAGATGCTTTTCCCCTATACCCAGGCTACAGTATGGGCTAAGACATGCTGGCCCTGAGGTCAAGTTGACAAACAAGTATTAATTTTCAATGCTAATTTCTGGTTGATTGTGATGGCCACCAGGAGGGATGAACTGAAAAAAAAATATGTGGCCATTCTGAGCTCAGTGAGAAAAAGCCTGTGATCTAGTAGTGATATTTATTTTAGGAGGCAGAGAAATACATAGGCTCTGTATTTGCCAGTTCTGATTTAGGCTAGAAATGTAAAAGAAATTCTAGCTCGCGTGTGAGCTAGAGCACCAAAGTTCTAGTTCATATTGATGTCTGTCTTTGTCTGAGTGTCCCTTGAGAATATGCAATAGTGATAAGATCCTGATCAAATAGTTTACCATTGAATGTCACCTAGTAGAAGAGAAAGTCACCCGATTTATTTTCTTATGTCCCATTTATTAAGTAAGTATATTGCCATTACTGTACCTCAGCCATATACTTGCTTTAAAATAAAAGTACTGGGATTCTTTTGAATTTCTATAATATTTACAACCTAACCTATGATACTTAATAATATATGGCTTTGCTATTTAAGGCGTTCATGGCTTCAGAAAGATTAGAGCTACTTGAGGATAAGACTGAGTCTTGCTTCTTCAGTAGTCCTCCATAGGAGCTCAGTAAATCGTGGCTGGACTGAACGTTTCTAAGGGACCATGGCGTATAAGGTCTTGAAGACTTTGTATGTAGCTGCAGCGGAAAAAAAAGGCCAGAGTGTTCTTGGCATCACCAAGAGGTGTATTAGAATGAAAATAGAAAGTATTATGTTACCCTTGAGGAAGAACATGTTCTAGTCACTACACTTCCAGAAAGCTATAACTGACCTGGAAAGGGGCCAGAGATGGGCAGTTTGGGGTTGATAATGGTGCTGGAATAGCTTCAATGAGAACAAACTAAAATGACTATTGTCATGACTCATTTAGAAGCCTTTGCTACCAGGGATATATCTATAATAGGGGGTATGAAGAAAGAAGACTCCGGGAAATAGGTTGTGAGAACTCCAAGGGGGTAGCTTCTTTGGGGCTGGACTCCTGAGAGATCCTTGAGACTGGGTGGCAAAAGATCCCTGGGTCCCGTTGGCATGTGTAGCTTTATCACAGATACAGCCATCACTCATCCTGAACGAATGAGGAGATCACCTCTGCAGGCCTACAGTAACAGATGCTTGTCTCTTAAGAGGGAAAACAACTAGCTTGCTTCCAAATAATCAAGTCTGCTTTGCTCCGTGTCTTTGTCAGAGCAACCAGCTACCTTTAGAATTTTCCACCTAGATTCTATTCTAATCTACCCAGTTTGCTAACCCAGGCTTAATTTGGAAATGTACCTGCACCCAGACTCAGTGTTTCCTTGTCTTTTACTCCTACTGTAAGCACTACGTGGGTCAGTTATACCCATGTCAATGTCACTGTCATTTTTAACCCCAGGAAGTCAACCATGTCTTTCTATGACATTGCCTTGGCCTTGATCTGCTCTGGCTTATTGACGTCTCTGGTCACTCAGCTTTGCCTTTATACCCAAAGAGATATTAGCACCTTTTTTTTTTTTTTTTCCCTGCAAAGAGAAAGGGAAAGTAAGTTACGGATGAATCTATAAAATTGTGAATCATTCACCAAGTTTCTAAAATTTAAGAACTAAAAGAGTAAAAATTATGCCCCTTTCATGGCAGATAGCAGGCCCAAGGAATATTATTACCCTAGAGTTATACAGAACGGAAATAAAGAGAGCCCCAAAGGAGCTTGAATCAGTTAAAGAAGGATTGATCCTTTACATCGCTGAAGGAAATTTATCTTCTACTCAGCCCTTGTAACATTTGAAGACGATGTTGAAAGACGACCAGCTTTGTTTACTAAAGACACCTGTTGACAGGCTGAATAAACAATTGCTTCCAATGAAGCAGTTCTGTTGTTGCTGTTTTTATGTTCATTACATCGTTGAAGTAGTGTGTTTTTTAGGTCTTTTGTCATGCACTCAGCAGTGCGTTCCAAAAGTGAAGACATTAGCTCTACATTTTTTGGCTTCACCGTCATAATAAATAGTGCATATTTATTGAATGCGTGTTGTGAGCTGTTTAATGTACAATTTTTTTTTCACTGAATCCTCAAAACAGTCCCAAGTGGTTGGTACTATTTTTGTATGCGTTTTGCAGATGAGGAAACTGAGGCACTCAGGAGCCAAGTAACTTGCCAAATTTCCAAAAAACAGCCCTCCAGGATACGAGCTTTGTGCATCGCCTTACAGAGCCTGTGCACTCCACCGCTCCGGGATACTGTTGCAAAGTGCTGCCTGCTTTGGAGGGAAGCCTTTGGAAGTTGGCATCTCCCGCTCTCTGGGCCTTTATTTCAGGCCAACCGTGTTGTCAATATCTAAACCTGTCTCCTGATGAGATTATTCCTACTGGAACCAGAGCCCAGAAAGTAAAGTTAATAAATCTTCTGCTCATGCCCAGGAACTTAGTAGACTGAATGTGAAAGAGGCCAAAGCAGATTTAAAGTGATTGAAATGACAAAAGGTGAAATGTGAGTGAAGTGAATGAATTACAAAACATGTATGAATAGTATTACACAAGTGAAGCAAATTCAATATCAATTCAATTTCTGACCATGTGCCGAGGGAAAACAAGGGCAAAGGAGCAGAGGAGTCAAGGGTAATGAACAGCTTTATTACTTTTTTTCATTGTGCTACTACATATGGGTTTCTGCTGCTATTTATTAACATGCAGAGGTTAAAGTTTGTGTAAAATGCCGATCATAACATTATGGAAGGCTAAGTGCCTCCCTGCAGTGGAAAATGCAGTTGGAAGTCAGATTATGAAAAAAAAAAAACAAAAAAAAAAACAACCCAGCTTCTTTCCAGTCTGAGGGTATTTTAGAAATTAAAAATAAAGCCTTTTTAACAACCAGCCTGGGTTCTGTTCGGTGAGACACATGTTCTCTGTAGGTGAGTGTCTTCCGAGTTAATGCAAGGGGAAGCAAAAGGAGCACGCAGATTCAGACTGAGCTGTCCCCTTCTGTTCATGGTGAATCATGTTTGGCTTTGAGCAGTAGAGAGAGACTTAGGCATCCAAGCAAACAGTAGTCAGGTGAGGATATTCTATTCTCCTGAAAGATAACGACACTTAAACTTATATCGGCCTGGGTCTGAGTCTTGGCACCCCATTTTCAAGGTGTGTCCATAGGCCACTTGGGCAGCTTCCTGAGCTCCTCTGCCTGCTTATAATATGGGAATAATTTTACCTTGGAGGATTATAACTAATACAGTGTCTGAAAGATATTGGTAGACAGCCCTGTACACAGTAGGCCTGCCGCAAATGATGGTGAATAAAATTCCGCAAAGTGCACAATTCCGTGTCAAGCATGTAGAGGAGCTTAGTACAGAGTGGTTGAATGAGTTTAATAGCGTTAATAGTAACAATTGCACCTGTGCTGTCAGCCGTCTTGGGGCAGGGGAGGGAGGGGAGTGAGGCATAATCCAGCTGTCAGGAGATTCTTGATGAATAAGGCCAACTTCCATTGGCTCTTAAATCATAATGTATAGGTAACTATTTATTTGAAGCATTTACAGAGCCAGACCTGGGTTGCAGATGTCCTATCAATCTTTCGGGCTTGGGGCTGGATCAAGACAGCTATAAATGGGCAAAGTGGCCAGTGTATAAGAAATACCAACCCGCATACATTTTACTTATTATTCATGTGAGATTATTCTTCCATTACACATACGCATGCACGCACATAGACATGATAGTCTCTCTCTTGCATATTTCCTTAAATATGCAGACTTCTCTTTCTTCTGTTCATTTTCTTACTTTTCATGGAGACAGGAATACAGAGAAGTGGTTCTCTACTGTTAGAAAATCATCAATGCCAGGGTAATGTTAAATAACCTTTGCAGCACAGGGAACACCGAGTACTCTTACGGACGGTGGGACATGTGTCCTTTGGGGGAGCCACTGCTCAGCTCCAGCTGATTGTTACTATGATGAAATTTGAGTCAATACATCAGGGTTCCTGAATGTCTCAAGAAAAACTGAAAATCTGGGGGATTTATGTGAGATTTACCAAATTTCAAGATTGACACAAATATTTTTAAGACACCACATGGATGAAATAAATTCTCTTTGCCAGTTGAATGTGGTCCAGTGGCTTGTGTGATTTCTCTTCTAGGTCTGGCTTCTCTGAGCTACTCCAATGCCTGAATATGCCGAGATTGAGATTCGCCCAGTCCCCGGGTCGGACTTGGAGGGACTCCATCGTCTGAACCTATATTCTGAGCTCAGTGGGTCGTGGGACAGTCTAAATACTGGGGCTGACACCTAAAAAGGAGGCTCAGCCCCAGGGGGAAGAAGTAGCCCCAGGCAGCCTTAGAGCAGGAGAGGCACATGTCCCAGAGACGCATTCAGGGCATGTCAGGAGTTCAGCCCGTAACAGATGGGAGAGGTGGGAGAGAGCAGAGAGTGGGCAGAGAGTCTGTGCAGTGGGAAGGAGGTAGTAGATGTCAGTCCCTAAGGCCCATTGACATTTGCTTAGCAGCAAGATTCCTGAGAGATCAAGGGAGAGAGAGGAGCAAGACAGACATGAACTAGATCTGTTTCCAATATGGCGGAGTTGCAATGCTGGGATACATGGTGTGACATGCTCCTTCAGTTATTGAGTTAGGGCTCTCTCTCCACCCAACAATAGAGTAGGCTCAGCTCCAAAGCCTAAAATGGGAGTGAGCCTGCAAGTCAGCCAGAATCCCAACTACTGTTCAGCTGTGAACTAAAGGGGCCAAGAAGGCCAAAATGTCAAGAGTGTGGGATGACTCAAGGGGTCCTTGATCTGTCTTTTCAGTGAGAGAGGAACAGATTCGTGCTGGGAGCATCTGGAACCATGACTACAATCCCCTGCAGACAGTGAGAGCCTACGGCGGAGGGCTGACCCTAAGAAGGAGTTCTCCCTGAAAATGACTCAAGACCTTGGGCCTTGAAAAGCAATAGATATTCTGACCATTCTGTAGCTGATTGTCACCTAGCATTTCGGCTGACATCCAGACCTACCTGGGTGTGTCTGGTGAACTGATGGGACAGAATCTTTTTATAAGAGAGACGGATAAGCTTCTTAGGAAAGAACTCATTTCAAAGGAAGAGGATCCAGACAAGACTCCATTGACTCAGGAAGAGAATCTGAATGCCAGCAGGGAAGGGGAGATACCATACAGGGACTGTTCCGGAAATTTATGTCACGGATTAGCACTGACCCCGGTCCTGCTGACTCATGTATGAGTCTCAAGGAAAGCAGAGGGTTTTTCCCTGAAAAAAAAAAAAAGCCCCTAAAAGTTGTTTCAGCAAATATTCTGAATCCAAATACTACTGTTTGGGTACACTCCCAGGGGGAGGAAGACACTAAACAAGCACATTCTTTCCCAGCTTGTGAAGCTTGTAATCTTCACTGGGGCAGCTTGGACACACAGCTTGGCAGCAGCGCTTGGTGGCAGAGCCGGCGTCTTAGGGTGAAGGTGAGCAGAGCAGCAGAAGACAGACATGGTTGGCCGAACAGCTGAGCAGAGTTTTTCAGAGATTGGGGATGAGGTACAATTTGCTGAAATTCAGAAATACTGGGGAGACAAGGACTTGGAGGAGAATCTGAGGTCCTGCTTGAGGAAGCTGGAGTCAGAAACGTAAAGTGTTTCTGTTAACATGACCCCCTGTGTGCTTACAATCTGCTAAGGCTTAGTAGAAATTTTTGTTTCATTTTTAAGTCAGAACATGAAACACCTGTGCTTTTCTACTGCCAATTAAGTGTAGTCCGTGGATCTTTCTTACCTGTATAAGACCCAAGCTAGTGTGACAAAGTTAAGGATGCCCTCAAAAACTCAGTGTCCTGAGGTTCTTTGACCATAGATACTATTCCAAGAACCTGCTCTGGTCTGTGACATTCTTTATTCCTTAGGAAATAAATGAATGAATCCATGTTATTAAAACTAATCTGTCCATACACATGCACACACATGAGCCTGCACCCACACTGGTGAAGAAAAACAGAGAAATAGGTTAAAAGAGAATTAAGTATGTAGAACTGCTGGGCTTGAGACTCATTGTTTGTGACGCAACGTCTCATTTATCTCACTGATGATGTTTATTGAGAAAGGGACTTTGTAGGACCACAGGTGGAAAGCGAAAGGTGTAGAAAGTGAATCAATTGTTTCTTGCTCCACTTTGAAGATGGAGCCTAAGAATAAGTGGCTTGGTCAAAGGCTCATGTCAGAAAAATGCACTGGCTTCGTAAAAACAAAACCAAAAACAGTGCATATGAAGCACATTAATATCTGCCTATCTACTTATTTATTTCTTGCTGCAACCCTTTTCTGGCATAGAGTTTAGATCAAGAAAACACCCCAGAAAAGGAGTAGGAATGCATTGTTAGGTAATTATATTATAAAGTGTTACCCCATAAATAGGGTTTCTCTGGCAGACACTTGCAGTCTCCTGTTTTTCATTGCAAGTGGCTTACATCAGTACTGACATCTTCCAGATGTTAGTAGCTTTGATTTTTTTCCCCCGTGTTGCAAACGAGTTGGCATGGAAACAACTCTTTGCTGGCAACATGACATATGATTCAAGGCAAAATGCATTTTAACACAGATGAATAGTTCAGGAATCTGCCTTTAACAAAAGTCATTTTGAGAGTTGTTTTGAATTTGTTGGTGTTTTGTGACAACTTTTTCAACTTAGATGGGAGAAATCAAAGCATTCCATGTGATGCAACGTAGCCATTGCTAAAATGTGATTTGGCTCTCGTGGTGAATAAAAGCTTCAAGTTTAGAAATGGACTTTAGGTATAAGGAACTTACACAAAAAATTTTTGCTCATTGGAGAGGGCTTATTTGTTGTTGTTGTTGTTTTTAAATGAGCCCTCTAACACAAACCAGATGGGGTCTGTGAGTCTGTGTTAATACCAAGAGCTGATGCTGTGATTATTTCAGATAATTTGGATATTTTCCCCTTAAAAGGACTGTGGGGATATAGAGAAAACAGATTCTGTTCACTTTGCCTAGCTAGCTAGCATCGCTTACCTACTCCTCAATCTCTCTACTGTAAGGCTGGGAGCACAGAATGTTCTAGATGCCCTGATAGAGTTCCTCTGCTTGCCTCAGATACTGTAGGCCTCAAGTGCTCACCCATTTCCTATTCTCAGCTCCTGAGCACAGGGGGGCGCTGCACTCCTCTGCTTTCTTGTGGGAAAGCAGGCTTTGTGGCTAGTTCCGGCATTGGCCAGGGAGAAGGACAGATCCCACTCCCGGGGTCCCAGCATTTACTTGCCTATGCAGAACCCTTCAACACCCTCCTCTATCTTGGGGATGAGAAGTCCCTTGTTCCAGATGATGCAGCTTCAAACCACAGAGCCCCCGTTAGCCTGGGTGCAGGGGACTGTGTTGTGCAGAGTCTCCAATAATTACCCACAAGGGATGTGTAGCTGAGGGGGAGCAAGCAGCTTTTTTGTGTTTGCTAAGATTTGAAATTTTTTATGTTTGAGATTTTGAAACTTTTCATTACCAAAGAGGAATTCAGAGGAAGTTTGAGTTAGGACATAATGGATTATAGATTCCCCAGGGACGGGAGCCATGTCACAATCATCTTGCATCCCCAGAGTCTTGGTCAGAGCTTGGTGTATAGTTGACCAAAGTCATGACTAAAATATAAACACAATGGTCATGCTTATTTTTTTTTATCCTATTTCAATATGATTTGAGTCTCTTTGCTGAGTGTTTCCTAATGCAAAGTAGGCTTTCTAAACTAGCAAGATGCCAAGACCCTGCTTTTCCTCCCAAACTTATAATTAATTGCTCTCATATATACATTTTAAATAAGGAAATCTTCTAGAACACTTGTTTCTTTCATAACTTGGCAAATTTCTATGGTGTATACCTGGTCTCATTTGCAAAGTCAGTTTACACGAAACAATTATAACAACACAGTTGTCGTCATTATGTGTGATATACTAGCTTTTAGCACTCTTTAAAAGGTGGCCACTGCCTCAGTAAGTCATAGCACATATGAACATGTAGTTCATATACTGTATACAGTCTCTGATCCTTAAAACAGCCATGTGAGCAGGGAAGCATAAGGTAGCTGCTGCCTTAAGATACAGAGTTAGAACATGTGTTATAGTACTTCCTAGCCTTACCACCCTGGACAAATCATTTAACCTCCCTGAAACTCGAGTTTATCATTTGGAGTTAATAATACAGCTTTTGGGGGGATTAAATGAGTTTATATAGTATAAAGGCTTTAGAAAAACATTTCATAATAAGTGCTCAATAAATTTTGTCTACGCTCATTATTTCACAAATGAAGAAACAAAGGTTGGAAAAGTTAACTACCTTCCCGAAGATCACATAGGCTGGACAGACGCCAAAGTCCTTTCCTGTCCTTGTCCCTACAATGCCTTGCTCTCCAGCTAGAGGCAGATAGGCTTAACGAATCAGAACCACATGTGGTTTATCTAAACTCTTGCCTGGTAAGACGCATATTGGTGGTGTGGACTTTACCTTTTGCTGTCTCTATTTTCTAATAAGCAAGAATAAAAGGACCCAGATGTTCATTAGACTATGATTCCATAATTCTATAATCAGGGATCAGTAAGGAGAGAGGAAGTTTACATGATGGAAAGATTTTGATATCTCATGCTGCATGCAGTAAAAGGGTGATAATACAATAGGTGGAATAGTTGTGAGGATTAGGAGTCATGCAGGGAAATCCCCCTAGCAGGTGCTTGCACATAGGAGGTGCTCTGTAAATAACAGCAGCAGCATTCTGTCATCATTCGCCCATAAGTCTAGAGAAGTTCTCTGTAAGTTCATTCATAGGGAAAGGAAGAACTTCCCATGCGCCTTAGGGCCATAGCTCAGCGAGCTACTGCTTAGCCTGTTTATTTATGAAAGTTCTTTGATTCCATTTAGTGGCTGGATTGCGGCCTGAGGGTAACTACGGAGCTGCTTCTCTGTGTTAATTTCCGAGCGGCGCAGCAAACTGATGGAGCAGAAGGCTCAGGCCACCAACTGCACAGACCGATTCCCTCCGCCATCTGACTGTGAGCTTAGCACCAAGAATTCACATAAGGAGAGATAGCAGGAGGGGGCTGAGGGGGCCGGTCTTTCTGCTCCCCACTTGAGAGATGTGTTGTTTCCCTGCCACAGAAGGGGAAACTGTGGTGAGTGATTGGAGTCCGCATTGCTAAGGCAAAGGAGAAAATGATTTCTTATTAGTAGTACTTGTCGCATTAATAATAACAATAGCCATGAAGTAACAAAACAGTCTCTGTCTTTGAAATATAGGAGAAAAGTAATTGGCCCAGAAAGACATTACCAGTTGGAATGTTCCATATTTGCTTGATTTACCATCTTCAAGCAGTTCAAACAGCTTTGCACAATAAACTTAAATGCCTAAAATGTCCTGCTCATGCACTGAAGCATCTTTTATATACTTGTTTCTATAGTTTGGAACACCCTTGTTGCAGAAATAAGAAATCAGAAGAGACTCAATTTATTTTACTGATATTTGAAGGTAATTTTTCCCTTAATGAATGCATCTGTTTGGATGATAAATTGTCCATTAGACAATGCTCAAGTGTTTTTATGCTCTCTGTTTTGATTATGGAGCTTTTAATGCAGTGTTGCCTCCACTCTTCGAATTTTCTCTGCAATTCAGTCATCCACCAAAGAGGAGAATAGACTGGAGAAAATGCCAGACTGACTTTCCTTCCTTAAGTATTTTAATTTATTAAATAAATGGCCTAATAGTTTGCATCAAGACATATTTCTATACTTTGTGCTGATTTTATTGAGAGTTAATCCATTTCGTAATGCTAATTAGATGTCAACATTAGTGTCCTGTGCGTGCATACCGATAATGGCTCCAACACACAGCACAGAGCACACATAATGTCCAAGACTTCACTTCATCTCGTGCTGAACACAATCCCCGCTATTCCTCTATTTGCTCCACTCTTCAAAGGGGTGGTGTACTGTTGGCTTCTTTTCAGACTCATGAGGGAGTATGTTCAATGTAGTGTGAGCAGAAGACACACGCGTTGTGGGGAATTAGTTACACAGTTGCTGTTTCTATCATATTGTTAACGGGAATTACACCCTGTAGCAAGAGTTCACAGTGGGCACTGGGAAGATGTAAAAATGCATGAGAGAATTCAAATAATGAATAGCATGGCATTTTAGTTGGGTCAGATTTTAAAACTACCTTTGGAGATGAACACATCTTTATCTTACATAAGCACTTTATGTATGTAGGCTTCCTGTCAAAACTGGTATATGTTTTACTTCAATGTGGGCTCGCCTTCCAGGGCCAGGAAACAATATATGATGGTGATGCTGAGTTCCATTGGATATTCTTGGAGAAAACTGAGCAACGATATTAAGTTGTCTTGACAAGTAACTTTGCATTTCCTAAATGTTTATTTCACAGTATCATTTAGCACTCTGACCTACCAGAGAAGTAATCTTCATGACACCAACTTGCATAAATAAAGGCCAAACAAACAAACAAAAATCCACAAAGAACTTTCCCTCACGTAAATAGGTAAAGACCAGTGCATATATTGCAGTTTTTCTTTCTTTAATCCATTAGTTTATACACAATATAAAGCTGCAGAATCCTCACTTCTCCTGAAAGTGGGAAAACTACTTCCCACCAAAAAACTACTTCCCACTAAACTCTAAAATTGAAAAAAAAAAAAAAATTAAATGGAGCTTCTGAAATAGAGGTAGGAATGGCAAGACTGGAGAATCCCTTAGGCACCTCCCAAATGTTTTGGGTTACCACACAGCTCCCCCTGGGGGTATACTGGCAGAAGCTTTGGGCTCCCGGGAGCATTGTTTTAAAACCCAGTTTCAAACAAACATATGTTAAAATAACATTTTAACAGTTCTTCTTCCCTAAAAGAGAGAACAACAAGTAAAACTGACCTTTTAGATATAGACCAATATTAATATTTAATTCAGCCCTTCCTTTACAGCCAAAACCACTCATTTCCTAATCAAGGAGTTGCTGGGAATATTGTCTATAATTTCACTGTAAAGAACTCTCCTTCCTCAAATAGATGGGATATGAAAAGTCCAGGGTCAAAGGTACTTGAAGGTCAAATATACTTGGTCTGTGCCATTCTTACCAAGGCCCGTGTGAGCTAATTGGGCAGGGTAGCCTTAATGGTTACTCACTTAGTCCTGAAAGGGCAGATCCCTCATCTTGATCTTCCTTCCAGCCTGGTACCAGCACTCCTTGGCAAATGAACAGATTACCGTTCCGAGGTTTGATCTCTGGCTTCCACATTTCCCCGGTCATGTTCTTACAGTCTTTCCATTGCGTTATGAAGAGTCCTCATTTTCTATTTTCTTTGAAGGTAATTCCCAATTGGTCCTTTGAAAAGGATAGCTCCCCCTCCCCGCATTTAATGTTGAAATGTGTTGAAATTCCAGGAGTGGGATTTAATGGGATCAGTTGGAAATAAGATTTCCTCATTTTTTTTTTTTATGGTTCATAAAAAATAATTTATTCATTCAGAGTGAACTCCTGCTGGTGCATTATAGTTGCAGCAGGTGTCTTTAGAATGGCTTCTGAAAGGAAGTTCAAAATAAAAAATCTGTAAAACAAGTAGTATTTTCTTCCTGTGAGCAAGGCACACTTCTCCGGTGACACAACCAAGCTTTAGTCAAGGCCGGTATGTACAGGTAACATGTAAGATAATCCAAATTAAAGATATCAAAAGTAAATTAGAGGAATTCAGGGATGCCTGGCTGGCTCAGTCAGTAAAGCATGAGACTTTTGATCTCAGGGGTCATGAGTTCAAGTCCCATGTTGGATTTGGAGCCTACTTTAAAAGGAAAAAAAGTAAGTTAGAAGAATTCAAACGTAATGAAGCCATTTCATTGGATCCCTGAAGCCTCATATTCACACTCATGATCATATAGATCCTGAGGAACGTAGACAACTGTGCCAAAAATGCTAAGGAAAGAGAAACTGCATTGTCTCTCTCCTCTGGGATAGAGACCTCAGGAAGAAAATACTTCTTTATTTGCCCACTGCTAAATTCCTGGCACCTCATACCTTGCCTGCCACATAGTAGATGCTCCTGAAATATTTGTTCAGCCCAGGTATAAATGAATGAACTGCTATAGTCTCCAAATATGTATCTGTTCTTACCAAACCTAGGTGGAAATTAGTAAATTTCAAATGATATCTACTTTGATAGACAGCTAGAAATTATTTGGCCATGTTTCATAGTGCTTGGAATCTACCGTCCAGGTATAAAGATGGAAGTGTCTTTGAGTTAAATGGTGGGAGAAGTTTATTCAGAAGTGTTAGTCATTATAAGAATTTTAAACTATATTCAATGTTGGCACTTTTGGAATGCAGATTTTGATGCAGTCTGATTTTGAAGGAAAGAAAATGTTACGGTGACTCATAAAAGTCTTCTCCATTTTAATTCCGTTTTTACAAAACTTTGAACTTGCGGAAACACAAAGATAAAAATTATCCTCATTAGGGTTTTTTCTTAACTTGGGAGTGAATATGTTTCACTTAGGTGTGCGTCCCAGTGAGGAATAAAGTGTGGTCAGAAAGATAAGAGCAATGAAGGGTAAGAGCTCATATAGGGATTTGTGGTAAGTACCTGGTTAAGTTTTACAATCTGCTATTCCCCACGGCAAATCTAGAGATCTATATATTGCATTAATAATTACTATTTTCAGACTTATGGTTTATCAACTGCCATTATAATGAGCTTTTATCATTTCCAAAGTAGATTCAAACCACAATAGTCTTTGAGGCAAACAATAAAACCAACGCATTAGTATATATGAACATATATAATTTGTATGTGTATGCATCAATATATATATTTAAGCATTTCTTCTGTTTGAATAATTAGATTGTTTATGCCTTGAAGTGAGTAAATTTTTCATTTATTTATTCAACAGATATTTACAGAGTGTCTACCATGGGACAACTAGGCATTGAGGCTAAATGATGAATAAGTCAAATGTGGTCCCTATCCCCATGGTGCTTTCAGCCCGGAGGAAAGTCTTGTGAATGAGCTCTTACATAAAGTGACTCACTATGTAAAGTGGGATACTATGGGGAGTACAGGTTACTTTAGTGACACATTGAAGAAACATCTAATTTGTACTTAGATTTAAGAATGCTACCAAGAAAAGTAGTGTATGCAAACTGAGGCTGGAGAGATAAGGGGTTGGCCAGGCTGACACATCCTTTACCAATCCATATAGCTCATAGCATGGCATTCCACATAGATGGGATGCCAAATGATTTTATTTTATTAATATTTCCTTTATTTTGAGAGCTTGCCACAGATCCAGCATTGCATCAGCATTGGAAGAGAGTCAAGGAAGTGTAAGACTTCATCTCTATAATTAAGGATTCTCCAAATTAGTGGAGGAGAAATAAAGTACATGCATTGCTCTCTAATTGTTTTATATGTAAGAGGATGTAATTCATAACAGCATGCATAGGACAGGCAATGAGCATTGTGGAACTTCAGGAAAATGAGAGATTGAAATAGGGGTGAAGAGCAAATTGGATAACAAAGAGGAAAAGAGACTTGAGGTCTACTATAGAAGAGGTGGAATCGATGGCCAAGAACTTGACATTGAGAATGAATCTGGCTACAGAGGGAAGTAGTTGGGGACGAGATGTCAGGTTCAATGTAGCAGAAAGTACTTGTTGAGCTGCAGTTTTGAGTGGATCTGATAGATCATGGTGCTTAGTTACAGGTTCCTGAATAAGAGAACGGCAAAGTTGTGTTAATGAGTTGCCAAGAAAGCGTATCATTCTTCTTCCTCCTCAAAGCCCAAATCCATACAGGTTTCCTCTTGATGGGCATTTTGATTGACATTTTGAGTAATGATGAACCTTCAGGTGGCCTCTGACACAAAAGTAAGCTGTTAATTGTCTACTAATTGGGAAACAACAAAAAAAGACCTTGGATGATAAGGCCTGCCTTTCCTTGCCCAGAAGCATGAGAGTGAAAGGGAAGCCTTGTCTTATTAAAGTTACTCCAACATTCTCTCCAAGTTCCTGCCACCCCTGCTTCTACCAGATTTCTAATCCTTCAGCTTTTCCAGGGCGGTGAGTCCATGAAACTGAGTAGACTAATAGATTATCTTATCTCACCCTCGCTGTTACTGGAAAAGATATAAAAATCTTTGAAGGAATGAGAATGAAGCCGGAAAAGAAGGAGTCCCAAGATGCTGGTTAATAACTTTTGAGAATCCAGAGCAAGTGAGAGGGTCAAGATTCATAGTAATTCACTATTCATAATAAATTTAGAGGCTTTCTATTTTAAGACAGAGAGGGTTTTCACTGAGTTTGAAGGACTTCAGCTGTCTGAGGAAAACAGGTTGCTCTAATGTGCTGTTCTCTTCCATTAACATGCTAAGACCATGGGCTCTTAGCATATGCAGTTCCCTCTGCTGAGAACCCTTCCCAGCTCACCCACCCCTCTTTCGTTTGGCGTTCTCCTAGTCAAGCTTCACATTTCAACCTAGAACTTTCTCTGAGAGGCCTTCCATGCCTCCATTAGGTCCCTTTTGTTATCCTCTCTCACAACACTCTGTGCAACTCCTCTCTCAGAACACTTATCAAAATTGATCTGTTGCATGCAGTGTCTCTGACTTCTGCTGCTCTGTGGACTCCGTGGAAAGAGGGAGCATTTTTGTTTTGTCCTCCACTGTATCTTTGGAGTCATCACCATGCCTGGCACAGAAGATGCCCCAACTACATGTTCTTGAGAGCATCCATATGTGTAGCTGCTGCAGGTAAGGGTGGGAGTTGGAGGAGAAAAGTGGTAGGGCATTGCCATAGCTTGTGGGCCCACTGGTCAACAGACAATGATCAAAAGAATTTTCTGCAGTTGTCAGAAAACATGGATTTGTGTTGAGCCACATTCTGTATTCTGACATCAAGGTTCAGGAAAGCTAGCTGGGTGATATTTCAGGGTTGTTGACTTCCTGACACGAATGCCAAGATAGGATCCATATTTTCTAGATTCAGATAGTTTTGATGTTCCTACAAGTTCCTGTCCTTTTCTCTAGTAATTCTGTAATATCTGATGAGTTGGAAAATATTCAGAATTAAGCATTTAGATGAGAAAATTCCAAAATTACCAGCCAATCAGTAAATCAAAGGGATTTTATTACCAATTAATGAGTCTTTACTTCTAAAGCCTCTTCTGACAGAAAAGGAAAAGCGATCCTGACTGGGGTTTCTGTCATAGATCAAGTCCAGATCTCAGAGCTATTAACTTGCTTGCGTGGAGCCATAAGATTTGTGTTCGGAGGATTCCTCCTCACATTGTTGTCATAGCTTCTCATTTTCAGCAGACATTACACACCACTCATCACTCACTCTCCACGGCAATACCTTATCAGCATCCTGAGCTGTGGCTGCCTCTAGCGGATGAAGAGTCTCCCAGCTTACCTAAAAGAACATCAATCATTCTTCATTCTTAGTGTTCAGACTTGCTCATCAGTCAGTAACAACGTTTCCTGCAGCCTTGAAAATTATTTCTGAATAAACACGGGGCCGAGAAGAGCTGAAATGATTGACAGCTCATAACTCCTCCAGTGCTTTATGTTTCAAAACCAGTGTGTATGCAGATGTCTCCTCATTACCAACGTTTGGATGTCACTTAATGTAGCTACAACTGAGAGGGGAACTGCATGGGTTAGATTGTCAAGCATCTTAATGGGGGTTTTGCGCCTGTAGCAGACATTCTAGAGAGCTCTGAACCAGGGTTGAGATTTGAGGTGAAGAGCTATCACTTGCAGATTAGGTAGCTCACAAAACTGTGACATGGGGAAATTTGTTTTTGGCAATTCTTTCCTTTTCCCTGTATTTTTTTTTCCCCCAGATCCCCACAACCAAAGTGAGACACCTCCCACCCCACCCCCTCACTGAGATACGTCAAAGCCTCTTGCAAAGAGCAGACGCTCTTCTCCCATCAATGATTAATCACCACCACCTTCCAGTTTTGGACTTAGAGCTACTTAAGAAAAAATTGAGGTGGGAATGGGTGGGGATGAACAGAGGAGGTTAGGAGGAGAGAGGGTGATGGATTAATTAAATAAACAGTTTCCTGATAGTGGGTAAGATCTGACCATGAGTTTTTCTTTCCAAGAATCTGATGACTTAAGTGATGAAATTGTCTTTCCTGGAGGGGGTATTAGGAATTTCTTGGCTGGGGTGGCTGGGTGATGGACTTTGGAGAGGGTATGTGCTATGGTGAGTGCTGTGAATTATGTAAGACTGATGAATCACAGACCTGTGCCCCTGAAACAAACAGTACATTATATAATTTTTATTTTTTTATTTTTTTTAATATTTTATTTATTTATTTGACAGACAGAGATTACAAGTAGGCAGAGAGGCAGGCAGAGAGAGAGGAAAGGAAGCAGGCCCCCTGCTGAGCAGAGAGCCCGACGCGGGACTCGATCCTAGGACCGTGAGATCATGACCCGAGCGGAAGGCAGCGGCTTAACCCACTGAGCCACCCAGGTGCCCCTATATGTTAATTTTTTTTAAAAAAAGAATTTCCTGGCTGGTTTGAGGGGCATATTTTGAGGACAGGATGAGTTTTGAGGTTCCTTCAACCATTTGACGGGGGTGTCAGTCTCTTCTGCCTCTGAACGCCAACTGCTATATTTGCAAAATTTGGAAAGACAATGATGGCTGCCTTCTGTTTTTAACTGGTCCTGTATTGGATTTCATCAGATTCTGCCACTGCCTAAGGAATATATTCAGTATTCACTTGGGAGTGGCAGCGCGCCTATTGGCATGGAAGAATGATCATAGAACTCAACAATGCATAACTAACAGTCAAGCTCATGGCCCAAGTTCTGGGAAATTTCATCCACTATCAGTTATCCTCAACACCAGGAGAACACCCTAAGGCCTAACAACCATTTATATGGTATGATTTTCAGGGCAGTGAAATCAGTAAGTCTACTAGGTTCATATACAACCTGCAGCACTAAATTTTTAACTCATTGTGAACAGGGACTAAGTCTTGTTTACCACTGTTTTTCAAGAGAATGGCACAGTACTGGGCCTGGTGTAAGAAAACAATAAGTAATGGTTGAATGACCAACACTCTCTTTGATTCTCCCCTTCACACCCTCCTCCTTCCCCTCCTGTGCAACTCTGCTCTATCCCTACTTCCAATGAACGCACTTAACGCTGCAGGCCGAAGTGGAGTGGCAGTTTTAGATTTAGTAGATATCAATTTGAATAAAATCCAAAGATTTTCTTTACTGACAGCACAGAGATTTGAGTAGATGCCCTCTATGGCTATCTGGGAAGCCAGGATAAGGACAAAATAGGAACAGAAAGAGATAGAGAACACACCGCCCATGGAAAAATAGCAGGGCCATCGCTCATAGTGCCTTGCACTCTGAGTAGCGGGGTGAACCCAGAGGTCAAAATCCTTCGGGTTTTAAAATTTTAGTTTTTGCATCGGAATAAGATGGTTCTACAGCTCTACTCCCAAAAATCTGAGTTGTTCATTCATTCATTTCAAGGTATTAGAAACTTTCCAAATGCTAGACACTGTCTTAGACACTAATAATATGAAATGAATAAAATAAGATTCTAGTCTATGAGTTGCTCGTAATCTAAGGGAGCCATCTATGCAGTGCATTCAGACAAAAAAAAGTTCAGGGAGGAAAAAAAGGCATCACAAATCACAATCTATAATATCTTTTTGTTTTTGTTTTTTTGGTTTGTTTGTTTGTTTGTTGTAGTCTGGTGGGGCAAATACTGGACCCAGACCAAGCTTCCTTAGTCAGTCAGACCACCAGTCTGGGTGGTGTGGCCAAGGAATATTCTCATAGTTGTGTGGTCAAGAACATGAGTCTCAGGGCGCCTGCGTGACTCAGTGGGTTAAGCCTCTGCCTTCGGCTCAGGTCATGATCTCAG
The DNA here is from genome assembly GCF_011764305.1 of Mustela putorius furo. Classification (NCBI taxonomy): domain Eukaryota; kingdom Metazoa; phylum Chordata; class Mammalia; order Carnivora; family Mustelidae; genus Mustela; species Mustela putorius. Next base: position 81,559,487 of record NW_025422005.1, on the reverse strand, counting down.
AGTCATGGGATCGAGCTCCGTATCGGGCTCTCTGCTCAGTAGGGAGCCTGCTTCCACCCTCTCTCTTTGCCTGCCTCTCTGCCTACTTGTGATCTCTGTCTGTCAAATAAATAAATAAAATCTTAAAAAAAAAAAAAAAAAGAACATGGGTCTCTGAAGAACTTGTGTGAGCTAAGAACATGGACCCATTCTATTAGTCTGTAGATAATAATTGGAGCAGCCTGCTTTTCCAAAACCTAGTTAAGACATCTGACTCTGGGTCAGTTTTGGTGTGTTGGTGAGAGTAGATACATCACAGAATGGAAAGCTCAGCAATAGACTGCAGGGACAAATAACAGAAGACTATGTACACTAGAGACAAATAAACAAAAAGAGGAAAATGAAAGGAAACCAGTTACTAGAAATAAGAAGCGAGCCTTACCACTAGCACTTGAAATATCTGACAGGACCGTATCAACAAGCTCTGCTGTATTTTCCATTGGCTGCTCGTGGTCTATTTTTCTCTCTAGACAACTTTCTTTAAAAAGAAAATCCAGATTTCCAGGGTTGGGCAGAGTGTGGGGAAGAAACGACAGGAGGCAGGCACTGTCAAGGAAAGACGTTGTCTCTGGAAGGAAGCGAGGGGCCAGAAGGCAAGACTGGCTCCCTGGGCAGGTTTCCTTGCTGCCACTCCATGTGTCTTTTCCCTCCCACTCCTGTGGGCACTTTCTTTCTTGGCACAGCGAGAATTGAGGAAAGTCACGACAAAAATCCTGTCATGTGCTGGGAAAGAAGAAAAAGTTTTAGATCGTTGCCTTTTTCACAAAAAGAGTTGCATGGAAATTGATGTGCAATTTTAGAGGGGAGCTTCGCCTTTGTTAAACTTACTCTAACACTCTTCTAAGTTCCCATATTCCCTGCTCCTACCTCCTTAACAAATGAAAACAACAATCCCTCCTCCCAGCAGGCACACATACCCACATGAAATGCAACTTAGCTGGCAGCCAGCATCATCTGTCCCAGGGCTATCTCTGAGGACTGTAGATTTATCTTGGACTGACTTCAGACATTTCCCCTCTGATCTTCTACTGGCGACGGTTTTCGCCAGTTTCCTTACTGCCTCCCTTGGCGCTCATTAATTAACTGATCCTCACTCTGTGAGTAAATGTGAGCTCTTGCGTTTGGCTGTAGAGAGGATTATGACATTTTGCAAATGCACGCATGCACACACACACACACACACATGAGTGGGGAGAATATTCTGGGTACCACACAGGCAACAGAGGTCAACTAGGAGAAACTGGTTTTTTAAAAACCTGTTGAAGCAAGTCACCTAGAGAAAAGATGGGAAAATAGGCTTATTTGGTGACATTTACTTATTCCCAATGTGATATTTTAAAAGGCAAATAGAGAAACTGGAACTTGCTATTTGATTGAGGTTCAGGTATTTCAAAGCTTGCTTATCTCTCCAGCCCGTCTGGTGTTTCCATGGTGTTCCTTTTCCGCTTCTATTAGTCTGGGACGTGGGTAGCAAGTTGATGAACATTTTTAATGAGTAAATCCTTTTCTACACCAAATTTTATAGATAATTAAATCTGATTTATAGGGCAGGTTTCAGCAACAGTCAAGGAGGGAAGAGAGGAAAGCAAAGGGGAGGGGGTCCAATCACTGGAACCCTGAATGAGACTCTAGGTGGGTTCTGCTTTGTCTGTGTCACCTTCCCAGCAGCCCCTCAGCAGGCTTGCCACTGGGCTCGTGACACACAATAAGACTCAGTGACAGCTTTGCCATGGGTTTTTCAGTTTTGTTTGTTTGGGGTTTCCAGGTAAAGAAGTTCTCTTGTCCAAGAGACGGGTCCTCATCTTTGTCTGCTGCTCTCCTGCTACTCTAGGTCATGCTGAAAGCCACCCATAAAAAGGGGGGGGGAAACCACAAAAAGACAAAACAAGCTCAGAATGCACCATTGAAGACTTCATCCTTTCATTGTGTATTTGTCAAACATCCTGTATGGAGCGAACATCCTTCTGGATGCCGGAGATGTGGCAGCAATGAATGGCACAGGTCATTCAGACTCTTGACTTGAGATGGGAAATAGACTCAGTGGAAGGAACCACAGACAAAATACAGGGTAATCCCTATAAGTATATGGAGACCTTGGAGGGTGAGTGGCTTGGCCTGTGTCAGACTGCTCACCTGTCATTGGTAGAGTTGGGTATAGACGTTGGGTCTTGTGACTTCCAGGCCAGAATCTGCTTATCACACTGCACTCTCTTGACATTTGTAGGATACAGTAAAAGCAAAAGATTAAAATAGCCACAGCTGAGGTTTTGTGCTAAATAACTCTATTTATTGACCTTGAAACACCAGATGGGTTTTAACACTCCTCTATGCATTTTCTACTTGTATTCATTCATACATTGAAAGTTTCGTATTGGTTTGAGTTATGGGTCCTGAAATATCTGGTATTCCGGGGCTTACACGCTTAAACACATAAAGCATTATGTCAACCTCTTGGTTCCCCTCTGAAATAATGTGTTCAAATAGGTTTTTGAAAGCCAAGATCACTCCCGTCGCTGTCATCATCATGGTCATCATCATCATCATCATCATTATCCAGAGATTCCTGAGTGATACATGGCTGAGCTACCCTATGCACAAATTTGCAAGGTAATGAGTCCTCCCAAAGGAGACTTAATGTCAGATTGCTGGACTCCGCCCTGATGCTTCACATAGATTAAGATGCCAAGAGGCATGTATGTCTACCAGTAGCCTGCTTGTGTTTTATCTTTGAATTATCTTGCGTCTTTCCATTGGATTTTTTTTCTGATTATCATAGTAGTATAAAGTTGGTATCCAATTTGAACATAACAGAAAATATATCATACCAAAAACAAAAGTCCTCTGCCCGGAGAAAACCATTAGCCATAGTACGATGCACACTGTTCAAACTTTCTTAACGCCTACAGCAACGTGGGAGCTCGCGTAGAGTGCTGTGCTGTGATGTCAAAATAACTTGATGATGATTTAGATTGTCTTTTCCTGTCTGTATATAGAAATCCACATCTATATTTTTGAACAGTGATAAAGTATTTGCTGTAAGGCTAAACAGTAGTTTACTTAAACCAGTCCATACTTAGTTAATATTTGGGTTATTGACAGTTATTCCCTAAAATTCATTCTTGTATATATCTATTTGTTAACTATACTTATTAACCCAGAATTCCATGTTTTGCTTTTCGATCAAGGAGTCCAAGCACATGATCTGATACACATGCATATATATATGAATATCAGCAATATAGTATATAAAAAAAATTAAGAAGTACAATGTAATTAATATATGTTGATATATATTATATATATGTATTTCTTCCCATAGTCAAAAAACTATTCCACTTGACTTTGAAAGCAGTTTGCAAACCCAAAGAAATCCTCAAACTACCTATTCATATCTTTTCTAAAAAAATTATACAATTATAGCATAAATAAAATCACATTTTTTTATCACTCGGTTGGGGCTATGTTATTTAAAGCTGGGTAAGTGAGGTGGTAGCTATTAGCAAAACTGATTTAAAATGTAGTGAAGATTAAAAAAAGATTCTTTATGAATCAGGCCCTTATTACTCTAAGTCAATTAAACCAACCTCCCTCAAGGAAAAAACCTAAGGATTCGAATTCCTTTATTAGAAGGATGTTATTAAAATGTCTCTGTGGTTTATCGATTTCTTTAGTTCTGCTTCTTGAAGAATATGGGAATCACTAACAGAACTGAGACCAATACTAAATGCTTGGAAATGCTGGTCAAAATTGTATTTGGAGACAATAAAAGCAGTGTGTCAGGAGCTGCCTAGAGACTTTTCTTTCAGGTTGCTTCTCATTCAGACCAGGTATTTCCACTCCTTGTAACGGCCATATTAACTTCTAAGTTTCTTGAGGAAGAAAGCCTGGGATTAAAACTTAGTGGACTGTTCCTTAGAACCTTTTTACTGTTGGTGTCTTGTCTCTGTGCTGCTATCTTTTGCTTGGATTTTGCCTTTCTCTTCATTGGCATTGCTTGGCTGGGAACAAGATTTTCATGCTTTGTCCATCCTCTTGGTTGCACCAAGTCTGAACGTCAGCATGGCCTCCTCGATGCCTCAACTCTGAATTCTCTCCTAGCTCCACTGTTGAATAAAGAAGCTAAAAACGGTCTGCAAGCTAGCACACTACTGTATACTGAAACCTTGAAGATATTGATATAAAACTCTTATTTAAGAGATGAGGAAACTCAGCCCAGAGAGATTTAGTGACTTGTCTAGAATCTTGCCGTAAATAAGAACTAGGACCAGAATCCACATTGAGTGGATCTCCTGACTCTAGTCATCTATCATGTCAGTGCACCTTTCAACCGCTCAGCGTTTCATGCCCTTCTCAAAGGCTGGGTTGGCCACTGTATCTGTGTCAACTCGTGTTCCTCCCAGAATTGGCCCCAAAGTCTGGCCTTCATCCCTAAAACTTTCACTGCCTGTATTATCCGACCAAGAATTAGTGATTACTCCTTCCTAAGGGATGAAGTGGACTGGAGCAATAGATTTTTAAGGTGTCTTTTTCCCTGTGTCGGTCCTGTGAGTAAAACCCTTCTGACCCTTTGGCTGATAACTTCTGTCTCTTTGAGGCTCTCATGCTTTTGTGAGGAGGTAAGCCCCGGGCATTGTTTTCTGTCTTAATATCTGTGGGAAAGCTTAGCATCCTTAATTCAGCTAATCAAGAAACATTCTATATTTTTATAGGGGTTGGTCTAAAATTAACACCTCTAATGCACAGAATTACACAGTCATTCTTTATGCTCAACCTGAAGATGTTCAGTACTATGGGGTGTTAATAATGTGGTTCTTATGGTCAGAGGGATAACGGCTAGAAACGAGTTCTCACCACTTGCTCGTTGCATGACTTTGGACAACCTAACATCAGTGAAGCTTGGTTTATCATTAGTAAAGTGGGGGTAATGATACTTGCTCAGAAAGGTTCATATGGGAATTAAATGAGGTAACGTGTTAATTCAGTGCCCAGTACGGGGCGTGGCACATGGTGAGTTCCCAGTAAAATGCTACTTGGCTTTCTTCCTCTTCTTCCCCCTTCTATTCCTGCTATTGAAAAGCCCCTGTCCAAGAAAAGGAATGGGAGAGAGTTGTAAGAGTCTAAAGACATCAATTTTAGTTTTTCTTCTTTTTTTAAATCAAGAATTTTTGCTGAAGGTGCTGCATTATAAATGGACTTCTCAAAAGCCACTTGTATCAGTAGTCTGATCATTTATCCCTTGATGAGAAATATTTTGGTCTATTAGCAAGAAGAAAGATTAACTGCACATTAATCAAAAACTTCAAGATGAGTAGAAGTGTGCATATATCACAGAAACTGTCAGAGAGGTGCCGCTGCTGCAGACTGGGAAACGTGAGTTGTGCGCATGGACTCTGGTCTATGCTTAAGGGGAACCTGACTATCCCGTTAACTGGGCGACTGCAAAATGTTCTTAAAATTCCATATATGCTATTTTTTTGAAGGAGAAGTTGATTTGATTTGATTTTTACTTTTTTCCCCCCTTCTCCTAAGCAATTAATTTCTTGCTGGTACTGTGCCTGGAAACAGTAGGAGAAAATGAGTTGCTAGAAGTGTATTTCTAAATTAGCAATCATCTCCGTGACGTGCGCACTTAGTCAATGTGTTTATTTCTCGGTTATTGTCTGTTTTCTAAAAATACCTGGAGAAAGCCCTGTGTGTCTTGGTAATTCCCTAGAAGCTGAAACAGGGCATGATAAAGGCTGCCCGAGTTTGCCATTTTGGGGTTCTTACTGTTGTTTCTGGGCTGAGGCAAGAGATGAGTCTTCTCAAAATAAAACGATTCTGCCTCCAGCTGGACATCCTCCTCTGGCTGACATAATTATCTACTCAAGAACTTTAGTTAAAATGTCTAGTTAGATTTGAGGTGTCACTACCCCCCTCCAAAATGCTGTCTTTGAAAGCTTTGAAGGGTAGCCCCACTGAAAGCTCAGTAGTCACAAAAATAAAGGTTTCACAGAGTGTAAATTCTCTGTCGGGGTGGAGAGTTGTTATGTAGCTATTTGCTAGTATGCCATTATACCAGCATATAATGGGACAGAGTTACCCAGGAAACAGCGATGCAGGGCCAGAGATTGTGTGTGTGTGTGTGTGTGTGTGCATGTACACACACACACACACACACACACATTTAATCAGATCCACAAAGCTTTTAACCATCCATTGTCAGGGCTCTCTTCCCCATTTTTGCCTTTTCTTTAAGGCTCACTGCTACACCCAGTGTGTATGGAGTAGCTTTCAAGACACGCGAGTGTATCAGGAAATGGAGAAGTGTAAGTTGTGAGTCTCTAAGGAGAGTTGTACTGGGTTTATAACCCATTTGGAAATGTAACCACCATTTCGTTTCATCCCAGAGACCCCCATGGAGCAGTAAGAGGGGAGAGTGGGATGATTCACCTAATTTCTTTGATGTAAATTTAAAATTTCTCCTGACAGTGTATGCTGGAAACTGGGGCTTGAATGCATCATCCTGAAGAATTTTCGCAGTTGCCCAGAAATGTGGGGCTAGAGAGAGCAGATGCTCGGAAATGCCGTTGACATTTCCAAGTTTTTATAGCCCTGGTCCATAGCCCACTAACTCCAGCATGCTTCACACATGCAGAAGGACCATTTGTCATTTTGATGCCAAGATGATACTCACAACTCTAAATGAAACGGATTACTTCTTTCTACCTCCTGCTTGGACAGTCAAAGGAGAGCCGTTTCCCGCATTTATCGGTCACCCTGTACATGCCTGAATGGCAGAGTGGTATCAGTATTTGCTCCGGGGCAGGGGAAATGAGGGGAAATGAGGCAAAAAGTATGAGTTTCTGTCGTGCTCAATTACGATATGATTTGTTTGGCAAAAGCGACTTCATTGAGAAACATACAAGTAAGAGTTTTTAAAGGTGCATCAATTCTGAAACAATTAGCATTCAAATAGACGGTACACACCTATACTCACCATTCTCTGTATTTAAACAAAAGTATTTACCTGGGCAAGTCAGCAACTTGCCAGCTCTGAAAATCTGGACAACTTCCCAGACAGGAGATATTTTGCATTTTAAGTTGCAGACATTACAGTGAGAACATTTCTATGTCAGTTCTCCCTGCAATTGGGGAATTACGCATCTACGCAACACTCAACACATGACCATCACCAAAGAACACACTGAGGTCTAGATTCCTCATATTTTGGTTCCTGGATAAATGAGAGTGGCCAGGGACTTGGTTAGAATCAAGTTTTTACTTTCTGGAAACCTAAACGTAAGGGCAGGATTAACCGATTCTCCAAATACTTATCGAGTGCCCACTCTGACCAAAAGGTATGCTGGAAGCCATGTTGCTCTTTCTCTGGCCTGCACGTCCAAAGGGTTCTGTAATCTTAACATATCTGTCAAATGCATGGGAGATGATCCTATCAGGGCAAATTTGGTCTGTTTCCAGTGTGTATAACAGAAGTTGTTATTCTATGCCTTGGACTTATGGATTTGGATAGCAGGGGTCCCCTGAGGCCTGCCCAGGAGCAGGCAGGCAAGTCTCCACTGGGAGGCTAGAATCTGTGCCAGACAAATTCCTATAAGGGATAAGGGTTTTCTGGCAACCAAGTAGACCCGGAAATTGCTCATGCTGCTATTATCCCCTTCGTAATCTCTTAGCCACCTGTGATGCACCCAGTAACCATCTGATGGGTTCATTTGCCCTAAACTGGAGAGCTTAGGCAGCTTGATTCCCACCTCCAAGTATGATTCCATATTCAGCCTCAGGGTCCATCTTGGTCCCAGGCAGGTGGAAATGAGTGGAAGGCGATTGTTCAATGACTCAGTCTCCAGTCTTGTTGACTTCTACCCTAACTATCACCTTCCTTGTGAATGAAACCCTATTTTGAGGACACCTGGGTGGTTCAGTCAGTTAAGTGTCTGTGGTCGGCTCAGATAATGGTCTCAGGATCCTGGCATGGACCCCCACATGGAGCTTCCTGCTCAGTGAGGAGTCTGCTTCTTCCTCTGCCTCTGCCCCTCCCTCCCTGCCCCTCTCCTGTGCTTGCTCTCTCTCTCTCCCTCAAATAAATAGATAAAATCTTAAAAACAAAAAACAAAACACTGCATCTTGCATCTTAATTCCAGTAATAGATAAACCCTTGGTGCTCCTGTGTTTACCGTCAGCCTCTGCCTGGTATCCTAGACCCTCCACCGCTATGATCCTGTCCTGCCACCTGAGTCATTTTATGGATCTAAACTTTACTGCTTCTGGTTGGCGCCTTTTACCTGTTGCCAGATTTCCCTGATATCAACTCTGCCTGCTGCCAGCCCTGCTCCTGATGCTGCATTCGCCTTCTCTGCCAGCACACCTGTTGCTCACTGCTGACTCTCCCCTGATGCACATTTGCCATCTGCCTGGACTTTTCCTGCCGATTTCCTGCTGCTGGGAATGTGTCCTGCCCTCTGCGTCTTTAACTGTGCTTAGAACGTATTATGCTCACAACAAACAGGCTAAACTTTCAAAAACCAAGATGCGAGTTTAGTCTTTCCTATCCTCTACCAAGCCCTGTATATAAAATACAATGCTTATCAAACACATTGTAACATGGAGAATATTTGCATAAAAAGTTCCAGCTTGTGAGATAATCGCCCTGTAGGAACAAAGGAGCAAATAAAGGAGAATAGCATCCATATCCAAAAAGCGAGTATGGATGAAAAGTTCTGGAAAAGGAAAGTAAATGTTATCAATATAAATAATGTTAATATTTCTAAGGATGTTTGCTGATGGACTCAGCTGTCTTTCAATCTGCCAAGGGACATTGCTTGGGTGACAGGGCACCTTGAAAGAGAGTTGTGCTCACTCCTGCTGGGGAACAGGAGAGAGGCGTTAGAATGGCCTGTCCGGGGGCTTGCTGAAGGAGAGTTAGAAAAGAAAGAGTGCTTTTACTGAACCTGTGTGTTTACGGAGAAAAGCAAGGAGGCTTAGAGGAATGGGGAAGAACCCAGCCCAGGTTAAGGGCCCGAGGAAACAGCAATTTGAAAAGGATTAGAGGGAAGTGTGGGAGAGACCAAACAGAAAAAAAGCACTATCAGACAGGTGACGGGTGACGTGGGGTGCAGGAAAAAGAGAGAAACAACAGAAACCAGGAAAAGCTGATGATATCGGAACTCAGTTTAGAGAGAGGAAATATCAAGTTAAGAAAACTGTTCAATGGGCTGAACGAAGAGGGTCTCGGGTTCCCCAGACCGTCACTAACGGGTGCTTTCTCAGAGTCAAAAGGCTTTGCCCCCGGCCTAGAAGATATGTCTTTATTCACATACATAAGGATCTGATAAGAGGTTGTGACTAATGCCTGGCAGAGATCCCAGGGAGGTCTCAGGAAAAAGCTAAGATGGGATCTTAGCAGGGCTTGATGGGTAAGAGAGAGAGAAGGAAGGTGAGCACACAGCAGGAGCCAACTGTTGGATTTGAGCTCATACCAGAGCACCCCAGAAACTGAAGCCCACTTTTGTAACTGGCTCTTCGTATTTACTGCTTTGGGCCTCGAGGGTCCTTCATACAATAGGAAACTTGCACCAACTCTGTGTAAATGATATTAGACAGCAGTGGAGCAGAGGGGAGGGGTGAAGTCACAGGATTTGGTTTGAACCCTAGGCTCTACTTTTCAGGAGCTCTGTAACCTCGAACAAGGTATTTAATCTGCGTACCTTAGTTTCTTCATCTGTGAAATAGCAATAGTCATGGAAATTCCGTCTCTGAATTTCTGTGAGGATTAAATGAGATAAGCTTCCTAGTAATATGAAAGAGTTCTATTAACATGAGAAAGACAGCCTGTGGAGAAAGGTAAGTGGGGTGGGTTCCCCTGCCTTTGTTCATCTCTGGATGTGTCAGCAGAAAACTGAAGAGAGAACAACAGTAACCAACCAGCGGTGTGACTGGAGGTGCACTTGGCTTGTTTTCTACCCTCAGCATGGAAGGGGAGGGTATGTGGATGCAGCCTGTTTCATGGCAGGATGCAAGGGAATGATTTCCCTCCCAGGAGGGAGCCAACAGGCTGGCTAAGCCTTCACACTTGTATTATTTTGACTTTCTTGGAGACTCAAACAGCAGAATTAGTCAAGGTCTTCGTATGCTATTTCGCCACGTAGTTAACTTGTTGAATATAGCAGATTTTGCAAGACTTTAAACTAGGTGTCGCATTTATTACCACATCCAGCCAACACACTCCACTTGAAAATAAACCAGGACGTTCGTGTGTTGAATTCTGTAAAGGTGATTTCATGTCAATGATAAGTAAGATAATAGATGGTGCTGGAAGAATTGCGAGACTGTAATACACTTGAGGTGCTAAGGCAACTGACTAATGGGAGCCAGGCCATTTGAGATATTCAGCCTTGGATATATTTTAGAGTTATGGATCTATTTATAAGATTGCCGTATATCATTTAGCTTGTTCCCTTCACAATTCTAAAGCCTTTTATAGAAGATGAGGCCAGAGAATTGTTGGATTCCACCAATTCAGCATTTCGACCAGCTGCTATACCTGTCCAAAATGGTTAGGTCAGCTTCTACCAAGTGAAAAAAATTACTTCCTGGTGTGGATCAGGCCCTGTTGGGAAGCCGTGTTAATCTTTTTCAGTCCCGACTGTGTTATCCAGTTTCTTGGCCTCAAGTAGTCAAAAGCCTTTATGACCCTGTCAAAGAGTTTAATTGTCATTGTCTCAAGAAACTCTTTTTGGGTTATTTTCTTAAACAATTAAAAATATTTCTTTGGGGAAAAAAGAATCTTTAAAAGGAATGTTTTTTAAGATGGAATCCACAGGGGCGCCTGGGTGGCTCAGTGGGCCTCTGCCTTCAGCTCAGGTCATGATCCCAGAGTGCTGGGATTGAGCCCCACATGGGGCGCTCTGCTCGACGGGGAGCTTGCTTCCCTTTCTCTCTCTCTGCCTGCCTCTCTGCCTGCTTGTGATCTCTGTCTGTCAAATAAATAAAATCTTTAATAAGAAGGAGTCCACAGAGGATACCACAGAGAGTCTACTGACCCACTCTTATGATCAGGCGGTTATAGTGGCATAAATGCCATAGTTCCAGGATCTCCTGGTAGAGCCTAGTTCCCTATTAAGAGGATTCTAATGTCCCTTTCAGAGTTGGTGGAAGTTTTCTCTCTAACGAGCTATGCAGCCTATTTAGCCTGTAGCTTCTAGGGATATACCATCTTTACAATGATTATAATCTTGAGAAGTGCATTATGGCCTCCACCCACTGTCAAAAAGCCTCATTGTTGGTATTTTTACTGATTGACATAGCAAAGTTGGTATTGACTCCCATCTGGCACTCTGGTCATTTTCTAATTCCGTGCAAAAGACTGCAGTACCCTCAAATATCTTCCCATGAACCCTCAGAACCTTCCCATGAATTCCCAGGCTTGTTTGACATGACTGCAAGGTAAACACTCCAATGCCAGATGTTAGGACTTGCCATGAGATTTCTTTTGAAGTTTTATGAGTACCCTTTAAAGATGGTACAACGTTTCACATTTGGAGCATGGCTGATGTCTATGGCTTTAAGAGTAGATTTTGATGGCATACATTCTGGTAATAGTAGTATTCGTAGAGCATTGTCAAAAACTTCTGACTCCTGCAATATGGATAGTATATACTTGCTTCTCTGTACTTACAGGCTCTGTGACAACTGGAATACATGCACGGAATTTATTCTCTAACTGCCCTCACAATTCTGCCTGAGAAGTATGTTGAAATCACCAAAAAATAAAATACAATAATAATAATTTTAAAAAAGGAGCAGGGAAGATCTGCATCAATATGGGAAACTAGGGAGTATTACCATTTTCCTGCCAGGTACCTTGACTGAACTAACTATAGTGTGGATGGAATGAAATTAAAAGAAGTCATTGCAGTTGTTATACAACTGTCTTCTATAATAGCAGTGAAGTGTTCTGGAAAACAAGGAAGTACCTGGTAGAACCCAATTAACACCTTTTAAATATAGTGGACCATGGAATGAATAGGAACATTTTTTTTTTTTTTTTTAAGATTTTATTTATTTATTTGACAGAGAGAGATCACAAGTAGGCAGAGAGGCAGGCAGAGAGAGAGGAGGAAGCAGGCCCCCTGCTGAGCAGAGAGCCCGACGCGGGGCTCGATCCCAGGACCCTGAGATCATGACCCGAGCCGAAGGCAGCGGCTTAACCGGCTGAGCCACCCAGGCGCCCCTAGGAACATTTTTTTAAAATTTCTTTTTCTTGGAAGGATAACATGTGTAGGTGTGGCTGCAATGGGAGTTTGTGGAGGCTTATGCAAATGGACACAGCATAGATAACGCAGTAGTAAAACAGGATTCTAGCTGAATCCTAGTGGCTATTTTCCCCCAACCCTAGGGCAGCACCAGAAAGGGGGCCTGGACAGCCACACAAGGTAAATAATATGGAGAATGTGACAAGAAGAAGTTGGGCACAGCCAAGTGTGGAAATTTCCCTAAACATCTGCTTAGAAACAGACATGCACTTTCCCAACCCTCAGTTGGTTACATCTCAATATATCCTGCTTCCATCACCCTCACACAGGAGGCCTGGAAAAAGGTTTCTCACCAAGAAGATAAAGTGGAGATTAGGAGATAATCCACTCTTCTACTCCTAGGTGAATATGAGGTCAGGAGAGCAGAATTTTCACTCAAAGGTCGGGCAACAAAAAAAGGCTTTTCAACATAAATTTATGAAGAAAATATAATACTTGAAATTTAAGGGAAAGTTTTTTAAACAATTTTTTTTAATGAAGCACAACTAAATTTATAACATTTACTTTGTATGCTCCATAAAACTTTAGAATATATAGACTTTAGGCAAAGAAGAGATGAAAAAAAAAATAAGAGACAAGAGAAGATAGGAATCATCTTCTGTGTCTAAATAACAAGATGAGGAAATAATATAACAGTACTGTGATGGAAGAATCAATGTGTGTCCTAGAAAGAAGGAGAAAGAGCACTGAAGAGCATCACGTCAGGTAGCGAACTGAGGGGAGTTTACAAAATTTAGAAGCAATGGCAAAGAGTAGTGGATGTGTTGAACTCAATGAGGAAATCCAGCCCACTGATATTTGATGTTCTTGAAGAAGAAAGAAATGAAACAGAAGCAACCATCAAGGTTTAAAAAGGAAGTAACTTTTTGAGATTTCAGGCAGAGCAACATCTGTACATATTATTGGGAAACCTATGAATTTCAAAGAGTCCAAAATGATTTCTGTCATCATCCCGTCAGACACTTAGGAATGAAAGTCAAGCGGGTCCCCAAGTTTTCTTTGATAACTTTAAATGCCAAATAATGCTGCTGGTGCTGAATGACAATAAAAATAATAAACACTTCCTGAGCATTTTGATACTCATATGCCTTTACATAGGTAAGTAAAACCTCCCAATGAATTTTGATGTAAGTGCTTATATTCTCATTTTGTAAAATATTTTGTAAATATTTTCAATATAGCTAAAAAAAAAGAAGAAAATTTAAAAATAACGAGAAAAAACAAAGGAAAGAACAATGAATCATAAAAGGTACAATATATAAGGCTGGCATAATTAAGAGTAGCCAAATTAATGAAAATGAAAAAGAAAATTAAGTGAAATTTCCCCTACTTTTTAAAAAAAGTCTCACAGTGAGTGAACAAACAAAATAGAACCAAAAGCAAACTCTATACTGTCAATGAGAGCAACCTTCCTTTTCCACTTCAAGTAACTCCAAAAGTTTCAAAGTAACAAGATAGGCAATAATTTTGAAAGCAAACATAAATAAGGACAAATGCTATTATTCAAGTAGACTTTAACGCAAAAGAACTTTAAATGTACTTCTAACAAAGAGATTAATTTCATACTGAAAAAGGCAGGAATGCCTTAAAACTGACCAATATACAAATATTGTGGGAGGCAAAAATATCTCTCAATATTTCAGGGATTAATGGCCAAAACACAAATGAGGATGTAAAAGATTTTAATGGCTTTGAAACAGATGATTTAACAGACTTAACTAATACTCTGTTTCCCAAAACACAGATAATGTATTTATTCAGAGAGGCAATTAACATTTTTTTAATATTTCAAAGTATATTAGACCAAAGAACTCCTTAAATAAATGCAAAGTCACAAAAAGTGTACAGGACTTATAGTTTCTGAACACAGTGTAAGAAGCTAATTATAAATATATAAAATAACTCCCTTGTTCCAGCCATTTGGGAATTAAACAACTACCACAATTTTCCTCAATAATTGCTGGATTAAAACAGTGATCAAAATACAGTTTTAAGAAACAAAATAGGGATCCTAAGAATAGCACATATCAAAACATAAGGGATCCAGTCAAAGCTGTAATCATAGGCAAAATCAATATGCTTTATTAATTTATTTAGGAAATTCATTAGAACAGAAATCAGATTAAGAAATAAAATGAGAACTACTATACTTTGATCCATAAACAATAAAAAATATTTGTAACATTCAAGTTCTAGGTATGCAGTCTATTGGTAAATTAATAATAGAAGAATACTCCCTTGTGATGTCAGGACATGTCTATCATACTTAATGCAAATTCATAAACATTTCTCATTAAATAAGGAATAAGACAAGGATTCTGTTACCATTGCTGCTATTTAACATACCTCAGGAAGTTATAGCCAATGCAACATGTCAAGAAAAATAATTCAGATAGATAAGTATTATAAAAGAAGAGATTTCCAAATGATATAAATTATGAAGAAATCCCAATAAAGTCACCAGAAGAACTGATAAAATATAGTTCAGGGAAAATGTCAAATGTAATTGAAATATAGACAAATAAATGTTTCTATATTATCAATAATCCAAATGCAAATTAAATGAAGCACTAGTCACTTTAAAACTTTAAAACACACACACACACACACACACACACACATATATATATATATGTATATATATGAAAGGAACTCAACAATTTAAAATTTATATGGAAGAATCAATGTCTAAGAACTAAATCCATTTTGAAAAAAATAGGAAAGATTTATCTTATTAGATGTTGTCATATATTATATTATAAAGCTATAGTTATAAATCTGTTGCAAAGAAAAATAGACCATAGAAAAGTCTAGAGGTCTCAGAAGCAGACTCAAGTTCATGTGGAAAATTAATATACAATAGAGGGGGCCCATGGTATTAATAGAAAAGCGATTATTTAGTACATGATGTTGGGAAAAATGTCTTATGGCATAAAAACAAGTAAGACATAATGTATAGAGAAGACTACAGAGAAGTCAAAGAAATGTGAAGATAAAACCATAAAGCTAATAGAAAATAATGTAGAAGAATATCTTAGTACCTTAATTGTGGAAAAATACAACACTCCAGAATCATGAGGTGGAAAATTGCTGAATTTGATTACATTACACTACAGAGTTTTATTCAATGTTGAATACCACTGGGACTAATATCTAGAATATACATGAGCCTCATACAAATGAGCAAGAAACAGATATGAACCCCAATAGAAAAATGGCCCAGGAATATATGTAGAGGCAATTCATAGAAGAGGAAACCCTAGGGATTAATACAGTTAAACAGAGATACTTAAAACCATTAGTAATTAGATGAATGCAAATTAAAATAACAATGACATATCCCTGAAGACCTGTCAGATAGATAAAACATTAGCTGACACTGTTAAGTATTGGCAGGAGGAGGGGATGTATGAATACTCAGGCACTGCTGGTTGGAGTATAGAATAACACAGAAGACCTGTAGCAAACAGGCAGGACTTACCCAAACTAAATGAGGGTGTTCCCTATGACCAGTGACTCCACTCTTTATAGAACCATAAGTACAAACGAATGAAGATGTTCCTTGAAGCATTGTTTGTGGTGGCAGGAAGTTGAAGACCATCCGGTCATCCACCACTGGAGGAATGGATATATGAACATTGTGATTGCATGCTATGGAGAAACATACTGGTTAGGACCAATGAACAACGTGTAGACGGGCACTGACAGCAACACGGATGAATTTTTAAAAACTTGGATGGAATGAGAAAAGCAAGAAAGAACGAAATTTACATTGCACAATAGCGTTTGTGTAAATTAACAATTCATGTACTCCGTGAGTGAATATACATTTCACAGATTCACAGGTGAAGACTTGAAAAAGATAAAAACAAATGGAAATAGTTAAATTTGAGGGTAAGGAAGGACATGGGAATGGGGAAGAAGGTTCCAAGTGAATGAATGAATGAATGAATGAATGAATAAGAAAGAAGCCTTGCAAGGTAGGGTAAGGGAGAAGAAAGGAGGCTGTAAAGGAAGGAAGTGAGAGAGGGAGGCGGGAAAGGAAAGAAGGAAAGAACAAGACAGTAAACTTAAGATATAAGCAGGATATTTTTGAAGGACTAAAAAGAAGACTTGATTAAAAGAAACCCCATGCTGGCGCACCTGGGTGGTTCAGTTGGTTAAGTGTCTGCCTTCAGCCAAGGTCATGATCCCTGGGTCTGGGAATCCAGTCCCCCCGCCCCTTGTGCCACCCTTACGCTCTCACACTTGCTCGCTCGCGCTCTCTCTCGCTCATAAATAAATAAGTAAATAATTTTTAAAAAACAACTAAAAGAAAATGCATGCTATGTCTCAGATTTCAAAGTTCAGAATTACAATGGTGTCAGTTTTCAGAAAATTTAGTCATAAATGTAATTTAATTCCATTAAAAATTTGTGGGGGATTGCTTTTGTAACTAACCAAGTGATATAGATGCCCTTTTTACACCCCCTGACTCTTTTCTACCTTTCTCTGTGTCCTGCAAGGCTGACCTGGAAGGATTGCATCAGAGCACTCTCTTACAGTCTGGTTTCAGGACAAGTTTGACCGGCAATAGATGGAAAGGCAGGAGCAGGGTTATTTATGTGTATGTGTTTTGGAGGGGGTGGGCGGTGGGGATGGGGGTAGTATTTATTTCAACTCCTGCTTCCTTGTAGGACCACCTTAGGTTGGATGATCCCTCTACTATCAGGTAGCTGCATGGCTCTTTGCAACTTCAGGCCTAGAAGTGATAATGGCTCCTGGCTGTCACTGACCCCAAGATGATGCACTGTTCACAGCTGCGTATGAACAACCATGAAAACTGTGAAAGAGATTATCAAGAGCAACTTGTGCTATCAGAAAAATTCAAGTATATTCAGAACTACAATAATTTTTTTTAAAACTAAGTGATAGTATAAGGATAAGCAAAGTATAAGAAAGTGATAAAACACAGCCCTATGTGTTGTGTTCTTATTTGTGCATATATAAATGGGAATAAAGGTAATATTTCAATGGTTTGGGGATATTTAATTAATTCCTTTGAAACTAAAAAGTTAATCCTTATGTCATGGCACATTCAGAATTAAATTCAAGATGGATGAAACAGTGAAATGTGGGAAGTTATGAAGAGGAAGGAAAGAAAGGAAGGAAAAGGAAGAAACTGACTAAAAATTAATTTGAAATCTGATTGGGAAAGACAAGCATAAAAACATATATAAAAATAAAAACAAAGACTAAACAATTTGATTATACAAAATGTATAAAAATAAACTGTTGGATAAATGATAAAAATTTAATTTAAAATGATATATGATAAAAATTTAATTTAAAATGATAAAAATTTGAAAGACAGGTGTGAATAAGAAAAAGGTATCTGCAATAAATAACTGGCAAAAAATTAATTTAAAAAGTTGTTTTCTCAAAATGCGTTTTAAAACATGAGCAACTCACAAAAATAAAGAAATAAAGGCACTCACAAAAGGAAATCATGAATGACTGATCAGCTTTGACAACTTATTTACCTGCACCAGTACTAAAATGAATGTAAATTAAGAAAATACGATACTACTTTCACTTAATAATTTAATAAAAATATAAAACTAGTGCTGGCAGTTTTCTGGAAAAATAGAGGTATAAATTATTAAAACTTTTTTTGTTAATAGACTTTTTTTCTTTAAGCTCTTAGCCCAAAGTGAGGCTTGAACTCATGACCTGAAGATCAAGAGTCGCATGCTCTACTGACTGGGCCAGTCAGTCACCCTAAAACTTTTTTGGACACAATCTGCACACACACATTTAAACTTTAACTTGTTACGTAATTTTTTCTATGAAAATAATCAGAAACAAAGGCAAAACATATATAAGGAATTTCATCATGGTATAACTTGTGATATTAAAAAATTGAAAAGAACCCAAATATCATAAACTGGTAATGAATTAAAGTGGGATATCTATACAATTACATACTATGAAGGCATATGGTCTTTTCACATAATATTTAATAAAATGCAAGAAATTCTTACTTTTCCTTTGGTTAAAGGAAAAGAGTAGTTCATAGGATTTTAACAAGTGAAATACAAACTCAACTAAAGATAAAGGGGTTGTGCATTCTCAAAAAAAAGAATAGAAAACAAAAATGCCAAAATATTAAAAATTGTTATCTCTGGGAAATTACCATAAACATGGTCTTAAATTTCTTCTTTGCATATGTCTTCTATTTTCCTAAAATTTATAATAAATTCAAATGAAAACTTTTATACTCAGTGGAAAAATTTTAAGCTTGGAAGGAGTTATTCCTTTTGTTGTTACATATAGGACAACAAAATCTTGTTACATATAGGACAACAAAATCTAGTGGGCCATTATAAATATCAGTTTGGAGTTAGTGAAAAAGAGTTTTCTGAGGGCTTCACACCATTTACTATGTGACTCATAATAAATATGAATATCTCTATTTACTATATTAAATACATCAGCAAATAATTTTCTCAAATTGCAATGATGAGCCAAATGGTATACTTGCAGAGTTGGGATAATGCTTTTATTAGTTTATTTTATTGGTGATTTTAAATATCTGAAAGATAATTATGAGAAAAGCTCACATCTGAAGCTTTCTATACAGAGTCTGTAACCAGTATTAAAAGATAAACTAAGCACATTAAATATTTCAAGAATCTGTTTGAATAAAAAGCGACTAGAGTCAGGCAGTGCTAAATTGGAAGTGGTTGGGTGAGCTTCGGCCTTCAGAAACCAGGTGAGTCTTCTCCAGAAAAACAAAGAAAGGAAAGTATTTGATTGGTTATAGTTTAAAGTCTAGTTGTCTGTTTGTTGTTGGTTGTCTTTAGATTTCAATTTTGTAGCCTCGAGGCGTTTACAGTTTTAGAATCTGGTTTCCTTATGTGGTCACCCTGGCATGAGAGATACCTCAATTCCTTGTTTTAATTAATTTAATAGCAGTAATGCACTTACTGTTACTTTCATTATTTAGTTCTAGAAAACAGATTCCATTTCTGTGTTCAGAGGAGCCAGGTCGTTAACTGATGGTAATACAAAGAGATGGTATTTGAATCAGAGCACTTATTAATCTTTCACTCTATGATACTGACTTGAATACAGACAGAAAGAATGGATTGTCTTTGGGGATCAAAATTTTAGCCACATTATGTGCTCTCCAACAGATTAGAGAACAAAACAAGCCTTTACCTTCCCCCTTAAACTCTTCAGTTTTCTCTTGTCCTTTCCTCACTCTCTCCCTTCCTGCCTTATAACATAAGCCACATCCCATTCATTTATGGCTACTTTTGCATTACAGTGGCAGAGTTCAATCACTGTAAGGCCAGCAAAGTCTAAAATATTGATGATCTGACCCTTTACAGAAAGAGTTTGCTGAAACCTCCTGTAGAGGAAGGGCTTACCAAAACAGAAATAAGCAGCCTTGCAGAGTCTTTAATTGCTTCAAATTATCTTGATTTTCTTGTAGGAACAAAATCTCAAAGACATTGGATCTCCCTGGCTTATGTAGCAGAACCATTCTTTAAAGGAGCTATTTCCTTAAAAAGTAGAGACACAGTCTTGAGCTACCCTCTCTGGGGTTGCGCTGACAGAGTCACAATGACTTATTCATTTCCCAGTAGACCCTGGAAGCTATCTGAGTAGGTAATATATGCCTAAACCCATTGAAAACCATTGACAAGTCCCGCACAGAGAGACCTGGGGTTTGGGCAAGTACATGGGAATGAAAAAAGAGTAGCAGCTGATGAACATGAACTTGGGTATGGAATTCCTAGATGAAATGGACACCCCACACTTCCACAGGCCTTTCTGTTAGGGTACAACCTGAGGAGTAAGCAAGCCATTTTGTCTCACTACGGGAGAAAACAATAATTTCCCTGTAGGGACATGATATTATCTAAACCCTGTTAAAAACAAGACAACAGGCCCAAATGGAGTCACTTCTGCTAAGCTCCACATCACCAATTACAGTTTTGGCTCTCCTAGAAATGGAACCTTAAAGCAGTCAATCAGATATCACCCAATGAGCACTAGTTAGGTAATGGACTCAACGGACCCCTGATATTCCATTCCCTAAAGAAGAATGATCTTAGAATAACCAATCTGTCTTTTTGTCTAGTATAACTACCTTGCTCCTTCTCCCTTCTGCCTATAAGAGTCTCATTTTGTTCAGCTCCTCAGAGCTCCTTTTTATCTGCTAGGTTGGATGCTGCCTGATTCATGAATTTTTGAATAAACCTGGTAAGATCTTTAAAACTTGCTCAGCTGAATTTTGTCTTTTAGCCAACCCTAAACATTGTAGGTGTCTGGATGGTTTCAAACCAGATGTAAAGATTCATGTAGGATCCGAAAGAAGATTAAAAATCAGGCACGAGGAGCACCCGGGTGGTTCAGTCGTTAAGCAGCTGCCTTCAGCTCAGGTCATGATCCCAGAGACCCGGGATCAAGCCCCACATTGGGTTCTCTGCTTCTCTCTCTCCCACTCCTGCTTGTGTTCTCTCTCTGGCTGTGTCTCTCTCTGTCAAATAGATAAATAAAATCTTCAAAAAAAAAAATTGGGGATGAGTGTGCTTCAGCAGAGATTGCTTCAAAGAGGAGGGAACAGAGAGGGCAGTCGGGGGGGACCCAGGGAACGTGGGGGGGATTTTTACTATGCAAGTCATCCACGAATATGCTGAACTAAGGAGGAAAGACAAAAGCTCAGTCCGGAGAGAAGGTGGGGGAGGAGGCCAAGAAGGACTGGCAAAGGAAGAAAGAAAAAAAATGGGGAATTTAGGGGTAAAGAGGATGGAGGGGAAAGTGAGGAACAGATAAGATGATATCATTCCTGTTTCAAGGCACTGCCTCCATGTTTAAAGACTTTACTTGCCAGAGGTAGAATGGGGCATGATGGATTTTAATACACAGTGTCTTCTTTGAAGGAATTGACAAGCTGGAGTAGGGAAGGGTGGGAGAGAAAACACATACATATAAAAACTAACTAATAGGACAAGGCAGTAAAAGGAATACAATCTACAGAATCCTAGCAGGTGGTTTAGCCCACACAGATGTGAACTGTAAAATGTATTTCTTTTTCATTCCCGAGTTCCTTTTTAAAAAACATCTCAGATCAGTGATTCAGTTAAAAGATGGTACCTAGGGCAGTAGTTTCCACTAAGGTTATCCTGAGGGTCATATCCAAGTGGCACAGATAATCAAAAAGACCATGTATATATTTGCATTTAAAGTGGTATGATTTACATGTTTTTGCATATCCACACGTACTATGCATATAATTATGTTGACAGTAAGGTCTGCCCTTACTCACAATATTAAACTTTCTATTAGTAGGCTGGAGGGAATCAGTTCTTACTTCTTCTTGCCTCTTTTTTCTTACTCAATCTTTGTCAATGATCTAGCCATCTTGTGGGAAAGGAGAAGGCAAGATGCACAGGGATTTGAGCCACACCCTACACTGGAGCCACACCCTACACTGGCCCCAGAGGGTAGAGTGTTGATAGGGATTTGAGCCACACCCTACACTGGAGAGCACTAGACCCAATTAATCAGATTGCCATGTTAATCATATAAGGCTGTGTATTCTGCATTAAAGAGAGGCTCTGTCAACAACTGTTTAAAAAAAAACCTGCTAATACTATTAATAAAATTAATGATTATTGACATCTGTTTTCTTTTCCGCCTGTCCAAGAGACACAATCCCTGGGGGACAGGGATAGATAAAGTGGTCACAATTTATTGGAAATTTATTATATACCTGATATTGTGCTACCTATTTTATATACAGTTTGTTATTCTCCTTTTTAGGATAATTAATTACCTTAAAAGTTAGGTATTGCTATGTCTACAGTTGGAAAAAATGATATTTAGAGAGATTAAGTGACCCAGAGTCACACAGGTAACGAGTGGTGGGGCAGGGATTTATTGATTGGTTTATTTAATCCATATTAAGTGCCTGGTATGTGCAAGACACTGGTGAAGTACTATCTGCTGTACTCCAGAGTCATGCTAAGTACACATAGCTAGATAATTTTTTCCTACCTTAAAATGGCTTATTCTTTGGGTATCTCTATTTTTGCAAACAGTAGAATCATTTACCCAATCCCTGAAGCCAAAATCCAGAAAGCCATCTTAGACTCTAATTCATCAATTCTTATATCCAAAAAATCACTCAGTCTTATCAATTCTACCCTCTAAATATCTTTTTCTTCTAAGCCCTCTTCCAAATCTGCATTGCCACCAAAGTATCTTTTGCTCATATTACCATAGAGCTATCTTCCTGTTCTTGATGTTTCTAGGAAATGAGAGTCACCAAAAATAGTAAAAATGTCATATTAGACATCTTTGTTTTGCAATGCTTAATATAGAGGTCCAGAACAATAAGGACTTAATGTTTCTTTAAAAAATTCTTGAATAAAGTTCTTGCAAGTAAAATTTTGAAAACTAGATTAGTCCATGAGACAAGGACTTATTAAATATATGTGTGTGTGTGTGTGTGTGCATTCCCCCGCCCCCCGCCCCCGGGCACTTGGGTGGCTCAGTTAATTAGGTGTTTGACTCCTGGTTTCAGCTCATGTCATGATCTTGTGGTCCTGACAGTGTGCTGGGCTCCACATTGAGCGTGGAGCCTGTTTGAAGCTCTCTCTTCTCCCTCTGCCCTCTCCCCTACTGCTCCCCTCTCTCATGTGTGCACACATTCTCTCATATAACATGCTGCAAAGAGCCAATAGATATAGCTCACTCTGTCATATAATGCAGAATTTTAAATGGAGAAATGGGAGTAATCGTTATCACCAAAATGTTCCTAGAAATCAGGCTGAGAGAGAGTCTCCAGACTGAGAAAGAAACCCAGATGTCAGAAACCCCAATGAACTAACTTAGGACACTTTCTGGCAATGAGTGCTTCTCATTCATGAGAATGAGAATGAGAATGAACTGCTTTCTCCCCGACCTCCCAATGTAAAATAACAGCCATGGTGAATTCAAGACAATTATGGACTCATCATGCACCAGGGGATTGAAAACTAAGTAATACATAAGGAGTGGGGATTGGAAATTACTTAGTGATGCATAAGCAGAATCTGCCTTCAAGGAGATAAATGAACACATCAGCTCTTCAGTGCTTCTAATGTGCTTTCACATAAACTGTCTCTTGCAATCTCATTTTCTTAACAATTATCTCCATTTTACTGATGAGGAAACTAAAGTTCAAAGTTAAGTGAGTTACTCAGGATCACACTACCAATGAGGGTTAAAATCCAGGACTCTGTTGTCAAATCCCTGTTCCTACATCATGTTACCAAACTGCTGAGGAAATTAATTAATCAATCCATTAATTAAGAAAATACTTATTGAGCACCTAGGCTGTTCTAAGCACTTGGGGTATGTCAGTGAATAAATTACATAAATATGTCCGCTCTCAAGGCGCATTTGTTTTTGGCTCTCCCTTAATGAGGTGCAAATCCCCCTTTGTGTGGAAAAGCCCTTTCTACTGTACACTGAGGTTTTTAAGATTCTTTCTCTTAAGAATAGTAGCTGACTCTGTGAACAACTGTCCTCAGGCTCTCATCATTGAGCTCTTGGACCACAAACTTCTGGGTAATTTTTTTTAAAAACATGCCATCAATTTGGCTACTGTACCTATCAGTTACTACAGAGTTATTTAAGAACACAAGGCTGTTTGCCTTTAATTAATTTAAATATAAACACGCAATGTTAGGAAAATTAAGTAGACAAAAACATTTTCATGCATCATAGGCATTTTGCAAACATATACAGTGTAACCTGTTAATTACATTTTCCTTCACAAACCATTTATCTTTTCAAAGACTTGCCTAATAATTTGATGCTTCTCACTTACATTTTTAACTGCTTGTGAGTCATTTTTCCAGGCTGTTTCCAAAGGGATTGCCATGTCCCAAATGAAAAGAATTATTATAATAATGTGGAACAATAAAACAACATATAGTGTCTCATTCTAGCCCACAGACCACGTGGGATCATTTGAATATTCATTGAGTTTAGATAAAACAATATAATGAATCCTTTCCTAATCCTTTTCTTCAATTTGAAGGAAGCTCATGGAATGATCTATAGTGGAAATTTCCAAAAGTTGATACATATACCATGTATGTATCAAATGGCATCACAATTCACGCTACTGGTAACATAATAGAAGGTGTATATGTTGGCCTCTGTCCCTAGTTCCTGGCACCGAGTTCCTAAAAACCCTTGTAATTTCCAAAGTGATAAGAGCATCTCTTTGGTCTTTGACCCATCCCTGACATAAGACTCCTAAAATCCATATAAAGTTCTAGGTGATAAGAGCAGTAGGAGCATTTTTATTCTAATGAGATGACTCTGGGTGGACACCTGGAAAGGAGGCTAATCACCAGAAAGACCACACCATGATTAGAAGCTTGGAATATTCAGCTCTCCTCCCCTACCACCATCCCATTCTCCAGAGAGGGTGGGGGACTGGAAAAGGAGTTAACAACTTATCATGCCTATATGAGGAAACCTCCATATAAAATTCCAATAGTATGGGGTTTGGAGAGCTGCCAGGTAGGTAAACACACTCATGCACCCCAACTCAATGGGGACAAAAGCTCCTGTGCTTAGGACTCTCCCAGACCTCACTCTATGTTTCTCTTCGTCTAGTTTTTTATCTTTGTCTGTTATCCTATCTTTGAACAAACTGGTGAGCATAAGTAAGTGTGTCCTTAATTCTGGATTCATTCTGGCAAATAATCAAATCTGAGGGAGAGGAAGTAGTGGGAACCTATGGTTTATAGCTAAGTCCCACGTAAGCTGGGAATAACCTGGGGGCCTCTGACTTAAGATTGGCATCTGAAGTGGAGGAGAGTCTCTTGGGACTGAGCCCTTAACCTGGGGAATCTGACAGTATCTCCAGGTAGACAGTCTCAGAACAGAGTTAATCTGTAGGATAGTCACTGTGTCAGAGAATTGCTTGGTGGAGGAAAAGCCACCATACATTTGGTGGCTGGAGTGTCAAAAGTGAAGTGGTATATGTGAAAGTAGAAAAGAAAGACACAGGAAGAGAACTGTGGCTTTTTCCAGTACACACTCCCAACCTGAATCCAGAGATTCGTCCTCATTGGTAGCTTCCTCCCTCACTCCAAGGAGGCAGTTGGTAGCAAAGTTGGCTCTGTTCTAGTCAGACCCATCTAGTTGTACTTTCTATCTCTCCATTCGAGCCAGACTTTCATCTTGTGTTTGAATGATTACAATAGACCTGGATCTCATCTCCTTGTCTCCACAATCCAACATAGCAGAGAGTTGTGAGTAAGGAGGACCACGCTAAGCTCCAGTCAAACCAAATTGTTTTTGGTTTCTTACATGGGCCCTATTCTCTCAGATTTCCATGCCTTTGTGCATCCAGTTTTTCTCCTTTCTGTAAAGCTCTTTCTATTTAGTCTTCTTAAAGTTCTCCGTTCATTTTTTATGTCCTAATTAGGGGTCAGTTCTCTTTCAAATGAAGCATTTTCCACCCCCCCCCCCGTCAGATCTTTCCTTTCTCCACTTGGTTTAGGTAAAGATGGCTACACTCCTTTGTCCCCACTGTACTCAGTGCAGCACATGATGCTTTATGAATTATCTTTCTTTGCCTGTCTGTTTGTCTCTTCTACACACTGCTTTGATAGGAAGCATGAGGCATGTATTTCCCCAGCCCCCAGCAGTGACAATCAATGAATTCAGGGAATCCTACCAGATGAATAAGCAGATATCTTCAACAGGGAAGAAATGTCCCAAGGCTCAGGTGTAGGGTAGCTCTGAAGTAGTACAACTTAAAAGAGGTTATGGGATGCCATTCCTGAAAAGAGATGAGGCGGGCGATATTTACCAACCTTCTTTTTTTGCCTCTTCTTTCCCTTTATGTCACTCTCCTTCCCAAATAGGTATAGAATTTCTATCCAAATGACATTTGCTCTATGTTACCAAAATATGGATTGTAGAGCTCTCAACCCTGGAAGTGTCTCTGTTACTCCTGGATATTTTCTTGCAACTAGTTACACTGGTACCAGCTGGTGGTAAATGTCTCAGTCACAGTGTCCAAACCACAAACCATATGCTATGCCTCTAATCCACATGGGGTTTCTTGATCAATCTTCTTCTTTCATATACTTATCTATTTCTTTTATATACTTTCAAGAATAAATTCCCCAACTTAAACTATTTTTTTGACATTATTTATACTCTCCTGTGTCCCATAAAAAGCCAGAAGTCTTGAATTTGCTTGTATTACTGATGTATAAGACAAGTCTATCTTTGCCGTGTTGTACATGCTGGACTAAGGTATGTGGTAAACTTTTAAAACATAAATAAAATCCTGATCCAAACAGATGAATTTGACAGTTTTTAACAGACAAGAGCACTTGTTCACACAGCATAGCTCCTTTAAACTATCATGTTTGACAACACCATGGAAGTTGATTTATATTAATTCATTGATGAAAAGAATATAGGAATAATTTTACTATCCAAGCTATTAAACCAGGCTCAAACATCTGCTTATAATGGCTTCTTTAATATCTACTTGATATTTCTTAACAGCCAGCAAAAGTAGTTGCCAACGGGTTTAAGAAAAAAAATATAGGAAAATCAAACTTAGAATTGAGAGATTCTGTTATTTTTATATAAGAGCTGTCTTCCTTAGGAGCATAATTTAAGAATCATGAAAATAAATCACCCTTTTGGAGCAAATGTTTATTTTTTATTTTTATATTTTAAAGATTTTATTTATTTGACACACACACAGAGAGAAAGAGAGATCACAAGTAGACAGAGAGGCAGGCAGAGAGAGAGAGAGGCAGAAGCAGGCTCCCTGGGCTCGATCCCAGGACCTGAGATCATGACAGGGGCTGAAGACAGAGGCTTAACCCACTGAACCACCCAGGTGCCCCAGGAGCAAATATTTAAATAGAAAAAAACATTCTGTGTTCCATTGCAACTACCCATGAAATAGTAAGATTAGGTTTTGCCTCCCTCTGGTCTTCTGGTTTCCTCTGCCAGGATGTTATTTGGCATCAATCTACCTGATGCATATCTTCCCTGTTGCTCTTCCTTAACCACCTCTCTCTACTCCATTATTACTAGAGCATCTATTATATTCTATTAGAGAATCCTTTGTTTATAAACGGTTCCCCAGCTAGACTAGGAACTCATGGCAGGCAGGTCTCACGTGCACCCATTTGCACCTAGCCCAGGATCTGAGCTAGATCTGGTGTTTGAAACATTAAGTTCCTTATTATTAACTACAGAAAAATATGTGGTCTCTGTCTGTGTACTTGATCAATGTTCGCTTTTTTAGTCTTTAACATAGGATATAACACAGGTTGATTTGAGGACATACCTGCTGCATAGCAACTGGCTTACCTAGGAAGTGACCACTTTCTTTCCATTTGCTGGCCTCTGCAATTTCTCTGCCCCTGAATCTCTCGAACTGCTGCCTGTATTTTCTGTGAAGTGAACGTGGGCAGGTGATGTGTCTTTACAGGCAGGCACGGGGACCCCAGAGTCAGGTGGATTTGCCTTCCAACGGGGCCACTTACTAGCTGTGTGATCTTGGTCTATTTACTCGATCTTTGTATTTCCATGAACCAGAAACTAGGAGATGTTAATGCTGCTCTCCTATTTGCTTGAATTTTCTCACCTTTAAAACAAGATAATGATAGGATTTACCTCGCAGGACTGTTGGAAACATTACATAGGATGTGTAAGTTTATTAGAGCGGATTTATTAAGCACATGGCAGGCGCTTACTAAATGCTAGCTATTGTGCTTATTTCGTACCCAAGTGGGAGAAGAAGGTACAAAAAGCCAGTTCTTTTTGGTAGGAAGAGCATCTTTCGAATCGGGTTGTAAGCTAAAAATGTTACAGAACCTGGACTGGATCCTGGCAGAAGAACCACGCGGCACTCAAAAACCTTGGAGGACCGGAGGTTTATGTAACACTGGTGGGCTCAGAGGAGAGCGGTCTCCAAAGGTCTGAGTGCTGAGCACAAGTGGGGAGGGTAACTTATACCCTTCTACTTCTGCATACTTGGTACTTTTGGCAAGTGTAGGAAACTGGGCTGGGAAGAACCCGGAGGGCTTTGAGACAGGGACTAGAATTCCTTTGCTGGTTTGGTGGGCCATATTACAGTAGTTTTCCCCTTATCATTCCCCCACGCTTTTTTTTTTTTTTTAAGATGCTTATTTATTTATTTGGCAGACAGAGATCACAAGTAGGCAGAGAGGCAGGCAGAGATGGGTGGGGTGGGGGGCAGGCTTCCTGTTGAGCAGAGAGCCCAATGCTGGGCTGGATCCCAGGACCCTGGGATCATGATCTGAGCTGAAGGCAGAGGCTTTAACCCACTGAGCCACCCAGGCGCCCCTCATTCCCCCCTTTGATGCCCCTTTAAACACCTGGTTTAAAGAGCATCATTGTCATCTACTATGGGCCAATAGCCCTACAAGGCTAGTGTCTGGGCAGCGGCTTCCTGGTAACAGTGTTTTCTATGAATTTAGCAATCTATCCTAAGCTTCCTAAGGTTGCCCAATAAACAATAACATTAACAAGTTTCTGGTAGAAAGTCCAATCAGAAGGGGCAGTAGCATGAAGTCCGACTCCTGAGGTGAGGGATATCACACTGATGATAGCCAGGAACCATGGTAAACAGATGTCCCTCAGTTGTGGGTGGGGGGTGCTTGCTGAAGGTGGAGCTGGAGTGCATCCATAGGGTTTGGTTGGGCTTTCCACTGGTGCGATTCCTTGTCCAACTGGTGAGCCTGTACTCTAAAGTGTGGAGCCACTGGGTGATACCTGAGACCTTGAGGGCAGTAAGGGTGGTTAGGACAACAGTGTGGGGGCCCCATCCACTGTGGTTTGAGGGGGTCCTTGGGAGATGCATCTCAGAGTTTTTCCCAGGGCTTGGAGGTGTCAGGACACTTCTAAGTCTCCAGTTTGTTCGAGGTCTCCTTGAAACCTGCTTATTACAGGGGGTGACCTGCCATAGAGCCTCTGAGGTGAATTATAGCTAGGTAGGTGTACAACTTTAAGAAGAAGAATAATTTCCAAATACTTCCATGAGCATGTTGGACTAGGGAAGCATATTTTGAGTCAGTATAAATATTAATTTTTAAGAATTTGGCAATTGCCAAGCATGAGTGAACACTATAGCATATCCAGCCTCTTATTTTCTTTTTTATAAAACTATTACCATAGTAAGCCAACTGTCATCTGTACTTTTGATAGGGGAATCTTTTAAATCCAGTTGACTAAAATAAACAAGAACAATGACCTCCAAAAGTTATGCTCTATAGAAGTACGATGTTCAGGTCCAGGCATAAGGGTAGCTGGGTTTAAAGTTTGACAGTTTTTAAGTATTATATTAAGCATTGCCTGATATTTAATAAGTCTGCCTCCCATCATCTTTTGGGGGTCTTTGGTCTCTTATCTAGCTTAGGTAAACATTATTCAAAAACAATCAGAACTAGATTTAACATCCACAAAGGTGTGTTATTGAAACAAAATTTTTTTCTATAATAACCCTCGTTTCCAGAGATAGCCAAATAAAACTAATTTGTTTCAAAAACAGGTCCAGTTTTAACAAACAGCATAATTATTTACATAATCTCAGCAAGATTGATCATATAGATCTTTTAGAATATGCTCTGTTGGAACTTTCATAAGGAATCTTCAGGTCGAAATTTTAGTAGCCTCTCCAGGCCAGAAGCCAAGCCAAGTACTTGCCATCAGACATGCCTGCAACCTCTGTAGATTTGGGTGGCTTCCTCTTCATAAGGGCCCCAATATATCTTGAGGTTTCTTTACCTCCAGGAAGTGACATTCTTTACTCACCCAGTGAAGCTGCGGGAAACTCCATAAGCAAGATACCAGGCTGACATTTCCAAGGGGCTTTATGGCTCCATGTTTCATAAAGTAAGCCTTAGTTTCTTAAACCTGTTTGGTCATATCTGAGTCTACACATGTCTCTCAATTAAGACATTACAGTCAAAGCCTTGGTAAAATAACCAATGTTTTCAATGGTGTCCTGTTACAAGGAGAACAGATGCTTATTGAACTTATGCAAATAACTATGATTGCCATGGAAGAAAGAATACTTACTGAGACCTTTTGAATCTTAGAGCGTTCCGGTAAAGAGAAAAGTTAAATGCTTCAGTTTGCTCACAAATGAACACTTTATCGTGTTTTTATTAGTCATAGCTAACTCAAGAGAAAGCTTCCTTAATCTGAAAGAGTAAACGTGAGAAAACCAGCAATGTTTCAAACAAGAGCCAAAAAACTATAATTATCTTTTTAGTTATTTAGTCCTATGTTACTGATTCTTGTTTAGTTTGAATCCAGCTTTTACTTTGTTCTGGAAATTCTTACTCATTTCAGTTTTGATCTTAAAGATATTGAATATCTGTTTTTGTCCTGAAAGTCCTTTACATGATCTTTCTTGAAGATGAAACTTATTTTGTAAGACAATAAGAACAATTGCCAATGACAAAAACTCAGAAACAAACACTAACAAAGTTCCAATACAAGAGTTCATCACGATACGATTGATGAGAAAGCTTAGCTACTCTGTGACACAACACTTCAATAGTCAAGAGTTTTGAGTGATGATCTTGTATTAGTTTACATTGAAATTTTAGGAGCTGCACATTACCTCCAGAATAGTTATAGTCCCCCCCCACCCCGCCACGTAACCCGAGGCTTATCATTTGTTTAACAGCACTTCCAGAGTAACTTAGCATACCAAATAAAAGGCCTAATAAGTTAAGAAGTCTTCATTTACAATTTAAATCCTTGGAAGTGTGTTAAACCTTAGAAAGTTTTAAAGCACTTGCCTAAATAGGATTAGGGATATTAAAGACCTGATAAAAGCAAAACCTAGAAACTAGTTTTTCTGGGCAGGCAAGGAGAAAACAACTATTTACATTTTTTTTTTTTTTTTAAATCAAGAGCAGACCAACAATTGGCGAAAACTTTGTCTTTTTGAACAGAGAGAAAGCAAACTTTCAATCTTACACCACTGTCTTTAAAACCCATTCATTTCAATCTTAGTCTGTCCTGACTGCATCTAAAATTCGGTTCCAAAGTTTTCCCTCCATACAACTTTCCTTTGCATTTGGATTTTGTCCCAAGCGATTTCTTTCCAAACAACCATCTCATTTAGGACAAAATTACCTTCTTTTACTTTCAACAAAAATGCATTCCCGGGGCACCTGGGTGGCTCAGTGGGTTAAAGCCTCTGCCTTCAGCTCAGGTCATGATTCCAGGGTCCTGGGATCCAGCCCAGCATTGGGCTCTCTGCTCAGCAGGGAGCCTGCTCCTCCACCGCCCCCCCCCCACCTGCCTCTCTGCCTACTTGTGATCTCTGTCTGTCAAATAAATAAATAAAATCTTAAAAAAAAAAAATCTTAAAAAAATGCATTCCCATTCCTTTTATCTTACATATCTCCTACTTTTCCACATACAGAGATATTTTCCCTTATTTCCATCAGTCTTAGTTAGCAGGATTTTGCACTCTTTGAAAACTTAGTCTCCAGTTAAAGACTAAGTAGTAACCAATCGCAAACTGTTACAACAGAATTCTTTAGATGCCAAATTTATGAATCAGTTAAGCACAAAGCATGTTTACCAACAGATTTAAATATCCTTAGTTCTTTGCAATAAAAAGTCAAAGGCACAAACCTATGTCCAGTAACTAATGACTTAGCACTTATTATCTTATTTGGAAAAGACCAAGATGTCCAATTAATTTAATTTCATTTATCATCCAAGCAAAACTTTAAGGTTTCAGGTTACCAAAGACTTTGAAAGCTATCTTAATAATTAGACATGAAAACTTTGATGAGATAATTAACCACCATTGTTGTCATCTTTTTGCTGACAAATTGCAACAGAAATAACACGAGATTATTTGACCTTCAGTAAGCCTTGATAGAATAAAAGTTTCATGTTTACTGTGCTATATTCTGAGCAATGAGTTATACAGATGGACACCACATTTGGTAGGCCAAATTGAGGAATCTTTATTAAAAAGCCAGCAACTGCAAGGGGGCTCATGCACTCCAAAATCTCACAGCCACAAATGAGCTCAGGGGTAGACTTATAAAGGCATAAAGCACATCCTGTTGCCAGTTTCTAAGAATTGCCAAGCACAGTACAGAAGCAAAAAGCTAGGTTAAGCAGATATATATATGGTAGGGTACATTTTCTGGAATTGTTGTATCTGGAGTATTTTGCATTTGTTTCTGCTAAGGTTGCGATAACATGGGTGCAATGACATGACTATGTTATGAAATGGCCGCTTTTTACAAAAATGGCGTGACTTATGCTAATTCCATCTCCTAGGTGTCTCAATTGCTGGTAACTTAAAGACACGTCTATCTTAATTAAACCAACAAACTTAACTTAGTTTAAAAACTGAATTATGTTCCATCTGGATCCTACCCATGGTCAATTTTCACCTGAGACAGGTGAGTGGTGTTAGGTCCAGGGGTGCTCTGCTTGCTCCTTGACAATGAAGGAAGGAGCCATGGAGCCTGAGGCACCAAGAATGGTCTAGAAGCCGGTAATGCAGGCCATGCCCAAGGTGGTGCAGAAATGGCAGAAGGGGGAGGGGGGAGTCAGAAGAGACAAAGTGTTGCCAGAGGGCAGAGAAAGGGTTCCAGTTCGGAAGCTTATCAGCTCCAACTGAGGAGCAGATGCCATGTTTTCCCGCCAACAATAGGGGACAGGCAGTCTGTGTCAGGCTAGAGAAGACAGGGAATTTTCCGGAAACAAATGGAGTTTTGGCAGCTGCTTGGGAATATTCCTTAAAGTTCCCATCCTGAAGGATGCCTGGGATTATGACCTGAGCAGAAAGCAGACGCTTAACTGAGCCTCCCAGGTGCCTCCCTCTTACCCTTAAACTTTAAGGATGAGACCTCCTATTATTTTACATCCTGTTTCTGTCTGGATTCAGGTTTCCTGTGGGCTATCAGAGCTGCTAAATCAAGTATCTCCCCACACATGCCACTTAAAAGAAGCAGGAGCACTGTCTTCCTGCAGCTCAGCTTTAGGCCCCCCCCCATCAGAGGAGGACTGTGATCCCCCTGCTTCCTGACAGGCTCATCCTTGCCCAGAGCCCATCCCCATTACTGCCCGCAATGCCCCCGGGCAGGGCCTCCCTGATAGGCTTTGTTTCCTTACAGCCTTTAGGCTCTTTTATTTTGGTTGCAAATATCCTACTTTGGTCCTTCCTATTAGCCCAGAATCACTCATGGGGGCATGAAGCCAGGAATCCGTGTGTGGGAAGTGGTCAGGGTGTCCGTGAGTCCTCTCCATAATTTCGTAAATCACTGGACAGTGGGTAGGTCTTAGGGCACGCTTCAGAGGGCCAGTTGACCCAAAGGTGGCCCATTCCAGTTCACATAATGTTTCTAAATTTCCAGGAGACATTTGATCCCACAGTCTCCTGAGAATCCCTTCTTAAAATTTTTGAGTATACAGTCTAAGACAGTAGGCGTTGAAGAGCTTCCACCCATGATGAGCAGGGGCTCTCTTGGCCACACTGTATGTTCCCTCCCTGTGTCATTGGCATAAAGACAAACAAAGGATGGGTGCCCCTCCAGAGGAGACACCAGTCAGATACCCCCTGTCTGCCCTCCCTGGATGCCTCTTGGCCATAGCGGGTCCCTATAAACCCTGGACTGGCACCCCGAAGGGGCTTGCCTTATACCTTATGAGGTCACCACGGAAGCAGGTTAGGGACCCCTCGGACTCCATAGGCTTCTGGGGATCCTACAGGTGCACACCCGTGGAGCCACAGAATCTGTCCTCCCAACAAGCAAACTTCACATTCACTCACCCATTCTCTCCAGAAGTTATTACAGTTCCTCACCCCCAGGAAGCCCTGAGCTGTGGAATTCCTTTTGGAAATTCCTTCCTGTCCTCCCTTTAGGGGAGGTTCCTGACCTGAGGAAACTCTCCCCACCCCCACAGGAGTCCCAACCTGTGAGACCTCTAAGAGGTCCCTGGGAAGTGATCAGTTTCCCCCTTCTACCGTGATGAATGGGCAGGACTCAGTCCTGATGCCCCAGGCCTTATCAGAATCCGACATGGGGACCAGGTCCTCACCCACCAAATCTCCTTTGAGTCTGGTTGGGAACAGCGAGGTGGGGCCTGTTTGAGGCGACTGGGTGGGAGACTGCCAAAAACTAGGCAGGGCATGCCTTCTCCTTTACGATCCCTTGTTCTGTCACGGCCCCCTGCCATTGCCCCAAACCAGTGGCAGCAAAGACCTTAGAGGATTGGAGGTTTATTTAACACAGGTTGGCTCAGAGTAGAGTGGTCTCCAAAGGTCTGAGCGCCCAGCACAGGAGGGAGGGTAATTTATACCCTTCTACTTCCGTATACTTGGTACTTTCAGTGCGCGTGGGAAAAGGGGGTGGAAAGAACCTGGAAGGGCTTTGAGACAGGGACTGGAATTCCCTTGCTGGTTTGGTCAGCCATCTTAGAATACACTTATTTCCTCCTCAAAAACAGTTCTCCAATTAAATAAAGGTAAATTCTCTGGAACTTACTATAGTGCCATTAAAGAAAACCCTTTGTTACTTCAGCTTAAAGTTTTTCTGATTTATCATTTCCTATCATTGTATCATGTTACATAGACCCTTCTTACTTTAATTATGTTCCCTGGACCATATTACCTAAGGGCTTGTTAGACAGGCAGCATTTCAGGACCCACAGAAATCCTACAAAATTAGAACCTGAATTTTTTTTAAAGATTTATTTATTTATTTACTTGAGAGACAGAGATCACAAGTAGACAGAGTGGCAGGCAGAGACAGAGAAAGGGAAGCAGGCTCCCTGCTGAGCAGAGAGCCTGATGTGGGGCTTTATCCCAGGACCCTGGGATCATGACCTGGGCCTAAGGCAAAGACTTTAACCCACTGAGACACCCAGGCGCCCCGAGAAACTGAATTTTAATGTAAACCCCATATGGTTTTATACACATAAAAGTTGGAGGAGCACCACTGTGGATGACACTGTAATTTCTTCATTAAAATAATAAGAGTAATCAAAGTACCTACCTCACAGGTTTGTGGTGAAATTAAACGTGCTAATGTACAGAAAGAAAGCTGAACAGTGACTGTTCACCTACAGCAAATGTAAATCCATCTTAATGTGTAGGGAGTGTTGTGAAACATGGAAAGGAAAGCATTGCTCTCTTTTAGTTGGCCCCAAAAAACACATGCCTAGCATTGTGTTCAGTTTTGGGTGCTATAATTTATATACACATCGGAAAACTGTTACATATTCAAATTAGAGTAATGAGAGTGTGAGGAAAACTAAACTTTGTTATTAGAAGAATGGTTAAAGAAACTGGGAATATTTATGTGAGAGAATAACACACCTGTGGGAGACGACAGCTGCCTTCATATTTT
This sequence comes from Mustela putorius furo, assembly GCF_011764305.1. NCBI lineage: Eukaryota > Metazoa > Chordata > Mammalia > Carnivora > Mustelidae > Mustela > Mustela putorius. The sequence goes on along the minus strand of NW_025422005.1, from coordinate 81,523,681 downwards.
TGAAGGTTCAGATTTATCTTTGTGACTCCAGATGGTAAAATAAGGACAAATGCATAGAAGTAATGGAGAGCAAGGTTTGATTCAGAATAAGTAATAGATCTAACTTCCTCACAGTTAGAACGTTTAAAGTATAATGGAATTTCTTGCAAGGGAGTACGTTCTCTGCTCTGCAATGTCCAAATCAAACCCTGTGCTCCCTTTTCTAGGACAGCAACAAGTATTTATGAACTGGGTGGTTTCTGAGGTGCTTCCTGGCTCTGAGATCCATGATTGTACAAATGATAAAATTGGAAGGGTACTTGGCTTTCATCCAGATTTTAGAAACTTCAACCTGTTGTGGTGTTTAGGAAAGCCACAGCAAATAACTTTGACAATCTGTCATCTAACTAATTTCTTGTACATTCTTTCTTGCTCCCTAAATAGTGCCTTGACCTTCTTTTCCACATTTCAAAAGCAAGAAGAAAGAGACAGCAACTTTAGGCCTTGCTAAAACCAGTATACAAACTGTTCTCTCAATGAGCTGACACTTTCAAACCAAGAGACAATAATCTACTTAACTCTTAAAAATTGGAATAATGCTAACACATTTCTCATCAGTCTTCCAGGTATTTCCCTCTTGAAATGATGTTACATTGAGTAGAAAATTCCTTTGCCACAGGCATGGGATATTTTATGCAAAGGCTTACATATTTCTCTAGTAAGAATTCTGTAGGAATGTTTTACAAAGATCCTGGACCTACTTGGAGCAGTCTATTTTAAAACTAATGTAAACGGTGGGTACCCGGTGGCTCAGTTGGTTAAGCGGCTGCCTTTGACTCAGGTCATGGGGATCAAGCCTCGCGTTGGGCTCCCTGTTCAGTGGGTAGTTTATAAATAAAATCTTTTTAAAAAATCTTTAAAAAAAGAAACTAATGTAAACAAATGTTAGAACTGAAAGTTACTTGATGAACTAAGTAAGAAGCTAAAAACTTGTCAAGCCTTGGTTCAATTGGTTGGGCGTCCAATTCTTGATTTTGGATCAGATCATGATCTCAAGGGTTATATGATCGAGCCCCATGTTGGGCTCCACAACCCCTGCGGGGTCAGCTTGGGGATTCTCTTCCTCTGTCCTTCCCCCTACTCACATGAGGGTGTGTGCACATGAGGTGCCTCCCACCCTGTCTCTCTCTCTCTCAAATAAATGGATGAATCTTTTTAAATTTTATTTTATTTATTTATTTGACAGACAGAGATCACAAGTAGGCAGAGAGGCAGGAGAGAGAAGAGGAAGTAGACTCCCTGCCGAACAGACAGCCCAATGCGGGGCTCGATCCCAGGACCCTGGGATCATGACCTGAGCCGAAGGCAGAGGCTTTAACCCACTGAGCCACTCGGGCGCCCCAAATTGGATGAATCTTAAAAACAAACAAATGAAAAACACCTCATCAAGGCTCATTGCATCATTGTATCATTGCTTCCACCAAAAGGAGTGCATGGTAAAAGAATCCCAAGCACTAGGGTAAGGCCAGTAAAGGAAACACAAGTTGGACAAGCTCACATGATAAGATCAAGCTCCTTAATCTGACCTACACTAGGGTGAAGATCTATGACAGATGATTATCTAGTCTTTTATAAGCAACAGTTGGTCTTATGAACCTGATAGAACAGAGGGCAAAATTAGAAATGAAAGGAAGCCTGATGGATGTTTCACTGTGTCAGATACTTCCACACACATTTCCTCTTGTGAGTTTCAGAGTAAGGCTGGGAGGAAGCTTAGGTTCTTCTCATCTTATGCATGATGTAACTGAGGCTCAGAGGAGCTGAGTTACTTGCTCAAAGTTACACAACCAATTAACGGCTGAGTTGCTATTCATACTTGGATATTTAGATTTTCAATGCAAATTCTTCCTAATTATACCCAAACTCCTAGAACTTAGAAAGTATAACCCTGAGATTAGACAACAAACAGAAAGGTAGAATCTCTCCTAAGTAAGTGCTCACTGTCAATTATTTTAATAACTCAATAGACAGTGTTCTAGGTGCATAATGGCAGACACCAAATTTTTTAACTGGGAAGAGGCAGCTTTTTTGGAGGCAATGGGTACCAGAGCAGGTGCAAAGCTTCTGGTCAGGCTTTGGTCTCCAGTCTGGAACTCCTTGAAGAAGCAACACAGCCAGGAAAGGCAACTTGGAGACTCCAAGTTGCTAAGGAAGTGAGCTAATCAGCATCCATGTACTCCCTATTAAGTTCATGTGGCAAAGACGTGTGCGGGGCTGGGCTTCAAGTGCTCTGGCTGTAGTGTGGCAAGAACTACCATTTCGTGTCCACGTGAGAGCAAAGAATGGAGGGCCTGGCTGTGATAAAAGTGTCAATAGTTAAAGCTATAATGACGACTTCAGGAGACAGCAACACCTACTATACAAGAGGATTTAAAAATCCAATAAATAAAGCTAAATCAAGCTGCTATACTGAACCGTGGCATCGAGCCACGGTCTACTGGCAACATCGAACATCATTGCATAATGGCTGAACTCGACCAGCATGCTGGGGCAGGCAGCAGGAAGCCCCGCCTGCAAAAAGCCAGAGAGAGGTTTTGAAGTGATTGACCAAGTTATATGATTTGCAGGTGCTTTCGTATACCATTTCACTGGCCGCTAACTTACTCAGGAGGTGGGAGAGGCTTGAACCCAGACTGGCAATTATGCCACTGGTTTTGAGTCTGGAAAGAAGCCAGGAAGGGGATCATAATGTGGTCTGGACGCCACAGGTGGCTCCCAATTTGTCATTAAAAAGCGAATGGAAAGGAAAACTCAGAAAGGGTCTTAAACCACATTTGTGTAATCACATTTAATGGACAGGTGGCTCCTGGTAGAATTTATTTAAAGTAAGGTGCTGTGTGTGTGCATATGTGTGTGTGTGTGTGTGTGTATTTGCTCAAGAACACACAGGCATTATTGAAACTGATGGCATGTCTCATTCTGGGCTCTAGCTGGCAGGCAAGAAATAACGCCATAGCTGTTGCCACTTTCTTTGCCTCCAAAGGGGAAGAAATGAGCTTCTGTTAAAGCCATTCCGCTGTCACTATTTTTTTTCCTTTCTCTTTCTCTCCATTTTTCCTGCTGCCCATTATATAAAGCTTCGTTTTAGTTTTAAAAAGCAAAATAAAATAGAGAGCTATTTTAAGACAAAAATATTAAATATGAGAGTGATTTGGAGCTCTGCGTTTGTTTTTTAAAATTAAACAGAGAGTCAGCATGTGGGTATTGTAAATAGGCGAAGCTTTAGCTCTCCCTACAGGCTTTTGTTACAGTAGCTGTCTAAAAGGAAGAGAATATCAGAAGCTGAAAATCATTCCAAAGTGTTCATCAAAGAGAGTGATTTCCTTTGTCCAAGATGAAGTCACAAGCTGTTACCTGGGTTGGCAGTGAGTTTGTGCAAATTCCTGCTGCCAGTGACACTTTGTCGCATTATTGAAGCTACTGGGTCTTTTTCTTGTTCCTTTAGTGGTTCTCAGCTCTTTGTTGAAAAAAAGAAAAGGAGAATAATAATAAACACAACAACCACAACAATAATGGAACGACCCTTGAAAAGCCAATCAGAAAAGCTGCTGCCGATTTCCACTTTGTCACAGTGTCTCCAAAGCACAGCTTTCCAGACTAAGGATCACACGGGAGTTGCTGGGTTGGGCTCGACATCCACTCCAGATGGAATCACTGTGGAGTAATAATCTATTAGCATGAACTCTGGCTAAAAAACCCCCAATGGACGGCATAGATCTTCAGGGAACCTCTTAATATTAAAAAGAAAAGCCAATTCCACAAACACACTTTGAGCCACACCCCAAACCCAAAGGAGAAATTGTCCCCAGATAGTTTTCCGTGTTGCACCAGAAGTGTGTGGAATCGATACTATTAATATTAATAATAACAATTGATAATAATAATAGTAGTAGTAGTAAGTAAACAGTAATAATTGTAACAACTATAACTTGTTCATTATTTGCTGTTGGCTACACATTCTGCTGAGTTATCTTATTTCATCTTCACAACAATGCAAACATGTAGGTGTGATTATCCCCTTTCACGAATGAGCAAACCAATTCAGAATTTGGGCCACTTGCCCAAGGTCATCCAGAGGGTTAGGACTGGGGGCAGGGCTCCAACCCAGGACCATGTGACTGTGGAGCCAAGACCATAAACCACTCTGCTCTGCCTTTGTTAGCCACTATGCTACCTGCTTCTGTTTTGTTTTTTAAGAAGATACTTCTAGATTTGACCTGACAGCAAAAATCAATTCAGCAAACAGTACTGCTTTTCAACAAGCACATTTAGTATTTATGGAGGGCAAGAAATGAGCAAAGGATTTAATAGACACACAAAAAAATCACTAAGAGGAATCTGGCAATGAGAAATATATGAAGTAGGACAGACTATGGATGAGTCGGTTAAAGTAATGAGTGTGAAAAAGGTGAAGGAAGCAAGGAAGCTACTAAATTCCACAGGCTGTCCTTGCTAACAACCACTGAGTAAGGGAAGGAGAACAAAAGATGTCATTATGAGAGGAGTCAACATGGGGACAGACCGCAATGAGGAGTAACAGAAAAGAGACAAAGAAGGGTATTGTTCAGCTCTTTAGGAGTTAGAAATTAGGGTAAGGACCCAACATTCCCACATTCCACCAACATTCCTTGAATGCCAGTGATAAAAATAACAAATGGTTCGTGCCTCCTGCTGGTAAAGATCAAGGAGGGAAAAACAGACATACACACAATAAAATGTCATGAGTGCTACAATAGAACTTGTGGAGGAAAAAAGTTGTTACAATTCTAAAGAAGAGAATGCCAGTTACAATTCCATAAAGGGGCATCAATTTAACAGGACTTTAAAAGGTACGGAAGCTTTTGCCAAGGGAACTGAGGAAGTAAGATGGGAAAAGAAAAATACTTAGGGGAGAAAACAAGATGTGTAAAGGCATGAAGGCATGGGTCCTCGGGGGATCTGCGAGTCCTTCTGAATGGCTGGATAAAACATCAGAACGTGAGGGCACCATGCAGAGATGCCAGCCTAGACTCATGGGCAGGCTCAAAGTCAGGGGCACTCTGGTTAGGGAGTTAAGGAGTTTGGACCCTATCCTGCAGGTGCTGAGTAGTCACTGAAGACTATGGTATTCTCTTTTAGAACGGTATTCTCTTTTAGAAATCTCCATGATGGGGGCACCTGGGTGGCTCAGTGGGTTAAAGCCTCTGCCTTTGGCTCAGGTCATGATCCCAGGATCCTGGGATCGAGCCCCACATCGGGCTCTCTGCTCAGCAAGGAGCCTGCTTCCTCCTCTCTCTCTGCCTGCCTCCCTGCCTACTTGTGATCTCTGTCTGCCAAAATTAAAAACAAAAAAACTAGAAATCCCCATGATGGCTGTATGACAGAAGAGTGAGAGGGCAAAAGCTGGAGGCAGGGAGACAAAACGCAGGGGCTCCGCCACGCATAGTCGAAGCCGGGAGACAGTCGGGTGAATGCAAGGAAGAGAGCAAATTGAATCTATAACTGATCAGGGGCTGGGAATGGCTCTACTACGTTTTGAAATTAAACAATGGATTTTCAAATCATGCATAAAGGGATGGATGACTCTGTGATTTCCATAAGGAAAAATAACAATTGCTGAATTTTACAAAAATGTTGTTTTTCAACCTCCATATTGTTGAGTGGTTAATACAGCTCTGGGCTTAAAAGATTCTTACTTCTTCAAATCCATCCATGTCACAGAATCTGGATTTTAATTCTTAGAAGGATGCTAGCAAGTCTCTAATCCCAAGCTCCCCTGTCCACTGCCCCATCCCATACAGGAAATTTAAGGGTGAAATGATTCATGTAGAGCAACGGAGTAAGTTGGAGGCAAGCCCATGACTACGCGCAGGTGATACCAAGGCCATATTCAACTCTTCTTAAACAAGGAAAATATGGTATATTTCTGTTTGGGTTTAATTCCTAAAAGATTATGTCCATTCAGATAATTTTTTATGTTTTCCTTTTTAGCACAGCTGCCAGAAAATTTACATCCAGATTTATTATTAAAGTCTTATAACTTGCTCAACTCAAGTGACTAAAAGCATCTCTTCTTCTTTCTTCTATGAGAAGAGCTTTGTTCTGTTTTATCCTTAAATACCTTATTTTGTGTTGCATTTTAAGCTGCCCTTATGTCTACCCTTATGGCCTTGTGGATGTTGCTGAGAGTAAAAACTATAAACAAATAAGTTTACCAACAAGTAGCTTTCTTCTAACAGGAATATAATTCTATATTTATAGCCAACATAGGGCATCATCAAGAGATGTATGTGAGCTTAGAATATAAAAATGTCAGGGTATTTTCCATGAGCAGTAGAAGATGTCTAGTTAGTATGAACAGAACAATTTAGAAGCTTCCCCAGAATTGTGGATCTGAAAAGCTCTCCTGAAGCAGTGTTTGTCTTTGTTTGAAACCTCACCAGGCAAGCCTCTTCATATTAATGGTACTTGCTACATATTTTGCTACCTCGGCTTCTTTAGTCTCCTGCAGAGTCTTTACTAGAAGATTATCTTGATAATTCAGTCATGCTTCCTTCTTTCCACCTCCAGTTCAAATATTTTTACTTGGGTTAAATTTAAAATCAAAGGAAAGTGTGTGAAAGCATATAACCTGTTCTTTAACTTAGACAAACTTTAAAAGATGTAATAATATAAGTACAGGAAAAGCATAAGAATTCCAGCTAGAATAAAAGCAAAAGAAAACAAAGAAAATCTTACCAAGAAGACATGATAAGTAATGTAACTTATCTGCCAGAGGCAGTTGGGAACTTTCCCCATAATATATTATCTATAAGGCTACATTCTAGAATTGAGATTGGAAAGCTTTCTCTTTTGTCAGGGGCAAGGGTAGGGAAGAGTAAGTTCTCCTGTAGGTATAGCAAGGTGTACATTAAGAACGATGGGTTGGGGGCACCTGGGTGGCTCAAGCCTCTGCCTTCGGCTCAGGTCATGATCTCGGGGTCCTGGGATTGAGCCCTGCATCCAGCTCTTTGCTCAGCAGGGAGCCTGCTTCCCTCTCTCTCTGCCTGCCTCTCTGCCTACTTGTGATCTCTCTCCCTGTCAAATAATAAGTAAAAAATCTTAAAAAAAAAAAAAGGCGGGGGGGACAGGTTGTTCCAGTGGAGGTCATCAACAAGTGGTTCAGGAGAGACAAGCCTATGACATTCAGGAAAAATACAGAATAAATAAACAGCTTTATAAATGACATCATACAGTGAGTATATTTTATAAACCAATTATCAGGACTTGGAGTCTAACAAGTCTGGATATATTTACGGTGAAAGTGGAAAAGAATATTTGAGATTAGCTTTAATTCAGAAAGGTGAGGTCATTGTAACCATAATAAATATTAGTTGATTTGGAGGTACAATGAATACTTGAATATTTGGAATCTCTTGAAAATTGTGTCCATGCTCTGCTATGTCTGCAGATCAGGTGGTAACCTGAACTTCAAATAAAGTGAGAAGTATATCTTCATACCTTTTGTGCTTTTTCATAACAATAGCAATAGATACTTCTAATTTTACAACCCATTAAACACACACAGACACACACACACACACACACACACACATACACACACAAATGTGTAACAAAAGTTTCAGAAAAGATACTCTTACTAAAGAATGTTACATTTAGGTTCTTTTCTATACTATTCCTTTACATTCTATTATTTTTATTAGAGGCCTCTAAATGGATTCTGAGACCCACTGAGGAGCTGTAATGGGCGTTTTGGAAACCCTTGCTTGAGATGACTGTTGTAAAATCAGCTAACTCAGCCCAAGTCAGAGAATCCACTTGACCCAAAGTGTAGCAAACTGAGCAGGTGTCAGATAACTCCACTGGATCGTCTAAATGCAGAAGCAAAGTTGTTCAATGTTGGGAAATTGCAGAGGGGGATTTCTCAGTGGGAAATGTATTGGCTTTATGACCAGGAACCATCACACTTTGAGTCAGTATTCTACTCGGTGGTAGGAAACCCAGAGAGAGAAGAGAGTGACAATGCTATTTTTCTAATAAAATATTGAATTTCTATTAATATGATTTTCTATTGCAATTATAATCTGTTGTAAGCCTGCACTGCAGGGATAGTCTTAATTCTCTCCAGTGCACAGCCTGGCATCCTGTTGGCAGCTAACACATGTTTATTATCGGTAATAACAATAATAATACTAATAATGATGACTTGATGATTAGAATCTTTTGCAGTAACACCCAAAGCTAGGATTAAAAGAACTCTTTTCCCCCTTGTTCCCATGTTCACTCTCCAGGATTTATACTTCCTTCGATCTTAAAAATGCATTACTTGTTCCCCCGTTTCTTCTAAGTATGTCTGTTTGGCAAACATTAATGTTTTCATGTGTTTTTTTCCCCTATGAACCTCAAAATTAAATGCCTTCCCATTAGTCTCCTTGTTCATCTTACCAGAATCACTGGTGAAGTCAACACAGCTGGCACAGGGAGGTCCATTTGTTAACTGTTGCCTCAGAAACCATGAAATGAGCAAGCCGCCTACAGACCATCATTTTGTATATATATTTTGTGTACATATATGTGCGTGTGTGAGTGTGTGTGTGTGTTTCTGCAACAACACACTAATCTTAAATTTCTCAAATTCTCAGTGATAAACTTATTTTTTAATGAAGAAACGGGAAAGCTTTTTTTTTTTTTTTTAAGGCCAATGTGTGCTGTCTTCCTAGACTTTATCAAAGTTTGTTCTTTTCAAATCAAGGCTCTCATTCCACAGTGCAATACACAAGAGAGAATGAAAGAAATGAGCAGCATCCCAGCAGGAGGGGAGGAGTGCCCAAGGACCAAGGACGCATGGGACTGCAGAGAAAGAGGGGGAAGAGGGGGAAGCTGCAGCGATAACTGGGGAGGGGGAATGGGAGGAAGCAGAAGAAGCAAAGAGGATTGCAGTGTGGCCATGGCCACAGGTCGATGAGCTGAGCACCCAGTCGTGGAGAAGGAAGGAAACAAGGTGGACGAAGAGACACCCTTGTAATGGGAGGGGAGAATTCCAAGTAGAGAAAAAGGAGAGGAGAAGCAGGAGAGATGGAGCCTTCTAGTTATGCCAGTCTGGAGAGGAATTACCCACTGACACCATCTTTCCTAACTAGAAGACCCAATTAGCAATTCTTTACTTGCTCTAATTCAAGCCTTTTTTTTCCTCTTAGATTAGTCGTAGGTCGGTCGATAATCTCAACTTCTTTATCTGAGTAACCTTGTGCTACGAGAAATTTCATACATTTTAGCGTCATGCCCAATATGGTCGTTCACTCCCAAAGAGTACAGTACAACCAGACTTATTCTTAAACGTTTTGGGGGAAAGATTTTATTTATTTATTTGACAGAGAGAAAAGGCAAGCACAAGCAAGAGGAGAAACAGGCAGAGGGAGAAAAGGAAGCAGGCTTCCCGCTGAGCAGAGATTCCTTGACACTAAACTCAATCCCAGGACCCTAGGATTATAACCTGAGCCAAGGCAGACGCTCAACAGACTGAGCCACCCAGGTGTCCACAACCAGACTTATTCTTAATTATTTTTATCAACTGTGGCTTCAGCTCTTAATTGGTATCACATTTAATTACAATTTAGGTTATTTTGGTGGCAGGATCATACTTCTTCTTATTTGTCTTTTTCTAGGATGGAAGTTATGACCCAAGCTACTTCCATGACTTGGAATTACATGGTGTATGATGGTGAAGGCGATCTGACTCCAACCTTGGCCTGATAACTGGCTAGTTATAGTACTTTAAAGAGTTTCTTCCTTTGTAAAATAGAAGTAATAATACCTACCTCATAAAGTTATTGGGAAATTAAAATGCAGCTGTAAATAAGAAGCACTTGGCCCTACCTGGCACATTATAAGGGACTGGCAAATGGTATCTGTTATTGTACAATCCTAAGAAGATTGTGTGTGCTGGGGTTCATATTAAGATAGAAGAAACTGGCAGGAGATCACAATTTATCTTCCTTTTTCTGCCAGGTAGCACGCTAGACCTATGTCTCATGGCACCTGTCCCTGGACCTAGTTGAAGGGCCGTGCAGGTTATAGGCAGAGAGGAGTAAGCAGTCACTGATCATAGGTGACATCTACATCCTCTGCTTTCTCATACCCGGCGGATGTGAAAGGCAGAGTTAAACACCATGACATCTACTGCTCTTTATGTTAAATAAACCAAGGCCTTCCATAAATTAAAATGATTTCCTGATGCAGCATGACACAGGGTTATCCAATTTGACAGAGAGGTGCCACTGAGTCTTTTGTAAGGGGAAAGTGCAGGTAGGCTGTGTTTAAAGCTGCAAGTTCCGTGTCAGAAAAAGAAAAGCCCCTCTCAGGGTAGTAAATGCATTTGCTTAGGCCCTAATAAACTAAGAATGGGAAAAGGTTAATTGACAAAATGATACTTGTCTAATGCCGTCCTGAGCATTGCACTCAGACAGATGTGTGAGACAGGGATCCTGCTGTGCTGACAAGGATGATTATTATAACTGACTCTTTCTGCCCTCAAGGGTGTGCAGTTTCTAGAAGCTTTTCACCCTGGAATCTCGCTGTTGTGCCAATCCAAGGAGGGCTGTAAAACCAGAAAGCCAAAGGACAACACAGCTGACACTTCATTTAAGCGTGTTGAGGCAAGGCCACGGTTTGGCACCAGTCCTAAATGGTGTGGTGGAAATTCCGCTTTGCATTTACAACTTCCATTGATTGAGCACTTAACCTCGTGCTCAGCAATGAACTGAGGGCTCCAGACCCCACATCACTTCTATTCCTGTAGGGATTCACTGAAGTAGTCACGCAAGCTGGCCGGATCCCAGGACCCAGAGGGGGTCCCGCGGGACCAGCTAAGAGGGTGCTTGGCTTCATGTAGGACAAAAATCAAACGTGAGCCAAGAGGAAATGAGAGCATCTCCCTGAAGATATAGAGAGTGAGTACTGATGCTGACAGAGCGTCCAAGACTCAGAAAGGAACGAAGGATGGCTCTTGTGTCTGCTCAAGGTCTGGCGGTTTTATTGATGATGATGGTCTGGTGTATGTGTCCTCTCAGGCTTCCAGGGACCAAATGAACAAAGACAAGTGCTCAGGTGTCCTCTATAAGCTCACGGGTGCCCTCGCATTAACTCCTTGATCTTCACGAGGAGAACATACATTATCACTGCTTGCGTCAGCAGGGGTGCAGATCCTGGCAAGAAGAGAGGCAGCATAAAAGCAGTCCTTTGTGGGGGTCCCTTCAGTTTCCTGACCTCCCTAGGAGTTGGTCTCCTGCAGGTACAAGGGAGGAAGCTGAGGCCACCCCAGTACTGTCATTACAGTGCACTTGGAGTTTCCCAGAGCATTTGAGAATACCGATGTATTCATTCAAACTTTTCCATGTGTGCTTGAGTCATTTACCATAAAACGATGGTCATAGATGCAATGTCTGACTCAGTTCAGAAGCAGAAAATGATTGCTTAAATTTGTGTGTTTAAATACATCGTGGCTGCAAGAGAAGGGCAGCTGCTTGATTTCCAAACTGAAGAAGATGGGGGAAACCCAAACTTTTGTTTTCTTAGCTCTTGAGAGAAGGACCAAAATTTATGAGGACATTCACTGGGACTATCAGCCTATGTTATCTGGAATTTAGAGGAGGGGGTCCTCTGGCTCTCTGAGGGTCCGGTAATTGAAATGAGAAGAGCAAAACAAAGAGCGAAGCTACCCATGAAGTGACACCTGTTGCCCTCCAGCAATAGTTATCTGCCCATTTGCAGATAAACACTTAAAACATGCTTACTTGGAAAAGCTTGAGTCCTACTGGAAGGCACAGAATAATTGCAATTCTTTCAAAGCCAGTAGGATTGTTAGCTGTGATTTAAACTAAACAGAATAACAAAAGCCCTTCCCAAGTGGGAACTAGCTCTATTTTCATAGTCATCAGAGCAAGGCTCTTAAAACCTAAATGTCTCACAAGTACCTTCTAATGGGTTTATTGCTTTGTTTATTCTGCTTAGAGCAAGTCAGGGGGCAATTTGGAATTTGCATCATTAAAAATCTTTTTTGAAAGTGTGTTGACATTTCAGTTGCTAGTCTTAAACAGCTCCCTTAATTCGGGCAGGGGTCACCCGTCCCTTGGGTGAGGTGCACATTATCACCCATGTTCCCACATGGGTTGTTACAGATAAAGATACATTTCCCTACATCCCCAAATGCATATGTGTCATGGTTATTTGATCCTTTTCACCTAATTGTCTCTAGATGCTACTATCAGATATATATATATACAATCAGGGAATGGATATTTATTCTCAAACATTTCTTTTTAAAGTCAAACATGTTTCTCCTTTCACTTTTCATTTCTCTGACATACGAATGATGAACTCCTGCATGTCCCCCTCAAACGACTGGGCATATCTCCATAGTGTTCACTTTCCTCAGATACTCTTCCAAGAATCATTTCCCGACCTTCCGTTAGACAAAAGAAAGGTTCTTTCAGGTGGCAGAGATAACAGGGAACACAGAAAAGCACCTAGGTGGCTCAGTGGGTTAAAGCTCTGCCTTCGGCTCAGGACATGGTCCCTGGTGTCCTGGGATCAAGTCCCAAGTCCCAAGTCTCTGCTCAGCGGGAGCCTTCTTCCCCCACCCCTTCTTTGCCTACTTGTGATCTCTGTCTGCCAAATAAATAAATAAAATCTTTAAAAAAGAAAAGAAAAGGCAAATGCTCACCAAAGGCATTAAGTAGTTATTGGTGAAAGGTTAGAGGAATTGTGTTTGTAATTTTATTGTCTCTTGATTTGAATACGTGGTCTTATGAGGTATACATATTTTGGATTTTAGTATAAACCCTTTCAAGTGTATTAAGAATTCCACTATCTTTCTCTAAGCTGCCATCACTGAAGAGTGGACAGAGTTAGTTGTCAGGACTTTTTATGTTCAGGTCTTGGGAAGAACAGAACCAAGGAGAAAACAGCACTCATATGGAAGATCTGTCACCAAAACCTTAAGAACTGGGACAGGTGAACAAATTATTTACCTTCTCTGAGGTTCAGTTTCCCTTTTTCCAGAAAATATATATGTGCATAATAAAGACATAAATACATATATTATTTGCATAAACAAATAAACCGTGTGTGTGTGTGTGTGTGTGTGTGTGTGTGTGTGTGTGTTTTCACCAAAGCAAAAACTGCCCTGGACCCAGTTAAACAAGCAAAGAAGGAAGACTTTATTCAGGGCTGTAGCAGTCGGGGAGAGAGACCGGAATGCCGTCTGAACTGAACTCTACTGAAATAAAGCACAGGAGAGATTTTGAGTTGAGTTAGGATTGATCCTGGGCCACTTGTGCTTGCTAAATGGCCTTATCCAAAGGAAAAGTAAGCTTTCTTATATCTTTATGACAGGAGGTAGTTTTAGAACTTGGAGGAAGTCACGCCCGCACAATGTTAGTCACCTTATCCTCCCCTAGAAACTGGGAAATAGGGGTATTACTTCCCTTGATGTTCACATTTCAAAGAGATGGCTCCCAGGTCCTTGAGAAAAATATTCTTGGGTTGTAAAATTGGAAAGAGGTTTTTAAAAAGATTCACATCTCAAAGGGCAGAGAAAGAATTTACAATTATAAGTTTTGTAAGTGACTGTTCTAACAAAAGGGAGGTCAGGGGCTCAGAGTCAAGAAGAAGCCTGCCTAAAGTTTGGTCCAACTGAGGGGAACATTAAGGTCCTTGAGATCACTGTGTATTTTGAGTGTGGGAAGGGAAAGCTGTGGACAAGACCAGATGCTCCCATTCTTTCTGCACTTTGATTTCAATAAGCCCCCAGTGTGTTGGGATAAGCCATGACCAAAGCTAGGAAAGGAGCGCCCCTTTGCACAGTGTGGACACAGCCACACCCCCCCCCCCGACAGGAGCAGACCTCCATCTTGCCCTGTACCTTTTAGGTGCCTCTTGCTGTGTCCCTGAGTTCTCTCTACCACCCCAGCACAGTACAGGCACCCAGCCCTGCACCTTTGGCCTCACAGATGAGGGCTGTCCAGGCAGAAGCCAAATACCACCTGCTGCTTTGAGTGAAGCATTAACATCACTGGAACAACCAGTTAGAAATGTAAGAGTTCCCCGGTTCCCCCCAGCGCTGACCACTTCCCTCACCCGTGCCTGGGCAGGTGGAGATAAACGGCTGCATCCTTCCAAAGACTGGAGCTCGGCACCGAGGCTACATGGAAGATGACCATTCACTGAGTCCACAGACTGGAGAAAAACAGAAGAGGAGGACCCATCAAAGACACTTCTTCACCTTTAATCTCTGGGAAGTATTTACTCAGAAAGTTCATGTGCTTCCTGCTTATATATGAAGTAAATCTTAAACATGAGAAAAAAGAAAGAAAGAAATATAAAAGTTCCAAACTCATCCTACACCCAGAGAGTCAAAATCTGCACTACCAAAAAAAAAAAAAATCCTTAGGTGATTCGCAGGTATATTAAAATTTTGGAAGAGGAGATCCTGTCAAGAGAACCTCTGGCAGAGAGCGACACACCTGTGACACCTGCTGCTAAGTGAGAGAAACAGAGAGTTCGGCAAAATGTCCATCCCCGAGGTGACGGCCATCATGCCAAGAAGTTGCTGACTTGAAGGACAAGCCATTTTCCTCAGGTTCAGAATTTTGGAGAGTTCAAGGAACTTTCCCCTCCTCCTGAATTGCCTGGCAATTCAACTTTTCTGAATTTATTCTCTAGTTCCCGGCCCCCACCCCCACCCCCTTTAGAGCCTCTTCTCCCCTCCCTGCCGTCACCAGCACCTGGAATTCCTGCCCTTTCATTTCCCATGGCTGCTGCTGAGGCCCTTGTTCTCCACATGAGCCTCCGCTCCCCAGGGCTGTGCCCAGGTTCTAGCATCTGGATTTCCCACACGCTGTTTATTATTCAGATTTGTCCACTCCTTCCAGATAGCAGCCTGAATTTTCAAAAGAGCATAAATTCATAATAATGGAATCAAGAAGAGCTGGATACCTGGCAGGACGCTATGGATAGGACAGACAGATCCTGGGACAGGGGAAGCGCTGATGTGGGCTGGCCCAGTGTGAGGGATGGGTCTGCGTTAGCCCAGAGACATTTGCACTGACCTCCGGCTGAGGAGCAGACAGCGCTCGCTCCCTCGGCTCCCAGTGATGCCGCTCAGGCCCCCTCTCTATTTCTATTTTCTCCCTCCACTAAAAACACCTTCCCTGGTGCCCAGCTCCTGCTCAAGGCCAACACCCTGACAGACAAGCAATCTCACAGTACCTGGGGGGAAAAGAGCTGTTTTAACTAAAATAGATCAGCCGGGATATTTTCTTTGACAATGCTCTCTTCATGCAGTAATACCTCCCCTATACACTGCCCAAGGGGATGAAAATGGGAGGCAGCAGGGGATTCATATGTGAGTCATCTCTCTCCAAGTCCCCTCCCCCGGATGGCAGAACCTGTACTCAATGCCAGCACATCCCCTCCTCCCCCGAGTTGTTCTGAATTCCTTGTGCAGCAGACAACCCTGCAAGGGGTTCAGCAGGCCGAATTCTGCTCCCAGTTCTGACAGGTCCTCAGGGGTTGGCCTCGGCCCTGAGCTGACCCTCTCTGTGCTTCAGTTTCTTCCCCTGTTAAATGGGAAGTTGGTCTAGGCCAGTGGCTCCTAGCCATGGCTATCTGTTAGAACTGTTGGGGGATCTTAAAAAACAAAACAAAACAAAACAAACAGAACACTGGGGCTCCACTTTCCATCAGTTAAATGAGAATCTGTGCACAGGGCTCTGGCATTAGGATGCATTTTCTTTTTAAGATTTTTATTTATTTGACAGAGAGAGAGAGAGCGCGTACAAGCAGGGGGAGCAGCAGGTGAGGCAGAGGAAGAAGCAGACCCCCCGCTGTGCGGGAGGACCTGATGGGGCTCCATCCCAGGACCCTGAGATCTGGGTCCACCTGAACCAAAAGCAGACACTTAACCTGCTGAGCCACCCAGGAGCTCTCAACGCTTCCGAGATGCTTTATATAGGCAGGCTCTTTGCCTATATAAAGGATCTTTAAATATGCGACTGAGAACCACCAGGACCAACACTGCTGGGGAGCTTGCTGCGAACTGCAGAATCTGGGACCCACCTCACACAACTGAACCCGCACTTCAGCCGCACCCCCGGCTCCTCCGTGAATGCGTTCCGCCTAAGACGCAGGTCTCCCTGCTCCCTCAGCTCTGCCTCATAATAGATGCACTGTGATTTCATTTCAGGCACAGTTACAGATTTTTGCTGCCTCCTTCTTTTATTTAATAATTACTTCTCTGTCCTGTATGTTGTGGCAGGAATCATGGGAGGGGCTGAGGGGGAAAAGTAAACGGGAGGGATAAGGGCATGCATTCGCCATCACAGAGCTCCAGGTGCTGGGGAAGCCAAGGGGAAGCCAGGGACTAACGAGGTTATCCAATAGGGTCATGCATGTGAGGACAGAGGAAACATTGGGAGTTATGAAAGCACCCAGGGGTCAGGAAGGAGATTAACTAGGCCAGGGAACACCTCCCTGGAAAACAAAGTTTAAGCTTTATGGATACAGTCTACTGTGAGAACACTGAGCTGGTTTTATAGTTACAGATAGTCACCGTTTCTCATGAAAAGGCTGATGCTGAGCCCTCTTTACATTTATATCATTGGGTCGCTTTGAGAAATAACTCTAAATCTACTGCAGTTTAGCAAATAGCCTTTGAAACTGGCCTCACCAAGTCTACCAAGGGCCTCTTGGTTGTAAACCTGGTGTTACCTTTCTAAGCCACATCTTGTTGATCTGCAGCTTTGAATCATAACAACCATGCCCCTCTTGATAGTCTTCTAGTTTTCTTTGGATCCTGTCTTTGCTTGAAGGTCCCCCAAATGCAGAGCCTGAATGATGAGCCTACTTGTGGCAAATCAGTTTCGGACGTGGTAGGCTGAATGATTGCCCGAGCACCTCCCCCACCCCATCCCCCCCAAACCAGATATCTGCATCCCAGCCCCCAGAACTTGCTACCTCATGTGGCAGAGACGTTGCAGAGGTGATTAAGTTGAGGATCTTTAGACCGGGAGATGATGCTGGATTATCTGAGTGGGCTGTAAATGTTATCAAAAGGGTCATTTTAAGAGGAAGGCAAGAAGGTCAGAGGAAGTAGCTGTGATCAACAAGAAGCTGGAGGGATGTGAGGAGGGGTGATGAGACACAGAAAGCAGGCAGCCTCAAGAAGCGAGGAAGTAGAATTTTCCCTAGCTGACTCCTGAAGAAACCAGCCTGTTGGCACATTGACTTTGGGCCAGTGAAACTGACTGGGCACATCTGACCTCCAGGATGGTAAGAGGGTGAATTTGTATCATTTTAAGCGCTCAATTTGTGGTAACTGGTAACTGGTTACAACAGCAGTAAAAAACTGATACGCTAGGGGAAAGGAATTGGGGATTTAGAGAATAAAACAGGGAATGAGAGAGAACTAAATTACATAATCGAACTGGTTACCCCTGTGGGCAACTGGGACTCAGTCCCACTGAGGACCCTCTGAGGAAGTAATTATCCAGTAGCTCCATCCTCACTGGGGACCCCTAGGGGCAGTGTTAAGCCCCTCACACTTTGAAGAGCCAGGCAAAAAAAAAAAAAAAAAAACAAAAAAACAAAACTTGTAGCCTCTACCGGGAGATATAGTTCAGTGGGCAAGATAGTCAAGAAAATTTTAAATTTAAAATATTTAAAATCCAGGGGTAAGTGGTAATGATAAAGGTTAGTTTATAAGGTAAGAAGAAGAGAAGGAAGATTCCATAAGGGCATCAAGAAATCTTCATGAAGGAATTGTTACTTGAACTGATAAGCGTGAGTCCTTGAGACTGAGAAAAGAAAGGTCCATCAGAGAAGAAAGAACAATGTGTAAACAGGCAGGGAGTGGAGGCCTATCAGAAAGGGCTGAAGGTCTGTGTAGGGGGGAGATAATGTTTTTATGGCCGGTGAGGAGATGATGGAGGAGGAGGAGATGGAAGCCAGATCCGGACCAGCTTTCGTGCCGTTGCTGCTTGCTCAGTACCTTAAAATTGGACACCCAGAATTTAGGTGACAGAGCCCCAAGCCCCTGCCTGACAAATCAGAAGTCTTTTGACAAGAGCTTATTTGGTTACGAGTGGGGGTGTGGGAATAAAACCCCAATTATACTATTCTTTAAACTTCCCTTCAGCAAGTTTATAATTATGAAAATGTCTTGAGTTATCAGCCTCCACTTTACATTTTCCCTCAACATCGTTCCGAGCAATTCCACAAAAATAGAGAAAAAAGTTAATTAGAACATAAAGTGGGAAAAGTTTAATTCCCTTTTTCAATAAGAAGCTGGCTGCAGTTTATACAGGCTTAACGATAATTCTATTTTGTGACTCACAATAATTACTCATGAATAATTACAGAATAGAATTGTGAAAAATGTCTAATTAGAAAATAAATAAATCCCCCAAATTAGGTATTTATTATTGCAATTAGGTATTATTAGACCCAATAATGACATGATGGCAACACAAGATATTAATGAATACATGATTAGCCATTGAATGTGTTTTGTTACGTCAGAAATAAATTTGACATTTTCATGAAGACATTGAGTTGAAACTGTTATTGCAAATGTAAACAATCTAGGGCAATAACTCTACATTTTAGCTACTGTATTACTCATGCATCCAATTAAAAGCAAAATTTCTTGCTGTGATGAACATAGATCTGTCTTGGTTAATTGAAAGGTGAAATACCTTGAGAAATTTTGATGGTGTGTGGGGTCACCCTGCTATGTCCTGATTTTACAAGAAAGGTGTCCTGAATATTTTATTAGCTCAGAGAAACAATGGAATCTGCGAATTTTCTTCGAGGAAAGGCTTAATTAAGAAGAGAGATTTAATAAGCCTTTAAAAAGGCGCTTTAAAAATTTGCAGTTGCCATGATAGTCTGAAATTATGTCAGATATAACTCCCAGATAGTCTCGCTGTAAGGGTTAGGATATAATTTTAGATTTTAGTTTTAGTGAGCAAGAAATATAGGAGGGAGGCTTGCCCCGTCCACTGCCTTATGGGCACCGTGGATGTCCCTCAGCAAATTTTTGAATTTCAGTGATATGTCAGTCAGTCAGCAGCCACACTGAGGTGCACATTCAGTACCCAGCTGTCTGGTGAGACCTGGCCTGCACGGCGAAGGCAGGGCATGCTGAATCTCCCCTAAAAGCCCTTTCTAGAGTGAGACTATGTGGAATTTCTGGTGAGGTTTGGGGCCCTGTTGGTTCTTAAGACACTATTTTGAAACTCCTTGCACCCTCGATGGTTCTTGGAATCAGCTCTGCGCTGACTGGGGCTGGAATGACCTGAAGCACATGCTGTTGACTGATCCATAAGACAACCACCTCTCCGGCAGCTAGGAGATCTTGCTAAGGGGATCAGGGTCCCGCACTTAAGGATTTGTTCAGTATGAGATTTGCTTTAAATCAGAAGAACTGAAATTAGCTGAAATGGGAAATAGGAACAAAGAAAGGTGGGCATTTTATGGGACAGGTACATTGAGAAAGAGATCATTGGGGTTTATAGCTCCTGTGGAGATGCTTATTAAAAGGATATTTTACAGTTAAACATTACTTAGGTGACGCCTTTTGGCCCTGCACATAATACCACTTGACAGCAGAAGTCTACATTTTGAACCTGGCTCTGGATCCTCTAGGAATCCTAAGGCCGTGGTGATAATATTTTGGACTGGCAAAATGCATCTGAGACCCAGAGCAGTCTGGAGAGTTTGTAGGCACAGATGTGGGGGGTGCAGAGTAGGGAAAAGCTGTCTTCTATGCCTGGCCCCAGGTCAACTCCCAGCCGAGTGAAGAAGTAACAATCACTAGGCACCATTTTGCGCCAGCCACTGCAATGATCCCACTTACTTGCCACAATTCTATGAATTAGGCATTTCCTCTGTTTTCCAGATTAGAAATCTAGAGAAACGAAGACACGTGTCAAGATTCATACATTTAGCAATCACCGAAGTTGAGATGTAAAC
Source organism: Mustela putorius furo (assembly GCF_011764305.1). Lineage (NCBI taxonomy): Eukaryota > Metazoa > Chordata > Mammalia > Carnivora > Mustelidae > Mustela > Mustela putorius. Next base: position 81,503,632 of record NW_025422005.1, on the reverse strand, counting down.
CACTTTTTATCTGAGTCATTAAACAAATCCGTGCTCTTCCCCATTATGAACTACCTCCTGAGAAAGGAAGTAGGTTTACTTGGGATCCACCTCACTTTCTTAACACCTAGGGAGACCTCAGACCTATTTTGTCCGTTTCATTATTCTTCACAGAGTGATGGAAGCTGCTCAGGCTCAGGCAAGTTATTCGTGGAGTCTGGATGGGGAACTGGTATTTATTTCACCTGTTAGACTATATTAGTCTTCGGATCCGCTTGGGCATGTGTAGGCCTTGGTTCTTAGTGTTTTGAGGAAAGAGTTAAGAGCACAGACTCTGGAATCAGATCAGCCTCGATTCCTATCTACTCTTCTCTACCCACAGAATAAGTTACTTACCGTCTCTGAGTCTGTTTCCTAATCTGTAAAATGGGGATGAAATAAAATAAGGATTTCATAGTACATATAGTGGGTACTCAACAAATATATGGAAATGAAAAATAGGAGAAAATGCCTTTCACCATTACCTGTCTAAGCAAAAAAAAAAAAAAAAAAAAAAAAAAAAAAAAAAAAGGAGCCTTTGAAACCTCACAATTCGGTTTTTCTGACTTGTATTTCATGGCCTGGAAACAACTTCAGCTGGTGGCCTGCAGTGATGTGGGAGCTGCTGAAGGACAGCAGAGAAGCTCAAATCTGTGCACCAGGGAAACAAAACAAACCTGCTGAAGGACACCACCTGGGCTTGCTGATTGCGTCCTTCATCCAGACTCTTTCAAATTCAACTTCACACTTTGCATTTGCATTTTGAGGGGCCTAGTTATAAAATGGCTTTGGAACTGGTGAAATAAGATGGCGAGTTTTCATTTTGTTTCCTATGCCTTATCGACACATCTGAAAACCACACTTATGTTACTGTATGATCTACTTCAACCTGTTAGCCCATGTGCAAGCCCTGGGTGGGTGGGGAAGAGTGTGAAAAATATTGGCTTCGCTAACTCACCTGAAAGGGATGTGGATACGTGTGCTCCATTCCACCCTCTATTTCCAGTGCTGTCACCCTGCAAAAGGAGCGTTTGCTTTCCCCAGGGTTGACTAATAAGAGAGGCCACCACCCTGGGAAGTTAAAAGCAAGAAAAGCATCTTTGGGACTCTTCTAGTGTCTTGCTCACCTAGCTCTGCTGCGGGAAGCTGTCTACTAAAGGGCAAATGACCTTTTATTTTCTCAACATAGTCATTGTTGGGGCACCTGGGTGGCTCAGTCAGTTAAGCATCTGTCTTCGGCTCAGGTCATGAACCCAGGGTCTGTAAGGACCTATTTACTGTCCCTGCTCCCCTTCCCCATGTGACTTAAAGCGAAGTCCTGGAAACCAGCTCCAGGTGTGGAGGCCAGGAAAAACAAGGCTGTACCCACCTCGAGTCTAGCCCTGACCTAAGTACAGCCATCTTGGCAAAGCAAAAGCCGGCACCTTGCACTGTAAGAGTGGGTTAGCATAAGAATGGCCATCCTGAAGGCTGGGAAGCCATTTTACTGAGCGTCCCTAACCAGCCCACACGGAGTACCCGACTTGAGATAAGAGAAAGTAGCTAGAACCTAGGAAACAACTTAATCATATACCACCAGGGCGGTTAGGTGGTGGTGCCACAGGGACCAGATGTTAAAGAAAAACAAATACTTAACTTGCCGAGATCACAATCCTGCAAGTCAGGAATCTCCCTTGGTTTGCAAATGTCCTGGTGATTTACAACAAAAAGGGCTATCTCTTCAATGGCCCAATTTCCAGAGACAAAGGGCTCAGTTCCTCAAGGCCTAAGGTCGCCCTCCCCACCATAAAACTGAAGGAGGCAGAGGCAGAAGGAAATGTAAATAAAGCTCAATTTCTTCTATAACTAAATCTCACTTAACCGCTAGGATAGCGCCAGGGTGATGCTGGTGTGGCAAAAGTTTAAACAAAGTTAGACTGTCAAAGTGGGGCACAAGATATGTATATAGCTATGGAAAAATGCCTTGAAAATGCTATATAAACCCTTGGCTTTGAGTGCTCAGGGTCCTTGTTGAAACCCGCTGCTTCGGGCGGATACTTGGACCCCAGCTAGCTGGAAATAAACCTCGCTGTGTGACTTGCATTATCAAGAGTGTTCTCTGTCTAATTGAGGGGTGGTCAACTCCGCACCCTAACAGGTCCTAGGATGAACCCCCGTCATTGGGCTTCTTGCTCAGCGGGGAGTCTGCTTCTCCCTCTGCCTACCACTCTCCCTGCTTTGTGCTCTCTCTCTCTCTGACAAATAAAATATTAAAAAAAAAAACCATAGCCATTGTTCATGAGGCCCACATTTCTAACGTATGCTTTGGCCTTTTGGGCTAACGAAGAAGATACTCTTCCAGGTGAATGACTTTGAGGCTTGAACCAACACACAACCATAACTAAAGAGCTCTGTGTGTACGTGTGTTTGCATGCATGTGGACATGTGGGTACATGTAGACACACATGTTTGTGTGAACACGGCAGGGCTGGTGTTGAATGGTGACGTCGTCTCCTTCCGTCACACATTCGAATATTCTCTTTGGCGGGAAAAGAGAAAAAGAAATATAGTTTTTTCTTCCAGGGGATGTCTTAGTTACTTTTTCCAGTTTCTTCGTCTCTAAAACAAGTAATTATGCAGAAAGCAAGCCTGGAACTAGGGGCTATGTGTGATCTGTCCTCGGAGCAGAATGCAGGAAATACGCCACGAGGGATCTGGAGCTTAAGTGTAGTGAACTCCAGAGAGTAGTAGCAAAGAATCACAGTGCCCACAAGCCAGTTACACAGAGAACCAAAACCAGGTCATTGGCTTCTGCCCTGCAATTCGCTGTAACTGCCAGCGATATTTCTACATAGGGGAACACGCTTTGCACGACAGCTCTCTTTGCAGGAAATCTCCATCCTGGGGAGTTGAAATTGCATTAGGATTACTTCTCTGCAAGCACACTGACACCAATATGCAATATGTGTATGAGAAACCAAAAAGCCATTAATCTAAAGCAGGAACTTAAACAATTGCGTCTAACTCAGGAAGCATTCCATTGAATTAGGATGCCTTTCTACATGGAAAGGGCTTTGGCTGAATTCAACATTGCAAATAAAGATTTAATTTAGCAAAACAATCAGATTTAAATGTAAATGGCCCAACCCACCCTTTATTCCAACTTTTTAATTGGAATCTTTGGAATCGAATAAATATATTCATTCATTCATCCATCCATTCATTCAGGGTTTGAGTACCCATCAAGGCCAAGGCGTTGTGCTGGGAATTAGGATTACAAATATGAATAAATTATGATCTCTGACTTCAAGGAGTGTGCAGTGTAGTGGGAGGGATAGTGAGGACTCAGATAATTATAACCCTGTTCGAGAAGGCTTGAACAAAGACCCTGGGAGCGAAAAGACCTTCGTTTACTTGGATTCTCAGTTTATGGAATTTGGATTCTGTGCAGCTAGTGCCTTTAAGTGAGGGTCCCTACCTCGGTTGATCTACAATCTAGATTCAGAAAGGACAGGAGAGTGCCAACCGGTATTGTGCCACCTTTCCTAGAATGAAATGTGCTTTCAGGAATATTTCAACGGGACTCGACCTAGAATTCCTCATTATATTAATAACCGGCTCTGGAATAGATGTCA